>NC_083327.1:57175382-58375382 GCF_963455315.2 Globicephala melas | reverse complement strand
GAGCGCAAAGGCAAATATATGTATATCTGCATCTACATCAACATCTGTCTATCCCACAAATGATCTTATATCAGAATTATAAAGAACTCTTACAAATCAGAAAAAAAGGCAGTGAGCCTAATGTATAAAATATGTTGGCACATTAAAGAAAACAGATATCTGAATACCCAAGAAACACATGAATAATTGATTGCCTCAACAATAATCAGTTACATGCGAAGTAAAAGCACAATGAGAGCACTGGACACCCACCCGACTACGTAAACTTAAAAAGACTGACAATACCAAGTGTAGGCAAAGTTACAGAACTGATCCTCAAATCCTGATGGCAGGAATATAAACTGGTGGGATCACTTTGGAGGACTCTTTGGTAGTAACCACCAAAACTGAATGGAGTATACTCTGTGACCTAACAATTTCACCGTTGGATATCAATTTTCTCAACAGAAATGCATGAAATCGTCCCCCAAATAAATGTTCAGAGCATCATTATTTCTAACAGTCACAGACAGAAACTGTTCAGAATGCCCACTAACAGTAAAATGGATAAATAAATTATGGTCCATTCGCATAATGGAATACCACACAGTGATGAGAATGAGTATTCCATAACTACATGCAAAATTAGATGAATTTCACCAACATAATAATAAAGAAACAAAGCTAGGCAAAAGGAATATTCCACATGATGTCATTTTCACAAAATATAAAAGTAGGCAAAACTAATATATGTTGCTAGCGATCAGGATAGTAATTATCCTTGGGGGTAAGTAGTGACTAGAAGGTATCAAAAAGTGGAATTCTTGTGGGTGCTGATGATATTCTGCTTTTTATCCTAGTAGGGGTTATACAGATATATTTAGTGGATGAAAATTACTTTTCTGTACGCTTATAGGCACCTTTCTGTATATTTTGTATATTTGATTCAACATAAAGGCTAAAATGCACCTAGAAGAGTCAGACAGGTAAAGTAAATGAGAGAATCGGGTTTGGTGTAAATAAAGGATGCTTTGGTCTTAATAGCATCTCAGATTGTCTTCTTTTGACAGACATATTTGCATATTACACATCTGAGAATATTCTTTATTTTTAAAAAATTGAATGTGCTGTTGGTACACCCAACAGTATTGCCTAATCGAGCTAACATAATGTTAAATAAGACATAGAATTACTGTATAATTCCATGTATATAAAGTTCAAAAACAGGTAAAACCTAATCTATGGTATTAAAAGGCAGTTTGGGAGAGAATATTTAGGATGCTGTTAATATTCTATTGATTGGGTAGTGATTACATGTGTTTATTTTGTGATAACTCACTTATGGTTTGTGCACTTTTCAGTATATGTCCATAAAATTATATTAAAACACAAAAATATAGAATATATCCTGGAAGAGAGTTGGTAAAGGATATAATATTGCTATTTAGAACTAAAAAAAAAAAGTAGGAAACTGGCAGAAAATAAAGGCAGAAGATCTGACCCACTAAAAAGAATACTGCTGGGCTCATTACATTGTATCTGCCCAAGGTCATCCACTGACACTCAACCAACTAGACTGTGATAAAATTCAGTCCCATTCATAGTTGTAGAATATCAGCTCAGTGCATTCCTCTGGAGGAAATTCCTGAGCTTCAAAGAGCCTTCTTTGGGAAATGTGCAGAGTAAACTCAAACTTTTACACATAGGATCTTTTCCAACTATTTGCAGTCTGTTTCAAAACACTGAATAAACATAGTTTGTACCCAAAGGATTTTGTTTTCTAGCTGACCTTCCGTCTTCAGAATTAGTAATATATATGTACCAAAGTTACCAATACACCCTAGACATTTTGCCATACAACTGTAGCCTGGAATTCCAAAGTATTATATATTCCATCCTGGTTTGGCTAATTTTTATCCTTTTTTTCCCCTAAATTAATGTTTATGTTCTTGTTATTTGTTTGCTCTTAACCTTTGAGGGGCTCTGGTAACTTGCCTCCACATAAGCATTTCCAGCATAGACTGTGCCCTCTGAGGTCCGTATATGCTGCTACTGATCTTCAGCAGTGCCCAGTGTGGCTGAATCTTTTGGAACCATGCTTCATATAATCACAAATAACTTCTGCACTATGCCTGCTTGTGTGTGTCCTCCTTCAGAGTGTGACAGCTACTTAGAGGTACCACTATAGCTAACATCGTTCTTATATTTTCACCTTGGAAGTCAGAGCAAAGACACAGCCAGGGACAATGCACTTTTTGCAGCCCAAGGTGGAGAGTGGAGGTCTCCTTCTGTAATTATTTTTTTAATGTATCACTCATAAATACTTTCGATAAAGCCGTTATCTTAAGCCTTCCTTGAAGTGGGGCAAATCAAGCAGTTGCTCAGTGCCCTGCTTTGGAGACCTTGTCCGCTGGTTGCTAGTTTCTGACTATCCTTTCCTGGCAGAAGGGGGCCCAAGTAGGGACCAGGACCAGAATAGCAGGAAGCATGAGTCATGTCCAGGAGGGGGGCCAGAGGCTGAAGTTGGGGTGGCACATGTGAAAAATGTCATCGATTCAAGAGACGAGACAGAGGAAGCTGAGATATGCAGATCTATCATGAAACAGGGAAATCAGAAATGACGAGGGGAGTAGACAAACCAAAAGTGATCTCAATTGTTATTTAACAAACATGCTGTGAATTAGGATCATGAAGAATTAAGAAAACACTGATACTAAGTTCTCATCAAGACCTACCAAATGAGCACCTTCAGAATGGGGTCCAAGCATCTGTCTTTTTTCGTAGCTCCCCACGTATTTCTGATGGCTATGGAGCTGCATAGGAGACCACTGCTCTGCAGAAATTTGGAGACAGAAATGGGGCTTTCTTTAGCTTTCTACAAAAGTCCAGCATAGATTCACTCACGGATACTAGGGTTGTTTAAAGGGGCTGGAGTGAGGTGAACAGGTTGTAATTCAGGAAAGTGTCATCAAGGGAGAGTATTTGCTTCACAAATAAGAAGGGAAGCTAATTTAGTGCAAACCTCCTGTCATGGGAATGAATTGGGAATGTTGCTTGTCTTTTCAAAAACTCTAGGAATCTTCTTAGTAGCTCTTTTCTTCCCAGTGGAAAAGATACTTCAGATGAAACATTTAGGAAGCAAAAGGGAATGACAGTATGCATTCCCACCATAAGCTGAATACTCGGTCCTCTTTGGTTACTGTCACAGAGGGCGGTACTTGCATTTTCAAACTTAGAGGGAGGAGAATGAACTAGTGTCAGGAGCAGCTGGATTTGCATTGGCCTCTGTGGATGTACAAAGGGAGCCCCATTGGGAGCTCTGAAGACCAAAAAAGGAGGAAGTTGCTGAGTCTCTTATTTAGGAGCAGAAAAAAGCATTAAGACCTGGTTACCTAGCAACGTGTGCTCAGCAAATCTCAAATGCTTCTTGGGTTGACAGCACAACACAAAGTGCCCGAACCAGGACACTGGGCTTGTTCAAAGAGTGTGCTTGCGTGTCCTTGGCTCTCTCTCTTCCAAGTCTGGCATTGTGTCTGTACTATTGTCTGCTTCACACAAACCAGATTTGAGGGATCTGAGGTAAGTCATTGACCAGAGTGTTTCCTCAGCTCCTGAGGAATGTTTACTGAGGTGTGGTGTTTTTCAAAGCCTTTAATAAGAAGTACGCCATGTCCTCTGTACCTCTAGTTTTCTAAATGTGTGTAGAGGACACACTGTTTTTGCTCCTTTGCTAGCATTCCAAAACATTCTTGTAGCTGTGAATTCCATGGCATCCTCTAAGGGTGGACAGTATGAACAAGACTTTGTGCTGCAATACTGTATTCAGGTTTTCCAAATAAGAGGACTCTGACTCTATAGGTATCTGAAAACATCAAAGGTATAAAATTGAAATCTTGAAAAAGGCAATGTGGATGAGAATAAAAGTACAATTTTTGTTTGCCTTCAGGACTCTAAGAAACAGAAAAAAAGTTTCCTTTAATATGTTCTTCGTGCCATTTTGAGCCATCCTGAAATGCACTGCAATAATTTAGTGAGGCCACAAAACATTGTATCAGAAAGCAAGCTTTAGGTTTAATGATATAAATATGTGTTTTCCTGATGCAGGTACTGAAACTTTACCGATTTTACTAAGTGTCACTCTCTTTGACACAGAAAATGTTCTCTCCTTGCAAAACAACTAGACTGGTATGAGGCCTATATTTTCCACTGAATGAAACAATATGGAAGTGCATTTCACCCGGATGACATCAAGTAGAATATGAGACAGAGCAGAGAAGGAAAAGCACTTCATTTTTGTCTCTGTAAGTTGAGAGATGGAGGTTTACCAAGAATCCACAGGGAAGAAGTTTCTCAAGCAACCTAAGAACAGTGTGCAGACTCTACTAAAATGCTCCCCAACTTTGAAGGACATGAGAAATTCTAAACTCTGACTTGAGGGTGCCCAATGTTTTGAAAAGGACTAGTTTGCATCCTGATTTTGGATTTCTTTTCAGAGCACCCCGCAGTTACATTCCATGCATCGTTTTCCAAAATGGGGCAGCATGGTGCACTGCGATTTAGACGTTAGTAAGTATTATTGTCTGCAGAAGTATGCAGGGGAAGCTTGCACACACACAGTGTCTGCAGGAGCTACTACAGTCAAGGGGTTGGAGGTGTCATCATCCAGACATCAGCCAGTATCTTTTTAGAAAAAGAAAGGCAGAGCCCTAATTTTTGAAAGGGACAACTCTGGACATCATTGTTTCAGAGAATGGGCATTGAATAGCAAATTACAGAAATCGCCTTAAAATAAAAGGACAGTAACTTTAGAACTTAAATATCAAAATATGAAAGCAAAGAGAATCATCTGTAAAGAAAAGTACTTGCATTTCTCAAAAAGTAGATAATTAGAAGATACAGAAAAATTCAAGAAGGTAGTTTGTTGTAAAAAAAGACCCACATATTTATTAAAAAGGCAAAATATTCTAAATGGGTCTATTTATAGAAAAAAGTTTTAGGGCTTCCCTGGTGGCGCAGTGGTTGAGAGTCTGTCTGCCGGTGCAGGGGACACGGGTTCGTGCCCCGGTCCGGGAAGATCCCACATGCCGCGGAGCGGCTGTGCCCGTGAGCCATGGCCGCTGAGCCTGTGCGTCCCGAGCCTGTGCTCCGCAATGGGAGAGGCTACAATGGTGAGAGGCCCATGTACCGCAAAAAAAAAAAAAAAGTTTTAAAATACACTCATCTATTAAATTGACATCATCAAGGACATTTCATCCATTACTCATCAGAGCCCAGTGCCAATGTACTGTAAGATTTTTAAAGGTCTACAAAAATAATTGAAACCTGGGGAAAAAAAAGTATTGGTTCCAAACTGCAAAATGAAAGCTGCAAAGTGGAAATTAATAAATAATTAAATGTCTACAAAAAAAAGTAACATTACATCAACTAGTCAACTTCAACTCTACTCTTATAACTGCAGTATAAATTATATTTAATGTGGGAGACGGGTGGATTTTAATTTGTTAGATATACATGCAGGGCAGCCAAAAGTAAGATAACAAGGCCCTCAAAACAGCCCTGAATAACATCAACATGATCAAAATGGCAATCTGTTTTCCTAAAGGCGCTGAAAGTTAAACAAGGGAAAATAGGAGAATTAGAAATGGCAGTGTTAAGTACGAAAACAGTAGGCCTTGGAGAGAATAATGCCACCCCTCCCAAGAACAAGCAATGCTGACTGAAATCCTCACCTCCATTCTTAATTCAGGCACTGTCTTGTCTTATAGCAGTTTCCGCCCCCTACCCCCGACCCCTGCGCCCACCCCCTCGGGTTGGGGGGGGCAGTCGTTTTTAAAGACTGATTTTTCCTTAGAAGAGGTAAATAGGCCATTTACACCTCATTGTGTACCCTGCTCAGAGAATTTAGAAAATCAGCTGTTCCCAGAGGGGTGATATCTAGTGAGAATGTGGGGTGGTAGGGGTGTGGGGTGAAGGTGAAGGCAGGCTGCGTTCTGAGCAGGGCAGGTCTGGCTGAGATGTACAATTAGTGATGTCTGGGATATAACACACTGGGTGGGGCAATTTAGTTTGGTACCAATCCTGGATTTTGATAGCCTCACCGATCTTTCTCACTGAAGTAAAATGATTCACTTCTTAGTATCTTCTAACCACCCAACAAATACAGTAACACAGCAGTGGATATCCTAGCAATATAATCTACAGTCAATGGATATAATGAGAAAGACCAAAATAATATATTTTCCTTAAAAAGTGCTTCTTTAAAGCCTTTGTGAAATCTCCCTCTCTCTCCCCCTTCCCCCACCCCCACCCTGGCAACACACACACACACACACACACACACACACACACACACACACGGAAATTACGCCAAATTATGTGGTGTTCATTGTCAGATCAGGACCTATAAACTAAGCTGGGAAAACTAGGATTGGGGTTCAGAGGCAATTTAAATTTATTTTTCACATTCGCCTGTTTAAAAAGCTGATTACTTGGACAGACTCTTTCCTATTACCCTAAAGGCTTTAGAAGCAGCTCTTTAATTAAACTTTACTTAAAACAAGAAACAGAAAACCCCCAAAACAACCGGTCCCTGTCATTTCTCTTAGATGAATGAAGCCATATGATTTTCACTGAGAGAATATAGAGAAAATATTGGGGCTTCTTGTACGTGGGTTTTGAAAATTTACTTAATTTTATATGAAATGAATACCTACCTGTTATAAACTATTCAAATAGTACAGAAAGTAAAAGTAAAAGTTCCCCTGTCCCAGTCTCTTCATCCTCTCTCATCCCATCCCCCGGATGTACACAATCATTTCTTGTGTTCTATACGTTTACTCTCCATTGTTAAGGAGATAACACAGACTTCTGCTTCTGATAAATGGCAATACAGCCATATCCTGAATAAATTAGAACAATTTTCTCTATACCCCATACTTTTCCTCTGAGTTGGGTTTTCTCGGGATGCTGAAGTACACCCTACAGTAGGTGGTATTTTTCTGTATATAATGTAACCGTCTCTTTTGACTTAGCAATTGGGAATCTGTCCCATAAGAATACTCACATCTGTACAAAAGACATGTGCAAGATTAGTGCACCATTGTTTGAAACAGTGAAAATTTGTTCTGTAAATAGAGACAAGGTCCCTAAGGAGTCATTAAAAGGATGAGATAAACTTATATGTGCTGATATGAAAATATATTTTGTATGATGATGAAAACAAACACAAAAACCCATGATCTATTAAGTGCCAAACGCAAATTACTGTGTACGATGATTACACACATACATACAACATACAGACATATACAAATGCATACACACAAAATGAACCTATTTTATTATTGTTATTCCCAAACTTTGCTATGCATTTACATATATATGCAATATAAATATAATATATCCTATGAAATGAATGCCAGCGAACGACTTAAAGGTGCCTAATCTTAGTACTAGAAACAGTTGTTTTGTAGAACCTAGAAGAATGGCTTTGTTTTATCCTATAAGAGTCAGGAGGGCAGGGATTTCTGTCTCTTTTATTCACTGCTAATTTCTGCCCCTGGAACATGGTGAGTTCTCGACAAAAAGGTATCTAGTGAAGAAACAAAATACATTGTTTTTTGCAGTATTGCAAAATACTGCTCCATTTTGGGAAAACTACATATAATAAATGCTTGATTGATTAGTCCCAAAGAAAAGATGGAAAGAAATAGGAAAATAGGACTCTATTTATAGAAAGAAATCTATAAAAAGAAATAGGAGGGGGTCAGAATGGTGAAGAGATGGAGGGGTCATCCTACAGGGAGAGGAGTAGAAGGAGAAACCCAGAGGGGAGACTACTTAGAGGAAATAGTCTCTGCTTTAGGAAAGCAGAGAGCTGGTCTGTACTACCCTTTCCCAAAGGGGAGACTTACAATTAATGGGCTCTGTGTTCACACACTTCCAAATACCAAGAATACTATGAAAAGGATGCAGCAGTATGTTAGTGACAAGATTAAGAAAGACAACATTGGCACTGCAGAACAGTTTCAATATTGGGGGAAAAAAGTGGCCCAGGGAACAATGTTTATATTTGTTTAAATATGGCTTTTGGTTCCAGTTGTTGGTGAACCCAAATTACATATTTTCCTTCTTCCTCTTGTGATGCTAAATGACTTTCTTTAGTTTTTGAATGAGGAACTCATACTTGAGTTATCATTGAAGAATTTAAAGCTTAAGTCGGTTTAATTAAAATATATTTAAAGGCGCAGATGCAGATATGAATAAAACTCACCATAATTCATTTCTATTTTCTATGATGGTTATTGACTTAAAGTTTAATCTGTTGTTTATGAATAGATTAGACTGTTTATCCTTTATGAACCACTTAGTGCCTTGTAGGCCACTTTCTCCTATGACTAATTAAACTTACTTTATACAGTTAAAACCTGTACATGTGTGATCTCTTAGACGTCTTTAGGTTACTTATTTCACAATTATTTACTTTAATTCTTTTTTTTTTTTCGGATCATGAGTTTTATTACTGATAAAATGAAAGGTACAGGCCTTGTGCAACCAAATATTCTCACAAAGATATACAGTGTTGAAGAACAAAAGCTTACACTTTGTAAATATGAGATACATCTAAGTTATATTTAGCTATTAAGATATATAAAAACTGACCATTTGTGTGTGGGTTTATCTCTGGGCTTTCTATTCTGTTCCATTGATCTATATTTCTGTTTCTGTGCCAGTATCATACTGTCTGGATTACTGTAGCTTTGTAGTATAGTCTGAAGTCAGGGAGCCTTATTCCTCCAGCTCCGTTTTTCTTTCTCAAGATTGCTTTGGCTATTCAGGGTCTTTTGTGTTTCCATACAAATTGTGCAGTTTTCTGTTCTAGTTCTGTGAAAAATGCCATTGGTAGTTTGATAGGGATTGCATTGAATCGGTAGATTGCTTTGGGTAGTATAGTCATTTTCACAATGTTGATTCTTCCAATCCAAGAACATGGTATATCTCTCCATCTGTTTGTATCGTCTTTAATTTCTTTCATCAGTGTCTTATAGTTTTCTGCATATAGGTCTTTTGTCTCCTTAGGGAGGTTTATTCCTAGGTATCTTATTCTTTTTTGTTGCAATGGTAAATGGGAGTGTTTCCTTAATTTTTCTTTCAGATTTTTCATCATTAGTGTACAGGAATGTGAGAGAATATACAATGGAGAAAAGACAGCCTCTTCAGTAAGTGGTGGTGGGAAAACTGGACAGCTACATGTAAAAGAATGAAATTAGAACACTCCCTAACACCATACACAAAAATAAACTCAAAATGGATTAAAGACCTAAATGTAAGGCCAGACACTATAAAACTCTTAGAGGAGGGCTTCCCTGGTGGCGCAGTGGTTGAGAGTCCACCTGCTGATGCAGGGGATGCGGGTTCGTGCCCTGGTTCGGGAGGATCCCACGTGCCGCGGAATGGCTGGGCCCATGAGCCGTGGCCGCTGGGCCTGCACGTCCGGAGCCTGTGCTACACAACGGGAGAGGCCGCAGCAGTGAGTGGTCTGCGTACCGCAAAAAAAACCCCAAAAAACTCTTAGAGGAAAACATAGGCAGAACACTCTATGACGTAAATCACAGCTAGATCCTTTTGGACCCACCTCCTAGAGGAATAGAAATAAAAATAAACAAATGGGACCTAATGAAACTTAAAAGCTTTTGCACAGCAAAGGAAAACAAACAAGATGAAAAGACAACCCTCAGAATGGGAGAAAATATTTGCAAATGAATCAACTGACAAAGGATTAATCTCCAAAATATACAAGCAGCTCATGCAGCTCAATATCAAAAAAACAAACAACCCAATCCTAAAATGGGCAAAAGACCTAAATAGACATTTCTCCAAAGAAGATACACAGATTGTCAACAAACACATGAAGGATGCTCAACATCACTAATCATCAGAGAAATGAAAATCAAAACTACAATGAGGTATCACCTCACACTGGTCAGAATGGCCATCATCAAAAAAATCTACAAACAGTAAATCCTGGAGAGGGTTTGGAGCAAAGGGAACCCTCTTGCACTGTTGGTGGGAATGTAAATTGATACAGCCACTATGGAAAACAGTATGGAGGTTCCTTAAAAAACTAAAAATTGATCTACCATATGACCCAGCAATCCCACTACTGGGCATATACCCTGAGAAACCCCAAATTCAAAAAGAGTCATGTACCACAATGTTCATTGCAGCTCTATTTACAATAGCCAGGACATGGAAGCAACCTAAGTGTCCATCAACAGATGAATGGATAAAGAAGATGTGGCACATATATATGATGGAATATTACTCAGCCATAAAAAGGAACAAAATTGGGTCATTTGTAGTGAGGTGGATGAACCTAGAGTCTGTCATACAGAGTGAAGTGAGTCAGAAAGAGAAAAACAAATACCGTATGCTAACACATATATATGGAATCTGAAAAAAAAATGGTTATGAAGAACCTAGGGGCAGGATAGGAATAACGATGCAAACCTACTAGAGAATGGACTTGAGGATACGGGGAGGGGGAAGGGTAAGCTGGGACAAAGTGAGAGAGTGGCATGGACATATACACACTACCAAATGTAAAATCGATAGCTAGTGGGAAGCAGCCGCATAGCACAGGGAGATCAGCTCGGTGCTTTGTGACCACCTATAGGCATGGGATAGGGAGGGTGGGAGGGAGGGAGACACAAGAGGGAAGAGATATGGGGATATATGTATATGTATAGCTGATTCACTTTGTTATAAAGCAGAAACTAACACACCATTGTAAAGCAATTATACTCCAATAAAAATGTTTAAAAAAAAGATATATAAAAACTAAAGAAATAATATATTAGACTTGGAAATGTGATTCTCTATGGCTAACCTAACTATACATCCCATCTCTCCAGGACAGTTCCTCCTTACTCCTGTTGTCCTGGTATAAATGTTAATAGGATCTTTCAATCTGTCCATGTTTGAAAATGTTACATGGCAATCCTATAATACAGAAAAAATGGTTGGCCTTATATCAAATTTGTCGTTATTCTCTTCTACTCCACATAGTGTATTTATTTTCAGATGCCAAAATTACAGGATATTGATTGGATAATGATCGAAAGGATAATGATATCTGAATTTCCCCAGGATTAGAAGGGACACCCAATTTAAGCTGAACTACAATAGGGTCCCAACTGTGACGTGGCGAAACTTCAGAACTATTTTAGGTTGTGCCTTTGTAGAAAGAGAGTTGCTTGCTGTTTGGACTTCTTATTGAAATGAGACAGTACGTACTTCTCCCCATCTCTGCTTCTTCCCAATTCCCCAATTTCCCTGATTGGGGTAAAGAGCACTATAAAAAGGAAACTGGTGGTCTACCCCCGGCAAATCATAACAGATAAACTAAAATTCCAATGTAGTGAAATAATTGGGGCTTTTTCTTGAGATAGCTTTTAACCTGCACAAAAAAATCAATTCAATACTTTGATAAACTTGGAGTCTAAACAACTTCAGTCCTATGTAGCTTTCTGAGCTTATCACTCTACCATTACTTATTCTGTCATTCAATGAGCTCACTTCTCTAATATTCTTAAGAAGTCCTTGACTTTCCCAGGATTTTTTTTTTCTTTTTCTACTTCATAATCACTTTCCAGCTCCAATCTTTTATTTGGATGTTAAGTTAACTGACTGACATGCTTGAATTAGGTTGGAGGCATGTATATTAAAGGCAAGAAAGATATTAACTAAATTGGAATGCACCATAAAAGGTGGCTCTGTGTTTTTTAAGAAATGGTAGTAGTGATGGGGGTAGTTTTGTCTTTTGTCTTATTTGTTTTTAAGCTACTATCAGGGCTCAGATGTGATGTGGTGTGCTGGAAAGGAACTTCTTCCTTTTCATAAGCATTCAGGAAGCATTTGACATTCCTGTACAAATATTTAAAACTAAACATTCTTTGAGTTCAAATGACACTGCTGTATTAATATCCTTTAGAATGTTTATTTCAACATTTTAAATCTCAGCCATAAGTAGTTTAAAAATCATTGACTTCTACTTTATTTCCCTTCCCGAATATGCTCTGCATTTTATTTGATTTGTAAGTGTCTTCACATATAATTCTAACTTCAAATAGACCTAATCTCCCCCTGCCCATATTCTCACTGGCTACTGGAAGCATCTCACCAATGCAGTCTTGGTTGGGTCATCTTTGATACTTTCACTTCTCTAGCAAGTCTGGGCTGCTGGTCATCTGCGTCCAAGCTTCTCCCCCTATATGTCTCTTTGTCTCGGACTCTTCCCTACATTTATGGCAAACTCCCAGGTTTAACATGTGATATCCTTCTGATATTCTTCCTCAATGCTGCAATGACAAGGTGCCCCAATATGGTCCAGCTGGAGTAAAAACACCTTGTTTTAATGTGAGGTCTTCTCAAAAGAGCTTCCCACACTTTCTTGTACTGTATAACCACACCACAAAATCTGGACTAAAAGCAAGGGAGAAATGTTGGCAGCCTAGGAGCTACAGTTATAAGCCAGTAGAGCTGTTGTGTGAACCTGCCGTCTCAATCCAGATTGAGAGACATAATTCCCAGGCTGTGTCCTGATTCTGGTCTTGCTGGTTTCTTTTTTCATCCATCTGAAATTAGAACCTTAATCCACGGCTATGTTCTCAAACTCTACTCTGAACTGACTTCAAGTCTAAATGCTGCTCCCAGCCACCTTCTCACACTCAAAACCCTACTGTGTTATTCATTTGGCCTGATATTACATACTTCTTATCTTCATTCATATTCAAGACTCACATCAATGAAAAGAACACTTTCAGAGCCCTCTGACAACAGCCTTCTCTGGCTTAATCTAATCAAGCCATTCATGATGGCTGAAACTCTCACACTTGCCCTTCTTATGTAGTCTTTTCCCATGGTAATCACCAGTGTTATCCTAAAACACAATACATGGGAAAAAGTAGAAAAATAAAAAAGTCCCAATTCTCATTATTCTTTTCTCTTCTTTAATAACCTCTGGTGGTTCCCCATCAATGATAAACAAATTGCCTTCTTTGGTAGAGAAAATTTCTTAAAATCTTATTCCAAAGAAATTTATCAATTTCATCTCTAAACATCAGCGTTTTATAACTATCCCTACATGCCTGTGCACCCTAAATACTAATTAAGCATGACAACTAATATCATTCCTACAATTTATCATGCATTTCAATATCTTCATGCCGTTAGTGTTTCTCTTTCATTTATCTGGAAATTCTTTGTACTCATCTTATGTCTAGTGAGCTCTATTCATCCTCTATAGACCAATTAAATGGTCACTTTCTCTAAAAAGCCTTCCTTAATCCATCCGGAAGGTAAAAACTGCTTAATACCACTGAGTACAGTGCATTAGTTATTAGTGTTCTCATGATTTCTCAAGCCATTGTCACTTGAGGAAAAGTTTCATGACTGCAAGAGGCATCTCTACCTGCCAAACTAAAAAGAACAAGGAATCAGAATATTGGCTTTTAAGCCCACATGATCATTTGTGCTTCAGCCTGCCTAGATCATGACCCTTTCACTAGGTCTACTCTGAAAAAACAAAACCCTAGACAGGAGCAGACCCTTGCAACACAGAAGGAGGCACTGTTGGAGCTATTTGGGGTCCTCAAGGGAATAAGCCTCCTTTTGAAATCCCAGTAGCTACAGAACTCCATGTCCAAAACCCTTTTTCTACTTTCATCAAGATGACTGACTTCAGTAATAACTGAGACCCTCTCTTGTTAGATTAACAGCTCTGCCTCTACTCTGCTATTTTTGAACAACTATCTGTTCCTATCTGAGGAGTTGTTTCCAGTCTTCTATACAGTCATTCATTCATTCAGCAAATTGATCATTGGCCAACTGCTAGGCATTCAACAAAACAGATCTGGTGCTTGCCTTCATGGAGTTTTAATATTAGGCAGAAAAAAATCTTAACCAACCAAAAATTTAAAAATTTCCATTATCATAAGTGCAACAAAAGAGAAGTACAGGCAACTGTGGCTTTGTATATGACACCATCTGATACCTTTTGAAGATTAGAGAAAGCTTCCCTGAGGAAGTTCAAATTCATTTAGTATTTGACTCTTTTTGCTCAACTTGAACCCTAGACCTTGGCCCATCTCTTCATACTTGATATTTCTTCTAAGTTTTATCTCATAAAGTACAGTGGAAAATAATTCAGGTCCTCTCTCATTTGTAAAGATCAGGCATAACTTAATCTTTTTTCATTTTTTGTTTGTTTCATTATTTCCTCTCTTCCTGGTCCATTCTAAATTGTCTCTCTTCTTTCAAATTTTATATCATATTTTTGCTACTCTAATTCCCTATTAATAAACAAATAAATTAGAAAAGTCAGTTAATTATGCAACATCTTTAAGGGAAGCAGGCGTCAGGATAAGGCAGATATATGTATGTCCACTTTCAGTATCTTGTGCTGTTGTTCAACCAGTAGGTTTAGGAAGAAATTTCATACTCTCAACATGATGAAATAGCCAGGGTTAGGTTAATGTAACTCTCTTTTTCTTGAGAGTTAAAGGGTATTCAATACCAACATTATTTTCACAAAAAAATACAAAGGTTCTAATGTGAGAGGGTTCTGTAACCCAAATCATGTAGCCTAGAAAAGGAAGTACAAGTGAGTTGGTTGGAAGACACATTCACTCCAATACAGTTAAACTATTTAAACCACATAAAAGTTTAGCTTCTTCAATGTCCATCACAGTGAAAACCAATATTCACTTCAGCCTTCCCCAATTCTATGTTCTGGCAAGCTCTTCACATGCCAGTTAACTTTGTTGGAGGATAAGGAGACTTGTGGCCAAATTTACCTTCTGAGGGTCAAAGGGTAGGAACATTTACCCTCTGATTATGAGAAGGTGAAATGTGTGTCCAGTTCCTCTTTTTTTTTTTTTTAATATTCTATTATTCTCTTTACATGAAATGTCCAGGATGGGGAAATCTACACTCAACTTCCCTCCTCACCTGGCAAGTGAACTAATTATTGCTGCATCACTAAATGGTGGTGAAGTGTTTTTTTTTCATAATTTTTAATTTTTAAAATTTTTATTTTATATTGGAGTATAGTTGATTAACAGTGCTGTGTTAGTTTCAGGTGTACAGAAAGGGTGATTCAGTTATACATATACATGTATCTATTCTTTTTCAAATTCTTTTCCCATTTAAGTTATTACAGAGTATTGAGCAGAGTTCTCTGTGCTATACAGTAGGTCCTTGTTGGTTATCTGTTTTACATATAGCAGTGTGTACATGTCAGTCCCAAACAGTTCCTCTTAAATCTTTCATTCTGCTTTATTTTCTGTGAATTTTTTAGGAAGATAATCTTTATTTTTCTAGTTGAAGTTTTCAGATAAAAGTATTTCTTAAAAGAGCCTTTTGGTTGAGTGGACATAACTAGTAGCTTGCTTCTATACCTCCTAAACTGTTTCCTTGGAAATTGTCAGGTTCTCAGCAAAAGATGGCTCCTCTCTTTATCAATCTTGATAAAGATTACCCAGTCTCCTAAATGCATTCTTTGGTCTCAAATTGGAATACTCCTGAGCCAAAGAGAGGCAGACACACTGTTAATAAAAAATGAGGAAGTGATCTGCTTTTAAGGAGTTATCTATGCCCCTAAGGCAACCTGGGAAACCCTTTGCAAATATTCAGCCTGAACTCCATCAGATGGCTCGTTGCTTCTAAACTGTGAAATCACCCTGCCTGATTGGAAACCAGCAAATGACTACCTTAAACTTTGATCTCTGGTCCAGTCACATGGCTTCCAAGGAAATATGACTTGAAAGTTCTTTGTGTAATGAGAGGCAATCATGTCTTTTCCATGTAAAATTGTATTTCATTCCATTGGGAAGGGAAATCACAACAGTAATCGTGATTCACAGCTTCTACTTTACCTACAAACATCTGCTTGTTGTTTTTTTTCAGAGCGCTGGCATTTTCTAATGGACACTGTTCCACCCACAACAACACTATCTTAATTTCTTTTGCAGCCCTAAGAAAACTGTTTTATTTATATATTTAAACTGTTCTTATTTTTATCCACATTGAGACCCTTGATAACCTACATACGTTCTATAAATATGATTAACTGTACCTCAGAGTGCTATGATTTCTTTCTGGGAATAACTAATTATAAGGAACAGAGGATTGAATAGCTCGTTATGTGTGCCATCATCTCAAGTAGGTATAAAAGTCTGAACGTAATTTGGAACATATTATTGGGGAGAGGAAAGTTAAAAAAATTAGACATCGTATTAGTTAACTATTGCTCTATCAGGAAACTCAGTGTCTTAAAACAACATGGATTTATTATTTTTCATAATTCTGAATGTTGGCTTGCTGGTTCTTCTGCTTTTGCCTGTGGCTGCATTCATCTAAAGAATTGACTGGGATCATCTTGGAGAAGCTAGACTCTGAGTCCTTATAACATGGTTATCTCAGAGTTCCCATAGGGCCAGCCCCAATGCACAAACATGTATTAAGCCTCTGCTTATGTCATATTTGCTGATAACCCATTAAGCAGAGAAGGTCACACGTCCAAGCCCAAAGTCAATGTAGAAAGGACTATATAAGGACATGGATACTGAGAGGCATCATTCACTAGGGCCATTATTGTAACAAACTATCACAAATGGAGGTAACATGAGAACATATTTTATTTTCACATTGAGACAGCCCCTACAGAATAATGATTTGTGATCTAAATTTATCAGAGTTACACACCTGGAGAGAACATAAACTAATCAATGTGTCGTCAATATGAGAACCAGGATTACTGACCAAAGGGCTATTGATGTAGAACCTACTAGATAAAAAGATATGAATTCTGATATTGAAAGCATACATCAAGTAAAATGTAGAAACAATAGAGATAAATTCACATCTGGACACATTAAAAGGAAACTATATACAGTGCACCAAGGAAAAATATAAAATTCTTTTAAAAAAAAGGAAAGAAAAAAGGATTTACTATAAATGGAAAACATTCAGAAAGGACAAATCTTATCAGTAACAATAGATTATATAACATAATGAAGTAATATCTTCTAGGTACTGAGATTAACCTTCAATTAGAATTCTATACTTAATTAAACTATCATTAATTAAACTGTCATTCAAGAATAAGGGCAACTTTAAAAATTTTTAGACTGTAAAATCTTAAAGTATTTGCTAGATTCAAATTGATAGGTAAAATTCTATATAATATTTTAAAAGGATGATTATGGGATTGGGTGTTGTGTGAATAGTTAAAGCATACCGAGATCCACATCCTTCACAGGAGAAGTCAGACATTTTGAATAACTCTGAACTTTGTTAGAAAAAATGTATACTTAAGTAAGTAGCATCAAATTTAGTGGATGTCCACTAAGTGAAAAGAAATAGCATTCAAGTCAGCAAAGGAAATAAAGGCACATTCAAAAAAATTTTTTTAATCAAACAAAATGCAGAAAAGAGGAAAAATAAACAAATCAAATGTATGTATGGAAAACAGAATCAAAGTGTGATGTTATAAATCACCAAACACAATAAATGCAAATATATTAAACTAACATATTAAAAGAAGAAATTATTAATTTTTTAAAAATCCAGCTAACTCTGTTTTAAGAAACACGAAAACAAAGCACACAGAATTGACAACAGAAGGATACCAAAAAGTTAACTGGCAAATGAAGATGAAAAGTTAATTTAGCAATGTTAATGTGAGATACATTAGAATTTAAGGTAAAAATTAATAGAAAAATCCACATAAAGATATAATAGTCAAGAACTTATATGTGAATAAAGACAAATATGAGAAAAAACTTCAGAAATATAAGGAAAAGTGAACATATCTACAATCAGTAGGAAATTTTAACATACCTCTATCAGAAGTATGCAGAAATTAAGCAGATAAAAGCTGATAAAAATTAACACCCTTATGGAAGATATAAATGACATAATTAATAAGCTGGATCTAACAGAACTCATGTATCCAATAAATAGAGAATATGAATTTCTTTCAAGCACAAAAGGGACAGTCACAAAATTTGACCATATATTAAGTGAAAAGTCAATCTCAATAAGTATTTTAAAAATCTGTAGCATATAGTTCATGTTTTCTGGCCAATTATACAAGAAATCAATATTAAAATGTATTTTTAAACCATACAGAAAATTTTAAAACGCACTCTTTAAATAACTAATGGTTTTACGTAGAATTCACAACGACTATTATAAAAGATATAGATCTGCACACAACTGAGATGTATCTAAGAGATTTTCTTTTTTTTTTTTTTTTTCCGGTATGCGGGCCTCTCACTGTTGTGGCCTCTCCCATTGCGGAGCACAGGCTCCGGATGCGCAGGCTCAGCGGCCATGGCTCACGGGCCCAGCCGCTCCGCAGCATGTGGGATCTTCCCGGACCAGGGCACGAACCCGTGTCCCCTGCATCGGCAGGCGGACTCTCAACCACTGCGCCACCAGGGAAGCCCTCTAAGAGATTTTCAAGGAACATTTATTTATAGCCCTCAATAATTTTAGAAAGATAAAGAAACTAGAAAGATTAAGTACAAATGAGTTAAACATTTGACTCACAAAGCTAGATAATAAATGATAGAATATGTCAAAATAAAGTATAATACAGGAAATATTAAATATAAGAAATTGGTAAAGTGTGCCCCTCTTATAGTTAAGAGTGCACATGTGAGTAAGTTCTGGACACTGGAGTCTTATAAGAGAAAGGGGCATTTTCCTGGTGGCACAGTTGTTAAGAATCCGCCTGCCAATGCAGGGGACATGGGTTCTATCCCTGGTCCAGGAAGATCCCACATGCCACGGAGCAACTAAGCCCATGTGCCACACTACTGAGCCTGTGCCCTAGAGCCCACGAGCCACAACTACTGAGCCCGTGAGCCACAACTACTGAGTCTGTGCCCCACAACAAGAGAAGCCACCATAACAAGAAGCCCATGCACCGCAATGAAGAGTAGCCCCCGCTCGCCACAACTAGAGAAAGCCCACGTGCAGCAATGAAGACCCAGCACAGTCAAAAAAATAAATAAATTTATTTAAAGAAAAAAAAGAGAGAAAGGTTTGTTCTTATGAAATGTAGGCCTCTCTTCTTCCTCCTCATAGTCCTTCCAACTGGCCGGAATGCAGATGAAAAAGCTGTTATTAAAGAGGCCATCCTTGACCATAAGGAATGAAGACCACACAAAGCACAGGAAGAAACTAGAAGAAATCTGGATCCATGATACCCTGGCACTATTTTTCAGTCCTGTACTGCCTAACTAGACTCACATAAGAAAGAAAGAAACATCTACCTTATTAAAGCTACTATATGCCCCTCACAGAAAAATCTACTCCTAAAAATAGTGATGATTTATCTCAGAATGCATTGCAATGTAATCCACCCCTTAAAGGATAATTAACAAATTATATTCCCAATAAGTAATGAAAGTTAATTCAATACTCATTCATGTAGAAAAACAAAAATTTAGCAAATAGGAATAGAAGAGGAACATCCTTAACCAGATAAAGGTTTTCTATCAAAACTGTCCTGCAAGTATCATACAAGGATATCTTACATTATCTCTTTTGTTCAGTGATACACTGGGGATGCTAGACAATTCAATACCACAAAAAAATTAAATAAAATGGCTTAGATCACAGAGATCAAAACAAAATTTTCGTTATTTGTAAATGGCATTGCTGTCCACACAAGAAATCCAAGAAAACCTACAAATTTTTAGACTTAGAAAGGAGTCTCTTAGGCTGTTTAGAGAAACCTGAAAGTTGGCGGGGGGGGGGGACAAAATACGGTAAATTATCCTACAAATAAAACCTCTTGATATTTTGTGCAGTTCAGTGGCCAATCATATGTATATTGATAATTGCCGTATGACAAGTATCTTAGTGGGCTACCATGATAAAATACTATAGACTGGGTGGCTTAAACAACAGAAATACATTTTCTCACAGTTCGGGAGGCTGCAAGATCAATGTCCAGCAAGGTTTGGTTTCTGGTGAGAGTTCCCTTTATGGCTTATGGATAGCTGTCTTCTTCTCTCTCTATCCTCATATGGCAGGGGAGTAGGCGTAAAAGAGAGAGAGAGTGTGTGCTCTGGTGTCTCTCCTGATAAGGGCACTAATTCCATCATGAGAACCCCATCTTTGTGACCTCATCTAAACCTAATTATCTTCCCCAAACCCCATTTCCAAATACCATCACACTGGGAGTTAGAGTTTCAACATATAGATGTAAAGGTTGGAGACATGCATTCAGTCCATAGCAACAAGTCTTCACACTTGGATATTATGAAACTTTTATTATGTGGTATAGGGAATAAGGGATAAAAGAGTTTGTCTGAAACTGGCTCCTGTAATAAAGGTATGTTTGTGTTTTTTCCAGTTTCACTATTTTCATACACAAAAGAATTCTTCCTTGAGTAACATTCATATACTATGGGCAAAATTAGTCTCATGATACACATTACTATATTTTTACTTTGGTCATTTTACTCTCAATTTGATGCTATTGCTTTTCTGAGAAACGTTCCAATGGAATATGGAACTCTTAAGTGTGAGTTTAATTCTGTATTGATACCACTATTTTTTCCTGTGGTTTAAACTACATATGCCTTTTAAATAAACAATGCAAGATCTTCCAAAGGAAGGTTCTGTAAGAGAATCATAGAATTTTAGAGGTGGAAAGGAATTGTAGACAATGTATTTCAGTAATAGTGTTGACATAAATCTCACAGCCGGGATATGGCAGATTCCTGTCACTGGGCTCTTAGCACAGCACTATCTATTATCAACAAAGATAATAGTCTCTCACATGAATCACTGATTCTTGCCAGTTGCTGACAGCCTGCTTTGTTCTGATCTCTCTTCATAAGAAAGAGGATAATTTAAATGTTCTAAGATCTTTTATAAAAAAAGACTTAACCAAACAAAACCAATCAGAACCAGATAAAATTAGTACATGACCAGTAGAGTTACAAAGTTATCTTCTAAGGTTTTTTTTTTTTTGTGATACCATGAAAAGTAGCAGTTTTATTTCAGGCAGTAGAACCTAGTGGTCAGAAGCATATATTCTGGAGTCATAAATATCTGTGACTGTGCCATTTACTAGCTGCATGACTTTTTTGGGCCTTAATTTTCACATTTAAAAACATAAATAATAGTTACTCTCATAGGGTTGAGAAGATGATGTGAAATCATCAATGCACATACTCAGGTCAGTGGCTAATGTAACATATGTGCCATTATTATAATTTCTTAATATATTTTATCCCTCTATATATTTTAACATTTTCAGTTAAAATAAACTTCCTCAAGTTAATGTTTAAAGTCTATAATAATATTTTAAATTTCTATGTGAATTATTTCACTTGATCTGCTCAAAAATCTGCTAAGATAAAAACCCATAGTAACCAAAAGGTTGATCTAGATTTTCCTTTCTCCTTCATTCTCAAAATGTTTCCTCCATTAAGGTACTGAAAAGAAAAGCTTAGGAAAGACTTTCAGAGTTAAGTCTCAAATTCATAACACAACCTGATCTAAATTCAAAAATTGCTTTCTAGTGTAAGTCTGATGTCTTAGCATTGTTGAGTTAGAAGAAAAGTTCCTCTCTGTTGTTGTACCCCAGTACAAAAATGAGATACCAGTAACAAGCACCACCCTCCAGATGGATGTGCTTCTGGGATGCTGAGATTCTCACAGACATAAGTCTGTGTCTGCAGGAGAGTTCAAAATATCAATTTAAATAAACACTCTCATAGAGAGGAAGAAGTATATTTCTCATATATCAGTACACTTTGGCTAGGAAACAAGATTTAGCTAGGAAGGCTGGTTATATTAAACAGACCAATTCTCGTAGTATTAAATGCTTACATAATTCAAAGAGAACATCTCAGTGCTTCATAAATAGAGCTAAAAAAATGCAGAGAAGACTGTCTCTGACCAGTCATCTTCCTTAACTGCCTAAACCTTTGTCTTCGTCTATTTTTCACAGTACCAGCACCATCCCACCCTTTAGTTTGAATGGCTATATGTTCCTAAAAATACCCAGCTATTTTATTCTCCCTGGGAGTAACCAAACCAGATAAGCCTTAGTACTTGTAATACCAAAATGCTGTGGCTTATTTATGGCTGCTACACAGCCCAGGGGCCACAGACTCAACAAGTGTAAGTCTAGCAATGCTCCAACACATTGTAGACATGCTTTCCATTGTAATTTTTGCTCTTAATTTGCATTTCCCAATGAAGGGCACCCTTGGACTGGGAGACAGGAAGCCATGAGAAGTGATTCCAGTTCTGTTATAAATGGTTAGGTTATCAGGTTATTTTAAATTTTTTGTGTCTTGTTTTCTTCATCTAAAGAAGAGCTTGGACTACGGGTTTTTAGTGTCCTGCGCAGGTCAAACATTCTATGATTCTGAGTAGTTTCTCACTAGTTGTCAAGTATTGATAATTTACAATGTCTTCTTGTGCTCGTTTGGGGTTTTAGCTGTGCTTTTGTTTCTTTCGGTTTTGCTTCTGTGCTTTAATCCTGAGGAACACCGTGTTAGGTAGAAACCTGTCTCATGTCTTTAAAGAAGCAAGGCAGGCTGTGTCCACTCACAAAGGGCTCAGACGTTATCGCACTGGAATAATGTTTTCTAAAGTCAGAGTGAAAGCTAAAATATAATTGGCTGAGAGATGCTGCCTGGGAAAATTCACAGAGACCTCTCACATACTTTTACATTATCCTCCAGAGTACCTCAAGTTCTATTTATTCTTCAAACACTGAAATATCCCCAGCATATTTCAGTAACAGCTCAAGAAAGAGCATCTTTCTGACTTCACCATGTATGGTTTCAATCCAACTGTTTCCATTTTCACGTTGCATGCTGTTCCTGAGTTGGGTTCTCACAAACCTGACATACAGCCACATCTTCCCCAAAAGGGCAACGGATGCTTGCTGGAAAGAGGCATGTCAAAATTCCAACCAATCACTTGCAGCTTTTATTCTTAACCCAGCCCAAATAGTTTAATAGCTCTTCTTGCCTGTTATAAATAGGTTCTGGTGCCTATCACTCCAGCTCACTGGGAAAGAATGCAAACAGTCCCAGGAATGAAATACTCAGGAAGGTTGTTTTGCTTGGTAAGAGCTATTTTACTTTAAATGACAAAAGTTCCTCCAGACACGTAGAAAGCCTTACATTCTTAGTCTGTGAGTTTCTCATCCTAAGGAAAGATGTGATGTTTCATATGAGAAAAGAAAAAGTAAGAGAGAGAGAGAGAGAGAGAGAGAGAGAGAGAAAGAGAGAGAGAGAGAGAGAGAGAGAGAGGAAGTTATATCAGTGATAAAAATGTGCTGAGCAAAACCTTTCTCCTTCAGTTGGCCTTTAAAGGAATGCTCATTATTTTGAACGAATTTGTGTGGTCATGCTGCATTCTCCAGGAACAAATATAGTTCATGTAAAGACCTGTTCAGAAGGACATCTAGAAAGCCAAAAGCATGAAGGGACTAGAAACATATTACAGAAGACACCAAGTTGAGTCCATTGAATCAATAAAAAAAAAATCTCAGGAACAAAGTTTCAGTAAACAGACTTGTATTTTTTCTCCCATTCTAAGAAGTGAATCTGAGAAATATTCTATATTGTTATATAAACAGTTATTTTTTTTCTTTGAATAAAAACTAATCAATGATGCATGTAAGAAAAAAATGTATGAAGACAGTTACAATTGCAAAATTTTCTGTTTCAATTATCAGTAAACTGTCATAATTGTAACGGGGATTTTGAGTTTTTGATTTCTGAACCTAGAAATATTTCTCATTCATGTTACAAGGTAAGGAGAAAGCACATGATGAAAACTTATGTCTTTTGATTATGGTGACAAAATACAGTTCTAAAGGGTTTCCATGTCTTTTAAACATGGAGAACGTGCTTTTTTCCAAGATCACCACATCTCACATTCAACTGCACATGACAGTGATTTCCAGGTTTTTATGGCTGCAATTCTTTTCTTGACCTAAATCCCTAGGTCTATAATTGGGAAGTTAGATGCTATATGCTTTTATGAATATACAGTTTTAATAATTCTGGATCTTTTGAAGATTCTTAGAATAAATAAACTTTGTTCTGAGCATATGGTATACAGAAATATCTGGACACACAATAATGATGTTATATGATGTTTACTTTTGAACAATATGCTACATAGTTTTGAATTCTAGTCTGGTCCATATTTATAGTGCAAATCATAGTTCTAATGATGCTAAAAAATAGCTTGTGTCTATAAGTATTTAAAAAAGGAGGCCATTAGACTGAGGTGTCTCCAGTGCCTCGGCAGCCTACATAAGTGAACACAAACCGAAGCCAACATCAAAGCACTGGAATCCAAGAAAATGAAACTTAGTAACAACCAATCACAAACAGTCAACTAGGCGTTCCCAAATAAGGCAACTGCTTAAGCTATCACCAGTCAAATCATGTCTCAGCTTTAGTTCAGCATCTCCTTGCTCCTTGCCTCTTGCTCCTTTCCGTGGGGTTCTCCTAACAACTTCTGGCTTGGTGCCGCTTGATTTGAATTAATGTATGCTCAGATAAACTCTTGAAAAGTTGTAATGTGCCTCAGTTTACTTTTTAACAAGTGTAACCAATGACATTTTTCTTGAAATCAAAACTAGGAAAGTGGTTGGAACAATTGTTCTTAGAGTTTTTAGTTGACTCCTGATCTAAGAAACATCAACCTGTCCCGAATCAGGGAAACATAAAAGTAGTAGAGGAATGTTGGGGTCATGAGACACTCCAAAAATAGTTGACTACCTTTTTTTGCTAGTTCAGACACTGACTGTGTCCATCAAATCCTGATGACACATACACACAAAGACTTTATTATAGGCATTCGAAATTTTCACGTGGACGTCATAAGTGTCTAAATAAAGTTGTTTTTAAATTGAATCTTCTAAATTGCTTTTACTTCAAAAAAAAGCCCTTCCCTGTCCCCTTTCAATATGAGAGAGTCCATGTTAATTCTCCTTCTTACCAAAGTTTAGCAGATACCCAAGGGGCTATTAAAATACTTATGTAATTGATGAAAGAAATTGAAGATGACACAAACAGATGGAAATATATACCATGTTCTTGGATTGGGAGAATCAATATTGTGAAAATGACCATACTACCCAAGGCAATCTACAGATTCAATGCAATCCCTATCAAACTACCAATGGCATTTTTCACAGAACTAGAACAAAAAATTTTACAATTTGTATGAAAACACAAAAGACCCCAAATAGCCAAAGAAATCTTGACAAAGAATGGAGCTGGAGGAATCAGGCTCCCTGATTTCAGACTAATACTACAAAGCTACAGTCATCAAAACAGTGTGGTACTGGCACAAAAACAAACATATAGATCAATGGAACAAGATAGAAAGCCCAGAAATAAACGTATGCACTTATGGTCAATTAATCTACAACAAAACAGGCAAGAATATACAATGGAGAAAGGACAGTCTCTTCAACAAGTGGTGCTGGGAAAACTGGACAGTTACATGTAGAAGAATGAAATTAGAACATTCTTTAATGTCATATACAAAAATAAATGCAAAATGGATTAAAGACCTAAATGTGGGACTGGGTAATATAAAACTTCTAGAGGAAAACATAGGCAGAACACTCTGACATAAACTGCAGCAATAGTTTTTTGGATCTGTCTCCTAGAGTAATGGAAATAAGAACAATGAAAAAAAACAAATGGGACCTAATTAAACTTAAAAACTTCGGCACAGCAAAGGAAACCATAAACAAAGCAGAAAGATAACCTACAGAATGGAAGAAAATATTTGCAAACAATGCTAAGGACAAGAGATTAATTTCAAAAATATACAAAGAGCTCATATAGCTCAATATCAAGAAAACCAAACAACCCAATCAAAAAATGGACAGAAAACGTAAATAGACACTTCTCCAAAGAAGACATACAGATGGTGAAAAGGCACATGAAAAGATTCTCAATATTGCTAATTATCAGAGAAATGTAAATCAAACTACAGTGAGGTATACTTTACACCAGTCAGAATGGCTATCATCAAAATGCCTATAAATACTAAATGCTGGAAAGGGTGTGGAGAGAAAGGAACCCTCCTACACTGTTCATGGGAATGTAAATTGGTGCAGCAACTATGGAGAACAGAATGGAGGTTCTTTAAAAAAATAAAAATATAGTACCAAATGATCCAGTGATCCCACTCTTGGGCATATATCCAGAGAAAACTCTAATTTGAAAAGATACATGCACCCCAATGTTCACAGCAGCACTACTTACAATAGCCAAGGCATAGAAGCAACCTAAGAAGCAACCTAAGTGTCCACTGAAGATGAATGGATGAAGAAGATGTGGTATATATACACAATGGAATATTACTCAGCCATAACAAAGAATGAAATAATGCCATTTGCAGCAACATGGATAGAACTAGAGATTATCACACTAAGTGATGTAAGTCAGACAGAGAAAGACAAATATATGGTATCATTTATATGTGGAATCTAAAGAAATGATACAAATGAACTTATTTACAAAACAGAAATAAAATCACAGACAGAAAACAAACTTATGGTTACCAAAGGGGAAAAGGGGGGAGGGATAAATTAGGAGCTTGGGATTAAAATATACACACAAATATATATATAAAATAGGTAACCATCAAGGGCCTACTGTGTAGCACAGGGAACTATACTCAATATCTTGTAATAACCTATAATGGAAAAGAATCTAGAAAAGAATATATATATGTATATATATAGATATATATATATATAGATATCTCTGAATCACTTTGCTGTACACCTGAAACTAACACAACATCGTAAATCAACTATACTTCAATAAAAATTAAAACAATAAATAAAATGCTTATGTAAACTCACTCTGTCCCTGTAAGAAGCATTCACATGACTGAATATATTTTTTCTAATTTAAATATATTCTTCAAAGAATTTTTATTGAGGGGGACTCATTTCAACTTCTTGGGGTGTTTCCTGTGACCCTACCTTTCTCTTGGCTAGTTAATCACTCATCAGTCCTGTGTCATCTGCCACCAAAATCCACAGATAAAGTGGGAATTTGATTAACTGCACAGAGCATAGTTATTCACAGGACTCATGATGTTAACTGATGTATCTATAAAGTCTAAGTCTAAAGAGTAGAACTTAAAAAAGTATCTATCTTGACCCAATTGTTTTTAAAAAGTGCTAAGGCAGTTCAAAGAGCAGAATAGTTAGAAATGTTCAAAATGTCAAGGCAGGGTTTTGAAGTGGCCCAAACCACACTTGAAACTCCGTCTACCCTTCCAATTTCTACTTAACAAGGAAAAATAGAAAGAATGAAATCTTTGGTCCATTTCCTTTTGTCAAAGTAGGCAAAGATCATTTAAAATCCGGACAATAACTCTTCTAGATTTTAAGTTAAGAAATGAAATCCCTCCACCATAGCCTCCTATAATGTGAGACGTCGCAGTATGACAAGTACAATTAGACATGTTAGAAGGTTCAGTGTATTAAGGTACGTGGTGATCTGAGAAATACACTGACCTTTCTAATTAGTATTATAGTAGTCCAGGGGATAAACAAATGGACCTCACTGCTAATAATCGCATTACCAAGTTAAAAGAAAAGTGTTTAAACGATTTCTTTCACAAATATAGACTTTCTAAATCAACATAACTGCAGAGGCATGAACCAGTAAAGAGTGGACAAAAATTAGAAAATTGTATTTTATTAAAATTAGAGCAATTCCTAAAGCCTCCACTTACTTTATACTTGGAAATGATGAGCATTGATCTCAGTTTCAGATAAAAACCACCATCCTAGGTACTATTTCCTTTTTCTTTACAATTTAAACTTTTTAAAACCAATGTCAGCAATTTTACATCCTCTCTTGCACCTGGAAAAGTGCTATTTCAGACTTACAGGTTACCCTTCACTTTTCTACTCATTTCACTTCTTAGCTGTATGTGAAAAGCTGGGGAAAATATTCTTTCCAATAAGTATACCTTTGGTATACTCCTTGTTTATCCATTTGGCTGTGGCCATACAGTTTCCTGGATTTAAGTCACCCCCAAGATGTTAAAATTATGAAGATCTTTAAACTACAGACTGTGCTCTTTGAATGATGAGAAGGGAAACAATACTAAAAGTGTTTCCAAAAGCAGCACTGACTTCTGGTGGGCAGAATATTGAGTAACGTTCCAATGGGAAGACAAAATTTCCTTTCAGACAAATTTAAATATCATTTGGTTAAGGCATAGCATTAAGATATGACAGGTTATAAAAGGATTTTGACAAGTGATTTTAATTTTTAAGGAAGATCAAATAATAGAAGCCAAGTACCAATAAAGGGGTCAGTGAAATATTTAAAAACTCAATTCTGCCAACAAACAAGCAATATTGATGAGTACGTTTTTTAAAATTTCAGCTCTATTAAGGTATAATTGATGTATAAAATTATAAGATATTTAAAGTGCACAATGTGGTGGTTTGATATGCATATACATCATGATAGGATACCCCCTTAATCTAGTTAATTAACACACCTATCACCTCACTTATTTATCTTTTTTTTAGTGAAAATATTTAAGTTCGACTCTCTCAGCAAATTTCAGTTATACAAAAAGTGTTATCAACTATAGTCACCATGTTATACATTAGATCCTCAGACTCTGTCTTGTAGCTGAAAGTTTATACCCTTTCACCAACCTCTCCCTATTTCCCCCACCACCCAACCCCGACAACCAGCTTTCTACTCTCTGTTTCTATGAGTTTCACTTTTTAAATTTATTTTTAAATTAATTAATTATTTTATTTTTTGGCTGTGTTGGGTCCCCGTTTCTGTGCGAGGGCTTCCTCTAGTTGCGGCAAGCGGGGGCCACTCTTCATCGCGGTGTGTGGGCCTCTCACTATCGCAGCCTCTCTTGTTGAGGAGCACAGGCTCCAGGTACGCAGGCTCAGTAGTTGTGGCTCACGGGCCCAGTTGCTCCGTGGCATGTGGGATCCTCCCAGACCAGGGCTCGAACCCGTGTCCACAGCATTGGCAGGCAGATTCTCAATCACTGTGCCACCAGGGAAGCCCTCACTTTTTTTAAAAAAGAGATTCCACATATAAGTGATACCATGCAGTATTTGTCTTTCTTTGTCTGGCTTATTTCACTTCACATAATGTCTTCAAGCTCCATCCATGCTGTCCCATATGGCAGTATTTCCGTCTTTCTCATGGTTAAATATGACATGTGTACATATACCACATCTTTATCCATTCATCCATCTATGGACACTTAGGTTGCTTCCATATCTTGACTATTGTGAATAATGTTGTAATGAACATGGGAGTGCTGATATCTCTCCAATATCCTGTTTTCATTTCCTTTGGATATACACCCAGAGGTGGGATTGCTGGATCATATGGTAGTTCTACTTTTAATTTTTTGAGCAAACTCCATACTGTTTTCCATAGTGCCTGCACCAGTTTACATTCTCATCAACAGAACACAAGAGTTTTCTTTTTCTATATCCTCACCAACACTTGTCATCTCTTGTCTTTTTTAGGATAGCCATTCTAACAGGAGTGAGGCGAAATCTCATTGTGGTTTTGATTTCCACTTCCGTGATGATTAGTGATGTTGAGCACTGTTTCAAGTACCTGTTGGCCATTTGTATGTCTTGTTTGTAAAAATATCTGTTCGGTTCCTCTGCCCCTATTTTAACTGGATTTTTAAGGTTTTTTTTTTTGTTATTGAGTTGTATGAGTTTTTTATATTTTTTGAATATTAAACCCTTATCAGACATATGATTTGCAAATATTTTCTCCAATTCTGCAGATTGTCCTTTCATTTTTTGATGATCTTTTTAGTTGATGTAGTCCTACTAATTATTTTTGCTTTCATTGCTTTTGCTCCATGTATGTTTTTATGTGCTTAGCATTTTATTTGGTATTGTGGAGGATTCAGAGGTTTTGACACAATCATTGCCCTTAAACAGTTTACATTTGGGGAGAAAACTAATGAACATAGAGCAAGTAAAAGATGAAATAAGAATGTAAATGTGGCATTAACAATATGTGCACTAGGAGCTCAGAAGAGGAACAAATAGAAAATCATTTATAAGAGCTGTCAGGGAATTATTCATGGTGGAAGGACTTGAATTGGACTCTGAGTTGGACTGATGAAAGACGGGGAAGGAGTTATTAAAAGGAGGAGGACTGGAATGAGTCAAGGCCATAAAGAGCCCAGTGTGCTGGGTAACAGGAGATTTTTGAGGATACTGGTTTGCATGGAGAAAGGCTGCATGTGGGAAGTAGAAGGACATTAGAATGGAAGGGGAGAGTGGAGCTAGACATAGTTCAAAGAGGATTATAAATCTATGTGATATGTAATGAAGGACTACTGTCTTTTCTTTTATACAACTTAAGCCATAAATTTTAAAAAGCCAGTTTCAAATTTTTTGTGGGACTCTTTAAAAATATTCCTTAAATTGGAGCCTGTCTGGAAAATAATCTAAAATTAGTACTTACTTATAACCTAAGTTCTAAATTTTTGTTAATGAATGGGATGATTTTTGCCTGTGCCAGTATCGTATTCTAATAGCATAAATTATGCGGTCTAATACTGCAGGGCACTTTATGATGTTACTAAAATCTGTTGGAGAATTACTCTAACCATATTCTTACAGAGCCTAGAGTTATATATAGACTCAACACAAATTTGTATATCCACTCTGTTAGTCATTAATTACTTCAGTCCACATTTACTGAGCACTGTCTCTGTACCAAGTGCTCTACTGGGCACTGAGGATGCAGAAAAAAGAAACAGTCCATGACTTCAATGAGTCCAGTGGAAGAGATAAACATATACACGGATTAAAAACTGTGTATGACAGAGGGAAACGTCCACTGTGTTAACTCTTTTAATAAGGTGGTTTTATCTTCAGCAACTTCTTATCAGAGATCAAAGTAATACAAAAGACATAGGTATTTCAGGATGTCACAAGAGCAGTGTTTCTATAAAAGCTATTGCCCATTGCTGGTTACTAAAATGTCACAGCATCAGAATGCAAAGGAGGTTTGAGCTGCTTCATCTTGAAGCCTCTGTACAGGCAGCAATGGTGGGCAGTGTATGTGGAAGGAACGGATGTGCCCTAGACACCTGTTTCAGTCTTGGAAGAAAATGATAGCAATGGGATACATGCTCTTCTGCCCCCAGAAACTTCTGAAAAATGTCTGCTGCTGTAACTGATGGGTTGCTGTTAGCCTTAGTGGCACCAAAGGAGGGAAGGTCTGAATAAGCAAACAAACTCTGTGGTGTTGTTCCTTTAGACCATTTTTACCCTCTCAGTCTCATTAAATGGGGTAACTTATGATGATATAGATTTAGTTCCAGGGCCTCTCACACTCAAGTTATCTTACCACATGGTTACTGAGGCTGGTATTTTAATGGACTCAAATCCTTCCATTAGAGATAAAACCAAAGTCTTGAATGAAAATGCTTAGTTGAGATGATGCACATTACTGAAATTCATTCACACCCAGGTAAAGTGGAATCCATCAACCACACTTTAAAGGCTGGTATCGAGTTCTCTTCTGTTTACACAACAGGGGAAGGTTAGAAAGCAGCTGGAGTGTGCAAAGGCAGGTCAAGAATGTGGAAGCTGAGGACTGTGAAAAGGGAGTATGAATTTCATCAACTTCATAGTTTGGTTTGAGATTGACCATGCAACTGAGTGTATGTAAGTCAATGCTGTTCATAGAAGCTGAGCACTGTGTGCAGCTGGATCCTACCCGTTAAGCACAGATGACGTCACTTTGCAGAAGTCAGCATGCTATCCATGATTATAAGGATTTTGTTTGCTTTTTTAAACAAAGGAGTGTTGTTAATTCAAGATGATTTCCAGACAAAGAACAATGTTAAGGTAGAGCCTCCAACAAGGACCACTTGAGTTCAAATCTTGGATCCTTTTCTTTCAGGCTGTGTGAGCTTGAGAATGTAACTTGACCAGTCTGTGCCCAAGTTCTCATATGTAAAAAGGGATGAGAATACTACCTAACTCAGAGGGTTGCTGTGATAGTTAAAAGAGACAATACAAAACTGGCTCTTCATACATAGAAAGCTCTCAATTCATACCTATTATAATTATTTTCTATACAGAACTGAAAAATGCCATCCAAAGTCACTGAATTGACTTAGCTGAGACAAAAGTAGGCATGCTCTGGTAAGAAAGGAAACTGGGCAACTTAGTAGGATAATTAGACATTTACATCACATTCTGCAGGCTATTCTAGAATATTTTGCATATTTTGTGAGTCATGAAATAGGATATCATCAGTATTTAACCCTAGAAATCTCTGAAAGATGTGCTAACATCATAGGGACTTTCCTGAAGACTGTCAAAATGAGCTTCCTAAACATTTACATCAAAGTACCCAAATGGTAGAGGAGATGGAAGGTAGGTTGAGATACAGTCCAAAGGGGGCCCTGGCAAGGAGAAATTTCTTTTATGTCTCCTTTGTGTTACACACTAACAGATATCTGCCTAAACATAGAAAGTCTTCACAAAAAATTCTAAGATGGATGCTCCAGGAAGTGTTACCTTGTTCATCCTGGGGTATCAACCACTGACCATCCCAGCATGGCTTCCCAGAGATTCAGTTACTCTAATTTGAGAGGCATAATGCCAGGAGATATAAACAGAATTCCAATTAGCATGCTGCCACTGAAATAGATCACACAAATTATTTAAGTAAGTAAGAGGCACTTACTTGAGTGCCAAGAAGCACTCAAGATAAACCTTGAGAATTCTGATTCTCCGATCATTTACATCTGTATTAACAATTTGAAAAAAATTAAAATGTGATCAAGTGCACTTTTTATTTGCTGAATTTTATATGTTTTAATTTATTCAGAAGGTATACCTGATTCTCAAAATAACTTAAAGTTATCATATTGATCTTCAATGAGTGCCTCAGGTTGCCCAAATTACTCTTGTTAAAATTTTCAGGTTTTCATATAAAGAATGCTTTACAGTATATCACTTAAAAAATATGATAATTTGTTTCTTTGTTAACATTTTTTAGCTGATCACTTTTGGCCATGGAAAGGACAGGGAGATGTGGAAAATACCTAAAAGAAATAAACAAACCCAATAAACTTTTAACATTCTTCTACAAAACAGGAAAAAAAAAAAGAGTGACTAGCCAACAATAGCATAAAACTCTGACGTGCCATGCTCAAACAGGGAGTGAAGCTATTTAAGAAAGTACTGATTATAACAACTTATATATTTATCTAGCTCTTTTGATGGATCCTTGTCATATTTTTCAATAAAAATGTTAAATATCTGCTCTGCTTAGTTGGACCTTTCTCAATGCCTTGTGGAATTATTCAGGGCATGCAGCATCTCTGTGGGCACATAAAAGTTCTTGGATAATTACCATCAGTTATTTCAAAATACAGAAATGGACTAGTTTAATTACAGAGAAGTTAATTCATGCATATCGATTTGGCAGTGGCACGAGGGTAAAAATAATCTCTCTCCACAGTAACCAAATACAGCAAGGAAATTCTAATTGAATCACATGTGTTACATGGACTTGAGCCACACTGTTTTGGGTCAGGGACATTTATTTCCATCACCTTTTAAAAAATAAAGTATCACATTACAGTTAAATGCCAAAGGTGTTTCTTAGCCACGAATCAAAATTAAGTAAAATTAATTTATCAAAACAACTCTATGGACTTCTGGATAAACATGTTGAGTTAAACACACAGGTTTATCATTGCTTCAACCCAGAGCCCTACTAAACTATCACTGAAGGAATATAAACAAGCATAAAGCAATGAGGATAAAAATAAGAAAAGAGAGGATTAAAATAGGTGAGAAATGGTGTAGAACTGAACCATCCTTCTAGTTCCTCAGACTGAAAACCTTAGCATCATCCTGGACTCCAACTCTCTTGAGATAATACTTATGTCCAATCCATGAGGGAATCCTGTTAGATCTACCATCAAAATATATTCAGAATTTAGCCGTTTTTTCACCACTTCCATTGCTATCACACTAGTAAAGCCCACCATTATCTCTTGCCTAGATTACTGCAGGGGTCTCTTCCCTGGCCTCTCCTGACCCACTGCTGCCCATTCTCAGCATAGCGGCCATTGTTTCTTTTAACAATGTCAGATATTCTAATGACATCAATCATGTTTAAACACTCCACTGCCCCCTTGCCTCTTAAGAGGAGGTTCCTAATTTTCACAACGGCCCACAATGCCCTACCTGGTCTGGATTTCTCTTCCTGACCTGCCCTACCACTTTTGCCCTTGCTAACCTGCTTGGTCCATACTTGCCTTCTGCCTCCAACATACTAGCTGTACTGCTGCCTCAGGTTTCATGTGCTGCTCCTTTTGCCTGGGGTACCCTTCTCCCCAGAGTTACACAACTCAAATGCTACCTGTAACTTCACTCTCTCGTTGATACCTTTTCCAACACGCCTAAAGTCCAATCCCAATCTTTACATATCTAATATCCATTAACCCACTGCATTTTTTTTCATAGCATTTATCACTTTCTGATATACTATATAATTTACTTATTGTGTGTATTATCTGTCTCATCTAGTAGAATGTAAGCTTCTGGGAGCAGGGATTTTTGACCATTTTTATCTCCACTGTATCATCTATACCTATAATACCTGAGCCACTAGGTGTTCATAATAAGCTTGCCAGATAAAATACAGGACCACCAGTTAACTTTGAATTTCAGATAAAGAGAAAGTAATGTTTTAGTATAGGTGTGTTCCATGCAATATTTGGAACATACTTACTCTAAAAAAAATCTGTTATTCATCTAGAATTCAAATTTAACTGAGTGTCCTATGATTTTATTTGCTAAATCTGGCCATCCTAACTCAAAAACATTTGTCAAATGAATGAATAAGAATATTGGAGGCTGGAAAGCAGAGGGAATAATGGTAAATAATTTAGCAAGTTACAGATCGTTAAATACTAAACGTCAACAGAACTAGGGTAAAGGAGGACAGGTATGAGGAAGCCAGTAAGAAAGAAAACTAAGAACCCTGGAAACCGTGTGAGGAATTGAAGGCATCCGGTGCTCTTAAAGTGGGGGTTACAAACTGCATGGGGCAGAGAGTGGGGAACTAAAAATGGGAAGGTTAGATTGAAATCTTTAAAAGAAAAGTTAGACATTTAAAATCACCCACATATTGACCAAACAGATGACTGCCTCTGTTTTACTCAAGCACAAAACTAAAATTTTACCTTTTGGAGAAAATGAATAATAAAGGTACAGTAGACAAAACAACTTAACAGCAATTTGGATAAAATGTAACAGAAATTTATTATCAAAACTCTTAGCAAACTAGCAATAGACAGAGACATCCTTAACGTGATAATGGATGGCTACAAAATCTACAGTAAACAAAATACTTACTGGTGAAATACAGAAAGCCTACCCCAAAGTTTGGAAATAAAACTAGAGTGTTTGCTAAAACCACAACTATTCATTACCCGGTTAAATAATGAAAGGAGAAAGAAGAAAACATACAAGAACTGGAAAACCTGATTGTGAATATAGAAAATTTAAATGTTTATAGATAAACTGATAGAATTAATAAGTGAATTTAGCAAGGTTCCTGGATATAGAAGTCACTTATATTTACATATGCTAACAAAAACAGATGGAAATGTAATTTTTTAAAAAGTGATAACATTTATGAAAGCATAAAATCTAAATATATAGGAATAAATCTAAGAAAAGATGTATAATACTTTATACAATACTACAAAATATTACTGAGAGAAATGTAAAAGATTTCAATAAATATTCAGTGATTGACAGAACTGATACTATAAAACTTTCAATATCCTCAAATTAATTTACAAATTCAATAAAATCCAAATAAAATATAATAGGTATTTCAACAGAAATTGAAAACCTGGTACTAAAATTTACATGAAAACACAAGAGGTCAAGAACAGTTAAACAATTCTTAAAGAATAACAAAGTTGGAGAACTCACACTACCAGATTTCAAGATTTATTGTGAGGTTGCAGTAATTAAAACAATGTGGTATTGATGCAAAAACAAATATATCAATGGAACAGAAAAGGGAATCTAGAAACAGTAGGTCAAGTATATGGTCTCTTGATTTATGACAATAAGCAAAAATCAATTTCATGTGAATTGCAATGTATAAATATGAAATGCAAAGCAATAAAGATTCAAGGAGGTAACATGAAAGAATACCTTCATGAATGAAGAAGGGCAGATTTCTTAAACAGGACAAAAAAAGCATTCATCATAAAGGAAAATAATGAAAAATTGTACTTCATTAAAATTAACTCTTTCATTAAAAGAACATTAAGACAGCGAAAAGTCACAGAGTGGAAGAAGATATAGGCAATACATATATTTGATGACGATCTCATGTCCAGAATAGAAAAAGAACTCAAAAATAAAGAAAAATACAACTCAAAAAACCTTCTTCATTAGACCAATTTCCTCCACTGAAGAGGATAGGCAAATGGCCAATAAGCATATGGGAAGGTATTCAAAGTAATTAACCAACAGGAAGATTCCAGTTAAAACAGTGAGTTACTACTGCTCGTTCATCAGAATGGCTACTATTAAAACAAACAAACAAACAAGCAAACAAACATGACAACACCAAGGGCTGGGGAGAATGTGGAGCAACAGCAACTTTTCCTACATTGCTGATGGGAATGTAAATGAGGACAACCACTTTGGAAAACGTGTATACCCTAGCAATTCCACTCAGCTACGTATCAGATGGAAATGCATACATATGTTCACTAAGAGACATATAGAAGAATGCTCATAGCAGCTTTATTTGTGACGGTCCCAAATTAGAAACAACCTTATCATCCATCAACAAATAGAATGGGTAAATGGCAGTCGAATTAAAAGAAAAACAAAAAAAAACCCTACTGTACACACAAAAATGGGTAATGCTCACAAATGTGATGTTGTGCAAAAATATTTACAGACAAAAGAGTATATATATACTGTATGATTCCATTTATCTAGTATTCAGAAACAGGCAAAGCTAATTCATCAAAGATAATAAAAGTCAGGGTCGTGGCTCTCCCAGGTAAGTAGGGTAATGCTTTTAGAGAGGATAAGGAGGTGGCTGGGCTCTGATGCTATCTGTCTTGATTTAGGTGGTAGTTATAGGCATATGTTTAATTTGTAACAACTCATCAAGCTGTACACTTATAAATTGTGCATTCTTATGTATATGTATTATATTTAAGTAAACATTTTACACGTGAAAAAGTATTTCTGAACAAGAAAGAAAGAAGGAATATTTCCAGGGTCCAACCAGGGTAAGGAAGCAGTTAGTGGAGAGACAAATGAAGGTTGAAATTAAATCTTCCCCTGTGGGTATTTGCTGATCCCAAGAACCTAAAGAGCCCTGAGTTTTAATTTAGATACTTGGCAAAGTGGTGAGTTAAAATATAGATCCTGGCCATAAAGTTGGACCCTCAGGGCTGGGGCAGGAGAGGGTGTCTCGAAAATATTGATCTCCTGGCAAAGAGAAATGTCAAGAAAACTTCCTGGTCTTTGTCTAGACTTTGGGGAAAAATATTCAAAACTACAGGATTGGGGTTCAAATTTAAACTACCTGTGGGGTTTGAGAAAGCTCAAGGTAAGGAATTATCACTCTGTAAATAATGTCCCCTATTGCTTAGCTGAAGCAAACAGTATCCTATCTGGAAGAATATACACTCAGTTCAGGTGTCACACAATGATCATAAATTAAATTCTGAAGATAAGCTCAAAATTGTAAACTTTAAAAGAATCACATGAGAAAACAAGCTATCATACACTCTCGATATCATTTTTCCACTTAAAGTCTAAGTAAAGAAAATTGAAGTCTAAAATTTATAGGTAAATTTCAAATATTGATCTATAAATCTTTAATGGATGTAGGTGGCAACTGTTTTATGCCATGTTTTTAAGTGATATGTGGGAAACTGGTTTCTTTTCAGGGCTAAAAAATAAAAAGGATGAGACAAATATATAGAAGAGTGATACAACTCAACTGAATAATTCTAATAATATGGATCTTATTTATTAGGTGTATGGAGTTTGGAAGTCTTGATATGTTACAGCTAAGAAGCAAAATACCTGGCCAAATGAAAAGGCAAGCTCATTAGGAAGGTGACCACACAATGAAAGGTAAAATCGTATATTCTTGGTTCTCATATACATTTCTACTCTACAGAACTAGTCATTACAGGGACTCAAACTTCACAAATAATTGTGAATGACTTTATGATACCTCTAGGAAACACAGAGAGCCACTCTACATGGTCCCCTCTTTCCACTTTCTACGCGAATAGGCTTGCAAACATCCAAGCCAACAGAAAGTGACCAAAATAAATAGTACCAGTAAAGTTGCTTAGATGCTAGGAATAATCATCTATAAACTGTTCTCGGTTCAGCATGAATAACCATAGATACACACAATGCAACACAGAAAGCTAAAACTGTGCGTTATAAAGATAGCAGGGCTTTTGAAAAGTTCAAACAGCTGTGCAATACACTTAGCCACTGGGTCAAGACTGTTTTATACCATGAGGTCTTGTTTTTGTTCCCCTGCTAATAATTCAAGACTGTGTTGGTCTTCTATCTATAATTTGTGCCGTCTTAGTCACATACGCAAGGTGACTAAAAATAACATTATTCTACATTAAACAGATGACTACTTTTTATTTTCCAAGGTTTAAAAATGTCTGGGGATAAAGTTTTCAACTCAGGAATAGTATAGGTTTCTACCTAGAACTCAAAATTCTTCCTGAAAAATCTAATTTCCTTTTGTTCTTGACTTGTAAAAGTCTTCAATGTTTTTAACTCTGCATCAAAGGATTTTGTATGCAGCCAAATATATGATATTGAATGCCAAAGTACAAAGTAAGCTGAATTAATTTCTCAAGTCCCAATTCTTAAAAGTTAAAGCTGAAAGTTCATTAGAAAATCAGTTTTGAGAACTGTTAAGTCCAGATCAATTTCAAAATAATTTGAATACTCTGTGAATTCAAAGCTCCTCTACTATGATTCAGTACTGTATTAAGATTATTAGATTTAAAGATCAGATGGCAACTTCTTACCCACTGCTTTACAAATTAATGTTAATGTTATAATTGTAAGACAGGATAAATCATGGATAATTCTGTTCCTAGGAATTACTCCAGCAGGACTTGGGGAACAGACACACTTTCATACAGACAAGTTATTTTATACTACTTTTAAAAACAATATATAAAGAGGTGGGGGAGGGAGAGAGCAAGAGAGTACACTATTATTTAGGTAAGTATATGGATATAACATAGAATGGATAATATACAAAAGGTCCTCGACTTAACGATGGTTTAATGATTTTTCAACCTTAAAATGGTGCAAAATCGATACACATTCAGTTGAAACTGTACTTCAAATTTTGAATTTTGACCTTTTCCTGGGCTGGCGATATTTGGTCCAATACAGAGCTCTCATGATGCTGGGCATCGGCAGTGAGCTGCAGCTCCCAGCCAACCACACAGTCATGAGGGTAAACGACCGATACACTTACAACCATCCTGTACCTACACAACCATTCTGTTTTTCACTTTCAGTACACATGAGATAGTCAACACTTTATTCTAAAATAAGCTTTGTGTTAGATGATTTTGTCCAACTGTAGGCTAATGTAAGTGTTCTAAGCACGTTTAAGGCTAGGCTAGGCTAAGACGTTCTGGTAGGTTAGGTGTAATAATGCATTTTTGTAGTTTTTTAAGGAACCTCCATACTGTTCTCCATAGTGGCTGTCAATTATACTCCAATAAAGATGGAAAAAAATTTTTTTAAAATAAATGCATTTTTAATTAATGATATTTTCAACTTACGATGGGATTTATTGGAATGTAACTCCATCGTAAATTGAGGAAGATCTGTGTATATAAATAAAATTTTGTATTTGCTTTCGGATTGGGCCAGAATTCCAATATGTTTCAGCAATGCACAACCTCTGTTCAATCCTGTAAGCACGTTCTTGCTAGGTCTCGTGGAATCTCGCCTTACTCACACTTGGCTCACCCCCAGCCAAAGAGCCATGGTAAATCCTTATACAAATTTTTGGTTCCCACCTCCGTGCAGCTTCCTCTTCTCTGGTACCCTGCATTACAAATTCCAGCTCAGGCAGACTCGAACGCCAATCTCTGCCTCCAAAGCTCAGCGAGATTGTGTGTCTATTTGTCTATATGGATTCCCCATCCCTGTACAGTGGCAAGAATCTACTACTCAGGCTAAAAAAAAAAAAAAGAAAGAAAAGAAAACAACACAACCTGGAAAAATAGTAGGGCTCACCCTGTGTCTTTCCTTTATTTCAATGATTATAGTCCTGTGATGCCCATTCTTCAATGCTTAGAAACAGCTGTCTCACATATTTTCTTGTTTTATAGTTGTTTTTAGCAAGAGGTAATTCATTACTGGTTGCTATGTCATGGCTAAAAATCTCCTGTGCTTAACTACTGATTTTATTTAATAGTTAAAGGAATATTAATGTTTTCTGTACCTTCCTAAGTCAATTGTGTTTTTCCAAGAATTTTTCTATTACACTTAACTTTTCATATTTCCTGGCAAAAAGTTGCTTATAACATCTTCTTGTTTTCATTTCAATGTCTGCCGCATCCATGCATTCCTAATATTTTTTGGTGGTTTCTCTCTTTTTCATTTTTTAAAAATTTTTATTGGAGTATAGTTGATTCACAATGTTGTGTTAGTTTCAGGTGTACAGCAAAGTGAATCAGTTATACATATACATATAGCCACTCTTTTTAAGATTCTTTTCTCATATAGGTCATTACAGAGTGTTGAGTAGAGTTCCCTGTGCTAAACAGTAAGCTCTTACTGGTTACCTATTTTATATATAGTAGTGTGTATATGTCAATCCCAATCTCCCAATTTATACTTCCCTTTTATTCTTGATCAATTTTGTCAAAGGTCTGTCAAATTTATTAGCCTTTTCAATGAACTAATCTTCTCTGCTGTTGATCCTCTGTGTTGAATGTTTCTCTATACTTAGTATTTTCTGCTCTTATCGTAATTGTTTCTTTCCATTTTCTTTGGGTTAATTTTTCTGTTCTTCATGACTAATTAGCAATTCAGATTGTCATTTCTTTGGCAGTATATGATTGTTCATGTGAAAAGTCATACTGGGTACACTACACATGAAGGCAGAGACATCTGTTTATCTTTGTATTTCTAAGGCCTAGTACACAGTAGGTCCTCAGATAATGTTTGTTGCTTTAAGGATCTGGAAAAGTACATTTTAATACGACTAGTTCTTGGGAAAATACAAAACATTTGATCCATGTTACAAAATTTACTCATGATATAATCTTTAAGAAATCACTGGGGTTGTCCAAAGTCATGCTGTGAAATAACATATGACATCAATATTGGTCAGCTCTTAAAGCACATCATTGTCTAGGTCAATGGATATTCAACAGTGTTATTTGTTTACAATATCTCCAATTTTTTTCTGAACTCTCTCTCAAGTTCTTAAAAGGTAAAGCAGCTAAATCATGCATTTTTAATATATTTTTCCCTTCTAGCCTTCTTCTGATTTCACTTAGATTTGTGGGCAATATCTGAAAAATTGGAACCCATAAGTAACTTTAAATAACATTAAGAAATGAAGAGTTTATCTAATAAATAGGTCATTAAAGAAATTATTGGGACTTCCCTGGGGGAGCAGTTGTTAAGACTCCACACTCTCAATGCAGGGCACCCGGGTTTGATCCCTGGTCAAGGAACTAGATCCCACATGCATGCTGCAACTAAGAGTTCACATGCCGCAGCTAAGGAGCTGGCGAGCCACAACTAAGGAGGCTGCCTGCCACAACTAAGACCCAGCACAACCAAATAAATAAATAAATATAAAAAAAAAAAAATTAAAAAATTTAAAAAAAGAAATTAACCTGTTGCCATGTCATTTATTATTAACTATTACTAACAATCAGATTTTGATTTTTACAAGAATGTGCCTATGAAGTCACCCTGAATGTTAGGTGTATATCGTTCATGTCTACCTTACGTCAAGTACAACATAAAAATATAGAACATTTGACAACTAATTTTTGAAATACTGTGAAGGGAGAAGATTGACAATGTAGACCATGGATCCCAGGTCTCAAATATCTTCTCTTGTCAATCTTATTTCCAAATCTTTCCATCCTTTACCTGTTAATGAATTTTTAGATATCCATGCATGGAGAGAAGTAATCATATACAGCATTCAAAATTCTGAAGGCTTTGAAAACTGTAAAGACCTAAGAAGTAAGGATACTGTTTTTTTTTCTATTGAACATTAAACCTAATACATAAGTACTTAGATCTCAATTTTACCTTCTACTTACATTTTGACAAGAATAATGGTAAAATCATCTGCATTAATTAAACAACAGCATAATTTTTGAGGGCCTACTTTGTGACAGGCACAGCATACACATGCTTCCTTAAGCGCCCAGAATCATGCCTGGTGACAAAGACAAATCATTCTAGGGTCCATTTACATTTACACAGGTTATCCAAAGAATAGAGTGTAATAGGCACTTTGGATCAAGTGCATATTACAAGATGTTTTTCAACCTATATGATTGAAGATGCCTCATTTCAGACTGTGTTAGGAAGGGCCACTATGAAAGATCAAGTATGAACAGAGCATGATTGGTTGGTTCCCTCTGAAGACTATAATGAGATTTTATTGATGCTTAAATAACTTCTTAAAATCTCCAGTTTCACTAAATATCGTTTTATTGGGAAAAAACTGTAAAGATACCACTTCCCAATCTTCTACGCTTCTGCTTAAATACAATATTCTTCTAGTAGATAACTAAAGCTGTAATAAAAGAAAGCAGACAAAACAAACAAAACAAAACCCCAAACATGTGAGTCTGAAATAGTCAAATAGTTCTGCATATACTCTAAATTATATAACTAGAAACAGCCTAATAGCTGCTGAGCAGTTACCAAGGTAGCTCTGGTAGTGAATAAATATCTTTCTGGGGTCTCTAAAGCTTCACAAAGAAGCCAAGCAAAGGCAGTTCAATGGGGTGAATTGCTGAAATTTGAAGGTATTACTGGGTTGATATTTTCTGATTCTTTTCTACAATTTGGCCAGATAAATGTTTCTTTTCCAATTTATGAATGTGGAACTAGAGAAGAGAAGCTTAAAAATTCATAAATCCTTGTTCAAATACTACGTTCTTTTAATTTTATGATTCTGCTTTTTAAAAAAAATGGCTAATATTATAATGAAATGGAAAAATAGCCACGAAAATACTTCTAAGGTATAATTAGCTAATGTGGAAAACAACACTCACAAAGCAAAAGAGACTTGAAATCGAAGAACAATGTTTTAAATAGGAATATTAAAAGGGTTATTTTATTAATTTTTACATTATTCTTTTCTAGATCTCCCATGTCTCATGTTAGTAATACGGAAAGAATTTCCAATTAACATGTTGTCCAGTTCAATTTCCCCCCTAAGTTCAGGAAGAAATATTCAACATGACAGCAGCTACCACCAATCAGTCACCTTCATCTCCGCAGTCCAACCACTCCACACTACACCACTTATGTAACTTGGACTTGTTAGCACACTTCAGTGTCTTTGCCCATTCTGTTCCCTACATCAAGATCAGTCTTCTCATAAATCTCACCCTTCCCTCAAGGTCCATCTCAGATTTGACATCTCAATGAGCTCTTACTTGATCCCTGTGCCCTGCTCTCCAAAACCAAATTTGAATTTTCCCATCTCTCATGGTCCTTTGCTCTCACTTCTCATCTAGTTTGTTGTGCTTTGTTTTGTTTTTAGTTAGACTTTATTTTTTAGAGTAGTTTTAGATTCGCAGCAAATCTAAGTAGGAGGTACCGAGATTTCCCATCTCCCCCCTGACCCCACACATGCACAGCCTCCCCCATTATCAACATCCCCAACCAGAGGGGTACATTTGTTGCAAGTGATAAATCTACTTTGACACATCATTATCACCAAAGACCAAAATTTATATTATGGCCCACTCTTGGTGTTGTACACTCTGTGGGTGTGGACAAATCTACAGTGACATGTATCCACCATTACCTGTGCTTTGATTTTAAGGGGGCAAAGAATAAATTTGACTAGGAAACACAGAAATTCTAAAGGGTGAGCAAGAACACAATAAGTCAAGCATTTACACATAAAATTTTGGTTTCTATTTTTTCTTAGTCTTTTCTTCACGTATCTGAAGATTAGTGTTGATAGGATTGTATAAGGAAGTCTGTCAGCCGTTGCCACAATAATTAACTAAGCTCAATCTACTATTTTCAGCTAAAGTCTTCACCACAGCAAAAGCAGCAGTGCTGAAGCCTTCCTTCTAAACAAGGTCAGTTCTAGGCAAAAATAAGAAGGAACAAGACAGTGGCCTTCTGCCATTATTTTTGTTTGCGTCTCCTTCCGCCATTCAACCCTTCAGCATATTCATACCACCATGAGGGCCTCCCACTGGGTACTCCTTGGGATCAACATCCCATGTCCCCAGACCTTCTCTGCATCCCTCCTACACTCACTACATTTCTCTGACTTGCACACTTATGGACACAAAACTTATTTGCTCATTTGATAAACTAACTTTAAATGAATGCTTATAGATGATAAACTCAGTGTTTTATCCATTCACAATAACGTAACTATACCAATTCCCAAGTGTCACCCAAATGAGTGACTCATTATACGTGGGCTTCAAATTACAAGAACATGCAGTTTTATGTTTGTATGACAACTTAAAGTCTGCAATACTGTTACCTGTATTTGGTGTATTTCAATCTTTTTAAACAAAAGAGCCCCAAAGCCATACTACTCCCCGTCCCTGCCCCTAAAGAGTAGAGGCTCCACCGTCTAGGTTTGTGGGATGAAGACTAGGCCCAGGCAGAGTGGCTGCACAAACATTTTTCTAATACTTGAGGAAATTAACCAAATGATAAATGCAAAAAAATGTTAAATCTCAAGTCAGTAGGGTCCAAAAGTTTTAAAATGAGTTTGCAAAACATATGACTCATGGAAAAATCTGTTTCGGGAGATTTCCAGAACAATTCAGGATGGTCAGGAAAATGCTTACTTATTGGAGCAACATTTTAACACCAGTAAATCTAGTTCATTTTAGTAGGGGATGTCTTTGAGAATATTTATGAACTGTGATGTTTAAATAAAAATACATATACGTCAATCATTTTTATTACTCTTTCCACAAACCTCTATTTTCTCTATTTCTCTGAGTCCTCAGTCTTTCCCTCCATAGTGTTACACACCACGGTCTTTTTCACAAACACATCACCCAGTTTATGAAGGACTACTCTATTTCAGGCAGGTCTCCATCTCAGCCCCACCAAATCACACCATTGAGCAAATACCTGGCCTGCCTCCTTTAGCTCTAATTCCAAGGGGTAGTTGAGAAAATGCATACATTATGCATTTAGTTGCATATGCCTACAATTATGTATTTAGTTGCATATGTATACATTATTAGTTTATGTATACATTATGCATTTAATTATAGCTGCATATTATGACTAAATTCACCTTCTTCCTTCCTGGCTTCTGAAAAAATACCCCTTCCCCAACTGTGTACCATTCCCCACTCTTAAAATATTTTGGTTTTGGTCAGTAGGAGAAGAAATGCAACCTGTTCTTAGAAATTAATGTGGGCATGGTGCTATTAATGCTTTCAAGGTAGATCTATAAACATTACACCATTCGATTTTCTAAACAAAAATATTAAGGTAGATATTATTTCTAAGTGAGTCTCATGTTACACAGATAGAGTTGAGATTCCAAATTCAATGCTTTTTCCATTATGCTCCTCTGCTCTGCCATATTCAAGTGTTTGTTGTCCTACATGTTTCTCTATTTTAAGATGACTAGTAGGCAGGCATGAACTCTGTTTCTATTTGTACAGCACATAGAATAGTTTTAACTAATATTTTAAAATAAAGTTTGCATCTGACAAATTCAGAAATATTTCAGTTCTATAGTAAGTCATTATATTTTATAGATGAGAAACCTAAGCCTCAAAGAGGTTAAGCATCTTACCTAATTCACATAGTACGTGATACAGACAGCGTACTGAGACAGGTAGAGTCAGGGTTTAAACCTAAGTCTATCTGACTCCAAATCTCATGGTCTTCTCCCTAAATCATCATACCTTCCTCCAGGGTGGTCTCTCTGGGAAATTCCACCAGAAGCCAATTTACTCTGTACAAAATATCCCGTCTAAGCCTCTCCTGATTAAAAGGTCAGAGTCTGTCCCTGTCCAAAGGTAAATCTGAGGCAAAGCGCATGTTCTCTTAGCTCTAACTACATGTCTCTTTCTGGAGATTCACTACAATAACAAGCATTCCTTTGGGAAGAGTCCAATTCTTTAGCCTCCTTGGCCCAGTGTGGGATGACTCAGATCAGACTACAGCAGCTCCAAGCAACCCCTTCCAAACAAGACCTTAAGAATGTCAGTGACTCAGGTACTATTGTTCTCAGATGACCTTGGGAGCGCGGGGGGTGGGGGGGGGTGGGGGGGGGTGGGGTGGGGGCAGGCCATGGCCACTAACAAGTATAAAAAATTAAGTGATTCAACATGGGGAAAGTTACAGTGTGGGGCTGTACTGCTTTCAGGCTTATAAAAAATAGAAAAGGAAGAGAAATGTACCAACTGGCTGACTAGAGCATAACCTGATAAATGGTAGTCGTCTTTCAAATTAAATCTTATTTTTTCCTTTTTCGATTGAAGGAAAATGCAGTTTGAGACCTAAGAGTAGTTACCCTCCGAAGGCCTCCAGGAAATGTTTATTTTGTCTTATGTATAAACCCATAACTAGTATCCAAAAGAACTTGATGTCCCTGTTAAGAATGAAAAAGACCATGGTAAACAGCTGGAGGGTGCTGATAGCATGTTGCACGGAGTGCATTCTTTACCTGCCCCTAGAATTGCTCATTTCGAAGTGGAGGAAAACATTTCCTGCCTTAGTGCATAACAGAGAAAGGCAAATGGTCTGGAAATGACCTCAGAAGATTTAGCAGTTTTCTGAAGCATTTAAACAGAATTTGCTCAAAGCTTCCATTAACTGGACATCTGCCAAACCACCTGGAAAATTTCTGCATTCAGAAAGAAGAAAGATCCTCACTATGAAAGATATTCTCCATAAGAAATCATTATAACCATTGTAAATATGTTTACCGTTGGTTGTATGAGTGATTACATCAAAATTCTTGGTGTGCTTCTCTAATTCCCCTCATCCCTATCTATCACTTTTTAAAAGTAAAGCCTGTGGTTTACAAGTGTGTGTAACCCTTGTAGAATTTAACATATTAATTCATTCAACAATTAATGTTTTACACTGTACCAAGTATTGGGGATACAATGACATTTAATCCATAGATATTTCCTGAGCATTTACCATGTTTCCAGCACTGAACTAGAAAACGGGGAATGATGGTGAACTAGACACTCAACTGTCCTATCTTCGTGGAGCTTTCAGTCTAATCCAGTGGGTCTTAATCCTAACTGAACCAAATTCATCAGGCAGCGTTTAAAATAGACCACTGAGGAGAAGGCCCCACCTAACACCAATTAAATAAAGTCACTAGTTTGGCAGTAGATGCAAATAATGAAGCAGTAGATTACAATATGATAAATATAATGATTGAGAAAAATAAGGGATACTTTATAATAGCATAGAAGGTACACACAGCCCAGATTTTGGGCTGAGTAGCATGTTTTAAATGATAATTTATCACTTAGTCTAGGCAATAAAGGGAGTGAGGCCATTCTGGACAAAAGGAGTATGAAATTCAAAGGCTGAGAGGCACATTTCTGACGTAGTACAGTGACAGTCATTTGTTATGAGTTTAGCATGTGAAGCCCAATGTTTGAAGAGAGAACTAGAACCGCAGGAACTGGATAAGCAGGGAGAAGCAGAGCAAGGAAATCCAGATTCTCAGGCTGAGAACGTGGGAGTTTACTTCTGGGACAATTAGAGCTTTGGAAGTAATTTAAATAAGAAACTAGAAAGATCATTGCCCACTCTTTACTCCTAGGCTACGGATGCTTAAATTTTGCAAGTCCTGAAGCAACAACACAGGAACCCCAAATTGTGTCATCTCTTAATCTCTGGAGTAAGTCAACACTTGATCTGCTAAAGCTATCTGTCATTAGGCTACTATTCCACTGAACATGTGTCCAGCTTTCTCTAGTTCCCTTCCAGCAAAACCAGTCATTTGTCTTGCTCTTAAGGCTTTCCCAAGCCCAAGCCTTGAAGTGATGCTGAAGACACTTAACACCCTTCTTCCCAAGAAGAAGAGAAAGTGCTGGACTCTGGAAGGAGCGATCTGAGCTTCATGCACAGGCCTCCAATGAAACGAGGAACTAAATATTCTACAATTGTTTTCAAAGCGTATTGTTAGCTTGCTTATCTGATAAGGCAAGAAAGAGAATTACTTTTTTTCCTGGGAAATAATGGTAATTTAAACTTTTTTCCAGACTGTCCTATAATTGCTTCTATGGTTTTCAGGAAGCCCAAAACATGTTTTCATTATTTATAACCCCCTTATTTTCCCCCACTATTCATGAAATGGTGAAAAACAGTTCTTACAAATAAGGGAGAATTCAAGTACACTACCCACTTGTTTGACTCAATATTTTGATTTGATTTAAGAATCAATACTTTATTTTAACTAAATGACAGGCATTTCATGCCCAGGTACAAAGAACTCAGAAATTCCACCCAACCTCCTACATCCCGTTTGGTCACAAGAGATAATGGCTGCACTGACAAGAACTATTTCCAGTTCCTGTCAAGAGTCATTTCAGAAAGAAAGCTGAAGCAGAAGTCTCACACTATTATTTTTATTTTAGAACATTTAAAAATAAACAACTAGTTACTGGCCTCTAGGGTCTTCTTGTTTCTGCAAGTGAAAACCTTGGGAGGAAGTAATTTCATGCTGGTGAAGCACCAGGTTGGCCAGATTAAAAGGGACCAAAGACACAGCCCAAATGTAAATACTCGCCCTCCGCAGCTACAAGTCAGACACTGGGTTTTCTCCCATTTGGCTCTGCGAGTGGCCTTCTGGGGTTGATCCTATGAGCCCAAAACTCACTTGAGACAAATTTGGGTATTGGTTTCCTTTTCAGAAGGGTCAGGCAGCAGAACACTACATCCTACGACATGAACACAAATAGCAGCTATTGTTTGATGTCTTACTCTGTTCTAGGCACCACGCCAAGTGTTTTTACATACATCCATTTATTTAAATTACACAATAACGCTGTCCCAAGAGCGTTAAATGCATTGTACTGATAGAAAAACAGACACAGCTAGCAAGTGGAACAGAAGGGATTGGAATTCTTTCTTGTGACACAAAACTAAGAGCTCAAGAACCACTACACACTTCTGTTTCTCTGCCATTAAACAGATTTTTCCATGTACATCATTATTGTTTAGTATACATATGGTGCATGTTAGTATACATATGGTGCATGTATGTACTGCTCTCCGATCCATTACATAGAGGTTTGTGCTCTTCAGGTACCTGTCATGAAACTATAAAGACTAACAGTATTTACATCTCCAATGAAGTTCCAGCAATTAACTGTGAACCAGCTGCAGGTCACCCCAGCCTTGCAAAACAATTCAGTCATATGCTTATGTAGCTCTTTCCAGCACTGTAGCCAGGAAAAAGGAAATGGAGGATTATCAATGATGTTTTGTTTTAGATCTGTTAATTGAGGTAGATTACTTGTCTGCCAAACTATTTACTCTTTTTTTCCCTGGTGATGTCATTCCCATAGCTGCTCTTGCTATAGCTAGCAGATTACCACTTGAAACTACTTTTTGACCTATGAATTCTTCCTTCTGCTATTCTAATTCGGTGATTAAAAAAAAAAAAAGCTGTTGTTTTTCTCACTCTGTCGTCCATTTTCTGACCTTTCTAGTTCAAATTAATGTAGCAATCATCCTAAACAGTCTCAGTGATATCTCTTATTCAAGTCTGTATTTGAGAAGGCAACATGTCATATCTGGGAAATAGTCTGGTTCTTACAGTAAGACTGGTTTAAACCCTGGTGCCAATACTTATAAGTTACTAAACCTCTACAGCCTTGAGATTCTCACTTTTTACAGTTGGAAATTAATGCCTAATATGTGGCTGTTAAAAGAATTAAATACAAGGTATACGTGGGTCAAGTATTTTGCACTTTCAAACTACGGCATAGACACTTATAACAGATGATATCTACAGTCTTATCCTTAAAGGTTGTCCTAATTTCTTTCTTGTAAGAAATATATTAAAGAATTAAGCAATATTGAATACATATTGACAATATGATTCTTTAAACAGGCACCTGAAGTGCTACTTTTCTTTATTCCAGTCCTGATTAAACATCACAAGAAAGAAGTGTAGAACTTGTAAAACACAATTAGGTGTCTCTTTTTATGTAAATGTGTCTGTGACTATAAATTCCATAAAGATATTTTTTAAAACCTCATTTCTTTCATCATTTCTGACAAATGTGTGTAAAATCCACCTACATCATAATCAAGAGGGTATCAGTAAATGTTCATGAACATTACATTGGACTAGATCATGAACTCCTATTTGGGTGAAGAGGCATCTTCGTATCATGGTCACAAAACAGCATTTGGAATCACACTTGAGTTTGAATCCTGGCTTTGACATATAAAGTGGTTTCATCTCCCTAAACTGTTTCCTTATCCATACGCTGCAAATGTAACACCTATTGTTACTATCACTGAATACGAGGAGGGTAATGGAGGTGCATACACAGGAAGTGCTTAATAAATGTGTTTCCTCCTCCCATCTCTATGGATCTTTATACACCTAATATTTGCACTTATCAGGCTAATTGAATTGAATCAATATTGTCTTAATGTGTGAGGTAAAAACACCTTACAAAGACCCACTAAGCACATTACCTTCTTTTGTAAGTAGGAAAATATGTCTCTTCTCACCTCATTTTCCAGTAGGCCCGTGAGTCTCCATCTGCACATGTGCGCACACATCACACACATGTGCACACACATCACACACATGTGCTGACATGTGAGTTGCTCTGTTTGGTCCCAGTTAATAATAACAAACAGAGCCAGGCAGCATCATTACAAGCGCAGGTTTGTTTAGAGCTCCCGGGGGCACCAAAGAGTTGTCCAAGTGAAATGCTTTATGTCTTAATTGCTGGTGGGCAGCAAAGCCATTTTAGTGGTGCAGGGGAAAGGATGCAATTTTCCAGTGAGAATATGATTAGCCACATCAGAAAATATGAAGCCTGTATCCAATTTGCAACTCAAAAGACATTGTGGCATCCTCTTGAGGCTAATATCTGGTTCCGTGATTCCCAATAGAAACATAATCATGAAATTAAGAAACATATACGCCTCCGAATTTACCCCAATATACAAAAATCTCAGAATTTCATAGGTCACTCCAGATCCATTCTGCTCTCTATGTGAAAAAATAGAAAACTAAACTCTTTCACACACTTCTCAGATAGAAGATTTCATGGTGACAAAGTTTAAAATACTCTAAGAAGAAAGGAAAAGCAAAACAAACAAAAAACAAGAAATTTCAATGATGCAGCTTATTCATTTATCCTTAAATGTATTTCCATGATCTGTTAAACTGGGAACCATTAGCAGATGCCTTCAACTTCCAAGAGTTTTGAATGTGTGAATTTGTATTAGTTTGCTAAGTGATTACCTTTGTTTATGACTTTCCAGTTTCAGGATCTTTAGTAATAAATTTGGCTGGTAATGAAGAACCTCTTACCACTGATACACACACACACATCTGGGGGAACTTTTTCAGCACGAGGCTATCATAGGCAGATGGGTTCCGTTTTAGGAGACTGCCACCAAACTGATTATGTTGACCCACCATTTTCACAATTTGCTACTAATACGTGACATGGAAACATTGAGACCCTAGATCAAACGTTATAAAGTTAAAAACGTTACAAAGTAAAAACTTCACGTGCCTCAATTAGAAATTCTTCTGCTCGGCTCTTATTTTCCATCTGAAACCTGTTTTAAAAGTCCCAGTTTCTCTGAGATTTTACACAGGACGGTAAAATGTCATTTCTAACAAAAAGCCACTTTGACTTTTTTACATCTTTCTGTTTCACAGTTGAAACAGAGAATTTGCGTCATGAGGCATATCAAGGCCTTCCCTTGACCATAAACAAAACCCTGATTCCTCCAAAAGTTGACCGTGTAATCGATACAACAGAGTGCAAACCAAAAGTAATTTACTACATATTGAATCCACTTAAAAGAGAACTAAAAGAATAATTAAACAGCTGGAGAGGTTGTTAATATTATTATTAACATTAATAATAATTAGTGAATATTGTTTATTCACTAATGGAAATTTGGGCCAGGCTACAAGTTATTATTATTTCAAAGGCAAGGACTTGGAGATTAAGCCTCCCTCTTGTTAGAAGTTATTTTCGAAGAGCAAAGTTGAGAATGTTGGTAGGGAAGGGTGGGTAAATATGACTTCCTATGCTGCAAATAATTCAGGTGGGAGACAGAATTTGTCCCAACCATATCGTCATTATCTTTAAAAAAAAAGAGTAAAAATTATTAATTAAATAGTTAAATAAAAATGAAGTGTCTCAAATTATCAGGATTGTTTCAGAAATTAGATTTTACAGTATTTTACAGAAACATAAGAAGTCAGTTAGCATTTGGACCTTTTCAAAGACTATTGGTTTTCTTCTGTTGCACGACAAACCAGCTAACTTTTGATTAATGTGCTTAATAAACCTTTATTAAATTCATCATTCTGCAGGTCAGCAATCTGGACTGGGCTCAACTGGGCAGTTCTAATCACAGCCATGCACTCATGCATTTCCAATCACCTCCTGGGGTTAGTTAGGTACTGGCTGGCCAAGGATGGTGTGATGGGCAGAATAATGACCTTCCCGAAGATGTCCATACCCTAAGCCCTGTAACCTAAGAATATGTTACTTTATATAGCAAGGGGGGGGATTAAGATTGCAGGTGGAATTAAGGTTAATCAGTTCATTTTAAAATAAGGAGATTACTCTGGATTATCTGGGTTGGTCCAATTAACAAGAGTCCTTAAGAGTGTAAGAGGGAGTCAGAAGACGAGGTCATAGTGATGTGAAGTGAGAAAGACTTTACCAGCAGTTGCTGGCTTTGGAGATAAAGGAAGGGTCCATAAGCCAAGATGGGCAGGGAGCCTCTAGAAACTAGAAAAGGTAAGGAAAAGGATTCTCCCCTGGACCTCCTGGAAAAGAACATAGCCCTGGTGATACATTGATTTTAGCCCAGTGAGACCTGTGTTGGACTTCTGACCTACAGAACTGTAAGATGATGAACTAGTGTTGTAGTAAGCCACTAATGTGTGGTACTTTGTTATAGCACCATAGAAAACAGAGATGGTCTCATCTGGGACAGCTGTCTCTGCTCTACTTGGCCTCTCATCCTCCAGCAGGCTATCCCAAGGTTTGTTCACATGAAGGATGGGCAGGATTCCAAGAGGCAGAGTAGGTGGAGTGCAAGGCCTGTTGATATCTAAGCCTAGAATCAGAACATCACCATTCTGACATATTCTTTGGCCTAAGCACCTCACAAGGTTAACCCTTGTGACTGGAAATTTAAGGAGTAGGAAAATAAACCCCACTTCCTACTAAGAGGAGCTGCCAAGCAGCTCAAATAAAAGCAGAGAGAAATTAAGTCCAGTTTTGCATGCAATCTACCACAAAGACTAAAACCTTCACCTCTCACAATTACAATTTTTTAGAAATTGAGTTTAAACTTTGAACAATAGTATTATCTTGAAGATAAAAAATAATATGTTGTGTGCTTTAAAAATTGTATTAGTTTTGAACTGCAGTACTACTTGCCTTTCTCAAACAGTCAAATCCCATTTTTTCCTTTAAATTAAGTTAACATTATTCAGGGTGTCTAGATTATCTGAACATCTAAAGTGGTGTCTGATGGCGATATAATGGGAGTCACATATATAATTTCAAATCTGTAGTAGCTACATTAAAAAAAAAAGTAGTACTTCCTTGGTGGCACAGTGGTTAAGAATCCGCCTGCCAATGCAGTGGACACGGGTTTGAGATCTGGTCCAGGAAGATCCCACGTGCTGCGGAGCAACTAAGCCCGTGCGCCACAACTACTGAGTCTGCACTCTAGAGCCCACGAGCCACAGCTACTGAGCCCGTGTGCCACAGCTACTGAAGCCCTCATGCCTAGAGCCCATGCTCTGCAACAAAGGGAAGCCACGGCAATGAGAAGCCCGCACACCACCACAAAGGGTAGTCCCTCTTCGCTGCAACTAGAGGAAGCCCGCGTGCAGCAACAGAGATCCAACGCAGCCAAAAATAAATAAATAAAATTAATTTTAAAAAGTAAAAAGAAACAGGTGGAAGAAATTTTAATAGTACATTTTATTTAACCCAATATTATCTAAATATTATCATTCACTACATAATCAATATAAAAAATATCAATGAGATATTTTGCATTCTTTTTTCATATTGTCTTTGAAAACCAGTCGTTGAAATGATTCAGGGAAGGCCCCAGGCAAAATTAGAAGATGCCAGAGCTTTGTCCTTAATGCTCCTCTTCTCTCTTTTCTCCACTGAGACACCTACCTGTTTCCCCTTTCAGGGCCCCATGCTTTTGCTGTTCACACTCTTGTTCTCAAGAGAGCATAGGGCATGGAAATACACTGTGATTCAAACAGCCCTGGATTTGAAACCTGCAATGCCATTTACTAGACCTAGTAACATAACTTAATTTGAACTTCAGATTCGTCATCAGGACCTATCTCACTACTCTTCATTGAGTTCTATAAAGTTCAAGTGCAATGATATCCATAAAAGCATTTAGCAGAGTGCTTGACACTGTAAAGAAGCTACTATGAGTTTTGTTTATAAATCATATCTGCCAGGAGAAGGTAATGCCCAGTATAAAAAAAATTGGATCACTTTTACAATTTCAGGCACCAATCAGGTTATAGAGGGTATTCTTTCAGAGGAGGAGAATAAATCAGGGATATAAACAGATGGTTGGGGGAAAATATGTTAGAGAACAAGGTATTCTGTGATATTGGTGATACTTCTAGACTCTTCTCCTGATATGATAAAAGGAAAATTAGGTCTTAAATCATATTTCACATGTTCATTCAACATAACAGTTATTTTCATAGTGAAGACTTATTTTTTTAGCAAAGTATGGAATAAACTATAAATTTGTTTTACTTTTTTTAAGCCAAGAAGCATACTGATTTTCTAAAATTGGACAAACTACAATCTCGCTAAATATGGGAATGAAAATTAAGACAAAAGGACAAATTCATGGATAATCTATAGTTGTTTAAACCCCACAGTTTTTCCTACAAGGTAGACATATCTACATGCTGCTACATGACAGCAGCACAGTTCATACTGTGAATCACTGCCCTTCTAAAACAAACAAAAATATACAATGATTAGCTTCCCAAAAAGTGAACACAGTGTTGGCAAATTCAACAAACTATTCACTGTGAGTCAGTCAGAGTGTTCTTAGGTATTTCCAAGACATGCAGTCTCAGTTGCAAACATACTGTCCTTGGTCTTCAGCCCATGTGGCTGGGCACCAAGTTATCTCACAGATGTGATAGAGGGGCAAAACGATAACTAGGCGAGAAGTGCTCGTGGGCTAAACGGGCATCTGGGCAGACACTGGAACGTCTTTCTAAGTTACTTGGTATGTTAGTTTCCCAGGGCTACTGTAATGAAGTGCCACAAACTCGGTGGCTTAAAACGGCAGAAATGTATTGTCTCAGAGTCCTGGAGGCTAGCATTTCAGCAGGGTTACATGCTCTAAAACCTGTAGGGCATCCTTCCTTCCCTCTCCCCTAGCTTCAGGTGGTTTGCTGGCAATCTTTGGTGTTCTTGGCTTGTGGCAGCATAATTCCAATCTCTGTCTTTGTCATCACATGGTCTTCTCCTTGTGTCTTCATGGCCATCTTGTTATAAGGGCACTGGTCATACTGGATTAGGGGTCCACTCACCTTGAGTATGACCTCCTCTTAACTAATTACATCTATAATAACACTATTTTCAAATTCAGGTCACATTGTGAAGTACTGGAGGTTAAAACTTCAATGTATCTTTTTGAGAGACACAACCCAATCTGAAATACTTGGCTTCACTGGGATTTGAATTAAATGGTTGAGAGGCAATGTAGTATAGTGGTTAAAGGCGTGGGCTCTTGAATTCTTACCAGTCTGGATGAACCCATGTGAATTGAAGTCCTAGCTTTGCTGCCTAGCAAATTGCTGAAGACAAGCAATTAGATTTATTTAGTGAGGATGTTAAGTGCTGAACTACAACCAAAAAATGGAGCATCTATAACTTGGCTGAATTTATTAGCTCTAGTAGTTTCTTGTGGATTCTTTAGAATTTCCTATGTATGGGATCATGTCGTCTGTGAATAAAGATAGTTTTACTTCTTCCTTTCCAATTTGGAAACTTTAATTTCTTTTTCTTGTCTAATTGCTCTGGCTAGAACTTCTGGAGCAATGTTGAATAACAGCAGTAAAAATGGGGATTCTTGTCCTGTTTCTGATTTTATGGGGGAAGATTTCAGTCTTTCACCATTGAGTCTGATGTTAGCTGTGGGTTGTTTTGGTTTTGTTTAATATAAATGCCTCTTTATCATGTTAAAGAAGTTCCCTAATATTGCTACTTTTCTGAGCGTATTCATAATAAAAGGTGTTAGACTTTGTCAAGGTGAATTACTTCCAGGTCACTAACATCCTGTAAACAGCATCTAGCATTGAGCTTTGCACAGTCAACAACTGAATAAGTGTTTGCTGACTTAAACCAATTTGAAAACAGCAAACACCAAAAACCTGGAATCACATGTCAAGAGACATTCTTTGAAGAAATTATCCTTAGAGATTCATTTGGAAAAGTTGGCTATTTTTTTCCCCACACAAGCCATGTAACTCACATCAGAGTTTTTAAAAAATCACGTTTTACACTAAATAAATTTTAAAATATGGAAAGGGTTAAACTCTAACACCTAACACCATTAGTAAATATAGTTGTCTAAAAACACTGCTGAATTGAAACAGGCTCAGTCAAACGGGGAGTGGGGAAACAAAGCCACTGCCTGAGCCTTCTGTAGAAAGCACTTGTAGCCTCAGTAGGCTATGCCAAATAGAAAAGGTTCCTCGACAGCTTAATGTTGAATTTGAATATCTGAGAGTTTCCTCTAATTAGATCATATGACATACATTTTTAAAGTCTATCAACATCAGAGTAGTGTTTTGCAGAAGGGGACTCTGTGGCTTCCCCCAGAAGTCTATATTTTTCCTCCTGGGTACATCTGTGGCATTTCTTGCCAGGTATGATGGCCCCAGGTATGTTATTTTCCTTTCAGGCAGCCTAACTGGACTTTGCTGATGAAAAAAAATCCACAAGGAACATGCAGTACAAAATAATATTTGTCACTGATGTGGTAGAAATAGAAAATTACACAAACAATTTGGGAATTATAGGTTCATCACCACTGGGGTGAAAAGTTATAGACCATTTCTCACCCTCAATTATCCATTGGTTCCTTGCTGTGCCCCAGCCAAATACTTGGTTTCTTCGCATGCTTCCCTGACTTCTATTCACCAAGATCTAACACTCACAAATGCCAGCCAGGAATGACACTGGCCAGGTTCTTGGTGAATACCTTCGAGGGCAATAATATATGCTTACATGGAACTCATAATTAATCACTAAACTTCCTTTTGGGAAAAAAAAAACATATTTGGCGGTATATTTTACTGTCTGGGGGGCAAGAAACGACAGGATGGGAAGAGAGGAGAAGCGAGTAAGGGGGGATGATTGAAAACATTTGACTTGGCTTGAAATAAAAGTACATATTTCACACATATTTTTAACCAACCCTAAAAGACACCCTGACTTCGAACATGCTGAACAGGAAGCCATTTACTCTTGGAATGCTTGCCGAGTCCATCCAAAATACACACCCTCCCAATACCTCTGGGCTATCTAAAAAGGGCTGGGGTGAAAATATTTAATTTATATGTGCAATCCTGCTTCCTGTTTTATTTTTTTCCTCTTTGCCAGCTCTGTTTTCCAACTTTGTGAAAAATGATAGGAAACCTATTTCATCCCCCTCCCCCGCCTTTATTGACCCAGCTGTACATTCTACCTCAATTTATAGCTCATACCTGGCTTGAAGACCAAAGGAAGAGAGAAAGGTAAAGACGGATGTTAAAACTCTCATGATTACTGTGGCTATAAAGGAATCTGGGTGGAGGAAAGCTTGCTGCAGTATCTATATCAAGGGCAGGAAGATGTGGCACAGGGGCTTGCTTTGGCTTTCAGAATGTGTGCGTTCAGTAGTATGCATTCAAAAAGAGTAAATGGAAGGGTATAAAGAGGAGGGGAAGAGAAAGAATTTTCTGCGTGTTAGATGAGTGACTGGAGACACCTGAATCCTATCAAATTTCAAAGAAACAGTCCTGGTTATCAAGAGGAATTTTTAAATATTTCGGAGAAGAAAATACAAAGACCCAAATAATTAAAATTTATAATTTAAGCAAAAGATTTTCCAAAACTTTAGCAGTATTGGAGTGCTTTATATTTGGTTTAACATGGCAGGTATGCTCTTTTAGAATAAAATGGGTTCCAGATGGGTGTCCTTTACATAATATACCTGTTACCCTTATTATTATATTTTGATTTCTTGAGAATGCTGAGTCAATTGCGCAATAAAACATTTGAAAGAAAATCTGAAACCCAATGGAAATCCAGCAAGTTTGAAGTTCAGATTTCAAAATTCTTGAACTCAATCTAATTTTCCCAGAAAGCTGACCACACTCAATGGAAATTCTGTCAGAGGAAGAGTTTTATAATTGAGCAGTTTATTTTAAATACTTCAAAAGAGGTGGGGAAACCTGTAACTATCTGAACTCAAATAAATATTTCAACATTGCCTTTTGAACCTATGTTTCAATTTAATTTCATATCAGATTAACACTCTAAGTGGAACACCATCTTGGGAAATTCTACCTGTCACCATGGACTTGACAATGCTTTAATGTCAAGCTAACTGGTTTACCTTAAACTTTTGCTTCGAGTTGATACAGGCAAAGCAGTTAAACCACTTTTACATTCTTGTGGAAATATTCAACTGTACAGTAATACAGTTCCTTATGTCTTTTGTTAAACCAGCTTTCAAACTTTACAAGCAAGAAACTGTATAACATCAATTTGTACTTTTGAATCTGAAAAGCAAGTCAGACTTTCTATTAACCTGAAAATATTGCGTGGCCACAGATGCACATTGTGCTCGACACCGTGCAGCTCCAGTGGAGACTACAGGACTGATGCTTACCCTTGTAACATATTCTCACCATGGCTTATTTTAAGGGAGGTGATGTGAAAGTAGATTTATGATTTATTTTCAAGGTAAACTTGAGTGGATTATCAGTCCTGCTGCACTGTCCTCGTGATGTCAGCCATCTGAAATAATCATTAAGACTGCTGTTACAAAACTCCCGGGAGTTGGGCTTCCCTGGTGGTGCAGTGGTTGAGAGTCTGCCTGCCGATGCAGGGGACACGAGTTCGTGCCCCGGTCCGGGAAGATCCCACATGCCGCGGAGCGGCTGGGCCCGTGAGCCATGGCCGCTGAGCCTGCGTGTCCGAAGCCTGTGCTCCGCAACGGGAGAGGCCACAACAGTGAGAGGCCCGCGTACTGCAAAAAAAAAAAACAAAAAACAAAACTCCCGGGAGCAGTTTTCACATAACATTATATCTCCTGGAATTAGGTACCATTGCTGTATCATAACCAGTTACTTGTGAATTGTGCCAACCAATGGTAAGCTGTTAAACCAGTTCTTGAGGTGGGGGAAGAGGCTGACTATAGTCTTTTCTGATTTCTATGGTATAAATATTCCTGCCATGGTCAATTTCAAGGTACCACCTTGATGATGTCACTAAATATACGTATGTATAGGCTGGCTCCAGCACATCGCTCATGTCAACCACCCATGCCCCCCAAACCAACAGAATTTATCAGCAGGGGATTTCCTTCCCTCTGAAGTTATATTTAGGTCCCAGACACCTTCGTGCTCTACATCTGCTGACCAACGAGCCAAAGAGTCATGAAGCCTGAGGCACTAGGATAAACTTCGGGTGAGTAAGCTCTCAGCTCTACCTTGGAGAGTCTAGTCGACCTTCCTGACCTGCTCTGGTCCTATTTCTCCCACTCTGGACCTCTTTCTGTGCCCTGACTCTGTGGCATTCAGTTGGCACAGGCAGTGTCCCCCACGGATGGACGGTTAGGGGGCCTTCTTCACTTCTACTATATTCTTGCCTCCTAGAGTTAAAATCTAACTCTAGTTCTCTTAATCGTAAGTCAAGCCACTTCTCCAGTTGACAACTCAAACTGCACTTGTCTTAGGGTTTGTCTACTGCAAAAGTCCCCAAAACCTTTTCCCCAGTTATTCTCAGACAAGGTCTTCTAACCCCAGAGATTGGTATTTGCTTGCTATGGCATTTTTACTACACTCCCTGAATTTGGGTTTTTATAGGTTGTAGTCTCTTTACTGAGGTGGAAGGATCTATTGAGTGTCCTGTCTCCATTACTTCTTTTTGCTAAACTAGTCCCTTCAAGCTCCTCCCATTTCCGCATTGTGCTATTACCCTCCTGGGAGCCATTCCTGATAGACACTGCGAAGGACTGAGTATTCTTCTCCAGCCAACATATTCACTCCCAGTATTTTCAAATATGAAGGTCACTTTAAGGTCAAGAAATTGCTCCAACCCTTCCATGTGTAACTACAATTTCAACATTTTTAATTGGGTGACAAAAATTACTATGATTAGGACATTTTTAATCTAATTTATATTTTTTTGATCATGACAGCCACTCACATATAACTAAATTAGATAACGCACACGATGCCCAGCATGGCACCTGTACAGAATAGTACAGAATACGTTAGCTACGGTTGTTGTTGATTTTGTTCTTACTCTAAAGATATTACTTCACAAGCAGGCTGCTAAACTTGCCTCCAAACTTGTCCCTCTACAAACCACAAGCAGAAGGAGTGATTACTCTCAAACCCATTCTGATCAGGTCATAAAACACAAATTTATTTAAGCTTTCCAATGTTTCCCTACCAAACCAAGAATAAAATACCAACATCTTGCCTGAGCCTACAATACTCTTCATGGTCTGGACCCTGCCTAACTTTCTAGCCTTCTTTCTGATCCTCAGATCAAACTTCTAGCCTTGATAGGACCGTTACCCTTGTTGTCTTCCACATGGCATACTCTTCCTGTAGGTCTGCACGTGGTCTCCGTTTTAGTCATCAGATCTTGGTTTTAACGACACCACTTCAGAAAGAACTTCACTGGCCACCCAATTTAAATAGCCATCCAGTTACTCTGTATCAGATTACCTTCTTTTAATCTTCTGCATAGAAGTTTTACCCTTATCTGCTGTTTCTATTGTTTATTTATTTACTGTCTATCTTTCCCTAAGCAGGAATCTTATATATCTTAGCCATCGTATTCTTAAAGCATCTAATTTATAAAACATCTACTTTATTCAGTCTGCAAACAATATGCATATATTGTTGCAGATTCCTTACAATGAGTCCTTGGGCTTGTCCCATCTATGGCCAACTACATTAAATGATACTCCCTCTGAAATCTAACAAATCACAATCCTCACACAACTATGTGAAGTTAAAGGCAATAGTATCTATGTTCCAAACCTTGCTGGTTAATGGCGAGGCTGGCCAACTACTACCTCCCAGTAGATAGCCATTTCGTCTGCCTTCTCCCAGGTCCCTATCTTGACATTGCCAGGCACCTCTGGTTAAATGCCTCATAATGTAACTGAGAAGGTATACACTATAAAACCTAGTTCTCTAAAATCTGAAATTTTAGCATCCTAAGTATTCACATCACAGTAAATTGACTGCTTCATCCCTAGTTACTGCAATAAAAAAGAATAGGATATGAGGAAGACTGAAAGCTATCCTATAGAAGCAGAGCCTTCTGGGTAATTAATGGTGGAGAGTCTTCTAGGGAACCCTCGCCTAGGTGAGTTGGGACTAAAGTCATGGAGCTTCTTATGCAAACCATGTCTAGAAATTTTATAAGCAAGTGTTTTTGCTGAAACTACTTTCACATAGGAGGCAAATTCCTCTCCCCTTCATTTCCATATAATTAGCAAAGAAAACAAATTTTAAGAACAAAGAATATCATTCATAAAATGTGTTTCACAATAAATATGAATTATCCAACTGAAGCTTGCATTGCAGCGTACAGACTGAGAATTTGGCAGTAGTGACTGCCAAAGAGTGACAGTACAGACGGAGAATTTGTCAATGGTGACTAATCCAGTATGGACTGGCAAGGAAAAGAGAAACAAAATGGAAACCAGAGTAAAAGAGAAGAGATCCAAGATCATGAGGGCAGGGATACCTGGGCAGTGTCTAAGTTTCACCAAAACATGAAACCACCTGTAATTTGATTCATATATTGTTTGTAGTTGCTCTGTATGTGGGTTAATTCACATGGTATGATAAATTGTTAGAGAACTAACTAATTCATTCTTTGATAAAGATTAAACTAAAGAACACATCTTTTGAAATTAATAAGAGGTTAACTTGAATCAAGTGGCTGCAATTCTACATTTTTAGTCATTTACCCAGTGAAAGGAAAATAGTTTACAATCCCTGTAGCAGTCTTTCCTAAAATGCTGTGCTCTGTAGGAAGTGTTCCTCAAGAAAGGAAAAAGAGGGAGTGGCTTTGTATGCTCAGATAGGTTCTGAGAATACTGGATTAAACAACATTAACATGTTTATATTCAGCTGCTTTGATAAGCTAACGTGCAAGATATATCTAGAAGGGTAAAGAATGCCACTTGGAGATGACCATGGACTACTTTTCTCAAGAAATATCTATTAACATCTAAGGAACATTATGTGAGAAACATTGGAAGCAACCTAAGTGTCCATCAACAGATGAATGAATAAAGAAGATGTGAGATATATATATATATATATATATATATATATATATATATATATAATGAAATATTACTCAGCCATAAAGAAGAATGAAAATTTGCCATTTGTGACAACATGGATGGACCTGGAGGGTGTTATGTTCAGTGAAATAAGTCAGTCAGAGAAAGACAAATATGTATGTTTTCACTTATATGAGGAATCTGAAAAATAAAACAAACAAATGACTACAACAAAACAGAAACCAACTCAAGATACAGATAACAAACTAGAGGTTACCAGAGAGGATGGGGTGAAGGGAAGGTCAAAATAAATGAAGGGGATTAAGAGGTACAAACTACTAGGTATAAAATAAATAAGTTACAAGGATGTAATATATGGCACAGGGAATATAGCCAAATTTTTATAATAACTTTGTATGGTATATAATCTTTATAAAAATACTAAATCACTGAATTGTACAACTGAAACTCATATAATATTGTAAGTCAACCATAATTCAATTTAAAGAAAAAAGAAAAGGAAGTTTTATTCAATAAATAATTCTGTGAAAAAAGGTTATCTACTTGGAGAATATATAACATTAATCTTTACTTCAAATTTTAGTCAATATACGTTCCAGATGTTTAATGTTTAAAAAAAAAAAAACTAGAAGAAAAGATTGGACAGAGATCTTGAGATTTTTAGATTTACTAAGTGCAAAAGCTAAGGCCAAAAAAAAAAAAAAAACCCACAAAGATAAAAGGTCAGTAAATTTGCCTTTAAAAAATAAAAAATGTATGGGTCACAGAAAGCATCTCAAGCAAAATTTTTAAACAAAACTTGAGGAAAACAGTTTCCAAATATCTGGCAGATCACAAGTTGAAATATTAATATGTCAAGAATTTCTACAAGCAAATAGGGAAAAAGGAAGCAAATAGACAACTTACAGGGGAAAAGTGTATAATAAAAAAATTTTTTTAATTATTCTAAATAGTAGTCAAAGAAGGAGAAATTTAAATTAAGACATTATAATATTAGTATAAAATGTTTCACATAAAAATTTTCAGTAGTATCATCACTGTGGTGAAACAGACAAGGTCCTTAGCTGGAAGTGGGAAGGTAAAGTCCTGCAATCTTTCTAGAATGCAATTTAGTCATTCATTTATTGTTTTGGGCTCTGTAATTCCACTTCTAAAAAAATTATCCTAAGGAAATAATCAGATGGAAAAATACTTAGTTATAAGAATGTTCATCGTGGCTTAATTTTTAATGACAAAAGTGAGAAATAGCCCATCTAACATTATATTCATTTAATCATGCTATAATGATAATAATGGCTCACTTTATTATTAGTTAATAATAATAATGGCTTTTTAATAATAAGGTATAGTGGATTACTTAAGTTATCATTATAATGATAATCATACTTACTTTGTGCCAGGAATTATTCTCAATGGTTTGATAAATGCAGATTAACCCATTTAATCCTTACAACAGCTCTATGAACTTTGTACTCCTATTTTTATCTCTTTTTAGAGATGAGGAAACTGAGATACTGAGAGGTTGACTAACTTGCTCAAAGGCACTCAGTTGGCAAGCAGCAGAGCTGGATTCAAACCCAGGCAGTCTGACTCCAGGGTCCATGGCCTTAACTCCTACACATATTACCTCACACTTCTATCCATAAAATAGAACATGAAACAGTCAGTCAAATCTTTTCAAACTCTATTTACCGATGTGGAAACATGCTTACGTTATAATTAGGGGGAAATCATGCAAAAATATATGTGTGGCATTATCCCAATTTTGCTAACAAGCAAAATACATATGAATAAAAAGAGTTAAAAGGAAATATATGCAAAGGTCAAAGGAATCATCTCTGCCTGGTAAGGAAGTTGTGAGCAATTTTCATTTTCACCTTACACTTTTGTATATTTTGTAAAGTTCTAGTGAAGACATGTTATTTTTATAATCAGAGATGAATACAAGTCGTTTTTTTAAGAGAAAATAAATATTGGTACATAACTAGAATAATTTGCATCCTCTTGTCTTATTTGCCTTTCTAATTGCATTCTCAAGCTATTATAAATGGCCTTAACTACATTTACAGTAATGGGAGAGCCATAGCTACAGAGTTATAGAATTTCTTCCCCATTTTTGTACCTGAAATGTTGCTTTTAGCACATTCTTCATGGTAACATTGAAGACATCCCTCAAGGGTGTCATACTGCCATTGCTGAAACAAAGAAACTTCAGAGTTTAAAACTTCCAATTCTGCGTGTTGAGAGATAGGAAGATTTATGAAGAGAAAATGATTCTTTTCTTTTTTTTTAAAAGACATTAAAACATTCCTGTCTATATCCACTGCCATGCTTCTTTCAACCATAACCTATTACCACATTAAAAAAAAAAAAAGAAAAAGAAAAGCTTTTTCAGTTTGACTCAGATACAGCTTGGGTTTCTAAACCAATCGAAATAAGTTTCTTGCATAGAACCTGTTTTTCTTTGAAGCCTAAACTACTAAAGACAGAAGAGACACACACACACATACATATAAACCGCCTCCCTATACCTAAAAATTGAAAACACTTTTACATGTATTATCTCACTTTATCCTCAAACATCCTTTTGAGGTAATAAAGATACAAAACCTTAGGCCATTGGGAAGCTTTCAAAATAAAGTTAAATTATGATTTATTTATTAAAAAAAAAACCAAAACCTGAAGTATTAAAGCTATTCACATACCACAGAGTTTCAAAGTCTAAAAGCTGACCACGAGTAATAAAAAGCAATGTACAAGTAAACAAATGCAGGAATTATGGTCAAGGCAATTGCTATTTGGGGTCTGGCTAAAAGATCTGCAATAAAGTACTGGCAAGGCTAGAATGATTTTCTCATCCTACCAGGGTTTTTTAAAAAATACATCCTGAATGCAATTTATTTGTTTATTTTTTCCAGGAGCTCTTTTTGTCCTTGTCCTTTTCAAACCCCACTTCCCTTAAAAACCACCCTCCAGCTCCTAGATCACTGGACATGAGTTTTTAAATCCATCAACACAGGAGTGGGTATCTGGGTCCCAGATGTGACTGTAAACACCAAGGGAAGGTATGAGTGTCAATAACTGAGTTAGCTGCTTACGGCCTTTAGTTTGCCCAGAAGCAAAACAGAAATAACAGTGCGAATTTTAACTTTTCACCTGACTGGGGATATAGACTGTGGCGTAAAATTTCTCTCCCCTCACCTAAGAAGAAAGAACTAGCTGGGCAAATCATTTAGGGAACTATGACACAGGTAGAATTGGATTCCAGTCAAGCACAGATCTAATCTGGCCACTTCCTCCCTCTATGATTTCAATGATTTCCCTATTCCATGGGGAATAAAGTCCCAACCACCTGACCTGTCCCGAAAGAACCTCCACAATTTGATGTTTCGCTTCTTTCCCGAATCAATCTGCCTGCCTAGTGTAGCTAATACACAACTTTCAGAATGCGCCATGCCCCATCTTGCCTCTGGGCCTTTGCTCACGGCGACCTTCTCCGGGGTGCATCCTTCCCTCCACCTCCACCAGCTGAATTTAACAAAAGTAACTGTGATCATTAATTGAGCTCCTACTTTGTGCCAGGCAGTGTTCCAAACGCTTAATATTTGTCATATCATGCAAACCTCGAAACAACCCTGTATTGTTCCTCTCTTATCACAAAGGGGAAAAACAAAGCACATAGAAGTTGAAAATTTTGCCTTAAAGATCCAATCAACACAAGCTTTGGGTGTTTTTTATTTTGTTTTAGATTATACTCATTGAATCATTCCTCTGTTATTTACTGTCTCTGCCTGTTTTAGGTCATTATCACAAACCGCCTACTATGACAACTACTTGTTCAGTGGGTTCTTGAGTGTAGGGAGGGTATCTCTCAAAGTGGGGTCCAGGTACCTTTGGGGTCCATGAGATCTTTTCAGGGGCTCTGTGAAGTCAAAACTATTTTCTTAACACTACTAAGAATTTATTTGCCTCTATGGTATGTAATATCACACCCCAAAAAAATGGTTGCAGAAGCAGATATAAGAATATTGCTACGCTCCCTTAAACTAAGCATTATTTTTAGAACGGAAAACAATGCCACTTTTCTCACTATTTTTTTGTTTTTGAAAATAATTATTTTTATAAAATGTTTATGCTTACATGTAATGAGTTTATTATTTTTAAATAAATTAACACATACAAATTTAAATTTTTTTCAAACATAATTTCTAATATGGTAATTATTGGTAAGTATAACCCACACAAACAAGCTCAGAAGGCCCCAGTTTCACAAATATTTTCACAGGCTTCTTACTTCCTCTGAAATATCATTTCCACTTAGAGTCATAGATTGCCTTCCCCTAAAGTCATTTAAAAGAGCATTTTTTTTCATCCAAAGTTGTTAATAAGATGCACTGTCTGATAAAACTCTGCTCTAAAGCTGAAGTAACCCGGTTGACATAATAGCAAAATGGCTCCCCCACACAGAGGCCTCCCATTCACATTGGTGCTTCTGCAAAATTACAGATGCATTCACATCATGAACCTTTGATCAAAGCAACTTATGTATATGTCCTGTTTGTCTTGCTAGTACAGAGAACACACATCCCTAGGTCTTATTCTTTTTTGTACCCTCACGTGGTGCTTAGTACTGACCTTTTACATAATAGGAGCCAAATGAATTTTTTGTACTGTTTTTGACTAGGAAGAAATCTAGAATTGCCATAAGATATTTTTAAATGTACCTTTTCCAGTAAATAATTAACATGTTAATTGAAAGATTTCCCTTTCTCCTTATTCAAACAATTCTACTTTGTTACAGTTATGAGTTTAAAAGTAATAGAGTCTACTTCATTGTACAGTCCTATTATTCAGACTTCATGATAATTATACACCAGACTTGTCCAAAATAGTAAGAATTAGTAAATTGCATGGAAATATACTAACAAGATAACTGAAAAATACTACAGAGATGGTATTATACCAAGCCTTGCAATGTCCTTAAAAGGGCAACATTATTCTCCAACTATCAGGTGATCCACACTTGAGATGCAGCTGAGATAAACATTAAAAATTAGGATGTTTATCTGAAGTGCCTGAGTTGTCTAAATTGGTCTGGAAGTGTCCTAAAATATTTCCTTCTGATCCAGCCAGAATCCCCAAGAGATCAGCGCGGCTAATGTGAGTTGGTTCTTCTTAACTCTGACATCAAAGAATAAAACTAAATGGATTGCTAGGAAAAAGGGAAGGAAGATTCTAATACTACAATAACTTCCTGAACTTGACCCATTTTAAATGTGGTTATTTTCACCAACAAATTTGTGCATCTCTTGTTATTCTCAAGAAACATGGATCTAAAACTATTTTCCTACAGGAAGTTTTATGTGAACCAATTAAAGGGATACAATGAAAATTAATAATCTAGCCCAGATCTCTCTGAGTAACCCCAGCAGTTTGTGTTATTTCCTGTATGTTGAAAGGTAAATTTTTTTAATTTTTCAAGTTTTAGATTTAATTACCTGCTTCTGCTTGAATTTGCATTTGCAACCTTTCCTTAACTTGTTTTCTCTCATTATTTCAACAGATATGTAATAGAAAACTAAGTATATTCCAGGGAGTATGCTGGATATTAGGGATTCACCAGTGAACAAAACCACCACGGCCCCTGCCTTCATGGAGTTTACATATTATATGTGAGATGCAAAGACCACAAAGTATATAACTATAAACTATGATACATACCATAAAGGAAAAGCTGGGCTGTTTCAGTATAGTATAGTAAAACCTAATCAATAGCTATCTTTCTAGTAGCATTTATTTACAATACTGCACAAAAACACCGACATAATGCATACTTTTTGATGTTGATGATGCTATATTAATAATTATTATTACCAATCGTTCCCTCACATGCCTGCTTGACTCATTTCCCTCAAGCAGAGTTTTCATTATATTGCTCCTCTACTCAAAAACGTATACCTTCTTTTCTGTCTTTATTCTTTCGTTCACTCAATCAACAAAAACTTAATGTGCTCCTACTATAGGTGGGGAACTGTGATGGACACTGGAGATAGAGATCAAAGACATAATCCCTGCTTTTCAAAGAGACAAACAGATAAATAAAAAGTCATACCTGGTGGCAAGGGTGATAAGGGGTGGGTACAGAATGCCTTGGGTGAGCTTGGGATTGACAGTTAACCCTGCCTCTGGAAAAGTGTTTCAGGGGTTTTGGAAACTAACTAGTACTGCACAAGGTGCTAGAATGATACAAAACTGAACAAAGCACCATGCCCACCCTTGAGAAGTTTATGATCAAACAGGAGGAATCATTTACCCCCCGCCAAATGGCAACAGAGCCCATTCATCTTCCAAGTCCCAGTTTATATCCTGCTTCCTTGCTGAGTTCTTGAACAACCGTCCTCCTCTTAAACTCATATGATCTCTTCTGACTCAAAGGCCAGGAGGGCCTTTCATGCTGATCCAACTTAACATACTCATTTTACAGTAAGGACAACAAGGTCACAGTGGTGTCTTGCCCAAGATTTCACAACTAGGTATGAGCAGGGTCCAAACTAGACTCAGGGTCCTGGCTTCCAGGCAATTTTCCATCAATACTACAACACTGCCTCTTAATTCTCTTCTATTGTGTTTTATTATTAACAGTTTCATGACTATGCATGTTATTTCTCCTGAAAATTTTTAATCCCTTCAAGTGCAAGGACCATATCTTAAGTATATTTTGCCCTCTAAAAGTAGCCTCAATATAGCATAGCATAGCCCTGAGGTCATGGTTAATACTAGTAAATACCCATCTGTTTAAATTAAATTTTAAAAAATACTATTTTTAAAAGCATTTTTAAATAGGGAGGGCAAGCTGCTAAGATAGTGGGTATATCCAGGCAATGACTATTAAATAAACTAAAAGCCAAGGAAGTAGAGAGACCACACATTTTGCATAGTGTTAGATGTGTTTGTGAATTTCCATGCTCTTTTGACTGGTGTGAAGGGAAGTGTGACATCATTCTTGAAACATAACTTTAGAGTCCCTGATTAAAAAAAAAACCACAAACTATTTCCATTATCAAATCAAATGTTCACCTCTTCCACAAAATCCTTCTTGTTATAAAGATCCTTTACTTTTCAGAGTTTAGAGAACTTTATTATGGCTTTTGATACATGTTACAACATGGATGAACCTTGAAAATATTAAACTAAGTGAAATAAGCCAGACATAAAAGGATAACTATTGTATGATTCCACTTACATGAGGTACCTAGAATAGTCAAATGCATAGAGATGGAAAGTAGAACAGTAGTGGTTACCAGGGGCTAGGAAGAGGAGGGAATGAGGAGTTACTGTTCAGTGGATATAGAGTTTCAGTATACTGGGTTTAAAAAGTTCTGGAGATGGATAATGGTGATGGTTGCACAATAGTGTAAGGAATACCACTCAACCATGCATTTAAAATGGTAAAAATGGTAAATTACATAATTATACATATTTTACCACAATAAAATAACTAAATGACAGAAATTATGATGAAAACCAGGGGGGACTTCCCTGGTGATCCAGTGATTAAGACTCTGTGCTCCCAGTGCAGGGGACCCGGGTTCGATCCCTGGTCAGGGAACTAGCTCCCACATGCCTCAACTAAAATATCCTGCATGCTGCAACTAAAATGCAGTGCAGCCAAATAAATAAATAAATATAAAAAAGGAAGGGAGGGAGGGAGGAAGGAAGGAAGGAAGGAAGGAAGAAAGGAAGAAAGAATGAAAGGAAAAGGAAACCAGGGGGAATAACGTGTATTTTAGCTATTTGGAAGCAACCTTTTTGTTTCATTCCATTGTTCATCATTGTGTAGACACAGCCTCTGAGGGTATGTTATTGATGAGCATAACAGACTCCCTAATAGGTTTTCATAAGGGTTTCTCAACAATAAATTATTTTAATTGTCAAGAGACTAGACAGATGTTTTATGTTTAACCGAAGGTTACATGGCTCCTTAGACATTAGAACCTACTTTACAGAACAGAAGTTGGACCTCAGGAACTTAGTTACTCACATTTTTTTTCTCCATTTGGAAGTCTTTATTTTCTTTGGACAATCAGTTTTACTGTAGTCTTCCATAATTCATTTTGGGTGCAATAGGTCATACATGTTTATCTGGAGCTCTTCCTTGTGGGATGAAACACTAGCAAAGCTATGGACTTTTGAAATATGCTAAACACTAAATATAATGTGTTTATTATACATATAAAAATACTGGCCTCATAGCAGATATAACCTTAGTAATGGGGGAAATATTTTCCAATCAGATAATCTCTCAGATGGGACGAAAGAGACATAGACTTGGATTTTTCTGGAAACTAAAAAAATAGCTGAATTTTTTCAGGCGTTCCCAAAACAATTTGATAATCAACATAAATTAACCTATTTTTTATTATGAAAGTATCTACTTATATCTATTTCAAGTAGTAATTAGAAATAATGGCAATAAATGCTAGTTCAGTTGTAGTAATTGATTGTTATTAACATTGAAAAAGTGGACACAAGTCTCTTTATAAATAAAATAATAATAACAATAAAGATGGAAAAGTCTCTTCACTCTTCACTTTTACAAAAGACCATGAGTGGAATAGTGTTTTATAAAAGCATCCTACTTTCATATCCCTCAGGTCACAGAGACCTGTAAAGGAGGCTTTAAACCGATATGAATAAATAAATAATCTCTTGGCCAAAATTTGGTAGTTCTTTCGCCTTTATTTTTAAGTGGAACAGAAAAGCATTGAAGTTGACATGATTATAGGTTAATGCTTTTAGAGTGAAAATGAGAAAAAATTTCTGAGTAGTGAGAGAGGAAAAAGATCATTTTTCCAGTTTTTTATCTTCATTTTTAATTGGACCAATGTATATAATATAAACTAATTAAGGGAACTTGCAGAACCGTACTAACAGCTTTTATTATTGTTAATCGTTAGTATTTAAATAGCATTTAAATAGCACTACAGATTCTATGTATTGTTATACTGTACCTAGGTCTTCCAGCCATTTCTGATGGGGAATGACCCATTCCGGTCATCAGGATAAAAGTCAGCTATGGCAACCAGCATTCTCTATGTGTTTATGTGGTTTTGAATACTTATATACATTTGGGAAAAATTCTCTCAAATTTGCTCTAAATCAACTCACACTCAAAAGATGAGGTTTTTTTAAGACTGCACTTCATGCTGATACTCATAATTAGCACAGTTAGAGACAAAATTGTGAGGAGATAGTTTGATTTTTTCATGCTACTTCACTATGCCCCTGTACTCCTCTTTCTCTTTTACCTTAATAAAAATATTTAAAAGTAAACTTCCAGGCAATTATATTTGCAACTAAGGGGAATCTTCTGGTACCATGCATTCAGGTAAGGAATACATTGTTATCTAATCAGATTTTTGGATTGTAGATTTAGGAATATTTTCCATGATATTTATTTGGATCAGAGAGAGAATTTAGAGATACTGTATTCGTTTATTTATTTAGATCATAAAGAGACCCAACCCCAGCCCCTTCATTTTATTGATTGTATGACTGTTGAATGTATGAATCATGACTTGAGTCCTAGTTCTAAATGAAACAGCTATATAGAAGGGCTGCCTAAGTGCAATCATATCGTAGCATCAACATAAAATTGAAACGAATTAACTAATTTTCTAATCTATTACATCTCCTGCTATATGGGTGAGGGCAGCCAGACCAGAACTTGCACCAACATCTCTAGGATCAACATACTAGTGTAATTTGCATGCAATCAATCACGGCAAGGCTGTGAACTGCAACACCTCTAAGGAAACCTTAGGAAAAGGGAGTCCCCCTTCACAGGCTATGAAAACAAAGCTGGAGCTTTTGCAGTTAGTGAGGACACTGCTCTCACTGCAGGGGAGTAGATATCCCTCCACACTCCTATAGCTGGAAGATCAAGGCTCCAGCCCAAGGTTCTGGACTGCACTTTGAAAGGAGTCTTCTTCCAGGATCCAGTCCCCCTGGGTGGCCCAGGCAGTAACAGAAAAGAGACCAAGAGCATCCCCACATACGAGGCGACTAAAGGATCATTGCAGGTATTTACCTAGATAGATATCATTGCCTTTAACCCTTACCTAAAAGGAAGCTTTAGTCTTCATAAAGTAAATGAGTTAAAGGGTAATTCTTTTTATATTGAATAATCCTATAATAAATATAAGTAATTTGAAACGGTTCTCTCTAGTCATTTTTATTAATTAAATGGAAACGAGTGAAATAAATATAATGTGGTTAATGGTAAATCTGAGGCTCCTGAAGCCTTGAAAAGACCCAAGGGATTTCAACCTGACTTGCCTGAATATCACACACATAGCAGAGCATACACTGAAACCCCAATTACTTGCTTCCCAATTCAGGCTGCTTTCTACTCCACCACACTGCATCCTGTACAAATGTTTCCTCATTGCTAAGATGAAATTACATAAATTACAAACACATAATTTTAATTGGAATTCAGTGAGTGAAAATATTTTCTAGAAGATCAAGCTGAGGCTTTCCCATGATTATTTTATTATGGCATCCAAATTTTATTTATCACATCATGTAAGAAGTTTCCACCAAAATATGAACACTAAGTAAATTTAAATTTATTTTTGACAGATCTAACTAGAATTTCACTAGTGAAAAGTAGTGAGCTAAAATGATGAAATATTAATATTGCCTTTCATATAAAACCATACTTCCTTGATTCTAAATTACATTTCAATGTCTTGAAATCAGAATGTGTCTTAAAATCAATGTGTTCATTGTCATGCACAAAAATATATTTAAATCAATGATTACAATACAATAAATGTAAAAATGACAATCTGCTAAGCCATTAAATTTGAACCCAACTATAAAACAAATGAAGCCTCATATCTGAGATCCTGAAAAAGTTCCTATAGCTGCAGACAAAGAGTTTAAATTTCTCATTTAAAAAAAGTAATCATTATTCTCGTTGTGTCCTTAATGTCATCCCGAGTCGATGAAGGAAGTTGAGGTAGTCAATGTAGAATATATCTCACATGTTTTTCCACTGCAGTCTTTTTTCTTTCTAGTCATAATTCTAATGTTGATTTATAGAATTACAGAAGATGTCCCTCAGGTCCCACTGAAGAAAGCCTACTTATTTTTCTCTTCAGCACACTCTGGTCTCATTATCTTTTGGAATTCACAGCCTGGCTCCTGGACATACTCAGAAACCACTCAATGCTAGTGGTGTTGTTATAGACCAAAATCAGAAGAGGCAATCAATAGATTTCCCAATGCTGAGAAAAGAGAGGCCACTCATTTTTTTAAGTTGGGTTTGGACTCATTTCCAAGTATCACCTCCCTGGAAGCTACAAGAGATGATTACAAAAAGAGAGAGAGAAAAAAAAAACCCATCCAGCTACATGTAGTCAGTTCCCTTCCCCTATTAAAATAGTCTCCAATGCTTTTCTCCCCATCCCAAACTTTTCTTGCCACAAATTTTCCCTTGGCTAGGGGAAGTGTCCTAACATCTCTAGATTTTATCTTTTCCTCATCTTTCTCTCCAAAGTGGCTTATATGGGACAAGTCTAATGATGGCATGAAATGAAGGAAGGGAAAGAGGGGGAAAATGTGAGCTCAGATGAATTATTTCTTGACACCTCCCTGCTCATCATGCTGCCTTTTCTCCAGCACCGCCATCTGGTCTACCACGCTATGCCCCAAGCCAGTCCTTTCTTAGCCTGCTCTACCCCTGAAATGAAAAGCCTGGCACCATCAAGTCTACCTTTCCATTCTAATCCTTTATGAACCTAAAGTGTTATCAATATGCAACTTTGTCTCCCCTTTAAGATCTAGGAGGATATGGGAGAAGCTTTTTCATACCCTTTATGTTATGTCTTGTTCTAAGTAAAAGAAAAACAAAGACAAAAAAACTGAATGGGGCTGAGGAAATTGGAGAGCATTTACACACACCCACACAACACACACACACTCACACACACACACACACACACAGTCTTAAACATAGTGATAGATTTTGCAATTCTATTAAAAGAATGCTCCATTTCAGGAGCTTAATGTATTTGAAAGGCCCTTCTGAGGGAGGCTGAAGACTTAATAAAAACAACTCAGCCTTTACTAAGTGGCAGAATCATCACCACTTGGGGGTATTATGCTCTCAAGTCAGGATAGGTTTAATTCTTGACTCTTCTATTTGCTATCAGTGTGATCGTTAGAAAAGTTATTTCATTTTCTTGTGCCTCGATTTTAATAATCTGTGAAAGATGGTACCTACCTAATATGGTTATTAAAGAGGAACAACTGAATTAATACACACTAAGCACTTAGAACTATATCTGGCACATGGCAAGCATACAACAAATACTATTATCATTATCTAAAACATTTCTACAGGGATTTCCCTGGTGGTACAGTGAAGAGCCTGTGCGCCGCGACGAAAGATCTCGCGTGCCTCAGCAAAGATCCTGCATACCGCAACTAAGACCTGACGCAGCCAAAAATAAATTAAATAAATAAATAAATCTTAAAAAATAAAACATTTCTACATAGGCGGCAAATTTCCAAACATCCTTATGAACTGGAATCTGTACACAAATTGGTGACTCCTGTAAATTCATTTGCCAGGAAATTTTAGGAATATATCCAGTTTGTATTGAGTAGAATGATAGAGTGTTTATGCACAGCTAATGAACGGTAAGAAAGAAGCTTGACTTCTAAAGCTAGGATTTTATTTCACACAATATATCTTTGGAGGGCCAAAACACGGAATTAACTTTCAGGGGATTATGTGTAGTGTTTCCCTCTGAAAATATTGAGAAAGGAATAACTAATTCTCTTTCCTGGATAACTTAGTCACCTGCTTAAAGGCAGACTCTTAAACAAGTGAATCTTATGAAGTCCCTTTGAGTCCTATTATTCTGTTTTTATACAGGGTTTAGTAATCAGGCTCTTAAGAGGATATCTCTATAGCCTTCCCTGTTTTGAGGCCTCATGAAGGCTTTCTTCAGTTCACCCTCCCTCTACCTAATACAATTTTTCAGGGAATGGATAACATTTCAACATCAGAAGTGACTGATGGCTTCCAGGGCCTCTTGTGGTTAATACTGTATGATCTTGCTGTGGTGGGCTGGGCCCAGGCCTCTGTAACTAGGTGATACGGTGAGGAGACCACTGTACTATCTTAACTGGTGTACAGCAAGGAATCCTTTATATGGCAGGAGATTCTGTGAGTGTGAATGGGTCCCTCTCCCAGGCTGCTGGTACAAAAGGTAGGAGTCTGCATTAACCCCACTCAAAGGGGTTAATGAAAAAGGGGCAGTTTCATTGCCCTCGTGACCTAGTGGGTTGCTGCCAAGGCTGCACTGACCCCTCCATTGACCCTCTGCTATGTCACATGAGGGAGCATTAAAGACACAGTCTATTCACTGTGTCCTTCTCTGTTAAATACCCTGTTAAATATACTTCTTGGTTTGATAGTAAACCAAAGGGAAAGAATTCGAACAAATGGAAGTTCTTCTAACCCAAACTGACTTTTTGTTAGCGTGTCGTAATTCACTTACTATTTGGTGTTAAGAATGGATTTGACATTATGCCAGTCCAACCAGATACATTCATTATGGTCTGTTTGGGTTTCAAAACTAACATATATGCCAGTCCCTGCTCCTCCCACCCCCAAGGCCATTTCAATAACACCTGAACAATATTGACAAGAAGAGAGCTAGCCAAAGCAAGCTATTATGTTTCTATAATCCAGGCTCCTTTTGTGATGTTTAAGGACCGCTCTTTTTCTCCAATAACACCAAAATGCAAACTCAGTTATTAGAAACCATTGTCTTCTTTTAATGTGAGAACCTCTCTAATTCGATGGAAACCCCCCCGCCTCCCGCAATGTATCATGTATTTAAGCTGTAACCATGGGCCAAATTCTATAAAGGATATAATATCCTAGTATTACCTACCGGGTTCACATCTACACTGCCACTGGCTGTAAGAACTAAAAGCTGTCACCTGATAATTTTCTGCACTTGAAGGTGATCGAATGAAAAAATCCTTCCCATCAAGACTGTTAAGTCCAGGCCAGCAATATCTTCTGGAGAATACTTGTTCAGGTTACATTTTACCATTGCAATGATAGCATTAAGGGAATACAGCACAGAAAAAAACGTCAATCCTAAAAATGCCACAAATTCCCAGAGAATCAGAGCGCCTGCCTATTTACCACCTGACAGTCATAGCCTGTGACAGCCTAGAGCCTGTCCCTTCGGTCATGCCTTGGACCATTAGCTGCCTGTGTCCCTGAAATTAGCCTATGAAAGGGGCATCACGCTCACAACGCACGGAGCAGATCCAAATTAAATCTCTATTGAGACCCAAAGTGGAACATTCTGAACCCCCTCCTCTTCCCTCAACTCTTTCCCCTTTTAAAATTGCCAGAACAGTAACAAAAAACTGCTTCCTTGGTATTAGTTCATGTTGTCCCTCTGGCTCTTCTCTTCCCCTCCACCTACTCACCAAGTCTAAAACACTAGGGAACGCTGGCCTCAAGGGTGCTAGTCTGTTACCTTAGAGGCTATTTCTTTACAAGGCAGTAGAGTACAGAGGGCATGCCTTTGCTGCTTACCTTGGCAACCATGAATTGCTGAATGCTGTTCTCATGAATGCGAGTCATTCACTGCCATCTGGATATGCCCACAGGTATAAACATTTTTTCATGAAAGGACCAGGGAATACACATTACATCAATAAATCTCTTGAATGACAAACAAAGTCATCCCATATGTTGGAACAGCCATATCACATTAAAATTAATATAAGACTAATGGTATTGCTTCCAGACAAGGTCAAATTAAATGTTCGGTGTAGACCTCCTTCAGCCTTATCAGACAAACAGCATGAGTCAGGTTAGGGAATGAAATATGAAGAAGGGGGTAGAACTGTAAAACGGAAGATCACTGAGTTTGACCCAAGAATAAATATACTACCTTGAAGAGTCCAGGAGAGCTTATTCATTTCTCACTAGCATTTCTCTAGGTGGAAACCAAGGTAGGAATTTTCTCCCTTGGGTTGGTGAAATAAGATTGGCATTTACTCCATTCAAAGGCATTTTTATGTTCTTCATAGACAAACATTACAGATGAAATTCTTAACATATTTATAAGAACACAGACCTTGTACTTCACTGGGGGTCAGAGGTGGGGAAGAGGGTGTAACAAGGGCTCTCTTATGTTTTCCTGTAAACAAAGTTGCTATGAACCTTGGAATTCAGTCATATTCAGCCTTAAACTTCAATTCTTCCATGTGTCTACTTTTTTATTTGGATGTTGTTACACTTTGGTGTAAAATACTTTAATAATTTACTAGTTTCTCATATGTGATGTCTTTTATACATCTGTATCATATTCATCCACACACACACACAAACAGAAGGAAAATAAATAATTCTAGTCACACCCAAGCTTATATACTCAAAATAAAATTTCTCCCATCAACCGAGACTTCCCATGGAAAGAGATGAGGGGAGAGAAATCGTAGCCAAAAAACAGTTGGGATATTCCTAATACAACAAAAAATGGGCACAGGGAAGGAAAAGCCAAGAATGGTGGGCAGGGGACAAGCAGGTGTCAGAGTTTTCCTAATTTTGCCACTTTTGAAGAAGACACATCTTCTAAAAATCATTAGGGCCAATGAAAGTACCAGGGAGAGAGCCAGGTAAATTTCTACAAAACTTACATCACTCCTAACACCCCTGCCATGACCACTGATTAATCTGGTCTGGTCTCAAACAAGACTTGGGATGGAATTGGGAACTCTGGAACTACATAGCCTCTTGCCATAACAAGAAGTGATATATATAATTTTTTCCTTCCTTGGTGATAAAGTTTTCCAGTTCCGTAAAAACCTTTGTTTACCAGATATAAAAATGTTCACTTTTAAGCTGTTAAGTTGACCTTGAGCTTTTTCCTCTCTCCCTTCCCCCTCTGCCTTTTGCCCTTAAAAGTTCAGAGTGTCTCCAACAGTAACTGTTACATTCTGTCTAGCAAGCCTGGACTGCGACAGTGATCTAACCTCTTGGAAAAAACATGGAGTTCACCCAAAAAATGAGAGAGACATTCTCTCGCCCCAGCGCCAGCTTGCAGTTTTCAAAGCTCTGGGACAGACCTCATGAATGGCTTGGGGCTCTAGCACGTAAGGTGGCAGCGCCAACGCAAACACTGAAAGCACTTTAGCAGGTATAAACAGCGGCCATACACCAGGCCAGGCCCCAGAAGGCAGGCAGTGAAGGGGGAGAAGCCAGGCCACGGGCCCCTGCCTGTGTCACTCTCCTTAAGCTTTCTCCTGTGTCTGGGGACACGTGGAAAAAGAGAAACTTCCCAGTTGGACTGAAAATTGAGGAAATCACAAGTCTCACATTAAGGGAATATAGAAATAGCTTTCCTCTTGGAAACAGAAAAGTCTTGCTGATGTGTGTACACTTACACACACGCACACAAAACATCTTTGCAGCAATAAGTCTCCTATAATCATTTTGATTTGCTTGAACGCAGCAAAACTCACCTTTGATAGGTTATGTGAAAAATAAAATCATTTCTTTCTCCTTTGGAGATTTTGCTCACTGGCCTTCAAATATTCTCAGCGTCCACACTTCAAGGACCAACCACGCTCTTTTAAAACATATTTGGCTTTCAGTATATTAACAGCAATTGGCTGGCCTCAAGCTTTCAACACCGCCACAGTCATTAATCTCAGTGGTTCTGATTCAGGATGTATGATTGTGCATTTGGAGAACAAAAGGGAATGCCCCCGCCGCTCAAAGAGAAGGTCATCCAGCTTTCTGAACGTGAAGGTACATGAAGGGCATTACCTCTGCCCCTTAATTTTTCAAGCTGGACTATCAACCATTATAGACGTTACTCACTTACATAGCAATTTTCTAACAAGATTCCCCTGAGTTTATTAGCTAATCTATCTTCTTGTAAGGGACCTATTTATTTTTAAGTTTATACTTCTTTATACTTTACCCTATTTTATTTTTAATTGCAGTTCACTCAATAAACTTTGTTTTGATAGCAATCAAATAGTTGTTTTTCACAAACCACTCGCTCAACTAGCGTTTGTTGCTATTACAGACACGAGTAATTTATATCTCTATCAACAAATAACATAAAATCTCTTTGGAAAAACAAACTTCAAAATTTGCCAAACTCCCTAAACCACTCAAGTATTGTTTTCATTAACTGTCATTAAAATATCTAGGGAAGAACATATTGTGTTCTGAATTCTCTGCTGAATTTTATGGGGGTACAAGTCACAGAAAGCGTGGTCCCTGCTCAAAGGGATTCACCCACTCACCTGGGTAGATTAAAACGTGTTTCATCACATGTTCCATGTTTTATATTTGGAAACTGAGACTTACATGAAATGAGCCTTCCTCTAAAAGCCACAAAATCACAGTGAATGTTGTAACTAACAACTAATAGAGTGTACAACATGATTAATATAATCAACACTGCTGCATGTTATATATGAAAGTTGTGAAGAGAGTAAATTCTGAGTTCTCATCACAAGGAAGAAGATATTTTTCTTCTTTTATTTTATATTTCTAAGAGATGATTGGTGTTCACTAAATTTATCGTGGTAATCATTTCATGAGGTATGTAAGTCAAATCATTATGCTGTACACCTTACACTTATACAGTGCTGTATTTTAATGATATCTCCATAAAAGTAGAAGAAGAAAAAATAAAACTGATCTGAAATAAAACCCATCTGATGCTGAAAAAAAAAAACAAATAATAGGTATGTGTGTAGATATTTGCCATTCAAATTACAAATGACAGGATGGGACTTGCCCAAATTTGAAAAACTGTGTAGGGCCATTCAAACTATTATGATTATTAGCTGTGACTAGAGCTCAGTAGAAGAAATAAACTTTTGTCCGTGTGGGGACTGGCCTCTGTCCTAAGTTAGCAAAATTCGAACATGTATAAAGTACTTCATAATAAGCTTGTTTCTTTTTTAATTATGTTGATTAATTTAGCAGTAACTTGTCCCTAACAACACTAATAAACCTTCATAATAAAGCGACCCTTACCTTGGATTCAAACACTCCTGGATGACTTCTCAAATCTTGATGAAGCCATTTGGACCTTAAAATAAAAAGGTTTAGTGTAATGAGATTTTTTTTCTATTTGTAGATATACAGAGTTAATCAACTTTATGCAACTCTGAAAGATATTTGTCTTTCTGACATATTTGTAAATTTTTAAAAATTCACACTTAATAGGCTCACTCATTTGTTGTATAATTGATTTAGTTACAGTGTGGAGCCAGCCTTAGAGATCCCATTTTAGCGAAATTAAATGTACAATACATTATGTTAGTAAGTCACGTGCTCTCAACAAAGAGTGGGAGGATAGAAGGAATACAATAAGTGGTATCCTGCTTTTTACTTGGCTTTCTCTGTTGCCCAAGTCCTCTGGGATCCGGTTGGGAATCTAGATTTATTGAGTCCAACCTATATCAAGCATTTTGGGAGCTTGTTGACATATCTCTTTAATTGCTCATAATAGAGCTATCCTTATGTGTATTGTTATCTTCCTATTTTAGATGTAGAAACAGATTCAGAAAGTATCATTCTCAGTATCATACTGCCAGTAAGTGATGAAGCCAGAATTCCAAGCTGGTTATTCTAAGAACTGAGGTCTTTCCAACATACTGTGCTCAATTCTTTACTCTAAACTTTGATATGCTCACATATACCATGGCTGTAGTATAAAAATTCTTCACCAGCTACTAGCAAAAAACACCATGTTAAGGATGAAACATTAAAGCCATTCCCATTAAAGACAGGAAAAGACATAGACATATGTTATCAACATGGTTATTCAACACTACTCAGGAGGTCCTGGCTAATGCAAAAAGATGGCAATAAAAGAAGCATACACATAGCAAAGGGACAAGTTACTTTTGCAGACATTATGATTATACATCAAGAAAATTTATGAGAATCAAATAAGAAATTCATTTCAGTAAGCTACTCATGTTTGAGAAAAATTTTTTATAGTCTTTAATTTTTTAATACAATTTTTAAAGCCTACTTTAAAGTTATTACAAAATATTGGCTGTATTCCCCGCATTGTACAATACATCCTCGAGACTATCTTTCACCCAACAGTTTGTACCTCTCACTTCCCCACCCCTGTATTGACCCTCTGGCCCACCCCCAACTGGTAACCGCTAGTTTCCTCTCTATATCTGTGAGTCTGCTTCTTTTCTGCTGTTGAACTAGCTTGTACTTTTTAGATTCCACATATAAGTGATATCATACAGTATTTGTCTTTCTGCGACTTATTTCACTCAGCATAAGATAAATATTTTTAACAGTTAACAGTTTTTCTTTTCATACTAAAAATAACTGGTTACTGGAATAACTGGAAAATTTTCGTTCACACTAGAAAAAATAATTTAAATGACTAGAAATAGGCTCAGCATAAATGGTGTAAAACTTATATGAAAAAAAAGAGCTATATAAAACATTAATGAATCACACACAAAAAGACCTGAATAAATGGGGATACCTTGTTCCTGGATACAACGCCTCATTATTATAAAAATATAAATTGCCTCCAAATTAATCTATAAATGCAATGAATTCCCCATAAGATTGTAGATGATACTTGACAAGTTGGTCCTAAACTTCATTTAAAAATAAAATACATAAGAAAAGTGGAGATAACTTTTTAAGAATAAACATTATTTCTAAAACTCACAGTAAATAAAATAGTGTTATATTAGCAGAGAAGTAGTCAAGTAGGTCAGAACAGAATATATACAAATAGAGCCATGGCTAAAATATAATGTGGTATATGATAAAGAGGACATTTCAGTTCAATATGGAAAGGATAGAAGTAGCTATTCCAACAAATTATCGGGGCAGAATATAGTCTTTATCAGCCCAACAGAAAAATGAGTGAAAAATATGATCAGACAACTCACAGACATAGTAATACAAATAGGGGAAAAGGTAGTAAATTATATAGCAGTTTTAACATATGTACAAAAATAAATTTTGGAGGTCAAAGAACTTTATGTAAAATAAGATGTGTAAAATCAACAGGAGAAAATGAAGGAAAAAAATATATATAATCTTAGAGTAGGGAAGCCCTCTTACCTAAGATGTATATTAAAAAGCAATAAAGAAAAAGACTGACTTTACTGTATCAATCATAAGACTTCTGTACGGCAAAAGATATCATATACAATATTAAAAGACAATGGACAGATATTTTGGGGTGGCATATTTTACTCGGCTTCACATGGATGTATGCCAATTTGCTTATGCGTTCCTCTATTGAAGGACATTCTGATTTCTTCAAGATTTTAGCCATTATGAGTAGAGCTGCTGTGCATAACTGCATCTTTGTTTGCATTTGGACATAGATTTTCAAAGAAGTTGCCTAAATACTGGAAGCATGATTGTTGGATCCCAAGGTAATCCACAGGACCAAAGATATGGTAGCTACTAATATAGTCTTCCCACAGTGCATCTTAATACCGTGTGGACTCCTACAGGGAAATAAGTATCACCACTTTGGGTGAACTTGGTTTAGTCTCAGATTTACCTGATGGTCACAACTCACTGTTCCTGCAGAACCCAGAGATTTCTCCTTGAAGAAAAGGTTCTGGAAAAATAGGAGGGATAAATAAAGAAGGCAGCTTATTCCTGCCTTGTGCTGATGCCCAAGAGGGTGATGAGAGGTCTTGGTGCTCCAGCCTGGTGTCAGGCCTGAGCCCCTGAGGTGGGAGAGCTGAGTTTAGGACACTGGACAACCAGAGTCCTCCCAGCCCCATGTAGTATCAATCGGTGAGAGCTTTCCCAGAGATCTCCAGCTCAATGATAAGACCCAGCTCCACCCAGGGGCCAGCAAGCTCCAGTGCTGGACACCCCATGCCAAAAACCAGCAAGACAGGAACACAACTCCGTCCATTAGCAGAGAAGCTGCCTAAAATATTAAGGTCACAGACACCCCAAAACACACCACCGGACTCGGTCCTGCCCACAAGAAAGACGAGATCCAGCCTCATCCACCAGAACACAGGCACCAGTCCCCTCCACCAGGAAGCCTACACAACCCACTGAACGAACCTTACCCACTGGGGGCAGACACCAAAAACAATGGGAACTATGAACCTGCAGCCTGAGAAAAGGAAACCCCAAAACACAGTAAGTTAAGCAAAATGGGAAGACAGAGAAATATGTAGCAGATGAAGGAGCAAGGTAAAAACTGACCAGACCAAATAAATGAAGAGGAAATAGGTAGTCTACATGAAAAAGAATTCAGAATAATGATAGTAGAGATGATTCAAAATCTTGGAAATGGAATGGAGAAGATACAAGAAACATTTGACAAGGACCTAGAAGAACTAAAGAGCAAACAAACAATGATGAACAACACAATAAATAAAATTAAAAATTCTCTAGAAGGAATCAATAGCAGAGTAACTGAGAAAGAAGAACGGATAAGGGACCTTGAAGATAAAATAGTGGAAATAGCTACCACAGAGCAGAATAAAGGAAAAAGAATGAAAAGAATTGAGGACAGGCTCAGAGACCTCTGGGACAAGATTAAACGCACCAACGTTTGAATTATAGGAGTCCCAGAAGAAGAAGAGAAAAAGAAAGGGTCTGAGAAAATATTTGAAGAGATTATAGTTGAAAACTTCCCTAACATGGGAAAAGAAATAGTCAATCAAGTCCAGGAAGCGCAGAGAGTCCCATACAGGATAAATCCAAGGAGAAACATGCCGAAACATATTAAGCAAACTATCAAAATTCAATACAAAGATAAAAATATTAAAAACAGCAAGGGAAAAGCAACAAATAAGATACAAGGGAATCCCCATAAGGTTAACAGCTGATCTTTCAGCAGAAACTGCAAGGCAGAAGGGAGTGGCAGCACATATTTAAGGTGATGAAAGGGAAAAACCTACAACCAAGATTACTCTACCCAGCAAGGATCTCATTCAGATTCGACAGAGAAATTAAAATCATTACAGACAAGTAAAAATTAAGAGAATTCAGCACCACCAAACCAGCTTTAAAACAAATGCTAAAGGAACTTCACTGGGCAGAAAACACAGGAGAAGGAAAAGACCTACAAAAACAAACCCAAAACAATTAAGAAAATGGCAATAGGAACATACATATCCATAATTACCTTAAATGTAAATGGATTAAATGCTCCAGCCAAAAGACACAGACTGGCTGAATGGATACAAAAACAAGACCCATATATATGCTGTCTACAAGAGACCCACTTCAGACCTAGGGACACATACAGACTGAAAGTGAGGGGATGGAAAAAGAACTTCCATGCAAATGGAAATCAAATGAAAGGTGGAGTAGCACTTCTCATATCAGACAAAATAGACTTTAAAATAAAGACTATTAAATTAAAAAAATTAAATTAAATTAAAAAATTAAATTAAAAAATTAAATTAAAAAAATTAAATTAAAAAATTAAATTAAAATTAAATTAAATGTAAAAATTAAAATAAAAAAATTAAATTAAATTAATAAAATTAAATTTAAAAAAAATTTTTTAAAAAAGCATGAGGAAGAATAATTTTATATATTAAAGATAAAATGTTAATACTCAAAATGCATAGTGAAAATCAACAGGACCAAATCAATGAGACAAATCGAATAGTTAAAACAACGACAAAAACAGAAAAACAGGCAAAGGTTATAAACTGACTTTTTACTGACACAGAAATGCAAATTATGAAATGAATAAGTAAAGCTGTTCAACCATACTGTAAACATTAAAATTAAAGTAAAAACAACTAGCAGATTATTTTTCTTTTTCTCTGAATGGGCAGAAGTTTTAATGATAATCATCTTGACTGTATAAGGAGGTAGAGCTATGTCTATTATTGCCTTAGGAGTATAAAATGGGATTGACTTCCTCAAGGATAATGTGATAATAGCTTGAAAATTCAAATGTGTATATCCTTAAACCCATCAACCTGCTTTTTGGTAGCTTTCCTCTTAAAAAAATTTGAAGAAAAGTATGTCTCAAAGTTTCAGGACAGTTTTGTTGTAATATTGAAAAATAGCAATAACCTAAAGGTCCATCAACAGGTTAACCATCAGATAAATAAAGTACACCTATACAATGGAACTCCCGGTGGCAAATAAAAGGAATGAAGAGGATATTTCTGTATGGGCATGGACAGATCTCAAAATAGAGACATTGAAGAAAAATACATGCCGTGTATCATTCAAGTTTTTTTAAAAGAAAATTTAAAAAAAAATTAGATGAGTAGTATAAAGAAGGCTATACATCTCTGAAACAATAGAAAATATATATATTGGTCTCTGCCTCTGGTTCCTGACATAGAGCTCTCAAATCCCTTGGAACTTCCTGGGTGATAAAAGACTCTCTTGTTCTAACGAGGCAACTCTTGGTGTGCTCCTGCATAGCTTCAGGATGGGCGCTGGTCACCAGAAAAGCCAAACCATGATTAGAAGTTTGGTACTTTCAGCCTCCCCTGCCCGCCCCCCACCCATCCTCCAAAAGGGAAGAGTGCTAAGTTTGAGTTAATGATCAATCATGCCTAGATGATGAAGGCTCCATAAAAATCCCCGAAGTACAGGGTTCAGAGAACTTTCAGGAGGGTGAATACATCCACGTGCTGGGTGGGTGGCACACCCCAACTCCACAGGGGCAGAAACAACTATGCTTGGGACACTTCTGGACCTCACCCCAGGTACCTCTTCATCTGGCCATTCATCTGTATCCTTTACCATATCCTTTTTAATAAACCAGTAAACATAAGTAAATGTTTCTCTGAGTTCTGTGAGCCATTCTAGCAAATTATTAAATCCAAGGAGGGGGTCCTGGGAATCCCAATTTATAGCTGGTCAGTCAGAAGCACAGGTGAAAATTTGGACTTGTGACTAAAGTCTGAAATAGGGTAGGTAGTCATGGGACCCATCCCTTAACCTATGGGATCTGCGCTAACTCTGCTTAGTGTCAGAATTTAACTGAATTGTGGTACACCCAATTAGTATCACAGAATTGCTTTGTGTGAGACAAACGCCACACATTTGGGGGTCATAAATAAAGTATCCTGTAAGTAGAGGAAGAAACAGAGTTTTTCCAAGACAACATCAAACTGGAAAAGGACTGGGATATTTAGAAAAGGGGGCCAATATTAGTATTATTTGACTCTTTTACAAAAAAATATGTTACACAGATAATGTTTTTAAAGGTTTAATGTTAATTCTCCACAAATCAACTAAAAATGCAGTGCAATACCAAACAAAATTCCATTTGTTTTCTTTTTAGAACTTGACAATTGATCATCTGGAAAAAAAAACACTGAAAATGCAGCCAACACATTTTTGTAAAAGAGTAATGAGGGACAGCTTGTTTACCAAGCCTCAAAAATGTACTATAATTTAAAATAATCAAGACAGTTTGGTATTGATTCAGGAAAAGGCTGGTAGATCAAAGGAATATTATAGAGAGTCTGAAAACAGATCCATGCATATTAGTTGGGACCTTCTTGGTTACAAGTAGCATGCTAATTGTTTAAGCAAAACAAAAAAATGCATCAAGAAAACAAATTTAAAAATGCAAAAAACAATCCACATACACACATAATCCCAGTAGCATTACTTACAGTTACCCAAAGGTAGAAGCAATCCAAGTGTCCATCAGCAGATAAATGGATACACAAAATGTGGTATGTTCATATAATGGAATATTAGTCAGCCTTAAAAAGGAAGTAAATTCTGACACATGTACAGCATAGATAAACCTTGAAGACATTATGCCAAGTGAAATAAGCCAGTCACAGAAAGACAAATACTATATGATTCCATTTACATAAGATATCTAGAATAGTCATATCGATACAGACAGAAAGTAGAATCATGGCTACCAGGGGCTGGGGACATGAGGGAATAGGAATTATTGTTCAAGGGGGAGGGAGTTTCAGTTTGGAAGATGAAAAAAATTTCTAGAGATGGATAGTGGTGACGGTTGCACAGCAATGAATATACTGAATGCCACAGAGCTATACATTTAAAAATGGTTAAAAGGGTAAATTTTATGTTATATATATTTTACCATAATAAAAAATCCATAGGAAAAGTAGATGCAGCTGGGATTACTGAATAACTGGAATCAAGAAATCCAGCATAGCCCACTCTCTCTTTCCACGCCTTTTCACTGCATTTCTCTGCATACTGATTTCATCTTTACTACAAAATACATTTTCCCACATGGTAGAAAGTACAGATGTCAAGTAGTGCCTGAGTTTATACTCAGAGCTTTAAATTTTCTCTGGTTCCAAGCACAAAACCTCAGAGAAGGGACTCAGCGACACAACTCCAATCAGGTACCCATACCTGAACCAACTAAATACGGCTTAAAGGGTAGAGTCACAGTGAACCAAGATGATGGCTGCCATATAACTGATGGATACAGTATGATAACTTTTTGGCCACTAAACTAGCAAATAATAAAAAGGTAGCTAACAACCAGACTTGATAAAAGTGTACAGAAACATCTACTTCTGACCATGATGGAGTACTTTGCATCAGACCAGTACTTGTACCAAGATAATCTAGATAAGATTGATAAAATGTATCTGAAAACAGCTTGAAGGTGTCACAAATCAGCCAATACTTGGTGCAGGGATCTGAGGTCGAGCTGAAAGTTGTGATAAAAAGATTTTCCCATTCTGATAGAGCTGATGAGACAAGCGTTGGAGTTCAGAGCTATCAAGGAAAATAGAATTTGAGGATCTAAGACTCTTGAAAAAAGGGAAAATCAGATAAGCAGAAAGATGATGAGTGGAATTAAACTATTTTAGGTTCCTTACATTCTCCACAGTGTGGTAATGTCATAGCTCTATTAAGTTAAGGATGAATGTTGTAAGTTCTAGGCTAACTTCAAAGAGAATAACAAAAGGCATAAATAGCTTGCTAAAAAGGCAAAACATGATATAGTTCACCTTAAAAGGTGATACAAGAGAAAAAAGCAAAGGACCAGTCAAAAAAAAAAGAAAGAAAAATGGCATTATAGTAGATTTAAACCCAGATATATTGGTAATTTTATTAAAAGTAAATAAACTAAATATTCTAATTCATGACAAAGAGTGTCAAATGATTTTAAAGTTCAGCTATATACTGTTTAAAAGACATGTCTTAAATAAAGGACACAAAAAGGATAAAATAAAAGGATGAAAAAGACATTACCATGAAAAAGTTAAGCAATGAAAGTTGGTGTATTGATATTAATATTAAATGGACAAAGATGTTAAAAGAAGCAGAATTATTTCAAATAGAAGCTATAATTTATAATGATAATCCAAAGCAAGATAAAACAATCAAAATATTTGCATGCACCTGGTAACATAGGCTCAAGATATGTAAAGCAAAAACTTCAAATAGAAATAAGAAGGGAAACAGACAAATCCACAATAATATATGCCAATTTTAAACACCTCTTTCAATAACTGATTTAAAAAACTGACAAAATAATAGAGATACAGACTGTAATGACAGGATCAGCAATTTGGAACGTCAACAGAACACTCTACACAACAATTGCAAGATATATATTCTTTTCAACTGCAAATGGAACATTCCCCCAAATTTACTATATTCTCAGCCATAAAGCAAGTCTCAAAGTTTTAAAGGGATAATATCATGCCAACATGTTTATTGACCATAGTAAAGAACAATTTATTATTATATACTAGCAGAAAACATATATTTGCTAAGAGAGTAGAACTTATATGTTCTCATCAAAAAAAAAAAAGATAAATATGTGAGGTGATGGATGTGTTAATTAACAAGAAGGGGGGAATCCTTTCACAATGCATACATATATCAAATCACCACAATGTACACTTTAAATATCTTACAATTTTATTTGTATTATATATGTCAATAAAGCTGAAATTTTAAAAATATGTTAAATGTATAAAATATTTAATGTAAAATATAAATAACATTGAATATATATCCAAGAATAAACAAAATGAAATATATCCAAGACCTCTACTAGCTCTACTACTTCAAGACCTAAGTAAATGGCGGGTTGTACCATGTCATAGACTAGAGGACTCAATCCTATCAAACTGCAAATTCTCTCAAAGTGAGTAAATACATTCATGTAATCTCAATCAAAATCCAAGAAGGATTTGCTGTGGAAATTGCTAAGTTTATTCTAAATTTCACGTGGAAAAACAAAAGGCCAGGGGTAGCAAAGACAATCTTGTAGAATAAAAAAGTAGAGGGCCTGCACTCCTGGATATGAGGACTTGTTATCAAGTATATGGTTTTGGCCAAAAGACAGAAAAATCAACTAATAAAACAGAATAGTCCAGAAAAACAAATCTATACGATCATCTGATTTACAACAAAGATGCCACTGTAGCACTTTTCAATAAATAGTGCAGTAAATTGACTCTATATGGGGAAATACGAGTATGGACTGCTTTCTTACACCATGTAAAATCAATTTATGATGGATTATAAATCTAACAAAGGAAAGCTAAATGACAAAGCTTCTAGTAAAATCATAGAGAATGCCTTCACAGCCTTGGGTAGGCCAAGATTCCTTAAGCAAGACACAAAAGACACTAATTATAAAGGAAAAGGTTGAATAGGCAGAGTTCATTAAAATTAAGAACTTGCTTATTTAAAGACATGATTAAGAGAAAAATATCTCTAATTGTATATATTAAGAGGAATTATATATATAAAGAGACACATAACCAGAAAAAGAAAAACTTCTACTAAAATAAATAAGAAAAAAACAAGCTAATTTTTAAAATGGGCAAAAGACTCGAAAAAGTACTTCATAAAACAGGACATCCAAAAGACTGATAATCATACAAAAAGGTGTTAAGCTTCATTAATTATCAGGAAAATACAGTTAAAACCGCAATGATATACCTCTACACACCCATCAGAATGACCAAACTTTGAAAATTAATAATACCAAGAATGGGCCATGACGTACAACTGGTACTAGCATACATTGTTGTCATTGTGATAAATTGGCATAACTTGGGAAACTTTTAAAGCTAAATGTACACCTACCTTATGAACGAGCAATTCTGCTCTGAGGTAACTCTCCAACAGAAACACGTGTGTGTATATCATGTTTATGTTATGTAAAGATAAATTATGTGTGTATCTATATACATATATATATACATACACACATACACCAAAAGGCATGCAGAAGAATCAAAATAGTCTAACTTGTAACAAACATAAAACAGTCAAACACATAAAATGTCCATAAACAGTACAATGGATAATTTACAATATAGTCTAAAAGAGAGTAGTAGAGATGACTGAACCATTGATATCTGCAACAATATGAATGGTCATAATCATCTAATACAAACATAATGTTGAGTGAAAGAAGCTATATATAACAGTGCAAAACTAATCCACCATGATAGAAGGAAGATAGTGCTTAACTTTGGGGTGGAAAGGCAAATAATGACTGGGTCATGACTCAAGGGAAATGTTCTCAGATGGAAATGTACTCTGACTTGATCAGGTGTTGGTTACACATATGGATTCAATTTGTTGAGTCAATACTTATCAAGTGCATTATTTTTCTATATGAATATTATGCTACTATTTAAAAGTTTAAATAGTGTGGGGAAAAATATTCTTTATTCACTGATGAAGGGAGTATGACTTGGTAGAATCTTTTTCGAGGGCAATTTGGTAATATTTATCAGCTGAATAATTTCATTTCTAGGAGTTTGTCACACAGTCATATTCACTAGTAATAAAGAAAATAAACAGAATAATAAATAAGTACTTTTTGAAGCACTTATGTGTCATGTACTCTTTTGACACTTTAAACGTAATAGTGTATTTGTTTATTAATACCAATAAGCCTATGAGATTGGTGATGTTATCCCATTGTATAGAGGTGTGAAGAGCAGCATTACTTACAATAGTAAAAATTAGAAATGTGAATAATTTCATCAATGATAAAATAAATATTAGCTCATCCATACAGTAAAATGAGTGAGGTAAATATATATGGAAATAGGTGCATAATTTACCAACAAAGTAAACACAGAGGCTAAAATGACTATATTAAAACTCACTTTGTTTTAAAAACTAAGGACAAACACACATACACACAGGTAGAGATAAACCTGAAAGGATACAAATTGAACTACTAAATTTGGTTATCTCTGGAAGGTGGGATTGTGGGGAGGACGTGTTCTTTGTAGTTTATGCATTTCTCTGTTGATAGAATGTTTTACATGAGCATGTATTATGTATATGATTAGGAAAAGCCATTCTCTATCAAAAGTAGTAATAGTAATAATAATTTTCCAGTTTTCCGTTCTTGATCTCAGTCAAAACTCAAAGTAATATAAATAAATTCAAGAAAATAACTTATCTTAAAATGTATCTAATAAGGAATAATGGGAATATATTCTAGCACTCCTGCGTCTAAATCCCTTCACATTTTTTTCAGCCAAATCTTAAGTGATCTTTAAATCCTTTTACTCTTAACACCAACCAACACCAAAAAAATGTGTGTGGTATGAATATTTTGATATCCTCTTTATGAGAAAACTATGTCTATATTTCTTGCTTCCTTGTTGGTGATACTGAATGGAATCTTTAATTCGCAAGATCTAAAAGTAGACTTTGTGAAACAACCCAGGTGTAAAAACTATTAGTGGCAACAGCATTTGCTAAATACTGACATCTGATGGTGTGAAAGATCAAGTTTAGCAGCTTTGAGGTATCTAATTCTAAAAATGAAGGTATATGGAACAAAAGTAAGAAGTTCTTGGCACCCCTAGGTCAATAGAACTTCTGACAGAACTGCTGGTTTTCACCCTTACCGAACTAAAAAGGCATGTTTTGGAAGAGTTGGATTTCGAAATAAGTGGGCCAAATTACAAGACATAAACAGTATATTTATATGTACACAAAGAATTTACGGAAATCCATAGCCAGGAGAAATGCATTTTACAAAATGTTTAAAATCTCTCTCTCACTTTTTCTCCCTCTCTTTCATTATGGCCTTCTGATTAAACAATTCAGCAAAAAGATTGATTACAAGCCCTTTAGTAATTGTCCCTAAAAGGCCAGAACACTCTGGCAAAAAAAGCAGAATGAAAAGAACAAGAAAAAAGAAAGAAATGAAAACAAACAAGAGACTTAAAGGAACTGTGAGCATCCAAACCCTGGCATTAGATTTGGCAACAGGTGAATTTTCTTTGGAGGGTATTAATTTTGTAAGTCAAAGCTATTAAAACCTGACTTCCCGTTTCAGGTCTGGAAGGCATAATGCACAGGTCTCTTGCTCCAGCCCTCCCTAGGGGCTGTATTTTATCCAACTAGCCCCACTCCCTTCACTGGCACATATTATAAGTGCAAAAGCTACTGGCCAAGATCATTCATTTAGTCTTGCCACATACTGTGCGGAAGTCTACATCAATGTTAATCTGGTCTTCCCAGATAAGTATACCTGGCTCTGCTAAATGCACAAAGTTACGGTTCCCAAAAATGTCTCATGACACTTCTAAATCTCAGGGAAATGTTCAATACCCTCTTGCCTTACAACTCAGTGGGAAACAGACTAATTGCCACTCAGTTTGTGACAGTTATTCACCACCCTATATTTTCATCTTGCTTTTTCAAGATGTCTCATTCCAACAATCCTCAGACCACAATGGAATCCATCCATCGTATTTCAGTAGTATGTAGATTCTCCTACTCTCTTCCTTTAAAAATTGTTTCAAACATTCTCCATTTTTCTTCTTAAACTCCAATTCCTCCATATTCCCATCAGTCTATCAACTGTCTATGATTCTTTGATGCCAACCCTTCCACTTGTGCCCAGCTCCCATCTCCTCTTGTCCAAATTTCCTTTCTCTCTCCTTCAGCACCCATTTTCCCCATTCTACTCATTATTATTCAAAAAACAAACATCCTAGTCCTCTCATCTTTCAAAACCCTCTCTTAATAGCACTTACCCCTCCAGGTACTACCTTATATCTCTTCCTCCTGTCACAAAAGCCTCCCCAGTGTTGTCTGTACGTACTGCCTCCAATTTACTCCTCCCATTCTCTCCATCTCACTTCAAAGAGCGCCTCCCCACCACCACCACTCCAAGAAGCTGCTTGGGTCAAGAGCACTAAGAACCTCCACATTGCCAAAGCTGGTAGTCATTCCTCAATCCTCATTTAATTGTACAGGCTTCAATATCTGACAATCACTGCCTCCTACTGGAAACACTTTTCTCACTTGACATCCAACACAGGGCTACTCTTCTGGTTTTCCTCCTACCTAACTGTCCATTTCTTCTCAGTCTCCTTCCTTCATCATCTCTCCCAATAAACCGCTCATCAGGATTCAGTCCTTGGTCTTCCTTTCTGTGTTTACTCACTTTCTAGGTCATCTCATCCAGGCTCGTGTCTTTAATATCATCTGTTTGCTGAGCTCTCCCAAATATTTATTTCCTGACCTCGTTTTTGACTTCCAGACTTAATATCCAGCTGCATACTTGACACCTCCACTAGGATATCTAACAGGCATCACAAATCACAAACCAGGTTTTAAGCTAATGAGTTCTATTCAGTTAAACGCTATGAGTAACAATGTATTCATTTTTGTTTGCTTTCATTTGCCACAGCTCCAGGCAACCACAGCACTCCTATAAATGCTGGAATCCAAATCCTACTTCATTCTAATCCTAAACTAATCACTTTTCTAGGAATTTGGATTTGTCTGATTGCTTGTATACTTTCAAATCAATATTAAATTATAATTCTGTATAAAGTCAGAAATAGCAGAACAACTTGTTGAATATCTTTATTCTAGGAAAGTACAGACTGAGCACAGCAACATGCATAGGTAAGCACTGAATACATCTTTTTGTAGATTATTCATAAAGTGAGGAGGTGTGTTTGTATTCACAAATGGTACTGGGAACAGACCTCAGTTCTTCTGAGTTTCAGAATAACCTTTATCTACATAGCTGCATAGAAGCTACATAGAAGCTACATACATAGCTACATAGAAGCATTTAAGAAAGCCTTAAAAGGTACCATACACAAAGCAACAAAATAAACTTTGCTATGAACATTGTGTTTAAGTTTTCTAATTTGTAAAACAGAAGTAACACCACCAAACTATTCTGCCTGATACTGTGTTTGTAGCCATCGGAGGAAGAAAAAGCACGTGAAAGAATATTGAAAATCCTAGAAGGGAACCATATAGACAGTAAGATGTTCAAATAGTTGCAATTATGTTGGTATCTATATAAGCACAATTTTATTCAAATATGAGCCTAAATGTCTGAACCCCATGTTTTAAAAAAACTTCAAGCTAGAATTTTCTTGGGGACAAACTTTCTAAAGACATTTTAGAATTTCCTGCTTATTTTACTTCTAGCCAAAAGTACTGCAAAAACAGCCACTCTCGTAATTCTTTCACACCTCTGTTTCCAATCCTGGCCAGAGTCTCAAATACGAAAAAGGTGTGTTAAGATAGTCAGGGGAAAAGTTCAGTGGATGCTACGGAACCTCTAAAAAAAACTTTGGAACAAAAGTGACAGCAGTTATTTTTTGATAGTCCGTTTGTGGTTCTTCAAGCTATTGAGATGGTCAATCTGCCCTAATTTCGAGAGTTTAGGTGATTAAACATTTCAATTGCCTATCATGTTTTCCTTATATTTATAATCCTTATTCCCAGAACTGAAATCCTATAACTGCCTAAGGCAATGGAACTTATAGGAGCATTCAAACCCTGCCAAACTTGAAAACAAGTTCAAGCCTACATATTTAATATTCATTAACTTCAGTAATAGAAGCGCTTGAAAATAAATCATGTTTTAGTTATTTCCTCTAACACTTATTCTAGTAAGGATTCACAGAAGACTCAGGAAAATGTGGAAAGGGAATAAGGGCCAGCCTCTTCGGATGGAAAAATCTCAATATTCAATAATTTCCCTCTAGTTCACACTAAGATCTTGGTGTGGTAAAGGAGTTTATGTCAATCTTCTTCAGCCCTTCTAAAGAGAGAAGGGCTTTATAAGATACACAAAGAGTAAGATGGCGAATAACAGCAGGAAAAAAAAATAGAATTCTTGATGGTGAAAAATCCCCACAAACAAAAAATGGAAACTAATATCCACGTAGATTAATTTTAGGTGTTTTGATGATGTCATTTTTCAAGGGCCATTAGAAGTCAGTGAGTAACTTAAAAGGAGAGGTTAGAAGGTTTATGGGAACTAAAATCCCACAGTTTCCAGGAAATAGAAAGCACACGTCTACCCTAGTATGCCTTTAAGTGTATAATTAAAAGAAGAAAGCTTTAGTGTCTTTCTAGTCATGGCAGCCAGGACTCCTGTGCTTTATTTTTTTACCTAAAAGAAGAAAAACAACAACAGTGAAACTAAAACCACCAAGTTCAATTCCATGGGCCAAATCCTAAAAATAGGTCAGACTCAGCTTTCTTACGGAACTAAATACAAAGAAAGAAAAAAAACAGAAGATCTGAACTGCTTCTCAAAGTCGTCTGAATTTAATGCCAAGTCCGCAAAGCGGCTTGGTTTTTAGGGGCTTCTTGTGAGCTGTGTTGAGCTCTGAACAGTTACCAGTGACCAAGTTCATGATGCTGGGATGTGGTAGGAAAAAAAAGTGTTATTGAAAAGCAGATGGGGACTTCGCTGGTGGCGCAGTGGTTAAGAATCCGCCTGCCAATGCAGGGGACATGGGTTCAAGCCCTGGTCCGGGAAGATCCCACCTGCCGCAGAGCAACTAAAGCCCATGTGCCACAATGGCTGAGCCTGCGCTCTAGAGCCCGCGAGCCACAACTACCGAGTCCACATGTCACAACTACTGAAGCCCGCGCCTAGAGCCCATGCTCCACAACAAGAGAAGCCGCCGCAGTGAGAAGCCCACACGTGGCAACATAGAGTAGCCCCCGCTCACAGCAACTAGAGAAAGCCCGCGCGCAGCAACAAAGACCCAACGCAGCCATAAATAAATAAATAAATATTTAAATATTTAAAATAATAATAATAAAAAGCTTATGCTTAGATCTTTATGCTAATATTTAAACATCCAATTTCAGTTATTACAGAAAAACTTTGTAGCTGTAGTTCAGAGTTTTATATGTTAGTTCTCCATAAGCTCACACATAAAATGGTGGAACTTAACATATAAGACAGTTCATATGCTGCATTTTGAATATTACCTTCAGTATGTTTTTCTGCATGTATTGGAAGAACCATGGTTTAAATAAGCACAATCACCTGTGACCAAGTTCACAATGCTGGGAACTGATTTAAAAAAAGGTTATTAAAAAGCATATGTGCTTAATTCCTTACACTAACGTTTAAACATACAAATTCAGTTATTACAGGAAAACTTCATAGCTGTATTAGTTCTCTGTAAGTTCACACACTAAATGGTGGAATTAAACATATAAGATAGTCCGTATTCTGCATTTTTAATATTGCTTTCAGTACGTTTTTCTGCATTATCATAATGATCATGGTTTAAAATAATCAAGAGTTTATTTTATATTTGTATGATATATAAATATATATAAAGAAAACACTTCACGATTACGACTCAGAATTTTTCTTCAGTATCACATCATCATTCATAAATAACCTCCTCAGTTTAGAGTGTACTCCAAGACAGATATTTGGATTGGAGTACTTTTCCTAATGGATCAGCTCAGCCATAATTTTCATAAAAACAATACATCTATTAAGGTCAAGAGAGGAGGTTCAGAATCTCATGTTCTACATGCATTTGCCTTCTAGATTCATCTTTCAGCAAACACTTATAGAGTATCTGCAACTGTGCCATGGACTATGTTGGACACAAAGATAAATGAGTCATCGGCATGCATTAGTGGAAAGAGCTTAAAATAATGTATGTAGCATGCTTAGTTCATTGCCTGGAACAGAATAAACCCGCAGTAAGTATTAGCTACTGCAATGATGGCAGTGCCCATGACGACCCTTCTACATAAGAAAACATTCCAGAATTTCTGTGCTTTCGGTTTTCACAAATACAGTGTGCCATTAATTTCATTTTTAATAACAGCAAGCTTTCTTCCCACCAGGGAAGAAGGGTCAGACAAACGCACCAAAACATACAACACAATGCGTGACATGATTAGAGAGGTGAAACCAAAGTATCGTAGTCCCTCCAAAAAGGGTGTGGAAATGAGGAAAGACTGCCTTCTTTGGGGGGTTAATATTTGATCTGCCTTTTGAAAGATGGGCAGCACTTAATAAAAGAGTTCAGCTAGATTACAGAATACATAAATGGAGTTGTCAGGTAATACAGCAGTTAATCTTGAAAACCAAGCTTACAGCTTATTTTAGATTTTATTCACCAAAAAATAGGGAGCCTGTAAAAGTATTTGAACAGGGAAGTAAAATATACATATTCATATTTACATATATGCATGCATATATGTGTATGTGTGTATATATACTGTTCAAAGTACATCGCTACCCTACTCCAAAATACTTTCATCCTTCTTGGTCAGTAATTTACCCTTACATCCTGGGGAGGTGATGGTCTGGCTGCAGAGGGCAAGCTAGAAGAGCTGGGTGCACATGACGTCAGGAACTGTGTTCCAGCCTTGGCGGGCTGCACACTGGCCTAAGGTGTGGAGGCTGCGTGACAACCTGGACCCTGCAGAGCCTGGAGGAGACTTTTCCTCAGGAGACCTGTGGATACCCCTGGGGAAGCTGGAGGTTGCCTTCCCATGTCTCATGAGAGATGCCTCATTTGTTCTGTAGCACTTACACAGGAAGGATTGTACTAGAAGACTGAAATGCTACCTGTCCTAGAGGCTGGGAGAGAGAGAGAGAGCTCCTGCTTAGATCTGGAAAGATCTGGGAGCAGAAAGTTTGTGTGTCTGTATCTTAAGCCTGGGATTATTCTTTTTCTACTGCTTGGAGTACTAGCTTCCTAAGACTGGCATAACGAGCTGAGTGGGTGAAGACAACAGAAGTTTATTCTCTGCAAGTTCTGGAGGCTGGAAACCCCAAATCAAGGTGTTGTTAGGGCCATGCTCTCTCTGAAGACTCTAAGGGAGGAATCCTTCCTTGTCCCTCCTCGTGTCTGGAGGTTGCTGGCAATTCTTGGTATTCCTTAGCTTGTCTGCAGATGCATCCCTCTAATCTCTCCCTCTGTCTTCATACGGCCTTCTTCCCTGTGTGTGTCTGTGTCCAAATTTCCCTCTGCTTGTAAGGATACCAGTCATTAAATCAGGGCTCACACTAACACAGCATGAGCTTATCTTAACTTGATTACATCTGTAAAGACCAGTTTCCAAATAAAGTCCTAGTCATAGGTTCCAGGGATTGGGACTTCAGCATACCTTTTTGGGGAACACAGTTCAACCCCTAACAGTTGGCTTGTTTGGTCACCAAAGAGAAAATGCGGTGTCTCTCACCATTCTCTCTGATCTAGAGACCTAATATCCTAACTAAGCAAGGACTTACAGAGGCACGAGCACTCTGCATCCCAAGAGGTGGGGAGAGAAAGCTTCACAAGTGCCTGAAGTAAAAAGCTTCCTATCTCACAATATTCCTGCCCTTCCTCAGAAACGTTCCAAGGGTCCGGTCTCAAGATGAAAGGGAGCCATCATTAGAAGTGATGATCTACTGAAGTAATGAAGCCTTTAGGACAACCCCATCCTGCTTCACAGCACTGTTTACCTTAGTCCCCACCCCTCCCCCACCCCACCCAGAAGGTTTCCTCTCATTGCTCAGACTCAGCTGAACAGTTCTCAAAAGCTTAGGCAGGTATGCAAGGGTGACAGCCCTGGAGACCTAATGAGGCTCACCTACAAGGAGAAATGTGGTTGAGTCATTTGGCCTGAGGTAGCTGAAAGAAATGCTCCAGAAAGGAGTGTTAGGACCATTACTGGCCTGTGCAGAAATAGCAATGTTGGCATACTTCTACTTTATTCTTTTGCTTAATATAAAAAAAGAGAAATGAAAGCTTTGCATTTTTCTCTAAACTAAAAATAAAAATCAGTAGGGTTTTACTATTGTTTTTCTTGTCAGCTCAGAATCAGCAGAATCAGAATCTCCACATGTCAAACATATGGGTGAGAGTATTACAGATACAGACTTCAACTCTCTTCTTAGGACATGCTTGTGTTTACATTGATTGACCCAGGATGACAGCTAATGACAGCTGATGGGATTGATCATAATTGTAATCAATTCTTTGTTTCTTACCTAAAGTAAGTAAATTGTAATCAATTCTTTGTTTAATAACTTGTAAAAATTATTTATTTCAAGTCTGCTTACCTTACTTATTGTTAAGCTCCATGAGTATTGGGCCTCTATTTGATTCACTTCTATATCCCCAATATGGTTCTCATTACATAGTAAAAACTCAGTGGGTATTTGGGAAATGTTTATAGGCCAAAAGGGCTCCCCTTATAGAGAAATGGAAAGGAAGATCCAATGAGTCATTCTGCAGTTACGGACCTCATCATCAAATGAATATGAAACACCATCGGCCCCCAGAATTATTGAGCTGGGAAACTGTTGACTTTGAAAGTTGAGAGTCATAGAGTGGCTTGATCGGTATCCCACACAAAATTAAGGCGCCAAATCCAATGTCCAGCATTAACTTAGACCATAAGTGGCTAAAACTTTGCTCATATCTTTAATTCAAATCCAAAGTTTACCAAGAAAGTGATAAAATCTATATCCATCTGAGTTTACAGAAAGTTCTTTTCCCATACTTGCTAGCCCTCCCCTTAAAATAGATTACCACAACTTCTAATTCAGAGGTTTATAGACAATATGAACATACTAATTTTTCATAGCCTTATTCATTAAAATTGTGTGTTTTCACTGTATACTTCTTTCAACTTTCCTGTGTGTTTAAAAATTTTCATGATAATATTTTGAGAAAAATTATCTAAGTTATAAAGGAAGAGTGGACATGGGTCACTTACTGTCACCGTTTGAGTAGACAGCAGGTACTTAAAATGTTTATATAGTAATGAAATGACTGTCTATGCATATGTATGTACTTTTGCTTTAACATTTATAAGCATGCTTTACCACTTAATAGCTCTGTGAACCTCAGGCAAATAATTTCTCTGAACTTCTTCTGTAACATAAGAATATGTCACATGCCCGAAGGCAGTGGGTTGGATCAGATGATTTCTTGGTATCATTTTCTGATGAATGCTAATAGACGCAGCTGGAGTATAAAACTTAAGCTGTTCACAGATATACATGTGTGTGCTGAACCAAGATTGCTGCTTCTGGAGTAAAAAATTATCAAAATCAGCAGTTTCCTATGATTCAACCTAATACATACATACATAATATAATACTGGGCTGGTCAAAAAGTTCATTTGGGTTTTTCTGTAAGATGTTACAGAAAAACCCAAACGAACTTTTTGGCCAACCCAATATCTACCAGATAGTCTATTTATCCAATATATACTTACTTGGCACCCACTTTGTGCCAGGCATTGTCAGTTTTTAAGATACAAAGAGGAACAGTTCCTGCACTAAAGGAGCATATAGTGCAGTCTCTTTCTCCCAAGGTGTTTACTCTAACAGCAATGTTTGTCACGTGCCATGGAAACAGAGAGACTAGACCACTAACTGTAAGTGATTAAAGGGGACTTCACTGCAGATATGATAGGAGGCTCCCAGAAGAAGAAAAGGATGTTAATGGCATTAAGACACCACTAAGAGATAGTGTGAGGGTATGAAAGGATCTGTCCTGTCAGGGAACGGTGAGCAGCTCACTATAATAGAAGCACAGCATACAGGAGAGAGGTATTAAGGAACAGAGGCGGGGGGTATAAGTTGGGTCATATTGCAAAGACCATGCTGAGTTTAAGATTTTACCTAATTTATAATGTCACTATCAGCTTTGATTTTGAAAAAGATTGATTTTAGATAGGTAACTCTGGTGAAAATGTGGAAGACAGACTAAAACTGGGAGAAGCAGGTCTCCAGGTAACCAGATAGGAAATTATTGCAGTAGTTCAAATGAATGGCAGTAGGAGGATGCGAGTGAGGCTGGATTCATAGAGATTTCTGGCAAAAGAACTAGCAGGATTTGTTAACAATACCAAATATATCTTCCATTAAATTTGGGAACTTTTAGTTCATTATTCCCTTGAATCTCTTTTCTGCATTGTTTTCCATCTCCTTTTCAGACTCCACTTATATCCACATTAGACCTTCTGATACTATCCTACAAGTGACCGAGTCTCTGTTCATTAAATGTGGGAAACTCACTTAATGCTTTTCTCCTCTTTGAAGTATCAATGCTTCTTCAGTTTCTGCCCACCTTTGTTTGTCCTCCAATAGCTTCAGATAGTTGTGATATATATATACATATACACACACACACATATATACATATAATTACACACACAATATGTGTGTATGCATCTATGTGTGTGGGTATAAAATTATGTGCATATTGGGAATTTATGTATATACTGTATATGTGTGTAATTGTTCTCATTGGGATGGTTGATCTGATCTGAGCTATTCTGCCATTACTAGAAGAAGAACCCATACCTAACACAAGATTAAATGTATTCCCTGTTTAGAAAGTAATTAGAAAAAAATCAATAAATAATAAGGTCCTTAAATGCAAAATGAAACATATAAGAAAAAACAAATAACTCAGTAGAAAAATGAGCAAAAGAATGAATAAACATTTCATAGAGGGGAAAACACAAATGGTCGATAAACATATAAAAATTATCAACTCTAGGAAGAGTCAAGTAACTTCAAATTAAGATAACAAAATTATACCTATTTTAACAAAAATTAAGACAAATAACAAAATCAAGAGATGGATCAATGGAAATTGATCTGCTTGTAGGAATATAAAATTGTACTTTGGAAAAGAACTTGATATTATCTTGAGAAGTTGATCATTTGCTATGACTCAGCAATTCTGTTCCAAAATATAAACAACCTAGAAAATCTCTTTATTTGTGCCTCGGGAGAAATGTATTGGAATGTTTAGAGAAGTGTGTTTCATAATAACTGAAAAAACTGGAAAATCAACTCTCCGTTTCTAAAATGACAAATTTTGATACAATCACAAAGTTAATATCACACAGCAATGAAAACGAACCACCTACTACTACAGACACTAATATGCATTATCGTAGAAACAACATCAAGTAGAAAAAGACTAGACAGGTAAATATGAAACCATTTTTATAAAGCTTAAAAAACAAGGAAATAAATTACATCTCATTTCAATTCATATGGATATGCGGTAAAACTATTTTTTAAGAGAATGATTAATGAAAAATTCAGCATAGAGTTTACCTCTGGGAAGGAAATAGGAGATGGATAAGTAGAGAATAAAAAGATATTGGTATTTTTCTAATTCTCATGGAGGTGATGGGTTCACAGGCATTCATTTTAAAATGTGCTTCACAAAGTATTTATATTTACATATAATTTTTTAACATATAAATTAAAAGGTAGAAGAGGCAGAAAATTGGGTGAGCTTGGAAAAAAGATGAATAATATAATAGCAGGGAGAATCTCTTGCTGCTGTTTTCAACTGAGTAAATACTACTTGGCTAAATATATATTTTTGTAAATCCCAATTTGAATGACATTTAAATAATTAGGTCATCAGATGCCTTTTAGAATTAGCCTATCTTTCGGAGTTATGAGGCTTTCAAAAGTCATATTTCTGTTAAAAATGATATTCTGAGTATTTATAAACTAGTAATTTGTACAAAACATTTTTTGATAAAATAATTTTGACTTCAATTTTACGTACACTTGTACATAGTACTAGCACTTGTAAATTAGTACTTAAGCTTATTATTTAAATGAGCCCTCCCCTTTGGTTTACAAGTAGTTTGATAGTATATACCAAATAACTACTGAGAAAGAAAATATTAAAATCTATTATTTCCAGATAAAGTTTCTGAGTCAAATCCTCTCCCTCAATATCTCATCTAAACTGATACGTGCTTTTTTTCTTTTTCAAAATGTGGGTCATTTTGAAAGAAATGCTTTCAGAAGAAAAACACGTATGATTAATGCTAACTTGAAAAGACACCCTAAAATTCTGTGGTCTTCTGAACATCACATGTTGAATAAAGCTATTTGGGATCATATGATCATGTTTTAGATTTCCCAAAAAGGCCACAGAGCCTATTTCTAGTAATGTTATAGAGTTCATCTTGAAAGCAGCTGGGAATGTTTAGGGAAATAGTCTCAATTTGGAATGTAATTAGATTCTTAGTCATTAGGGTAAAGGACATACCAGACAACAATCAATATGCCAGGTTTTCTTAGACCAAAAACAGAAAGTGAATTATAAATCAAGAAATAAATTCCAGAGGAGGGAAAAAATTCCTTATTTGTTTCTTCTACTTACCAAGTATGTTTTAAGTTCCACTGAGTCAGTTTCTCCAATCTGATGATCCTTGAACACTGAAAATTAAAAGTATAAGTGATTAAGAGCAGGGACAATGCCCATTTGGAGTAAAGTTGAGATCTTTCCTATTCACCCAGGTGGGAGTTTGGTAGAAATGCAAAACCTTGGCCCAGCCAGACTCAGAGTCAGAATCTTCATCACCACAAGACCCCTGTGCAATTTATGTGCACATTAAATTGAGGGACTCACTGGTGTAGATTAAGTTTATTTCAAATAAAGTTACATAAAAACCAGTTGCTTTCCTTCAGGTCATTAAATTCCACAGTAATACATATGAGTAACATGAGAAAGATGTCGCTGTTGTTATTTTCTTTTACTCTCTCTTCTACTAAAAAAAATATCTATATTATATCTCTTTTTCTGGATATTTGTTTTTGTGAACTGGAAAAAAACAGAAAAGGAGGAATTCCCTTTAGGATGAAGGACACATACAAGATCTTCAAGGGCAAATACCAAGCTGGAATTATTGTTCTCTTAAAAATCCTTTCCTGTTGTTGTTGTTTTTTAATTACAAGATAAAAGAAAACAGCCATCCCACTTGATATTAACATTTTAATGTATGAAGGTTGAGTTAAGAAGAACTGGAAGTATCCAGTTAAGATTCTGCCATTAGAGTTTACGGGTAACACAAAACTAAGTTTTTAAAATACTTAGAAATCAGGCTTTTCCTCATTTCCCTGTATAATCCATCAGCGAGTGCTGTCAGTTCATGCTCCCCTGTATATTTCTGGGTGTTCTCCATTTCCTCTGAAACCCTTTTCATCCAAAATCACCATCATCTCTCTCCTGGGCCAGAGCATTAACCACCTAACTGGTCCTCCTAACTGGTCTCCCTACATTCCCGCTTGCCTCTCTCCAATCTTCTCAGATGGCAATCAGAGGGACCTTTGTAAACATAAATCAGACCATCACCTTCATGACTCAAGGCACTTCATGACACTGGCTCCTGCACGATGGCCCGATGGGCCCTACGTGGAAAGGCCCCTGCTTCTTTCACCACAGGGTATCTCCCTGCTCTTCCCAGGGTACACCTCCCACCAGCCTCAAGCCCTTATTTCTGGCCCTTTTCTGCCTCTGGGTCTTTGTACCTGTAACTCTCACCTCACCCCAACACATATACTCTGGCTTTTTTCACATTCTCATCCTTCAGCTCAAAGTTTCCCTCTGCAGACACGCTTTCCTGGCCTGGCCACATTATTTGAATAGCACCTGGCCCCTTATACCCCAGTCACTTTATCTCATCGCTCTTTCTTTTCTAGTATCCCATGGTTCAACCTATAATAATCTTGCTGCTTGGGTCTCCTGTTTGTTTGTTTTTTATATATATAAATTTATTTATTTGTTTGTTTTTGGCTGCGTTGGGTCTTCGTTGTTGTGTGCGGGCTTTCTCTAGTTGTGGTGATCGGGGGTTACTCTTCTTTGCGGTGCGTGGGCTTCTCACTGCAGTAGCTTCTCTTGTAGCAGAGCACAGGCTCTAGGTGCACGGGCTTCAGTAGTTGTGGCGCATGGGCTTAGTTGCTCCGTGGCATGTGGGATCTTCCCCGACCAGGGCTCGAACTGTGTCCCTGCATTGGCAGGCGGATTCTTAACCACTGTGCCATCAGGGAAGCCTGGGTCTCCTGTTAATTGCCTGTCTCCCCAACTGGACTTTGTGGTCTGTGAAAATAGAGACTGGTCTATCTTTTTCACTGCTCTGTCCCTAGCACCTAGCACAACATCTTGCATAGAGAGGTGCCCAATAAACATTCGATGAATGAAACGAAATGAATTAACATTACCAAGATATGGCTCTTAGATGGTTATTAAATATGTTTGTCGTTAATTGTTTCTTAGTAACTTTTTTCAAATAGAAAAGAACTTAAAACATCCTAATGATATCATTGAACTATAAATCGTTAATCACCTTCATGTTTCTCATTAATATTATAATCTCTAGATATCATGGCCACTAAACTTAGGAGAATATATTTGTCAACCAAATCTTCTAGCCCCAAATCACCTTTGATAGTGCCCACAGGTATTTTCCTAAGAACCACATCTAATGTCACACCTATGGTAGACACAGATAGCTGTCTACACAATCTGTTCTCCCTTCTCCCTTCCTAATAGAACCTCTATTGTTTTTGGAACAGAAATATGCCCAGATAGCATTTCTCAGCCTTCCTTGAGGTAAGGTGAGTGCCATGAAACACATTTCTGGCCAGAGAGACAGAAACTTTAAATCTTTTTTTTTTAATAATTTTTACTGGTTTATCTAGGATATTCTTTTTTTTTTAATTTATTTGGTTGCACCAGATCTTAGTTGTGACAGGCAGGCTCCTTGGTTGCAGCTCACGGGCTCCTTAGCTGCGGCATGCATGTGGGATCTAGTTCCCTGGTCAGGGATTGAACCCGGGCCCCCTGCATTGGGAGCACGGAGTCTGAACCACTGCACCACCAGGGAAGTCCCCAGAAAGTTTAAATCTTTAGAGAACGTTTTGCATTCTTCATAAGGACTCCACTAATTGCTGTGGGATGCTTCCACCAATTTCCAGTCTGAGACTTGAACGTGGTGGCTTGAGCTACAGCAGCCAACCATGAGGAGAAGATGGGAGAATCACAAAGACCTTGCCCCTGACACCCTCGAGACATTGAACCAAAACCAGCAACTACTAGCCTTCAAATTTCTTGGTGAAAAACAAACCTGAGTTTGTTTAAGCCACTGTTTTACCAGGTTTTCTGTATTACTTGTTTTTGACATTTGAAATTATGCTGATTGGCTGGCATAGGTTTTTTTTTAATTTTTATTTTTATTGAAGTATAGTTGATTAACAATGATGTGTTAGTTACAGGTGTACACTCTATTACTTTAAAACCTACAGTGTCTCTACTGACTATATGATAAAAATCCAGACTTCTTCCTGTAGAACCCAGGGACTTTCACAGTCTAACCCAAGCCACCTTCTACCATCACTTCTCATACCTCAGCCATGCGTTATTGCTCTCACCAATGCTTTCTACACATCAAATGACTCTGAACTTCTCCCCTTTTCCTACTACATCACACATCTCCAAACCTCTGTGTCTACTACTCCTCTTACTACCTCCTGCTGGAACCTCCAGTTCCAGCATCCTGCCCTCCATAAGCCTTCCATGTCTCTCTGAGTCAGTTTCCTTGCCCATTCTTCTCTGCCTCCCAATGTCATTACAGTACTTATGACATTGCATTATAATTGGCCCATTATGCATCTGTTCCCTCTAGTCTGTGAGACATAGGCCTGGTATGTTAGTCATCTTAGCATCTTAAACACCAAACATTCCACTGGTTACCATAACCCCTAAAAATCATTCATTAAATAAATGAATGAATATCTCTCAGCTCACAGTGACTGTTGTGTTAAAATCATTATATCTCACTGTGTCTCTCCATGAATTATTCCCTTTTTTTGAGCACCTACTATGTGCCAGACTCTATACTAAGCATTAGGGATAAAGCACTGAACAAAAGAGACAAAATTTTGTCCCTGTATAGATTTTCCTCTATTGAAAAAATTTATGGAAATGAAGTGAAAATCAATTAAAGGATATTACAATAAACCAAACCTGAGCAGTAATAAGTAATGAAGGCAGGGTTGGTAAGGTGACACACCAAGGTGCCAGTGTAGTGCAAAAAATATCATTCAGAAAATAAAAAATAATTCTAAGCCTACCTCATTAGAATGTGAAGAAGACAGTAATCAATAATCTAATTTCCACTGTTTATGCTAGATACAGTTACTACCAAGGTATAAAAAAAGTAAAATGAAATAAATGTTTCTATGTATACATTCAGATATATGTGCAATAAGGCTTATTACATTATTGTTTACAATAGTCAAGCTTTGGAAACAATCTAAATATTCCTCAGTAGGGGATTCATTAAATAAAATATGGTGATTTCATACTGTGGAATGTTATGCAGCCATTAAAAGAATAAGAAAGTCTTATAGCTACTGATATAGAAAAAAAACCTCTAAGCTATGTTACTAAAAGATAAGGCAATCCACAGAATAACATAGATAACATTGATTTCTTAAAGGTATGTATATGTATGCAACGTATTTACTAAAGTTATAGAAATAGAACTGCAGAAAAAAGGAAAAACAGAAGGATGGAAGGAAGGAAGGAAGGAAAGAAGGAAGAAAAACTGACACAAGAAAAATGAAAAGTCTCAATAGTACTTGTATCTGTAAAAGAAATCAATTTCTCTCCCAAGAAGAAAATGTAATTTTTCTCCCAGGAAGAAAACTTTAGGCCCAGCTTACATCAGTGATTCCTTGAAACCTTTAAGGAAGAAGTAACACCAATCTTACACAAAGTCTTCTAGAAAAAAGAAATAAGGAAATATTTCCAATCTCATTTTGGGAGGGCAGCAGGTTGATATCAAATTCTGACAAGAATTTTATAAGAAAGAAGCACAACAAGAACAAACCAATTTCTCCCATGAACACAGATATAAAAATCATACACAAAATATAAGCAAATCGAATCTAGTAGTATATGAAAAGGATAAAATACCACAACCAAGATTTGTTTCAACTAGAAATGCATGGGTGATTTAATACTTAAAATCTTTTAATAAAATTCAACAAACTTAAAGAAAAAGAAAACAGAAAGCTCATATGGTCATCTCAAAAGATCCAGGAAAAAAATAATCATTTGATAAAACTCAACATTCATTCATAGTAGAAAAACTTTGTAACAAACTAGGAATGCAGAGGAACTTCCATAATCTGATAGCCACAATAACAAAACAAAACAGAAAAAGCCTACAGCAAACATCATAATTTATAAAGGAAGAAGCTGTCTTTAGTCAACTGGCACATACTAGGTACTTAAGAAAGAGCTGTTGAATGAATAAATCAGATTTAATTTATTTTATTCTAAAATAGAAACACTAAAACATGCTTGTTACAAAATAAAATTATCTTAGTAAGACAGTAACTGCTATTAGAAAATATTTCCAAATTATCTTTTAAAAATAAATAGAACATCTGGTAGTGGCACCAGTTGCTGAGAGTTTACCATGATCCAGTCGCCTTACATTCGTCACCTTATTTAATCCTTACAAAAGGATTAATAGTATCTGCTACAAGGCAAATACTATTAATATACACATTTTACAGATGAGGGAAATAAGGCTTAGAGTCACACAGCTTGCCTAACTCACATAGTTACTAAAGAGCAGAAGGATTTGACCTCAAACAATCTGTCTCTCACAATACCTTTTTAACCACTATGTTACACTATCTTCAATTTTTAAACCGCTTTTCACTACAGTATGTAATTTTTGAAAGTCAATAAGAAAAAAGGGGGAAAAAAGCAATAGGCAGACTCCTACTTCCTAAAAGGAGATATGAGACATAATGAAAGTGCTTGAAATGGCACATATTGGAGCCAAAATGGTGGTCGTTAATAAAACTGAGAAAGGGTGGATTGCTTTCCCACAGAAATTGTGGAAACACAGATGCTGTCCAACCTTAGAAATGTAAAATTGTTCATGTTTTTGATCTCTGGACCAAAGGAAAAACTACAAATTCCAATGTTTGGAACATTTAATGGAAGAGTTTTAAAGGAAACCATTATTATAATCATGGTACCCACCAGCATTATGAGAATCCAAGCTCTGTCAACATTTCTTTATAAATTCACTATTAGGACTTTCTAACTCATCCAGTATTATTCAGTTAGAGCTTAAAAATCTGAAATGTAAGATCTTAAATTGTGAGTGATATTATTCCAAGAATTATGCAGAGGAAAATGGATATCATGTGATACAGACACAATAGAAAAATGTTTGGCTTATGCAGGATTTTAACAGGTATTAGCTGTCTTTTACTTTGTTTTTCTTGCTTTGGAAGAAGGTTTAGGGGAGGATGGTTGACCTGGGATGGAAGATTGTATTGTCAACTCAACCATGAGCAAAATTTTTAAAGTTTAGTATGTTATATACAGTTTGATAAACTGTTTAAAAACCTAGATATTGTCTCCACTTTCTGAGCCTACACAAAGGCTTGGAATCTCATAAAGAGAGATTAGTTTTAAGAACTCTGGAACTTTGTTTTTAGTCTAAACCATAAAACAAACAAACAAACAAACAAACAAAAAACCGAAAGAATAGCCATTTCTAATCCTGTCCAGTACATTCCAGCTAAATAGAAGTAAGAAGACATAGAATAAAAGGAGCTATTCGGTCATTTCAGAACTTCAACAAATATTGAGTTAAAATATTTTCTCAATAAAGGTTAAGGCTGAAGAGCTCTGATTCCTCTGAAAATGCTTCTCTTATCTCTAACCTCCACGTTCCTTGACATTATTATTTTTTTCATCTCCCTTCCTTGAGATGACTTGTCTTTAAAACTAGATCAAAGGTGGAAAAAGAAATGTAGCAAATTGTATCTCACAAAGGCAAATGAAATAAACTTTAATGACTCAATCTGGAATTATAGCTCATGTCACCATTTATCATGCTTGAAAACCATGATGAACGTTTTGTAGGATCACATTACATGGCTAAGTCAGAAGAGAATGAATGAAACAATGCAATCCATCTGATTCATTATGGCCAATCTCCCCATTCACAAATATGGAAGAAACCAAGAAAACTCAGGCCCTTCATTGACACTGAAAAATAACATAATGAATTGCCCAAGGCCACCCCATTTTCCTGGAATCACATAAGTGTAACCTTATGTGGCTTCTTTTGCTAATCTACCCAATTCAATTTTTACCTCACTGGATCTTGAAAAAAATACAGTGTACATGAAGTTCTAACTTTAAACTCCCTCTGCCTCCTAGGATTACTAAAAATCAATTGGTTGATTGTTTAAGTGCAAAGTAATTTAGATTTATTTTCTGGTAGGGCCTGGTGTTCCTTACCAAAAGAATTGTCTGACTACTTTACCTAATCTAGCATTTTTTGCTTCTGGATTTATTTTACACAGTAAATTTCTGCATCAAATGTTCACTTAATGGGTAAAGCCTTAAAATAATAGGCCCATTTTAAATAAACTGTCCAATGAGTAAGGAAAGTCTTGAAACTATGGGAAGTAAGGCTATTTCTACTATTATGCTTTAAATCTTATGGTTCACACAATTTTCTTATGTACACGTTTTGGCTACAAGTACCTCCTCATATTAAATAAAAATGGTTTCAAAGCAAACTGATTCATGTGTCAGCATAATCTAAATAAAGAAGGTATAATCTTATAAGTAGAAATGGTGCTAAAATTCTGAAGCTAGAAGGTTTACTGTAAGTAAGAAGCCAAGAGTTCAGACACTCAACCAAAGCTGATCCAAACCTCTTGGGTTAGAAATATCACAAAAGTGAGCTTTTCCACAAAATGGCCTGTATTTCCTGTTTTTAGCTAAGCTGGAAGTGCAGTAGGAACAATACTTATTATGGCATGTCATTGTGTCTACTTTGGGGTTGAAAACACCAAGCAGTGACTATAAGCATGACGAATCAAAAGGAAAAGAATGAGTGGAGAGGTGTTCTGGGCTAAGAAAGGGAGAATTAATGGAAACAGAATTTCCTAACTTGACCACCAGTTAACCATAGCTTGGATGTCCAACGTGCTATGAATCACGAGCGACTAGCTCCAAAATAATACAAGAACGTCTTGGGCTAGATCATTACTGCAGTATATTGTTAATAAAACTTGCAGAAAATAAATTAGCAGACATAGTTATTCAAGGGGTAAAATGGTACTCATGTAAATTCCTTTTTACAAAATAATCTGGAAATGAGACAGCACAAATGACTTGCTAGACAGACAGACACTTGCTAGACATTCACCACATTCATTTAGAAATTTTAGGCAAAAATCACAGCTCTCATCAACAGGGTTGATAATAACTCTTCTCAGGAAGAGTGTGGAATTCTTAGAACACAGGCTGAATTTTCAAAAGCAAAGTCTCAAAAGTTTCATGGATTGTGAATACAGAGGTATATTACCCAAAAGGCCACTTAATGCTGTTGTCTCTAACATAATTTCTTACAGTCTTTAAACTAAAACTTCTTAGTTGATAAACCCAAACTACTAATATTCTACCATTTAGTTAACATATTTATTGAATCTGTGCAATATTGGCTATGCATACTCAGTTAAGAAAGAAAATTTGGGAGCTTTTCCTCTTTTCTACTTGATTGCTCCATAATCAAGGGCATGCTGTGAAGTTGGACAAGTCACTTAGTGATGCAATATCTAAGAGTCCCCTTAGAAATATTACTTGCCCTCTAACAAATCAATCCTCAAAGATGAAAAAACAAAGAAATAGTAATAATGAAAAACAGGAAAAGAAAACAAGTGTTTAGAATTTGCAGCCAGGATGAGAGAGGCTTAATAGTATAATATATTGACACTAACTATAAAGGAAGTTTGTGAGTCCTTGCAAAAAAGAGTGAAAAGTAAGAAAACAATGAAATGAGACAGGAGAACTGAGACACAAACCCAAAACAATGAAGAAAATGGCAATAGGAACATACATATCCATAATTACCTTAAATGTAAATGGATTAAATGCTCCAACCAAAAGACACAGACTGGCTGAATGGATACAAAAACAAGACCCATATATATGCTGTCTACAAGAGACCCACTTCACACCTAGGGACACATACAGACTGAAAGTGAGGGCATGGAAAAAGATCTTCCATGCAAATGGAAATCAAATGAAAGGTGGAGTAGCACTTCTCATATCAGACAAAATAGACTTTAAAATAAAGACTATTACAAGAGACAAAGAAGGACACTACATAATGATCAAGGGATCAATCGAAGAAGAAGATATAACAATTGTAAATATTTATGCACCCAACATAGGAGCACCTCAACATAAGGCAAATGCTAACAGCCATAAAAGGGGAAATTGACAGTAACACAATAATAGTAGGGGATTTTAACACCCCACTTTCACCAAAGGACAGATCATCCAAAATGAAAATAAATAAGGAAACATAAGCTTTAAATGACATATTAAACATATTAATTGATATTTATAGGACATTCCATCCCAAAACAACAGAATACACTTTCTTCTCAAGTGCTCATGGAACATTCTCCAGGATAGATCATATCTTGGGTCACAAATCAAGCCTTGGTAAATTTAAGAAAATTGAGATCGTATCATGTATCTTTTCTGACCACAATGCAGAGACTATCAATTACAAGAAAAAATCTGTAAAAACTACAAACACATGGAGGCTAAACAATACACTACTAAATAACCAAGAGATCACAGAAGAAATCAAAGATAAATTTTTTAAAATACCTAGAAACAAATGACGATGAAAACATGATGACACAAAACCTATGGGACGCAGCAAAAGCAGTTCTAAGAGCGAAGTTTATAGCAATACAAACCTACCTCAAGAAACAAGAAACATCTCAAATAAACAACCTAACCTTACACCTACAGCAATTAGAGAAAGAACAAAAAATCCCCAAAGTTAGCAGAAGGAAAGAAATCGTAAAGATCAGATCAGAAATAAATGAAAAAGAAATGAAGGAAACAATAGCAAAGATCAATAAAACTAAGAGCTGGTTCTTTGAGAAGATAAACAAAATTGATAAACCATTAGCCAGACTCATCAAGAAAAAAAGGGAGAAGACTCAAATCAATAGAATTAGAAATGAAAAAGGAAAAATAACAACTGACACTGCAGAAATACAAAGAACCATGAGAGATTACTACAAGCAACTATATGCCAATAAAATGGACAACCTGGAAGATATGGACACATTCTTAGAAATGCACAACCTTCTGAGACTGAACCAGGAAGAAATAGAAAATATGAACAGACAAATCACAAACACTGAAATTGAAACTGTGATTAAAAATCTTGCAACAAACAAAAGCCCAGGACCAGATGGCTTCACAGGCAAATTCTATCAAACATTTAGAGAAGAGATAACACCTATCTTTCTCAAACTCTTCCAAAATATAGCAGAGGGAGGAACACTCGCAAACTCATTCTACAAGGCCACTATCACCCTGATACTAAAACCAGACAAAGATATCACAAGAAAAGAAAACTACAGGCCAATATCACTGATGAGCATAGACGCAAAAATCCTCAACAAAATACTAGCAAACAGAATCCAACAGCACATTAAAAGGATCATACACCATGATCAAGTGGAGTTTATCCCAGGAATGCAAGGATTCTTCAATATACGCAAATCAATCAATGTGATACACCATATTAAAAAATTGAAGGATAAAATCCATATGATCATATCAATAGATGCAGAAAAAGCTTTCGACAAAATTCAACACCCATTTATGATAAAAACCCTCCAGAAAGTAGGCATAGAGGGAACTTACCTCAACATAATAAAGGCCATATATGACAAACCCACAGCCAACATTGTCCTCAAAGGTGAAAAACTGAAACCATTTCCACTAAAATCAGGAACAACACAAGATTGCCCACTCTCACCGAATTATTCAACATAGTTTTGGAATTTTTAGCCAAAGCAATCAGAGAAGAAAAAGAAATAAAAGGAATCCAGATCAGAAAGGAAGTAAAACTGTCATTGTTTGCAGATGACATGATACTATACATAGAGAAATCCTAAAGATGTTATCTGAAAACTACTAGAGCTAATCAATGAATTTGGTAAAGTAGCAGGATACAAAATTAATGCACAGAAATTTCTTGCACTCTTATACACTAATGATGAAAAATCTGAAAGAGAAATTAAGGAAACACTCCCATTTACGACTGCAACAAAAAGAATAACATACCTAGGAATAAACCTACCTAACGAGACAAAAGACCTGTATGCAGAAAACAATAAGACACTGATGAAAGAAATTAAAGATGATACAAAAAGTTGGAGAGATATACCATGTTCTTGGATTGGAAGAATCAACATTGTGAAAATGACTACACTACTCAAGGTAATCTGCAGATTCACTGCACTCCCTATCAAACTACCAATGGCATTTTTTATAGAACTAGAACAAAAAATTTCACAATTTGTATGGGAATTTGTGGGATAGGGAGGGTGGGAGGGAGATGCAAGAGGGAGGAGATATGGGGATATATGTATATGTATAGCTGATTCACTTTGTTATAAGCAGAAACTAACACATCATTGTAAAGCAATTATACTCCATTAAAGATGTTAAAAGAAAAAGAAAGAAAGAAAGAAAGAAATACTGGGTCTCTTGTTTGGTGGCAGTCAGGCTCCCTTCCTGGTGCCGTGCTGTTGGCGGGTCTGAAACAGGCCTGAGCTCCACTGTGAGGCCACATGTAATTGATGGTAAAGACTAGAATAGCCTTGCTGGACTTGAATCTAGAAGACTATGTATTTTTATTTATTAAACTTTGATTCCATGACAAAAAGACTGTGTTTGATTTCTTCAGAAGGACTTGGCTAGCTGAGGGAATCCTGACACAAAGGAAACTCAAACTACATGGAAGCAAAACAAACACATACGGTGTGGCTCTCCTCATTTATCAATTGCATGAAGATGAAACCCTGATAGTGAGTAATTTACTGAGGCAAAGACCATGTCTCATTCATTTTTTATTTCCCAGCATCTAATCATAGTGTCTGGCATATGGTAGGCATTCTGTAAACATTCAGTGAACTGAACTGGACTGTGTTGTTTCATATCCCCACTGCTGGTCTCCTTTCATCCGGGTAAAAACTGTACTTGACCTTGGCTCAGCCTTCACTTCCTCAGAAAGATCCTCCCTGACGTCCCCAACTTGACCCATTCCCCCTAGTATTTACAGTTATATTATTATGCACTCTCCTTCAAAGCACCTATCACAACTATAATTTTATATTTATTTACAAGGCTCTTTGAGATAAACAATAGAAACCATAAACAATAAAGTCAAAGGAGGCATCATGCCGGGTGAGGCAGCCTCGGTTGGCCCACGGAGCTGCAGCTGCCCTTCGAGCCCTCCTTGCCGACACATACTCCAGTTCCTGCTTAGATTTACTCTTGGCAACGTGGTGGGAAAGTATCTGGCTCAGAGCTATGACATACCAAACCTGGCTAAAAAACTTGAAGAAATTGAAAAGGACATAGACACCAAGAAGAAACCCCCTAGTTCATGAGGCCGACTCCAGCACTGCCTCCTGGATAAACTGATTCTACTGTTCTTGAGGGCCTCCTTTACCATCTGAACCAAAAGCTTTTGTTTTCGTCTCCAGCCTCAGCAATTTTCTTCTTTGCTAGACCCTGTATTGCCTTACAGCACAAATGGGGCCACAAGTTAAGAACAACCCTTACTTTTCAAACATCCTCACTTCTTCCCTTCCTCCTTCTGGCCACTTGGGAGGTCCTGAGAATGGAATTATGGTGCTAGATTAGTAAACATGACCTTAAATTAGTAGTCTCTCCCTTATTCTTTGGGATTTCTACTACCGTTTTCAAAAGAAAAATTGACGAGTTTTGTAGAGCTGATGAGATATAAATAATGCTGATTTCACAGTCTAGCAATTATATTGGGTGTTTAAACCTTTGGTACTAAATTATGTTGTTTCAAAGTAGTAATTAAAATGAAAATCTAGAAGCCAGTTTCTGGTGAATTATCCACTAATTTTATGTTGTTGTCAGGAAGCTCCATAGTTGCTAATTTAACCAATAAATCAATTTGCTATTCATTAACCAAGAAACTCTGTTCTAAGAACCCTATCAGGAACTGGAGAATTTTAAAGTATTTAAAGTAATGGCCTTTGTCCTCAGTAGAATTCATAGTCTAGTATGCATATTTTTTCTTAATGATGCATTTGATCTGGCTCTATTCTCTCATAAGAATCATACTTATTTCATGGGATTACAGGCGCATTTGACACTACATGGTAGATAAATGAGAAGTTGTCTATAAAGGAAATTTCATGCCTTTTTACATTAAAAAAATGTATTTACATTATAACTTATAGTGATTCTCATAAGAAGACTTTGTGTTTTTCTTTCTGCAACCATAAATTACTCTTGTAATTTTTCAAATGTATAATAGTCCATAATTATTTTTAACTGAAAAAAAAGTTTAAATACATAACTTTCCCCCTGGGTCAATACAAAGTGATCTGTGTTGTCCCCCAGCTCCTACTTCCTCTTCCTGGATTCAGGCACTCACTAGTTTCCTATATCCTTTTGTGAAAGATTTTGTGCCTGAACAAACACATGTATGGGGGTGTTTTATACAAATGATAGCAAACTATATATGGTGTTTTCCCCAGTGCAGGTCATTCCATATCCGTAGGTAAGGAACAAAGAACCTCTTTCTTTTTTTGGCTACATAAGGTTCTACTAAATGAAAATACCATAATTTATTTAATCTGCTTACATATCTGTGCAGGGGGATAGCTCCAAGCTAAAGTCCTGGAAGTGTAATTTGCACTAAATATAAACAAAGGCCCATTTCATTGGATGTTTTGTTCCAGAGGGCTAATGGGCAGCTTCACTGATGATGCCATTTCTGACATTTTAGCAGAATTAGTAAACTGGAAGAATGGTTTAGAGACCTTTTTTTCAGACACTGATGCCACTGATACTAAATGTGATTATAAAATGAAGTGATTCTACCTCTCTTTGAAAACCTGGATCTTTCATACATGGAGATAAGTTTTGTCCCTGTCAGGTTGTACTGGTGCGTGAGACAGGTTAGGATCGTATTATGGTTTGGCTTCTCCCTTGCAGTGTGATCAGGGGCAAGCAGCTTAGTTTTCTGAAACTGTTGTCTTCTCTGTAAGGTGTGGATGCAATATCTACCTCATAGGGCTTCCGTGAGAAACAGCTGAAATAATGTATGTGATGTGTAGCACAGTGCTGTGCAAATTGTCCAATAAATAGCAGATATTAGTCCAAAAAATTTAAAAAGTAAAAAAAATAAAGTCAAAGGAGGCAAGTACTGTGTCTTTTCGTTTTCCGCTCAGGCAGTAAATATTGTTTTTGTTGGCTCTCAGTAAATATTTGTTAAAGTAGTGAACCAAGAACCCATAATTTCATGGTTTCCTCTCATTCTAATAATACTCACAAGGCCTCAAATAATATGAAATAAATTATCCAGCACACATTCACATAATAGTTAGAGCTGGGAAAGTAAGTTTGTGCCACAGGCCATCCAGTTAGGAAGAATTCTGATAAGGCAAAGGAAAAATGCACACATCTTTCATTATAGCCAGAAGTACACCAACCTGGAAAATGCCATAGAAATTTTTGTGGAGAAATTTTTCTTCTTTTATAGACATCTCAGTTGTTTTATTTAAAAAAAAGAAGAGGAAAATAAAGCATAATCCATTAAGTTTAACCACTAAAGGTCAAAAACTCCCAAATATTGTCAGTTGCATATGACCCAACCTAGCAGACTATGTATATTTACATAGTTTAGTTTATCACATGTGAGCAGTTTTTCTATAGTATTGTTTTCTGCATCTTGGAAGTAAAAAAAAAGAAATACTGTCCTGATCCAAAATACAGTACTAAAGGAATATGAAATGTGGTAAATGACAAAGTTCTTTTCTGGTTTGAGAAAAAGAAAAAGCAGAAACTGAAACTTGGTCACGTTTAATCTAATATCTGAACACTTATAATAAACCAATGTATCCAATTTTTCCAATCAACAACTTTAGTAAAATTCTAGAAGAATGATAAGGCAAAAAAAAAACCATCCTAGGAGGCTATTGATTTAATTCAGTTGGACCATAGTTTTGAAGCAACTCCTGTGTGTCAGGCAGTGTACTCAGCACAAAGGATGCAGCCATGAAAGACACGGATACAGTCCCTGCCCTCAGGAATTTACAAGCACTGAAGGAGTCCCCAGTCTGTATCTCGACCCTTCACAACAGTTCTATCTTCTTCCAGTTCTTTGGGGGAAACTCCTGGCCTCAGGCAGGTCCACAAGGAATGCTCTCCTTCCCCTAAGGGGAATTACTTCTCTTCACTTAGCCTGAGTTCTTAGGAACAGTGCTATGTACCAAATCAGGTTTCAATAAATATTCTTAGAATAAATGAAAGAAGAAATTAACTAATCACCCAACTGATATGAGAGGGAGCTGTGTAAATGAGGAGTTGGACAAGAATACCCATGGCTTGCTTTCCACAAAGTTCAGGTTTTCTGGCTTGACTCTGATCTTTTACCTGATCCTGAGACAAAGAAGACATTTTTATGGCTGATTTAAGTTAGCCTTACCCAAAAGTAAACGTTCAATTTTCTTCTTTAACCATGTAATATGTGCACCAAATAACTCTGGCTCTTACAAGGTAGAAGAATCTCAGTTCTGTCACTGTGTGACTTCAGAAAAATTACAAACTCTCCCTGTGCCCATTTTTACATCTGTAAAATGTTGGTAATCATGTAGTAAATTTGCGAGGATTAAATAAGGCAATATATCTAAAGCGCTTGGCACGGTACCAAGCATAAGGTAAGCTCTCGGCCAGTATTGGTATTATATTATGCATGACTGGTAGCATTATTATCTCTCTTTCCATGTATTTTTTATTGGAGAAATCAAGGTACTGGTTAGATTGAAGAGCTCTGGTTAAAAGGCTCAAAAATAGATCCAGTACCTCCATTTAATCATTCTACAAATATTTATTGAGCTTCTGCAAGGCATCAGGGTTGACCAGCTCCCAGAATCAAATGGGTGACTTACTGGGGGCTTGGAAGGGAGAAGGCAGAACTGTGGAAGAATAAGTAAACCATAAGTTAATGGGCTCAAACTAAGCTCCAAATCCTGAAGACAGAGAGCATAAATAAAAGGGGTCAGGCACAGAAGTGAACCTCAGAGTCCTTAGGCAGCATTAAGTCTTAGAAAATTGTATTAACCTTTAACAAGAGGAGAGTCCAAGGTTGGAGAACTTTCTTACCCATGACTGGCCCCTACCTAATCTAGAATGCTAAAAAACATTCCCCATCTTAAATGATCTTAAATATTATCAGAGATGGTTTTTTGTGTTAATTTCCATCATAAAAAATCAAGAGAGAGAACACAGTTATCTTGCCAAGAACTGGAGGGCTATGCAGAAATGGAAGTCTAGTAATGAGCTAAGGATGAAAATCCAGCCTGTTGAGGAACAATGAGGATAATTTCCAAATATGTTGAGTAATAAAATGGGAAAATAAAAGCAGTTCCTCAGACTGAAGACCCATATCCCAGGTTTGTTCAAGGCTGGACTTAAAGAGACTGAAGTCTGCAGGGGAAGAGGAGCAGTGAATTATCTAAGAATCCCCAACTTCTCTGCAGTGTCATGATTTGCTGATTGATCTCTACCAACTACATATCTGGTTTCCACAATGTTCATTGTGAAATGCCAGAATCATCCTGCTAAAAATACACAAGATTCAGAAAACCACATTCATGGACTCAAAATGTCTTGTGGTTTTTTGCTGGTTTTTTTTTTTTGCACTAGAACAGAGATTAGGAGAGGAGGAGATGGCTTGAGACATGTCAGAACTGTGCGGTGAAGGCTATTTGCAAACTAACATTCATACTTTTACAGATGCTGGAAGAATATGTGACATGCCTGTGTCAGAGACAATTGACTTTATTCCTCTCAGCAGTAGTGGTAGCCAGAATATCATTATTTTCTTGCACTAGTTCCCAGAGAGCCAATTCCCATAGGGCAACACAAAGAGGGTCAGGTGACACCTGTACATACAATAAGCATTATAGGAGAAGGACCCTGAGCTTAGGGAACCTGAATCTTTTATACTGGACAGTAAGCATGCCTGCCTTTTGCTCTGAAGGGAGACACTATCTACATCTTCTAAGGCTGTTCACTGCACAAACATTCTGGAAATAATAGAGTGGAATAAAGTTAGTTACTTCTTTTGCTCATAAGACAGGGAGAAATGTGAGACTCCAAGACACTCCAAGAATTGCCTCCCAATATGACCTTGACACTAGGAGTATTCACAGAACATGCTTTAGTGCTTGGCGTCCTGCTGGTCCACACCTTAAATAACTGTGGATCTGCAAAGTCCTTTCTGATTCAGGATGTCATCTAATCTGAACCATTATTGCACATTCCCAAGAACATTTTCCTGAGCTTGTCAAACCACTTATGGGTATTCATTTCGTCTTTATTAAGGTCCGCACAAATTTCTAAAACTATTGTTTTTTACCATTTCCCAAAAGGATTTAGGGATTCATATTGTAAAAGGCTTCTGCAAAGTAGAACATCTCTCTTCCACTAGCGCTAGAACAGTAGTCAAAATATAGTCTATACCTATCATGGATTTAAGGTAGGCATAGTCCTACTTTATACTATGAAAACATTTCAATAATAACAATGCTCCTAGCATCCACCTACCATTCCACCCAAGCCTCCTAAGTAAGGGTGTCAACACTGAAGAGTAGCAAAGGCATGAGTCCTGGCTTTAAAGCTTACTAGCTATTGCCTTGGGTGAGTCACTTCATCTACCCTAGTCTCCTTATTGTGAAATAGGTGTAATAATACTCGCTCTCCGTACCTCACACAATTTTTGAGAAAATCAAATGACTTAACATCTGTGAAAGCATTTTATGATCAAGAAAAAAATCTTAGCCTCAGAAACTGGGTCATCATAGTATCAATATATTAGGCAGAGTTGTGGTGTAATCAGTTCTTTGCAATTGGATTCATGTGTTATTGGGTATACAGAGGAAATCTCTTTATCATCAAGGATTTGTCAGGGAGGGGAAGGGATGAGGCTGTTGGGTGAAAAAGGTAGGGGGTGGGAGGGAACACAATGTTATTTCTAGGTCAGAAGCCATTTCCACATATATAACATAGCCAAGGTTTTATGTTACCAAGCATTGGCTTTTGGTTAATTTTTAGTTGAGAATCAGTGAATAGAAAGAAATAAAATACACTATCCACTTTTCATTAATATCTTCATTAATCTGCCTTCCACGTTTTTGTCTTTTTCCAAGACACCAGTAAGACTACTGTCAGAGTATGTTATTTTCCCCCAACAGTGTCAGGGTGGGCTACAAGCAATGCACAAAAGTCTCAAGAAAAAATAGTTTAAAACCCATAAAAGATGCATTGCAACCGAAACAGTTCTCATGCTGCAAATTATGAAGACTTGGATCAAAAATTCTGCTCTCTGCCTAATTTTCCAGAAATGGAAAGAAAACCTTATAGACTTTTAATATAGTAAAAAGGCACAGAACACAAGCACTGACAGATCAAAAGTGGGAAGCAAAGAAAACAGGATAAAGTAAAAGGGACAGAGATCTGCTACTGATCCAAATAGTTTTGAAATAAAAACTAGAATAAAAATAAAAAAAAAAAACTAAAACATGAAAATACACTCTTAAGACGTTGCATTATTTCCTTTAGGAAGAAAACTTGATATAGATTATTTCTACTCCCTAAGATCTTGTACTCTGTTCTCTTTTCAGAAGTTGTCAAATTTTGGTAAAGATACAACTTAAAGGAAATAGATTTTCCATTAAGGTTAACAAAAGCATCTCTCAGTTCCCTAAGTTCCCTTGAAAATGCAAATGCTTTGAATCAGCAATGGAATTAGATATGTCTAAGTATGTTTCTAGTAGCATCCAATAGTCTAGAAAAAAGCAATCCATAGAGCTTCCAAGTATGAAGTCTCTTTCTGGAGAATAGTGAGTTCAGAAGTCAGTTTGTGTACCATGTGTCTTTTATGTTCTATTCTGTTTCCATTCTCTCTTAGCTTATTTTGACCTGTCTTCTAGTTCATCAATCCTGTGTCTTCTAGTTCATCAATAATGTGTTCATCTGGCTGTTCAAAACATCCAAAGTTTTTAACATAAAATATTGTATTTTTCAGCTCAAGAAGGTCCATTTGATTAATTTATATGGATTCCAATTCTCTGTTGAAGTTATATTTTCATCTATTTTGTACATCATTTTCTCCATTTTCTTGATCAGATTTACCATAGTTATTTTAAAGTCCCTATCTGACAATAGCAATATCTAAATCATGTATGGGTTTATTGTCTTTTTTCTCTTGGGTTTTGGTCATTATTTTTTTTCTGGCTTTAAAGCACATCTTGTAATTTATTTATTATTATTTTTTTTTTGCAGTACACGGGCCTCTCACTGCTGTGGCCTCTCCTGCTGCGGAGCACAGGCTCCGGACGTGCAGGCCCAGGGGCCATGGCTCATGGGCCTAGCCACTCCGCGGCACGTGGGATCTTCCCGAACCGGGGCAAGAACCCGTGTCCCGTGTCCCCTGCATCGGCAGGCGGACTCCCAACCACTGCTCCACCAGGGAAGCCCGACATCTTGTAATTTTTTATTGACTGCTGAGTATCACAGAGACTCTGATATGGTCCTTAAAAGAGAGTTAAATGGTTTTCTGAAATTCAGGAAAAAAATGCTGGTAGATCAACTGATCCTGTCTAAGCTTGATTTAAAGCTCTGCTGTATTTCATTTCTCCTAGGGTAAGGTCCCTACTCCTAGGGCTTGACCGACAGGGTCTCCACTGAGATCCTGAGGTCGTTTACCAATGCCCCTGTACTTGAATTCCTATCTCTCTCCCTGGTGTCATGAGGCTAAAATACCCCCAGAGATCTGTTTTTTAGCCATTCAGATGTCCTTTTGTGCTACATTTCTTGAGGTCTTTGTCCTGCTTATGTACAGACTAGTAGTTGACAATTGACTTGAACAGAATTTATATGGAGATATTTGGGCTACTTTTCTGAGGCTTACTCCCTTCCAGAAATTTTCCCCTCTAGTTCTAGCCACTTTGTTTGCCCCAAAGTCTGATATCATTCTCCTTAGTCCAATAACAATTGCCACTTTCTTCTTTTTTTTTTTTTTTTTTTTGTGGTATGCGGGCCTCTCACTGTTGTGGCCTCTCCCGTTGTGGAGCACAGGCTCCGGACGCGCAGGCTCAGCAGCCATGGCTCACGGGCCCAGCCGCTCCGCGGCATGTGGGATCTTCCCGGACCGGGGCACGAACCCGTGTCCCCTGCATCGGCAGGCAGACTCCCAACCACTGCGCCACCAGGGAAGCCCACCACTTTCTTCTTATACTTCATTTACCTGTGCTAAAATTTAGACAATGCTCTCATAGGGGTAGCCAGGGAGAATTTAAGTGCAGCCAATGTGCTTCTCTTCTCTCAAGGATCAGAACCATCCTTGCGTCCCGACTATGTCAGTTGCTCTCCAATGTCTTCAATCTATTATCTTATACATTCTGTCCAGCTTTTTTAGTTATTTATTGCAGGAAGGTTTGTCCATTACAAATGACTCCATCATGGAAACTAAAGTCTACAGTACAAACGTTATTACAGAGAACGCTTAGTGCGGTAAGCTTTCAGGTAGAAGCAAGCACAGATACATGGATCAGGATACAAAAGAGAACCAGATACCCTCCCTAAGGTTGGTAGAGCAGTAAACATTGTTCGACATGGTAGAATAAAGTAAGGGAGGATTCACTGTATGGTGGGCAGCCTACTATGATAGCAAGCAATAGAGAAATTCTGATTTACTGTAACAATCAAAAATAAGCACAATTCAACATCGAGGTAGCGACAGTCAGGTGAGCACTTGTAACAGGGGCTAGGTGATCCTCAAAATTCTGAACTTTAATATGAACAAGGCTTCTAGAAGGCAAGGAATCCCGAAGTAAGGCCTAGCATAGTTGCACGGGTCTCTGGTGCCATTAATTTTCCCTGCCAAAGGAAGTCTTTGATTTTGTCTTGATCATGGCTAATCAATCAAGCTTAATCATTGAGAGGAACCACTCTAGGCTTAAAGCAACTTTGACTAGTTAGAATAAACAGCGACCTTGGCCATCAGTAATTACATAAGGAGATATATTTCTATCAGATCTATACTGCATTACCACCCGTTCAGGTTCCAGTGTAGGATTAGACTACAAGAAAGAACCCTCCATCCTCAGCATTATTCAACTTCATCAGTGACCTAACCATCCAACGGAGATCAGGGGGCATCCAGCCCATGGGATTTGTGACTCACAGCAATAACTAAATTACTTACTTAATAAAAAAAATCATTAAAAATAAAGTAACTTTTTTTGCTTTAAAAAAGTTTAAATAAAAATATAAATTAATAAAAATTAATCGAAATCCTGCCTTTCCTTCCAGTATATAAGTGTTGCATTTACCATGAACAGAGCATTATATAATGATTAATATTTAATGTTTAAAGAATTAATATTTTTCACACAATTTTTACTTTCTAGCTAAGCCACAAGAGACACAGTATTTATTTATGCATCTCTCTCTACATTCCTCTTCTACCTATGAGGGAAAAGATGGCGTTTTCATCAACTTCATATTCCCAGGGCGTAATATGGCGCCCAGTAGGTGCACAGAGCAGGTGATTAGCAGATATTAATGAGTTAATCAATTAAACATTAATTGGGATGGATTTGCACTGATCCAAGGACATGCCCGTCATGCTGATATCAAGCTAAATGGACTTTCTGTCAGTACAACTCTATAATAAAAGTGGAGAAGAGAAAAGGATCTGGATTGTTAAAGGGCTCTAATTTATAGATCCTTTACTACGAAGGATATAGGGTAAAATCAAAAGAGGAGAGGGTATTTATTCAAGAACTGGCTCCGCCACTGTCTGTCTGAAAGTGTGTCTTTGAGTAAGGCGCACATTGCCTACGGAGTCAGTTTCCTCACCTGTTGAAGGGGAGGTGCGCTCACGGGCTTTGCAGAGTTCTGCAGAAGCGGTGAGTCCAGCTCCAACCCCCTCTCTTGAAACAACTACAGCTGCTCCTCCTGGTTTTCATAGGTTACATTTTTGTAATTAGGTGCCATGGTGAGAAGCTTGAAAAGCATAAGACCGCATGATCAGAAGTGTTTTCTTCCAACTTTACCAGTTTCTAATTCTATATATATTTAACTGGCTGAGAAAAAAAAAAAAAAGAAGTGTCAGTTTCTCTAATCAGAACCAAAAATTAAACTACTACTTTCACGGTGCTTACTTTTGGTAGATTTTCTAAAACAAATTCCCAAGACTTTTATAATTTTTAAACTCACATACTTAGTGAATATTTAATCCATGTCTTAAATACATTTACCCAGAATTCCTGACAGTGCTTATTCTGAGAAGTAATGCCACATCTAAAGGGACTTCTTAGTCTATTTAACAAATATTTCTTTAGAAGAAAGCCTGAGTTTCAAAGCAAGATAATTTAATTTAGTAACTAAGCTGCTAATTTACCTTGTTTATAAAATGTTTACTAATTGAAAACATTATTCTTCTGTTTCTCATTCAATGGCCCTTACCGCGAACTAACAATGCTTATGAGATCACTGGAGCACTGACAAGCCCCTCTCCAGAAAGTGAATTTCCCCTTGATCCCTAATTTTTTTAGTTTTTTAATTGGGGAAAATGAATCTTTCATCTTCCTTGGTAATATTAATTATTAAAGTAAATATAAAGTCTCTAACGTGGGGAGCACTTAGTATATACATCAATGCTATTATAAATACTTTAAATAAACTATACTGCATTGAATTCTCACAACAACCCCCCAAAGGTAGGTTTTGCTATGCTCTCCATCTTCCAAAGGGGCAGCTGAGACACAAGCTCTCACACTTAGTGAGGGGCAGAACAAGCCCCACCCAAGTGCCTGACTCCTGAGCCCAAGTCTGGAGCCTCATTGCTGCATGTCAGCAGCCACTGCAGGGCATTAACATCCTGGGAATGAAATAAACCAGGATGCTGAAAATTACTAAAACAACAACCTTAATTTAGAATTCATGTTATTCTTTTCCATTTATTTTTATTTTCCTCAGAATATATTTCCCCATAGTAAATTAAATAAGATAGGATGAAGTAATGAGAAAAAAACAAAACAATGAAGATGAAGCTAAAGTCAGCAAACCTGTCCTTAGCACCAGTTCTGCCACTAACTGGTTATGTGGCTTTGGACAAGTCTTTAAATATCTATTCCAAGCCTTAAGGGAAAGAAAAAAAAAAAAAAAACAACTCTAATTTAACCTACCTAAAATTCATGAGGTTTTTAGGGAGCCATATCAATGGTATTACTAATCACCAAAACATGTGTGATAATTATTATTATTAAAGGAATAACTGCAAACAATAGGCACGCTTTACTCTATTATACAATCCTAAACTGAGCTTAAAAAAAAATTCTAAGACAGTTTAAAAATGGTTTCCTTTGTTTCGTGGGACTTTTCCTAAAGATAACAGTAAAACTGTCACTATTTCCTGTAAGACTCTTCATTACTCTGCAACTTCCTGAAGATGAACCACATTAAATAAACTCTAGAGGCCACAGTTAGAAAACACGGTACTTAGCAAACTCTACCTAAGTTTATTCATTTTATAGAACAGATGCCTTGCCTTTTGTTTTTCAGAAAGAAAGAAATTTAAATTAAAAGCACATATTTTTTGATATATTTATGTCAAATAAAATCTAGTCTACAAGTGGAAATACTAAATAGTAAGATTTGGTCGGTATGTGATCTTATGGTGGAATTTCCACTGGGATTGTTCCTTTCTTTCATACCTTACCTTTTTCATAGCAGGAAGTCAAGCTCTGGCAGTGACTTCACCCTGTTACCTGAAAACAAAGACATGGTGTTATTTCCACAACAAGCTAAAAAGAAAACTCCTATTCTTAAATTTGCTAGTTGTATGTTCCAAGTTGAAATTACATTTCCATCATATTCAGGATTTGCCCATATAAAAATACCTGCTAACATCTTTATGTGTAGACGTTTTATAACATTTAGGTCAACTGAGCTTTAAATAAATCAACCCAGTAAAATGTGTAAGTTAAGTACTTTTAACGTCCTTCTTTAGGGGTGGGGAGTGGAGGCGGAAATTTGATCTTTGTATTTGCTTTTCAACTTTTGGCTAAACATATGCATCAAGAATTAGTCCACAAATTAAATGAGTATAAAATTAAAAGAACTACCAATTTTCAGTTGGTTTACTTTTGGTTTAATGCCCTAGGTCTTTTTTTTAAATACACAAAATTCACAAAACACTAACTCTATATTGTTTTACCCATTCAACTCCTGATTCAATTGTTGTTTCTCTTGATTGACTGTTAATAACAATCACCCCCCTTTGTAGCATTCAGACTCTCTACTTTGTAATGCTCTCAGTGAAAATGACTTCACCACTTCCAACCATATGTAAGCACACCACATGAAAGACAAACTATTGACCCAAATAATCCCAAGAATGTAAGAGTAGATGTGGCTTAGAGTTTTGCGTAACTCCTGAAGTTTTAACTCCTGATACCCTACTTCGGGGTGAAGGGAAAAGAAATCTGACAAGGTTGGCTTAGTAGGTCTGTAACGTCCTGCTTTAATATCCAGCCATTTTCCACACTTTGTGACTGTCTGTAAGAATTCCAGGACTTACATAGAGTAGGAAATAGTTCCACAGATTAGTTATTGAAAAGGACTGCTCTATCTCCATGCCTTTGGGTTGCCAGTTGCCTCAAGAGCAGCTGGATCGCACCAAGCTTAATTCAATTCAAGTCAGCTCATACTTACTAATATGCAAAGTACCCTGCGAGGGCTGTGGAGAAAATTAAGACAAGCACAAGCTGGGACTAAGGCATTTCTAGGGAAAATAATACACTTCAGCGAATCTCATGAGACAAAAATCCACTTGTGCTAAGTCTTCCCCCTCATTTTGCATTTGTTTTAACTGCTCTTCCAAATAGCGTTCTGAGGATGAAATGGCATCATTGCCTTCACCCAATCCAAGACTTGTGAGTTGTCTCTAACTTCCAAATGTGTAAAGGCACATCTGATTATAAAGCAAATTTTACTTTACACGTAGATTCTATTTATTCTCCAAAAGTTCTGGTGGGGATGGAAAACTCACAATCAAATAAATAGGGACATGCTAGCGGATTCCATTTTATTTGTTACAAACAACACTGCTAACTTTTTGAAAAATATTTTAAATCTAATCCGTCTCCACTTGTAGCCTAAAGATAACAATCATTACTTACTTGATTTGAGAGCGTCAAAAATAAATTTTTGAGTGTTATTTAAGTTAGTTATTTAAAAAGACAGTCTTTATTAAATCATACATTGAATAAACATCACCCCTTCATTAACAATTACATTTTAATTACTAGATACACAGTAAAATTTTGCCGCAATAAAAAATGTACATACCCACATAATATGAATAGTTTATTAATGGTACTTTTCATCTTATATTTTATATCACATTTTTGTGACTTTTTAATTATTCTTCCTTGTTGACTCACATTTGTCTCCAAACTGTTATAACTGTGGCAGTTTTGATTTTTCAGTTAGTTTTCTGAATGTGATACTTAAAAGCCAAATTGCCAATTCAAAGCCATATACCTGACAGCATCATCCTTAAAGATTATATTTGTTCTACAAACATTTACTCAACAAACTCTCATCAAGTGACATCTATAAACAAGGTATTGGGCTTGGTACTAGGGACCAAGAGGTGAATGACTCACTTCTGCTCTTGTGGAGCACCGTCTGGAGCAAATTGCCATACAGTTAGAGAACACGGTTATGAAAGGATAAGCACCTAACCCAGTCTGGAATGCTAAAACAGAAAGTGACATGTGCGCTGAGAGCTGAAGGATCAGTAAGAGTTGGCCAGCCTGTAAAAGGCATAAAATCACCCTCAGACTAAAAGTTCTTAGTGAAGTGTCCTGTGAATGCACCCATTACTGAGTGGCTGAATGAATGAAAGAATGCTCTAGACAGTTTGAGCAAGTAATACTGGTTTCAGTCACGTTTGTTTCTTGGTAACATAAACATTTTCAATACTTTATAGTTATGGGATGTTCACTGTGTGCATAATGCCATATAGGAGTCATGGAGAATCACAAAAAAGAAGAAATACAATGTCTGCTCTCAAGAAAGATGCATTAATTCAACAAATGTTTATTGTGCTTTGTGTTTTTTCCATATCCCTGGCGCTTTGCAGGTTGTGGAGAGAAAAAATAATAGATACTATTTAAAGCCAGAAGAGAAACAGAGCACAACAATAATTTCAGCATTACTAACTCTGAGTTTTGAGACCTCTCTTAATCATTCCTTATAAATCTGCAAGTGTATTCTTAACATTCTCTAAGCCCTAAAAACTATTATAAAGCAATATATATGTTCCAAAGACTAGAGGACTAAAACTAATATATTCAACATTAGAGTAAAAGAAAGAAATTAAGATTGCAGTTCCTGCACTGTAGTCCCTTCCTTAATCCTTCCAGTTTATCCCCATGTTGGCTTACGTCCAAACAGTCCGTCTATTCTCTTCCATATATGTCACAACATTCACAAAGTCAAGACTGTTCACACCATTCCTAAGGTCTGGAATGTCCTTGCTCATCCTTTAACCCAGCTTATATCCGTTAAAAGGTCACGCTGGGTTTTCCACATTGGTTACTTCTCCTTCCTTTTCACTTACAGAACACTTAATGCTATATCCTTCCATGACCACTTAATGACTCACCACTCACCCACTGACACTTGAGAAAGAGCTCTCAAGCCTCATAGCAAATGGCTCTATCATTATCTATACCTCAAAGTTCTTCAAAAGTTCTAATAAACTTTTGGGTCATGAAATATTACATCACACCAATCCTCCAGAGTTTTCAGTGTCGTGTGGTTACCATGTCAGAAAACTGCGAAGATCATGGGTTTACTGCTTAGTCCATGTGTAACTTGCTTCTGCAAATAGATCATAACCTCCTTGTAAGCAAGAACCAGATATCTTTTGATATCCCACTGTGTTTAAAACAATGTTGGAAATATATCAAATGCTCAAAATATTTGTGAATTATTTATTTCACTGAAAGGGAAACAATAACAAATGTCTGATTGAGTTTTAATTTAGAGCATTTGAACAAATTTATTAGCTTGGAAGAATTTTCCACTAATATCTTCTTATGCCTAAGGTTAGGCAATTTTGACAACTGCCTTAATTTTTAGAAAATGTGTCAGCCAGCCAACCAGCAACTTTTCCTGCATACCTTGTATCCAATTTTTTAGAGAATTTTTTACTTCAATAAATTATGTCTTGAATGAAATAAACACTGTATTCCCTAGTATTCTGAAAACCACAAACTTACCAGATATGAATACATGAGCCTCAGATATTTTATTTATATGATCAATAAATAAATTGATAGAAGTACGCTATAATATAAATCACCATAGTTCCTAAAACCTTAGTAATTGTGAGTTTTATAGCTAAATATAGCATATTTATAGGCTATTTTAAAGTTCAAGCTAGTTCTCAAACTTTATATAAGGAATTCATTCAATGGCAGATTTGTTTGTACTCGATGCTGTGTGAGAGGTTATTCACAAATACTCAGAAATCAACTTCCAAGAAATACCTTAAATTACCTAAAAACTTTTTTTTTTAAGTAGCAATTTTCCAGCAAGCTTCCCTATGATCTTTGATATCTTCAAACCAAAGGAATTTCTATACCTTTGCCATTCCAAAATTTTAGAACTTTTAGAAAGCCTTTGCCCAAAAATGCCATAAAAATATGATCATTTTCTATGTATTCCATTATGTCTTTTTTTTAAAAGGGGTGGGTTAGAAAGCATTGTTATATCCTAATACTATGAAAGAATTAGGAAATGTTATAAGTGATTACATTAGAAAATATAAATGTGAAAGTAAAACTATTCCCTCTCTCACATTAGTGAAGTCTGTATCAGCTAGGACATTTTGGAGTACAATACCCAGAACCCATTAAAAAAAACGGGGCTGGACATAATGGCTCATGAAACTGATAAAACTGATTAAGTACCGAGAACCCGGGTTTTCTCTGCATCTCTACTCTGTATTTCACTTGCACTCCACACATTGGTCTCCCAGAAACTACAGGTGCTCTTTTAATGCTTCCCAAATGTCTACAGCATCCCCAAACCTCACATCCTCACATGACCTTCCACTTCCCTCCAATGCTTATTCAGACAGGCTATCCTGATCAACTGGGATTGCAGCACTATATCTATATATCTTATTTCTAATGTGTGGGTTCTTTTAGACAGTAAAATAAGCTTAGAGATTGCAAGGGTTCTTAGACCCTATTCCAGTGAGTGTGTTGTATGTGTGTGTGTGTGTGTGTGTGTGTGTGTGTGTAGGCTTCCCCACATTAACAAACAATTCAGATTGAACAATGAAAGGGCTGTCTCATAAGACTGTCCTCCACTTCAGAGATCAGTTGCAATGCCAGGCTGTTACCTGTCCTTTTGACTAACTGGTTATAAATCAAAGGTTCCCATGACCCCCTCCTTGCTTTCTATTAATTTGCTTGAACAGCTCTCAGAACTCAAGAGAAATACTTTACTTAACAGCCAGAAGGAAGAGACACATAGGGCAAGGTACACGGGAAGGCACGCTGAGCTCCATGCCCTCTCCAGGCACACCACCCCACTCTCCCAAACCTCCATGTGTTCACTAACCCGGAAGCTCTCCGAACCCTGTCCTTTTGTGTTTTTATGGAGGCTTCATCACATAGGCATGGTTGATTAAATCATGGGCCATTGGTAATTGCTTCCACCTCCAGCCCCTCGCAGCTCCCCAGAGGTCTGGTATAATGGGGGCGTGAGGGGGGGAAGTGGACAGAAAGTTCCAACCCTCTAATCTCATGGTTGGTGCCAATGGCAACCAGCTCCATGCTTAGGTGCTTCCAAAAGTCACCTCATTTATATAACAAAAGACACCTTTATCGCTCTCAACACTTAGGAAATTTCAAGTGTTCTGAAAGCCGTGAGCCAGAAATGGCACAAAGACTGAGTATATATAAGAAATACATTTTGGTCATCTGAAGGACCAAATATATTTCTTATAAATCACAGTATCATGGAGGTCAAGATCAGCATTTTTTTTAATGGAATGTAATCGATTTTAAAATACCAAAGCTATCACATATAGTAACGATAAATATTGTTTCCATAAATTTTTTATTCCACTGTGTGTGTATCTGTAAGTATATATGTACTGGAACAAATATAAAACAAGCTCCTACTATAGTCAAAAGTTCATTTGGTGTAAACACACTTTACAGCTCCTCCAAGTGCAGGATATGCAAGATTAGTAAATTATAACGACATGATTAGCATGATGAAACTACTTTACTGAAACTGACTGGAACAAAATAGGAAATAAAAATTTATAAGGGTGGGGTGGTGGGTAGTGATAAATAAGAATGGGGAAGATAGGAACCAGACAAAGGGATTTATCTTGGAAGCAATGGAAACCATGTGAAGGTTTTAAGCAGGTGAGTAAATACTTTGCAGTGATAGATTCTTCATGCAGCAGTGCAGGGAATAAATTGGAAAGGGCAAATAAGGCAGGTCAAAGACCAGTTAATAACAAAGACTAATGCAGTAATTCAGACAAAAGATGCCAATGGCATGATATGTTGGGAAGATATCATGAGAAGGTAGAGTCTACAGGGCGTTGGGACTGATTAAATATAAGAGGTGAAAGAGAAAAAAGAATATCAAACAATATACAGGCTTCAATATGGTGGTATGGTGGTTCCAATCACTAAGACTGGGAAACATTAAAGGGAGCAGATTTGGGGGTGGGGGCAATGAGTGTAGCTTTGAATATGCTTACTTTAAGGTCTGTGTAGGACATTCAGATTAATATCCTGTACATGGCACAAATGTTTCTGGTCGAGATCCAGAGAGCAGGGAACCATCAACAATGTGGCAATGGAAAAACATGTAAGTAAAAAGAGGACCAGGGACAAAAGACTATGGGGCATCCTCATCAAAGGGGCAGGCAGAGGGAAATAAGACTTCAAGGGAGACCAAAGGAAATGGCCGAAGAGATGGAGAGAGGACAGAACTCAACTACAAAAGCCACAGAGAAATCAAGTTATATAAGGACTGCAAAGAATCCATTGGGTTTGGCAATGAGTAGGTTGTTTGGTGGCAATTTGCAGTGCTAGAATCAGAAGCCTTACTGCAGTGGGCTGCCTGGTAAGTATATGGGGACAGTAAATACAGAGGATTTGTGTATGCGTGTGTGTTTGTCATCATGTGCTATGAGTATGTGTGTGTTTCAGGAGCTTCAGAGTATGAAAAAGCACTATATAAAGGGATGTGTAGGACAAAGGGAAGGTTGTTTTATTTTGTTTGGGGATTTTTCTTTTTTTTTTTTGGAGTATTCTTTTTTTTTTTTTTTACATCTTTATTAGAGTATAATTCCTTTACAATGGTGTGTTAGTTTCTGCTTTATAACAAAGTGAATCAGGGATTTTTCTTTTTTATGTGGGAGAAACTTACATGTCTTTATAGGCCGAGAAGAAGCTGCGAGAAAAAAAAAGAAATTGAAAGATGAGAAACAGTGAAAGCGTTCCACAGTAGACAGGAGAAGGACCAAAAGCACAAGCAGAAGTCTGTCTAAATCAGTACCGTCCAATCAAGCTTTCTGTACGACATTAAGGTTCGCCACTCCAACCAATTCAGTGGCCACTGGCCATATGAACACTTGAAATGCAACTAGAACAACTAACGAAATGGATTTTAAATTCTGATGAATTTAAATTTAAATGGTCATATGTAACCAGAATCTACAGAACTGAACACTGCAGCTTTAAGCTAGAGTGAATATGGGGCTGAGGACCCACCAGTCCTGGGGAGGAAGGCTTGAGTGGCTCATGCCTGATGGTCTCATGTAGGAAGGAGGACTGATGTGCTGGGAGGGAGAGGGCAGGGTAGGAACCTTGAGGGAAGCGGGGAGGTTTGGAAGCGACACCAAGGAGCGGATAGGAAAGGGCTGACCAGAAAGACTAAAAGCACAGCAGAGCAGAACTGAGGGCCTGGCTGAGACTGGAGACCACAAATATATGGCAGGCAGTGTAGGAGCAACTAAGGCAGGGCAGTTGGCTGGAAAAAAGATTGGGAGGCGGAACGCCAGAGGTGCTAGCAAGAGACTGTTGACCTAAAACGTGATGTCATAGAGAAGGAAGCCGTGTGTTTAGAAGAAAAGGAAGGGGGCAAGAGATCCCGGTCTCAATCAGGTCAAAGAATAGACATAAAGGGTAAGTGAGAGAGAGAGAGAGCAGGAGACAGCAGATGGTTTAGGGCCTGAGGGGATGGGGCACTTCTAGGTAATGGCAAGGTTTGGGGCGAGTCTTGGTTGGCTTTAAAGATGCTGGCAACAAGAACTTAGAAGTAAGTTCTGGTGGATACTGGGGTAAACCCATGATGGTGGCAGGAGTTAGGGTTCAATGGAAGAACAGAAGCCAGGTACAAAGCCTTCGACAGCTCAGAAAATCATTAAGTGTGCTAATAAGTCACACAGGAAGATCGCTGATAAGAATAAGAATCTTTAGGACAGAGTTTCTTCAAAACTCTACACCAAACTGGAGAGGGGGAAAAGACAGGCAGTGTGGGAAAGGTGGTCTCATCTGTGGCATACCAGGGTCCTGAAGGAGGACTTTAGGGGAGAAGCAGAGAGATAGAAAGAAGGTTGACAAACCACCTGCCAAGGTGACTATTTCCCAACAGGCAAGGGTCACGCTGGTACCATTATCAACCCTACCCAACCTTTAAGTTTCTCTCTTCAGCTTCCCTAACACTTTCGCTGTGCCTCACTTTCTCCAAAGAGACAGAGGAAATACCACATTTCTGACTGTTATTATCATAAAATTAGGTCACGTCTTTTGTAGCTATTAAATGCAATTGTATCATTCAAAGGGATATTTCATTTTCCACTTGCACAGTTCTCTTTATTTTGGAATTGTATTTTCTAGCAATTGAATTCCATGAAGTTAAATTTTCTCATATGTACAGGGTAGGTTCAGTATCATTCCTGATGTGAGGCTGTGTCATATTATCATAGCCACGCCATTCTCATCCTTGTGTTATACATATCAGCACTTCCTTTCTCTCTTTTCCTCTCTTTCATTTCATGATTTTAATGGCAAAAACTAGAAACTTAAATTTTCTTCCCTCTCTTGCAGTGCCAATATTGCCCATGTGTACACACACACACACACACACACACACACACATCTCTCCATGTCCTACAGAGACATTTTCCAGGCACTATTTTTGCAACTATCATAAAGTCATTAAATCCAAGATGGATTTAATGACTAATTTATTATTCAGCAGCCTAATTTATTATTCAGCAGCCTAATTTATTATTTTATCATAAATATTTCTACTTTCTCATGGATATTAATATAATCTGCTTAGATATTTTAGATATGCACACTCAATAATAATTGGTATCAAATTCCTTAACGGTATTCTTTGCTTCTTTCAAGAACTTATACTCCCAACTGTGGCAATTTGATGGCAAAAAGAAAAAAAAAGAAAATGATGGGATCCTAAGGACAGAATCACAAGTCATAAATCATTCACAAGTGACATAACAATAGTATGCGTTTTGCTAGAAAAAGTCTGTCAACAGAAACTGTTACCACATTCTTTTCTTTCCATGCAATCTGCATAGTGCATGACCCCGAAACCTACTGGGCTAAGGGGCTAATATTTGGTCAATGTGCTCATGTAAAAATATTTAGATATGAATGAAAAGGAAAATTTTACCTTAACGAACGTTTACTGAGGGCTTATTCTGTGACAAACATTGTGCTTGGCACTTTGCAAGATTTGAGGGATTTAATCCTCACAAATTGTCCCAACAGTCTTATAAGGTAGGGTAATATCTCCAAGTTAAGGGGAACCAGCTGAGGCTCAGATATATTAAGCAGTTTGCATGATGTCACACATTTAATAAAACAGCTGACTAATGAAGTAAAGAAGAAAAAGAAAAAAAAGGTCTCTCCTGAAATAGTCAAAAAGAGAAATACTAAGTCCAGCAAATTCTATATTCATGTCACTTCTGTATTACCTCTATCAATAGCACATTTGAAATCAAGATAACAAAAGTTGCCCTGGTTAAATCCAAAATGGTGGCTAATCTTAGGAACTGCTTTTCCAATACAGAATTAACCTACTTTAGGTAATAAATGTTCCTACTAGAATATCAAACTAGAACTGTTGAAAATCATCTTTAATTAAATACGAATCAAGTTCACTTTGTAGGCTTTATTCTTGAGATCTTAAAACGTAAACACCAAGGTTTTTTACAACATGATCTATTGGTTTCTTTGTTTTTTCCTTTGCTTTCCTAGGCTTGACTGAATACTGGGCTGCCTGAAATAGTAGAACAGTAGTATTTCCCTACGATCACCACTGCCAAGAAAAAGAAGGAGCCTAAGCAAATGACCTTCAGCTGTGCTTGTCTAAAGGACGCCAGGTGATGCACTGTCAATGCACTTGGTCACCTGCCCTCAACACACATGGAGTCTGAGAAATCCCCTAGTCTTTGGCAGTTGTAGACAGAAGTCTACAGATCACCATTTCTGCTCAATATAAGGTCATTTTCCCTTCTTGGAAAGTCGGATGTGAAGCGCGAGCAATACAGGAGTTTGGAGCTCCTGAGCCCTCTTTAGATTAAGGCCAGGCTTCCGTGATTAAGAAGAGAACATCAGAGAAGCAGAAGAGGTACCACCACGCTATGGGGGCCCCTCACAGGCAGCTCCTCCAGAAGCTGGCCAGGAGGAATCTGCTGGACTGGTGAGGAAGGGCCTGTGCAGATAGAGTCAAAGCCAACAGGGCTTTGTGCTCAGTTCTACTACAACAGTGCCCAGCCCAACAGCGCCCAGCACAGTACCTAGCACAGTGCCCAACAGAGTGCCCAACACAGCACCCACCACAGTGCCCAGCATAGCACCCAGCACAGTGCCCAACAGAGTGCCCAACACAGCACCCAGCACAGCACCCAACACAGCACCCAGCACAGTACCCAGCAGAGCACCCAGCACAGTGCCCAACAGAGGGCCCAACATAGCACCCAGCACAGCACTCAACACAGCACCCAGCACAGTACCCAGCAGAGCACCCAGCACAGCACCCACCACAGTGCCCAACAGAGCACCCAGCACAGCACCCACCACAGTGCCCAACAGAGCACCCAGCACAGCACCCACCACAGTGCCCAGCACAATACCCAGCACAGTGCCCACCACAGTGCCCAAAACAGCACCCAGCACAGTACCCACAACAGTACCCAGCACAGCACCCAGCACAGTACCCAGCACAGCAGCCACCACAGTACCCAGCACAGCACCCACCACAGTGCCCCACCGGGCACAGCACCTAGCAGTGCCTCATCCCACTGCAAAGTAAAGTTGGTTCAAAGTCTCTCTGAAGCTGGGCCAGAAGTTTGCCTGCTTACCTTCAGAGTTGAAAGCAAGCAGTGGGAGTCTCAGGAATCAGCCACATTTGGAAACAGCAGGGCAAAACACATGAGCAAGAAGAATCAACAGAGAGCAGTCAGAGATGATGAAAATGCCAGAAAAGATTCATTTGGACAAAATCAGCTTTCATCATCTATATGTGAGAAATGGCTTAATGGTGAAATATTTCCAGACATGAGCAAGTAAGTCCATGGTTCCGTGAAACTTTATCCTGTAGTTGTTCACTTCCACACACACACATGGGTCCGTACGAATATCCCCACATTACAAACCTGCTTCTCCTAGACAACAGCACTCTCAATCTCTGCCATGTGTAGTGACGACATAGACCTCATTCCGTTAACAACATGAAACTCATCAGGATTCAAATCAAATCATCCCATGGCAAAAGAAGGGGAAAGCTGTAAGCCTGAAATGCACACTGTATTCCGTATGAGGAAAGTGCTTTTTCACTGAAGATGAAGTTCATAAAATAAGCACTATGTTAATAACACACTGAGACATGCCTATTAAGGGATACTTGTGAAAAAATTCTGTCTGTGGTAGATACTGCTTCAATGCCAACGGCCTGTCTGAGAGTCTGCCATGGTATTTATGCACAAGGGTCGCTTATCAGTGAATGATGCAATTATTCAAGAAGACTTTTTTGATGCCTGTGGTTGGTCCGAGTCTCAGCCTAAACAAGACAGCACTGAGTTAGAGACTGCACATTTTCAGTGTGGGCTGCGGCTGATGTCATAGTAGTACACACCCTGATATTAAGCCTCCCAAAGCATACCCATCATCTTGATTCATGTTTCCTTTTTTAGCTACATCAGTTCCTTAGCGGATAAGAAGCAACACATCTGCCTACACAGCAAAAATCACAAAAATCTTAATCGTGGGGGCGGGGGCAGGAATCTTTGTCTATGCCCAAGAGTCTCTCCTAATACAGATCAGTAAACGTTATCTTTCTACTTCATGCTTATCTCAGACCGCAGCATAATACTGACTATACTAATTAGCCCACAGTGTTTTATATGCCTTCTAGGGTTTGTGCTTTAAGAGTTTTAAGAAGCTCTGAGATAACTATCTTAAGAACATATATTGTTCAGAGATCAGTGTATATAGAACGTGAAGAAAAGAAGCAGTGGGGTTTGAAAAGAAGTGTTCCCTTTAGAACCGAATTCAGACTCACATGTCCCTGCTCCACCTCTGCCCAAGCTTATGTAATATTACTTAGCCTTCTTGGACCTCAATTTCCTCACCTGCAAAATGGGGAGAATAATCTCTCACAGGACTGTTATGAAGCTGAAGTGAGATCGTGTATGTGAAAGGCCTTTTGTAAATTTAAAATTTCTACATAAACGGAAGGTGATACAGCCATATACAGTATCCATTTCAGGCACCCTGACAGAGCACTAAGAAGCATTCTTGTTAAATTGATCAGACAAAATTGGCATTGTGAGTTCTAACATCAGATTAAACAATGCATTAGTTCACATTTACTTCAAAACTGATGATGTCAAGAGTTTAAATAGAGTGGCTTTTCTTCCTTTATGGTGTTAAGCTCTGACCTAGAAGCCTGATGCCTTCACAAAAAGCCTTATCCATCTGTTCAGATTTTAATATATGATTCCCATAGGCATAGTTATTTAAAAATTCCCACATAGAGGAATATTTTCGAAAGTCTTTGGACAATTTGAACAACTTAGTTTTGTTTTTCTGGGTTTTTCTGTTTTTTTTTTTTTCTGTACGCGGGCCTCTCACTGTTGTGGCCTCTCCCGTTGCGGAGCACAAGCTCTGGATGCGCAGGCTCAGCGGCCACGGCTCATGGGTCCAGCCGCTCTGCGGCACGTGGGATTTTCCCGGACCGGGGCACGAACCCGTGTCCCCTGCATCGGCAGACGGACTCTCAACCACTGCGCCACCAGGGAAGCTCTGAACAACTTAGTTTTTAACACTTTAGCATGTAGTGGCTACCAGTTTCCATTCAATTTGAAAACTTGCTTGTCACTATCATGGTAGCATAGTTCACATTTAAAAGTAAATGAAGGGCTTCCCTGGTGGCGCAGTGGTTGAGAGCCCGTCTGCCGATGCAGGGGACACGGGTTCGTGCTCCGGTCCGGGAAAATCCCACGTGCCGCAGAGCGGCTGGACCCATGAGCCGTGGCCGCTGAGCCTGCGCATCCAGAGCTTGTGCTCCGCAACGGGAGAGGCCACAACAGTGAGAGGCCCGCGTACCGCAAAAAAAAAAAAAAAAAAAAGGAAATGAAAGAAGAAAGTCTAATGTAGAGTGTAATATCTCTCTGGCATTATGTTAAGCAAAAAAATACCATCTTGGTTTCTGAGGAATAAATAACCTAAAGAAAACTTCACTGAAACAGGCAATAATAATAAATTTTTAGTTGTCTCTTGAATATTTCCACATGATATTTTTACCTAAAAGTTTCATTTGTTAAATGTCTCTACCAATTCTGAGCACCTAATCTAAAAAATGAAGAAGTCAGATTTGATGTTCTCTAAGCTCTCACGGAATTTTAACACTCAGAAATCCCTGCAAAGATGAATGGTGTTATCAAGTCAGACTGCGATGGGCTTTCTCAAATCAAGGCTTAGTTGGACTTAAGAGGAGGAAGAGCCACTGAAAGACAGAAGAGATGGGTACATTTAAAATCCTCAAAACCCCAAAGTTAGCAGAAGGAAAGAAATCATAAAGATCAGATCAGAAATAAATGAAAAAGAAATGAAGGAAACAATAGCAAAGATCAATAAAACTAAGAGCTGGTTCTTTGAGAAGATAAACAAAATTGATAAACCATTAGCCAGACTCATCAAGAAAAAAAGGGAGAAGACTCAGATCAATAAAATTAGAAATGAAAAAGGAGAAGTAACAACTGACACTGCAGAAATACAAAAGATCATGAGAGATTACTACAAGCAACTCTATGCCAATAAAATGGACAACCTAGAAGATATGGACACATTCTCAGAAATGCACAACCTTCTGAGACTGAACCAGGAAGAAATAGAAAATATGAAAAGACCAATCACAAGCACTGAAATTGAAACTGTAATTTAAAATCTTGCAACAAACAAAAGCCCAGGACCAGATGGCTTCACAGGCGAATTCTATCAAACATTTAGAGAAGAGCTAACACCTATCCTTCTAAAACGCTTTCAAAATATAGCAGAGAGAGGAACACTCCCAAACTCATTCTACAAGGCCACCATCACCCTGATACCAAAACCAGACAAAGATTTCACAAAGAAAGAAAACTACAGGCCAATAACACTGATGAACATAGATGCAAAAATCCTCAACAAAATACTAGCAAACAGAATCCAACAGCACATTAAAAGGATCATACACCATGATCAAGTGGGGTTTATTCCAGGAATGCAAGGATTCTTCAATATATGCAAATCAATCAATGTGATACACCATATAAACAGATTGAAGGAGAAAAACCATATGATCATCTCAATAGATGCAGAGAAAGCTTTCGACAAAATTCAACACCAATTTATGATAAAAACTCTGCAGAAAGTAGGCACAGAGGGAACTTTCCTCAACATAATAAAGGCCATATATGACAAACCCACAGCCAACATCATCCTCCATGGTGAAAAACTGAAACCATTTCCTCTAAGATCAGGAACAAGACAAGGTTTCCCACTCTCACCACTCTTATTCAACATAGATTTGGAAGTTCTAGCCACAGCAATCAGAGAAGAAAAAGAAATGAAAGGAATCCAAACCGGAAAAGAAGAAGTAAAGCTCTCACTGTTTGCAGATGACATGATACTATACATAGAGAATCCTAAACATGCTACCAGAAAACTACTAGAGTTAATCAATGAATTTGGTAGAGTAGCAGGATACAAAATTAATGCACAGAAATCTCTGGCATTCTTATATACACTAATGATGAAAAATCTGGAAGTGAAATTAAGAAAACACTCCCATTTACCACTGCAACAAAAAAAATAAAATATCTAGGAATAAACCTACCTAAGGAGACAAAAGACATATATGCAGAAAATTATAAGACACTGATGAAAGAAATTAAAGATGATACAAATAGGTGGAGAGATAAACTATGTTCTTGGATTGGAAGAATCAACATTGTGAAAATGACCCTACTACCCAAAGCAATCTACAGATTCAATGCAATCCCTATCAAACTACCACTGGCATTTTTTACAGAACTAGAACAAAAGATTTCACAATTTGTATGGAAACATAAAAGACCCTGAATAGCCAAAGCAATCTTGAGAACGAGAAATGGAGCTGGAGGAATCAGGCTCCCTGACTTCAATTTATACTACAAATCTACAGTAATCCAGACAGTATGGTACTGGCACAAAAACAGAAATATAGATCAAAGGAACAGGATAGAAAGCCCAGAGATAAACCCACGCACATATGGTCACCTTATCTTTGATAAAGGAGGCAAGAATACACAGGGGAGAAAAGACAGCCTCTTCAATAAGTGGTGCTGGGAAAACTGGACAGCTACATGTAAAAGAATGAACTTAGAACACTCCCTAACACCATACACAAAACTAAACTCAAAATGGATTAAAGACCTAAATTAAGGCCAGACACTATCAAACTCTTAGAGGAAAACATAGGCAGAACACTCTATGACATAAATCACAGCAAGATCCTTTTTGACCCACCTCCTAGAGAAATGGAAATAAAAACAAAAATAAACAAATGGGACCTAATAAAACTTAAAAGCTTTTGCACAGCGAAGGAAACCATAAACAAGACCAAAAGACAACCCTCAGAATGGGAGAAAATATTTGCAAAGGAAGCAACTGACAAAGGATTAATTTCCAAAATTTACAAGCAGCTCATGCAGCTCAATAACAAAAAAACAAACAACCCAATCCAAAACTGGGCAGAAGACCTAAATAGACATTTCTCCAAAGAAGATATACAGATTGCCAACAAACACATGAAAGGATGCTCAACATCACTAATCATTAGAGAAATGCAAATCAAAACTACAATGAGATATTATCTCACACCGGTCAGAAAGGACATCATCAAAAAGTCTAGAAACAATAAATGCTGGAGAGGGTGTGGAGAAAAGGCAACCCTCTTGCACTGTTGGTGGGAATGCAAATTGATACAGCCACTATGGAGAACAATATGGAGGTTCCTTAAAAAACTACAAATAGGGCTTCCCTGGTGGCGCAGTGGTTGAGAGTCCACCTGCCGATGCAGGAGACGCGGGTTTGTGCCCCGGTCCGGGAAGATCCCACATGCCGTGGAGCGGCTAGGCCCGTGAGCCATGGCCGCTGAGCCTGCGCTTCCGGAGCCTGTGCTCTGCAACGGGAAAGGCCACAACAGTGAGAGGCCCGTGGACCGCCAAAAAAAAACAAAAACTGCAAATAGAACTACCATACGACCCAGCAATCCCACTACTGGGCATATACCCTGAGAAAACCAGAATTCAAAAAGAGTCATGTACCACAGTGTTCATTGCAGCACTATTTACAGTAGCCAGGACATGGAAGCAACCTAAGTGTCCATCAACAGATGAATGGATAAAGAAGATGTGGCACATATATATAATGGAATATTACTCAGCCATAAAAAGAAACGAAATTGAGTTATTTGTAATGAGGTGGATAGATCTAGAGTCTGTCATACAGAGTGAAGTATGCCAGAAAGAGAAAAACAAATACCATATGCTAACACATATATATGGAATCTAAGAAAAAAAAAAAAAGGTCATGAAGAACCTAGGGGTAAGATGGGAATAAAGACACAGACCTACTAGAGCATGGACTTGAGGATGCGGGGAGTGGGAAGGGTAGGCTGTAACAAGGTGAGAGAGTGGCATGGACATATATACACTACGAAATGTGAAATAGCTAGCTAGTGGGAAGCAGCCGCGTAGCACAGGGAGATTAGCTCCGTGCTTTGTGACCACCTAGAGGGGTGGGATAGGGCTGGTGGGAGGGAGGGAGACGCAGGAGGGAAGAGATATGGGAACATGTGTATATGTATAACTGATTCACTGTGTTATAAAGCAGAAACTAACACACCATTGTAAAGGAATTATACTCCAATAAAGATGTCAAAAAAAATCCTCATACATTATCTAAAAGTACTTTCATAAACATGGTCTCCTTGGGCTGGAAAATAACTATGAGCAGGTGGGAAATTGGGGGCTCAGGGAAGATTAGGTCTGACACTGAGCTCCCATGGCAGGTAAATGGCAGGTGTGGAACTCACACCTCCACCCTCCTAGCCGGTTCTCTGGGTCCTACCTAGTGATTTTCAAAAAGTATTCCAGGAAGCCCTGAAGTTGTGAGAAGGGGCTTTCAAAATATTTATCCTTTCATTTACTCCCATTCTTTGAAATAAATTCTCATCTCCATTCTGTCTTCCTCTTAAACCTTTTGATTTGCTTTCCCCAAATCACACATTTGAAAGAATGGTTACCTCCATTCTTTTCATACCTACTCACTTATCTCCGTAAGTATCACCGAGGGGACTCTACCTGTTTAGGTAGAGAAAACAAGGGGTTGTAAATACTCCTGGTTGCTGTGGTAATACGTTTGAGTTGCTAATCTGTCAGGAAAAGTGTTAGAGAGACGCCTCCACGTAGAAGCATCTGTATCCTCCAGCACCATCTCAGACTAATGCAAGCAGACTACAGGCAACACAGGATTCTAACTAAACGAACAGGATAAGTGAGACAAGTAGCAAACTGAAGGAAATAGCATATTTTTAAAAATTCTTTTCCTTCCTCACTCGTCTAAGCCTCAGTTCCATTTACCAGCAAGTAAATGAACAGGCAAACATGAAACAGACCACATGCAACAGTCTTGACTACCTTCTGACAAATAACTTTGCATCAGAAAATATCCTAAGAAAGTCAGAGAACTAATTATAAGGAGGGAAAAACATGAAGGAAATGGATGTAATTTAGATAGTAAACACCCGTGCTTCTTTCCCACCTCTGAACTCCCAGGGAGTACGCCCTCTCTTTAACCTTCGTTTTAAGCAAATACAAGGAAATGTAAGCCAAGCCAGGGTCCCTGAAGATTTTAGGATAATATTTATGACTATTTTTCAAAAAGCCTTCTGGCACACCATGTTTTTTGCTGGAATTCATTTACATGATTGGATTTGAGGCATGTCAGAAATATCGGAAGCCCACTCCCAACTGACCATCACGACAGATCGTTCCCCGTCCAGATGTCCTTATACGGCCAGACTTCCTATAAATCTGATGGCTTAGTGTATGCATTGCGTATGGGTCTTGGCTCTGAGTCACATTCCCTGGGAGCTTTGATTTCCGCTTTGAGGGCTGGCACAGACTCCTGCTTGCTCGTATAAGAAAATGTCTACGACTGAAAGCTGAAATGTGCAAGATTCCTTCTTCAAGTACACAAACACTCCAAGTCTGGCCACTTTCCTATAGTCCTGCCAGGTTTTCTCTCTGTCTGATACCTGATCAAGTAACCTTTTTTTCAGGGAGAAAAAAAAACAACGAAAAACATAAGGGAAGGAATGTAGTACATTGCAGCTGAACATCTTACAAGCCTTAACCAAACGACCTGTACAAATGATGCCTGAGTAGACACACACGTACCTTATATAGCTCTGTAAATAGGACTCAGTGGCCAGCTCAGTGAATTCCTCATTCTACCAGGAAAAAGAAAAAATGCTCTCTAAAAAGCATTTGCTGGATAAACACTTGCTTACAAGACAAAATTAGTGCATCTTAACCATTTTACACACAAATTCAAAGGACTTTTTCTCCCAATTCTGACCTGCTGTCAATCAAAAGGGTTGGGATAAGTCAGAGCTGGAAGAAGTTATAAGAAGCCACGATCTCCACTTTACTGCCCAGGCACACACAAACATTTGCTGAGTCATTTATAATAGTGCAAGAATTCAAACCCCATGGCATGAGTGAAGGACAGAGTGTCAGCCTTTCCCTTTGAATTTCCTGGCATTTGATGGTCCATATCACAATATAAACATACTTTTGAGTCTATGAATGTCTTGGGTGTATTCATTCTTTCTCTCCCGCCCTCTTTCTGTCACTGTCTTAATAATCTTTCATTTTAAACCTTTCAAAAGAGTTTTGATCATAAAGTCCCAATCTAACCTTACATGCACGGCATATTTTTCTATTCTGAGATTCCATGTTCGGTATATTTCAATATGCTTATTTTCTCTTAGCCAATATTAAAACCATCCAACTGGAGCTAACTATGGACTTTTGAGACTTTGAGGGACCACGTGGATTTTATTAAAACCAAATTCTTTTTATAATACTTCCCGATATTTTTAACAACACAGCAGAATAGGAATACACTTGTTATGCTTGTGGAGAAAGAGAAAATCAAGAAAGATCAAAAAGATTAAATTAAATTAAATTTAAAAATAAACTAAAATAAAAAAGCACCAGTTCTCTGAGAACTGTAGTCTAATTAACTATCATTAAATCATCATTTTATAAACGGAAACTCGGGAATATGACTCCTACTTGTGACTTCCCTAAGATTTGTGAATGGCAGCTCCAAGAATACAACCCAGGTCACCCAGCTGTAACCCAGTCCAGCAATTTAGCCCCTCCATGAATGAGAGTCTCCACTCTGCTGGGCATGAAGTGGTGGCTCTTAGACTCTCCAGAGTATTCAAAAATTCCCAACCAGTTCTCCCATCTACCTCACCCTGCAAGCCACAAGAGCTCATGGCCCAGGCCACATGTCACTTTGGGTGAGGTCCCAGTTTCACATCCCTCCCCTTCTCCATCCACCACACCTTTCCAACCATTAGTGGTAGATATAATTGGGGGGTTAGGTCTTGAAAGATTTCACTGTGGCTTCCCACATATTTTGGACTTTTAAAATCATCCACAGGGGAAGAAAAAGTTGGGGGCCAAGTTGCCTTTAATACACATGTAGCTATTAACGTAACTCGGAATGTTCCTTCTTTAAATAGGAACTTTTAAGGCCTCTTCTCTTTGAGGAATGCTTGGAAAGAACATGAAATAACAATGATGAAAATTCTTCCTGAGCTTCAGAGACCCCCATCGTTGGCTGGCTAATCCCACTGTTGACATGCAACTACACTGTACAACATGTGGACTGCTTAACAAGGTAATTGTGCACAGATGATGTGGTCTGTGCTGAAGTTGGAGTAGTTTTTTTTTTCTTGGCTCTTTTTCAACAGAATGAAATGAAACTTGAAAAAATGTGGCCAGTTTAAACAGGCTATTTTCAAATTATAAATCTATAATGCTTCTGAAAGCTTGCCTTTGCATCTGAAACAGATAGGTTAATTTCAGCCTATACAAGGAAGCATCAGCAACTAAAATGAATCTACTCATGGGTAATACCAGCATCAAAGGATGTGGCATTACAATAGGAAAAAATGGCATAGCCCTGGAATCATTCTCTTTACATAAAGTGGAAACTGGAGTTATTAACAACAACAAAAAAAACTAAACTGGGCTTCCCTGGTGGCGCAGTGGTTGAGAGTCCGCCTGCCGATGCAGGGGACACGGGTTCGTGCCCCGGTCTGGGAAGATCCCGCATGCCGCGGAGCGGCTGGGCCCGTGAGCCATGGCCGCTGAGTCTGCGCGTGCGGAGCCTGTGCTCCGCAACGGGAGAGGCCACAAGAGTGAGAGGCCCGCATACCGCAAAAACAAACAAACAAACAAAAAACTAAACTATAGATTCTAGAGGGAAGCACAGTTAATTAACTGACTCCTTATTGAAGCTAAATAGCAATATTAGGAAAGGGACATATGTTTAGACTTTATTGGCCATATTTGACATCTGCACACAAGCAGAGGGAATAAAACCTATTCTTTCCTTGTCCTGATCTCCCTCCATTAGGCTACAGGCTCCTTGGGTAATAAGAAGTAACAATTACTATTCACAGATGTGTGGAGAGTCACTAAAATATATTACTTACTGACACTCTTAGTTTATAACCAAATATAATGGGGGTACAGTGTTCTCGTTATATAATCAGATTTTTTTTAACTGCAAGACAACTAAATCTTCACATTTGAAGATTATAGGTTTTAGCATAAGAAAAATCACTCATTTCTCAAAGACCCACCAATGTGTTTAAAACTCCCCGAGTGAACCCCAAGCTTCTTGCTGCTCCCCTCCTATATGGTTCCCCTGTCTTCCCACCCCTTTTTCCATCCCAACACCCAGGGCTTCTACCTACCCAACATTATTGCTCTGACATAACAATAGATGGATTTTTCTGGAAGTGTTGATGTCCACTCATCCCTTTTCCCTCTCTATAGCCCCAACGATAAAACTGCTACACATATTAAGAGAAAACAAAGCAAGAGTGGTGGAAATCCCTCCCAGAAAACTGCATCCATACTCAGACCCCTAGCTTTATTCTCCTTTTCGTCTGGCATGGGCATCCAAACCGTTATTCCAAGTGACAAATGATCAAATTCCTGCATCTCCAATGTGGGATTCAGGAATTTGCAGGTATGCTTCTGCTTCTAGGGGATTTCAAGCAGTTAAAAGCAACGAACTCCTTTTCTGCTCTCTGAAGAGTTTCAAAGGCAGACAGCCTCTAAAACTAAAAATCATTACCAAACCAATAAAAAAGGAAACCCTTTCGAATTTTTTAGGAATCCCTGCTATTAGCCTCTTCAGCTACCTACCTCCTACAAAGGATTTATGTCAGTGTGCAGAACAGGCACAGCTATTAGAAACAGAAGTGAGTGGCATAAAAATAATGATAATCACTGCCGATGTGTTTTTTAAATGATATAAATCAGGAGTGATGCGAAGAGGCAAGAGAAAAAAAAATCCTATTTGGTGGCTGGAAATACCGAGCCTTTTTTTTTTGGTGAGCTGGAGTGTGCCAGCTTTTTCAGACGGGAGGAATGCTGAGTGTCAAGGGGTCAGGATCAATCCGGTGTGAGTTGATGAGGCAGGAAGGTGGGGAGGAATGCGAGGAATGTCCCTGTTTGTGTAGGACTCCATTCAGCTCATTGGCGAGCCGGGGCCGCCCTGAGCGTATAAAAGCCTCGGGCCGCCCGTCCTGGCCTCACACAACAACTCTTCCCCGCCGAGAGGAGGCAGCCAGTACGACTCCCACCGCCGGCGACCCACTGCCTTCAGTTCGACGGCAGCCGCCCAGGCCGACAGCTCCCGAGACAGCAGCCCGGCGCGTCCCGACCCCGCCTCCGGCCCGAACCCGAGCCGCCAGCCCGGCCCGCCGCGCCACGCCCGCCCCGCCGCCTCCCGCCGCCCATAGCGCCCCGACCATGTCCGCCGCTGGCCTGGGCCCCGTCCGCTGCGCCTTCGTGCTCCTGCTCGCCCTCTGCAGCCGGGTAAGCACCGGAGACCCCCCGCGGCGGCCGGGGCCGGGCGGGAGACCGGGAGGGACCCCGGCGGCGCCGAAGGGCGTGCGTCCGGCTGACAGCCGCCTCCCTCCGCAGCCCACCTCCGGCCAGGACTGCGGCGGCCGGTGCCAGTGCGCTGCCGGCCCGGCGCCGCGCTGCCCCGCCGGCGTCAGCCTGGTACTGGACAGCTGCGGCTGCTGCCGCGTGTGCGCCAAGCAGCTGGGCGAGCTGTGCACCGAGCGCGACCCCTGCGACCCGCACAAGGGCCTCTTTTGCGACTTCGGCTCCCCGGCCAACCGCAAGATTGGCGTGTGCACCGGTAAGACCTGCAGCCCCCGTCCCCGCCCCGCGCCACCGCCACCGCCACCGGGGCGCCGGGAGACACTCGATGTCCCACCACCTCTTCCCTCACGCTCACCGTCCCTCCGGAAAAGAAAGCCGCTCGAATTGCGTCCTTTCCTCAGGCTGTTTCCCTGGAGCCCTGCTCCCAGCTCGCATCCCCGACGCGCTTCCTGTTCAGGCTCGAGAACCGATGCTTGACCCCTGCACGTCCCCTTTTTCCCTTCCGCTCCTTCAGCCAAAGATGGTGCCCCCTGCGTCTTCGGAGGGTCGGTGTACCGGAGCGGAGAGTCCTTCCAGAGCAGCTGCAAATACCAGTGCACTTGCCTGGACGGAGCGGTGGGCTGCGTGCCTCTGTGCAGCATGGATGTCCGCCTGCCCAGCCCCGACTGCCCCTTCCCACGAAGGGTCAAACTGCCCGGGAAATGCTGCGAAGAGTGGGTGTGTGACGAGCCCAAGGACCACACCGTGGTCGGCCCTGCCCTCGCTGGTGAGCTTAGTCTTCCTCTAAGCCAGCCTCGTGATTCTCCCCCCTGGGGCTGAGTCCTGACTTTGCCAAGGGCAGGGGGAAATGTCTTAGCCTGGGGTCTTACCTCGTGTTTGTGTTCCCTGCTCTCACAGCTTACCGACTGGAAGACACGTTTGGCCCAGACCCAACCATGATTCGAGCCAACTGCCTGGTCCAGACCACAGAGTGGAGTGCCTGTTCCAAGACCTGCGGGATGGGCATCTCCACCCGGGTTACCAATGACAACGCCTTCTGCAGGCTGGAGAAGCAGAGCCGCCTCTGCATGGTCAGGCCTTGTGAAGCTGACCTGGAAGAGAACATTAAGGTACGTTTTCTCCTCCAATTAACTCATAATCATGGAACAAGAGTGGACAGGACCAAAGTTAGGACAGGACCAAAGTTAGGTCTCTTACCACCCTTGTTATTATAGGCCTGTCATCTCCAAAAATATCCAGCCATTGAACTGTTTTGATGGAATGAGATGTTATGTAATAGGAGCCACCAATTTTCCACTCGGAAATCCTCCACAGTGTTAGTTCATTCAAGACATCCCAGAAGAGGCCATGTCTATTTTTGGAAAACTGGCAAATGAGACTCAACCTTCCCATCCTCAAAATATAAACAGAAGTCAGACAGCCCTAAGGCGAGAACACACAGAGGTTGAAGAAAGCCACACCCCTTGCAGAGTCATTGATTTTTCTCTCCTCCCTTGTCTTCCTCAGAAGGGCAAAAAGTGCATCCGGACCCCCAAAATCTCCAAGCCTGTCAAGTTTGAGCTTTCTGGCTGCACCAGCGTAAAGACATTCCGGGCTAAATTCTGCGGCGTGTGCACCGATGGGCGGTGCTGCACCCCACACAGAACCGCAACCCTTCCCGTGGAGTTCAAGTGTCCTGACGGCGAGGTCATGAAGAAAAGCATGATGTTCATCAAGACCTGTGCCTGCCATTACAACTGCCCCGGAGACAATGACATCTTTGAGTCACTGTACTACAGGAAGATGTATGGAGACATGGCCTAAAGCCAGAGAGAGTGTGAGACATGAACTCTTTAGGCTGTCACTTGAACTGATTCACATCTCATTTTTGTGTAAACATGATTTCAGTAGCACAGGTTATTTAAATTTGTTTTTCTAACTGGGGAAAAGAAAAATTCCCACCAAATTCAAAATCTTGTGCCTTATGACATTCAAACAGTCTGTCAACCCCAGACACTGGTTTGAAGGAAGTAAGACTTGACTGTGGGACTGCATTAGTGCATAGCACCAGCATGTATGCTAGGAGCAGTGGGAGGGGACCAACAGAAAGCCTTGTCATCTTACAGTAGTGATGTCCCTGCTATTTGGAGTGTCACTTGGAAGGAAGACTCACTGACCTGCCTGTAGCTCCAGTGACAGCTAGGATGTGCGTTCATGAGGATGAGTCAAGTTCTTCTCTAGGTCATAACAGCAGATTCAGCTCTGACCTTCTGATTCGGATGACAGTGTTCAGGAATCAGAATCCTGTCTATTAGACTGGACAGCTTGTGGCAAGCTAATTTGCCTGTAACAAGCCAGATTTTTTTTTATTGATATTGTAAATACTGTGTATATATATATAAATATATATATATTTGTACAGTTATCTAAGTTAATTTAAAGTTGTTTGTGCCTTTTTGTTTATGTTTTTAATGCTTTGATATTTCAAATGTTAGCCTCAATTCTGAACACCATAGGTAGGACGTAAAGCTTGTCTGATAACTCAAAGCATGAAATGGATATTCAAATGGAAATTCTGCTCAGTTAGAGCAGCAGTCCATCAAAACAGGATTTTTGCTGAAGGTGAGGCAGCAATGTCCTTGGAAGTCTGATTTGTAGGTTGGAAATGTGGTAGGCTCACTTTTAATGTACAAATGACCTTTATTAAAAAATGAATGGCTCTGTATAGCTGATTGGTTTTTCCACCTGGAAGCATTTGTTTCTACTTTGACTATGACTGTTTTTTTGGACAGTTTATTTGTTGAGAGTGTGACCAAAAGTTACATGTTTGCACCTTTCTAGTTGAAAATAAAGTATATATTTTTTCTACAAAGGGCTTGGTTATTCATTTATTCTCTAAACATTTCTGAGTTTTCTTGAGTAAAAATGGAAAGCTTTTGTTTGTCTTAAAACAATTCACTTATAATTTTCTAGATATCTTTAATCATCTAATCAATTGGTTAATCCCTTCAATAGAACTTTTACATGAATACACATCACACTGAATCAGGTGTCACAAATTTGCAGGCATATACACTGTATTGAGTACACAGGCATTTTTTTGTTATCTTCACAGTATTTTATAAACACTTCAATTCTCTCTAGATTATTTCAGTCTCCACTAACCCCTGTTGTACTACACTTGGTCCTGTTTACATTTAATACCTCTCTGGCCATTGTAGGCATCTAATTTCCAACCTGTCATCACACAATAGCCCATGTGCCTTGCACATAGAAAAATTTTTTGAATTTGTATGCTCTACTGTAGATCACACACTAGCCTATGTGCCTTGCACATAGAAAAATTTTAACTATTTTTTGAATTTGTATGCTCTACTGTAGATCTATTTCTGAACTTTAATATCTTACTGTTAAGTCTGGAAAAGTATAAAATCTCCACTAAAGTGGAACAACTGAATAAGTCTTATTTTGCATAGTTCTGCTTTCAGTTGCCAGAAAACAAATCACAAATACATGATGGCATAAGTAGAAAAAGAAGGATAAGCAAATCTTCCATTCATTTGTATCATAGAAATTTGCCTTAAGTTAAAAGCAACTCCTCCATTTCCCCAAGCTTTTCACTTTATCAGATCTCAAAATCAATAATTTAGCAAATGGTTTGACAAAATGAAATTGTTCAAGAAGCCCTGTGTAGAAATGATATTGGACCTCACCAGGTCTCCACTGAAAAATCAACTGACATAAGTGGCAAACAAAAGAAACACTCCAGGGACAACTAAAAGCCCATTTTTTTCTAGATCAGAATAGCTGTGGATTCTAGGGGAAAAAAAATAGTTGGAGGCAGAAAAAGCCCTCACAGGGTAATTAGCAATGTTGTAGTGCCAGTGTCATTCTAAGAGACAAAAATACATCCGAAAATAAAGACTAGTTCTACAAACAGTACCCATGCCACAAACCAAAGGGAAAGCTTCCCATGTTCAAAATGTGAAAAGTATTTCTGGTCAAAACATTGGACTTTTAGAATACACCTACATACGTATACAGCAATGCCATCAGTAGCTGCACTCCACTTCCCCAAATAAACCCACATGCAAACACACACACACACAGAGCACACTGTTTGCTTTACATTTCCTTTCTGTCAGTTGACTCCTAGCTGCAAAGATGAAGGGCCATTGTAAATGAGCCTAACTCTTTAAAAAGGAATTTGAGAATTCTGGGAAGATAGTAGTAATAACAGAAGCATAGATTTTAGATTTTCCAAATCTCTACATAAAAACAGAGTAACTAGATTACAAAATCAAAACACCATGAGACATATTTACAACAAAATTAGATGACAAAGCATCCCTTGCCCCAAGATAAGAGAGGGGGCAAATCATCAACCACCACAAGACCCACACTATGTCAGCATAAATGTGAGAAAAAGCAAAGGCATGCAGCAGAGTATCTGATGCTTCTGAGAAGGGGAGAGCTCCAAAATATCCAACAGTGAAATATAGGAGATCAATCTGAGGATAGCTTATGAAACTGGTAGGAGTTTTGCCCATTCCAACAAAACTTAGAAACCAAGGCTCTCTCCCAAGGGAGGACTCCACATTCTTGGGAGTAAAATAAAAATTAAGCAAGTCAGAGACAGCAAAAACATTGAGAGACAGGGTCCAGGTAAAAATGAGAATAGAAACAGATTCAAAATCTCAGGAAGCAAATGACCATATTTTTAATGCTGCATGAAAACAACCAAAGAGGGAGCTCTACGAAGTCAGAAAAGCTATTTAAACCAAGCCTCCTTCCTAAATAAAGTCCAGGAAAACTAACTTTACCTAAAAAATAGAAAAACAAAATTATCAAAGTCAAATCCATAATGATAAAAATCCTCCAGAAAGTAGGCATACAGAGCACTTACCTCAATATAATAAAGACCATATATGACAAACCCACAGCCAACATCATTCTCAAAGGTGAAAAACTGACACCATTTCCTTTAAGATCAGGAACAAGAAAAGATTGCCCACTCTCACCACTATTATTCAACATAGTTTTGCAAGTTTTAGCCACAGCAATCAGAGAAGAAAAAGAAAGAAAAGGAATCCAAATCGGAAAAGAAGAAGTAAAGATGTCACGGTTTGCAGATGACATGATGCTATATATAGAGAATCCTAAAGATGCTACCAGAAAACTACTAGAGCTAATCAATGAATTTGGTAAAGTAGCAGGCTACAAAATTAATGCACAGAAATCTCTTGCATTCCTATACACTAATGATGAAAAATCTGAAAGAGAACTTAAGGAAACACTCCCCTTTACCATTGCAACAAAAAAAATAACATACCTAGGAATAAACCTACCTAAGGAGACAAAAGACCTGTATGCAGAAAACTATAAGATACTGACAAAAGAAATTAAAGATGACACAAACAGATGGAGAGATATACCATGTTCTCGGATTGGAAGAATCAACATTGTGAAAATGACTATACTACCCAAAGCAATCTACAGATTCAATGCAGTCCCTATCAAACTACCACTGGCATTTTTCACAGAACTAGAACAAAAAATTTCACAATTTGTATGGAAACAAAAAAGACCCTGAATAGCAAAAGCAATCTTGAGAAAGAAAACCAGAGCTGGAGGAAACAGGCTCTCAGACTTCAGACTATACTACAAACCTACAGTAATCAAGACGGTATGGTACTGGCACAAAAACATAAATAAAGATCAATGGAACAGGATAGAAAACCCAGAGATAAACCCACGCACATATGGTTACCTTATTTTTGATAAAGGAGGCAAGAATATACAGTGGAGAAAAGACAGCCTCTTCAATAAGTGGTGCTGGGAAAACTGGACAGCTACATGTAAAAGAATGAAATTAGAACACTCCCTAACACCATACACAAAACTAAACTCAAAATGGATTAAAGACCTAAATGTAAGGCCAGACACTATCAAACTCTTAGAGGAAAACATAGGCAGGACACTCTGTGACATAAATCACAGCAAGATCCTTTTTGACCCACCTCCTAGAGAAATGGAAATAAAAACAAAAATACACGGGACCTAATGAAACTTCAAAACTTTTGCACAGCAAAGGAAACCATAAACAAGATGAAAAGACAACCCTCAGAATGGGAGAAAATATTTGCAAAGGAAGCAACTGACAAAGGATTAATTTCCAAAATTTACAAGCAGCTCATGCAGCTCAATAACAAAAAAACAAACAACCCAATCCAAAAATGGGCAGAAGACCTAAATAGACATTTCTCCAAAGAAGATATACAGATTGCCAACAAACACATGAAAGGATGCTCAACATCACTAATCATTAGAGAAATGCAAATCAAAACTACAATGAGGTATCACCTCACACCAGTCAGAATGGCCATCACCAAAAAATCTAGAAACAATAAATGCTGGAGAGGGTGTGGAGAAAAGGGAACCCTCTTGCACTGTTGGTGGAAATGTAAAGTGATACAGCCACTCTGGAGAACAGTATGGAGGTTCCTTAAAGAACTAAAAATAGAACTACCATATGACACAGCAATCCCACTACTGGGCATATACCCTGAGAAAACCAGAATTCAAAAAGAGTCATGTAACACAATGTTCATTGCAGCTCTATTTACAATAGCCAGGACATGGAAGCAACCTAAGTGTCCATTGACAGATGAATGGATAAAGAAGATGTGGCCCATATATACAATGGAATATTACTCAGCCATAAAAAGAAACGAAATTGAGTTATTTGTAATGAGGTGGTTGGACCTAGAGTTTGTCATACAGAGTGAAGTGAGTCAGAAAGAGAAAAACAAACACCATATGCTAACACATATATATGGAATCTAAAAAAAAGAAAAAAAGGTTCTGAAGAACCTAGGGGTAGGACAGGGATAAAGACACATAATACGTAGAGAATGGACTTGAGGACACAGGGAGTGGGAAGGGTAAGGTGGGATGAAGTGAGAGAGTGGCATGAACATATATACACTACCAAATGTAAAATAGATAGCTAGTGGGAAGCAGCCACATAGCACAGGGAGATCAGCTTGGTGCTTTGTGACCATCTAGAGGGGTGGGATAGGGAGGGTGTGAGGGAGATGCAAGAGGGAGGAGATATGGGAATATATGTATATGTATAGCTAATTCACTTTGTTATACAGCAGAAAGTAACACACCATTGTAAAGCAATTATACTCCAATAAAGATGTTTAAAAAAAAAAGCCAAATGCATACAATGCTTTATATGAAAAAAATAATAAAGGACAGAATAACATATCTACAGATAGTAAAAGCATGCCAGAAATACATGCCCAGAAAACATGTCAAAACTATAACCTACTATTTCAAAAGAACATTAAGAAAATAACACTGGACATAAATGATTAAAAGGTAATGATTAATGACATAAAATAACAACATAAATGAGTTAGTAAAACCTGGAAATATGATGATAAAAACTCAAGAAAGAATTAGAAATTAAAGAAATGTTAGAAAAATAGAAGGAACACAAGAGTGAATAAAGACAACAGTTAATTCCTTAAGAAGAAGAGATAATGAGGAGAGAAATTTTTTTAAATAAAAAAAGAATTAAATGGTTTCAAGAAAAAGTGGTAAATATTACTGATAGGCAAAGAAAGTCCAACATATGAATAGTAGGAGTTCCTGAAGAAGAACAAACCCAAAAACTATAAATCAAGAAAACTGAAATAAAAAGTGATTTGAAAGTGATACTGAAAAAAAGAGAGAAAGAAAGAAAGAAAAAAAGAAAGAAAGAAAGAAAGTGATACTGAAAAAGCATGCCATATACTTAATAAAATCAGCCAACACTAAGACATATTCTAGTAAAATTGCTTCACTATAAAGAAAAAGGAAAAACTTTTGGGACATCTAGGCAAAAGGAACATGAACATTATAAGTAAAAGAAAATTAATTCATTATTCTGATAATGACAGCAACACTTCAAATCAGAAAAATTACAATAACATGTTTAAGATACTGAAGGAAAGAAAATGTGAGCCAAAGAATTTTTACCCTTCAAAACTGATATTCAAGAATAAAGGACACAGCCAAATCATCAAAACCATGTAAGACCTCAGGGCATATTGTTCCTATGAACACTTTCTGAGGAGCCTACCTGAGAAGAAGCTCAAAAAACAAAAATGTCTGAGAGATGTTAACGTAAGGACTGGTGGTGAGCATTAAATACAGCTTATCTTTAGAACTAAGACTAAATAAAGGCTAAAGAGGAAAAAGTATAGTATACAGTGGCTATATACTCTGATAGTGTGGAGTGCAACCATAAAATGTTTGGGGAGAGAATGAAAGTAGCATATGCCACATGCACACACATTTAACTCCTTTTATTGGTGGTGGTGGTGGTGGTATTGTTATTCTTAGACTGTGGGGTGTGTAAGGTGAAATCAAGCAAATTAGCCATTATGGACTTTCTAACACTATCCCAAGTGGTGGTGAGTTCCTAGGATTCTTAGTGAGGAAGTCAGAAAATACAGATGTAATATAAAAGTGATTAAGTTAGATTCTGTAGTCCTGACTTTGAATTAGAAATATCAGTGTAAACTTATGATGTATTTTATCTTTTAAAACACACACATGTATGTACATTTCTTCCTACGTCTGCTCACTGAAAAAGCTTAGCTACAATGACAACTAAAAAGCAATGAGCATCCCTAAGTCCAGATTGTGCTCTTGTTATTTTCCACTAAAAGAACCTAAGGCTTCTTGGAGAATGGCTGACTCCAGAACTGGGGCAGTAAATGTGTAAGATAAATACTTTTATGCAGGGAACACCTTTATATATTGGATAATAGTGAAGCTAACAAGGACCATTAAGATCATACTGAAAGGATTCAGGAGGCAAATTGAAGAGACTCCTACTAAAGATGGGGCAATTTGAGCTTCTATGAGAATAAGAATTGCAGTGTATTAAGCCTATCATCTATCCTTAAATTGATTGGCTCATTATGATAGCTAAAGAAAAAGTCTAATTGACCACCTGAGAATATTAGGAAACCTATTCATTATACACTAAATGTAATACTTCCATGATGACTTTGGTTTCATATCTTTGTTCACATCTTTGTTATTCTACACAGCTCATGGTGCTTCAGAAGAGATTGGTTTAATCTGTACCAACTCCAGACATAATCCAGAGATGACTTTTAAGAGAAATAAATCTCTTAGTAGTATTCATCTCATGATATTCAATTTAATGTAATTTTATATTCTTTAAAAATAATTTTCTATAATTTTCCAAAATGAACATGCATTATTTTATAATCAGAAAAAGTTTTAAAAAACAAATCTTTTAACTCCTCATTAAAAAAATAGCAAGAATATGCCCAAAAGTGTTAGAGTTTTTCATGATTTCAGATTTAGATAAACAGCTCACGATACATAAACAGATGGCTAAGCCATTCAAGTCACTATTCCTTAATGTGCCAGGTTCCCAGGAGCATGCGCAACACACATATAACCTCTAGGCTACATGTATTCATGTATGTTAAGTGTATTCTCTTACCTCATTTTCCAATTCCATAAATAAATTCATGGAAGATTTTCTTCTGTAAATTTACAATAACTATTCTTTATCTCATGAATCATACTGATTATATTTAGACTGTTGCTAGGACTAAGAATAAAGTAAGCAATGTAAAATGTATTCTTAAAATACTGTCACATTCCAAATCTAAATATAGAATCCAAAACAGTAGATATGGAGATCCTCTTCCATATTAGATATTTAAAAGACAAAGAATAGTAAGAAATGTAGAATGTCACTGATTAATTCAAATTTATGTCTCAAGAATATAAAACATATGTAAGATTTGCATTAGGTCAACAAATTCTAACACAGTTTTTGTCAGCACAGTTAACACAATTGGGTTAATTCAAACTGGGAAACTGAGATCAAAATTTAAATTTATACTTCTACGTTAACTGCTAACAATGTTTATATTCTCCATTTTTCAATCCAATATATATTGATTTATTCTATTTTTGAGATTGAAGTCCTTTAAAATTGAAACCCTTAGCATTAAAAAAAAGACAAACTATTATTATTTTATTCTTTTTTCAAATGTTCTTTTATATCATTCCAGAGGAATTTTTTTTTTAACTAAGCATAGGCTCAACTCTTTATTTTTCTCCCCAATTCTTCCCTTCCTGGATTCTTTCTGATCTGTGGTCAGTATTTGTTGTATCCTCTCTAGTGAGTTATTATGAAATACTGAAAATGACATTAAATCCAAGGGCTTAGGAAATATTTTCTACATGACTGTTTTTTGTTTGTTTGTTTGTTTTTGCATTTTGCTTATTTGCTGGTTTTTAAACTTTACCTATAATTTGGGCTGATGAATCTTAATATGAAAACTATTTCATGTCACTGATAATTTGTAACTCTAGGCAAGTTTCCATGTTTATATTAAGGAGCTCTGAGAAGTCTGAGAAATTCCCAGAACTCCATTTGCATAAACACCTTGAAATAGGGATGTGGTGAGAGACGGGACGTGTGTGGGGCATGAGCCAAACACTAAAATTGCCTAGATTTGAGGAGGGAGTTATGGGATTTATAATGTGACCATTGGGAGATACATTTTAAGGAAGACGGGAGCTTGGCTGGAAGTCTGGGGAAGTCAGTTCATGTGTTCTGCCTTGGTGAACAGCAAAAGAAAGTGGGAAAGACAACTGAAAATGGTGTCCTGTATACAGAATAGTATACATATTCTCAGTTCTCTCATTTCTGGTTTCTGGTGGCTTTCATCCTTTTGGGATTGAGTCTTTGTCAATTTTCTAACTATCTTTTCCAGGTAGTCTTTCTGTTTCTCTGCTCCAAACATGATTGTCTAGTGACCTCCTATACCCAGAGATTGCTCGGCTAACTGGAGTCCATAGAGGACCCCACAATGAGTAAACACCCATCAGTCCTTCAAGCCAGAAGCCCAGCATCTCTGTCTATGGGACTTTCCTACCAGGTATGTAGAGTAACCAATGGAGATATAAAGGACTTTGAAAGAACAGTGTGACATCTTAACTGCCCCTAAAGGGCTTAATAGACAGCCTATTGAGATATGGGCTTGAGGAGTGATGCTGGAAGTCTAATGCTCCCATTAGTCACTGAGGGAAACCAGAAGACCTTTGAGAAGATGTATGGGATTGAGATCCTTTACAATTAAATCTTTTAGAATTTAATGGGCTTCCAAGGATAAGCTGTAAAACTGTCGGCAATCTCTTGGAGGAACGAAGGAAGAAAGGAAGGAAGACCTGCTGGGATGTGTTGCTGCTGGTTAGCATCTGTGACCATATGGGTGGCCACTGGAAGCTGCTGCTATGGAAATTCTGGCTGACCACTGTTGGAAGTAGTGGCCAAGAAGTGGTCATTGCCAAGAGCAACAGTCAAGAGGCTCTCCTGGGAGATGTTGACTGGAAGCACCCTTGGGTGTTTTTAATAGAGAGCTGGGTCCAGGGATCATCTGCTTGAAGAGCTTTTTGAGGGAGGATGTTGTTTGTTTTGTGTAAATATGCTTAGGTGAATCATCCTTGATGTTAGGGAAAAAAGAGGAATACTATTGGTCGTCTTATGCTCCCCACTAAGAGAACATCATAATTTCTCTCAAAATCAACTTCTCCATGTGACTCTGCATTTCTATTAATAGCACTATTACTCTACTTGTTACCCTGGTGGGAACACTCCATTATCATGGAATCCTCCACTTTCCTTTTACTCACACTCAAATATTTTAACTTCAATTTAGAAATTTAGTTATAGAGAAAGTAGTCCCAGACCCAGTCATAAGGGCAGTCCCATGCTTTTGTGAATCTTACCTCCAGGAGCTCTGTGAATATCGGAGGAAAATCCCCTCTTGCTTCATGCAGGGGAAAGGGAAAAGTAACCATTTAAAAATAAACCAGAGCACTCTGTTCTTCTTAACAAGGCCAGGCCCAAGGAGAAATTATTTTACTAGAGCCTTACCTATTGGGATTTTGTTCGAATCTAACCTACATGGAGGAAGGAAAATACTTAACTTCAGCTCCCTCTAGCTATGTGATCACACCAAAGACAGGGGGGACTGAAAGTACTGTTGATGTTTACAGAGGCACAAGCTCACCAAAAGACTGAGGCCCAATCATAGGACTATAAAATGCTTCCCCTCCCCCAACACCTTACTACTACATTACTAAAGGCCTATTTACTGAAGTTCCTTTCACTCAGTACATCATGTCTACCTTTCAATAAAAAATTACAAAACATACTGAAAGACAAAAAAAAAAAATAACACAAACAAACAAGGAAAAACAGTTTGAAGAGACTGAACAAACATCAGAACCAGAGTCAGATATGGTAGAAATATTGGAATTATCAGACTAGGAAATGTTTTTAAACTATAATTAATATGCTGAAGAATTTAATGAAAAAAGTAGACAACATGCAAAAACAGATGGACAATGTAAGCAGAGAGATGGAAATTCTAATAAAGAATCAAGATTAAATGTTAGAGATCAAAAAACACTGTAACAGAAATGAAGAATGCTCATCAGTAAACTTGACACAGCTAAAGAAAGAGTTTCTGAGCTTGATATGAAATAGATACATCCAAAACTGAAAGGCAAAGAGAAAAGAGACTGGAAAAAAACCCAGAATATCCAAGGATTGTAGGACAACTACAAAAGATGTAGCATACACATAATGGGAATACCAAAGAGAATAAAGAGAGAAAGGGACAGAATTGATATTTGAAGCAATAATGACTGAGAATTTCCCATAAATTAATGTCAGACATTAAACCAGAGACCCAGGAAGCTCAGAAAATACCAAGCAGGATAAATACCAAAAGCAAGCAAACAAACAAACAAAAACCCAAAAACTATACTTAGGCATATAATCTTCAAACTTCAGACAATAAAAGATAAAGAAAAATTCTCGGGAGAAGCCAGAGGAAAAAAATACCTTACCTATAAAGGAGCAGGGTTAAGAATTACATCTGATTTCTCCCCAGAAACCATGCAAGCAAGAAGAGAGTAGAGTGAAACAATCGATGTGTTTCCAGCAAAAAGCCCACAAACCTAGACTTCTGTACTTTGTGAAGCTATCTATAAGAAAGAGCATCAAAGAAGAAGTAAGTAAAGTACAATTAAAACTTTTGCTTTTCTTTAGTTGATCTAAAAATAATAATTTGTCAACAATATACTTATGTATGCTTATGTTTATGAACTAAATAACATCAATGATACAAGAGACTGGAGGGAGGAGTTAGGATTATTTTATTATAAAGTACTACCCATGAAATAATATGGTGTTATTTGAAAATGCACTTGGATTATTTTAAATGTATAGTGTACTCTAGGGCAATTACGAAAAAAAGTTTAAAAAGAAGTATAACTGATGTGCTAAGAAAGGAGTGAAAATGGAATCATATAGATAATCACGTTAAAAGTCAGTGTTCCAACCTATTAAAAGACATAGATTATTAGAATGAATCAAAAAACAAGACCCAACTATAAGTTGTCTACAATTAACCTACTCTAACTGTAAACATATATGTAACTTAAAAGTAAAGAGGTGGAGAAAGACAAGCCATGCTAACACTAATCAAACGAAAGCAGGAGTAGGTATATTAATTTCAGACAGAGCAGACTTTAGAACTAGGAAAATAAGGAATACAGAGAGGCATTACATAATGATAAAGAGGTCAGTAGTCCAAGAAGACATAAAAATCTTTAATGTGTATGCACCTAACAACAGAGCATTGATATATGTGAGGCAAAAACTTAATAGAACTATGAAAAGCAATATATGAATCCACTATTATACTTGGAGACTTTGATACCTCTTTATCAGAAATGGACAGATCCAGCAAGCAGAAGATCAGTAAGGACATAGTTGAACTCCACAGCACCATCAATCAACTGGATATAATTGACATCTATAGGCTACTTCATCCAACGACAGCATATTACACATTCTTCTCAAGCTCACGTGGAACATACACCAGTATAGACCATATTCAGGGCCATAAAATATTCTTTAACAAGTTTAAAAGAATTGAAATCATATCATGTCTGCTCTCAGACTACAATGGAATTAAACTAGAAATCAAGAACAGAAAGATTTGCAATAACACATGGGTCAAAGAAGGACTCTCAAGAGAAATTTTAAAATATTTTGAATTAAATGATTCTCTCAGTAGGGCTTCCTAATGGGGCCCAAGCAGTCACTGGGTAGTTCTACTATTTCTTCCGCTTCTCTAACCTCTCAGATGCTTCAGTGAACAGTGGAAACTACTAAGTCCTCTTTTCCTTCTCTCTGAAATCTTCATAAAACTGTTAATTGGGTTGCAGTTCCCTCCGTCTTATTCCCAGGTGTCAAAATCCCTTCTTACCTTAATGGTGGCAGCTATTACTGCATGCCTACCTTCACAAATCTCTATAGACAAATGGTAGGTACCAATTTCTATTCACATGCTTCCAAACTCAGAAAATTCTAAACCATCTCCAGCTTTCCATTTCTGTCATTCTTATTACAGATTTCACTACTTTTGCCAGCAATATTTGTATGAGTCTGCTAACTAGTTTTCCTGTTCCTCCACAATTCTTCTTAATTACTGCCATCAGATTATCATCTCTGGTCACATAAGTTTTGTGCTCTGAAAAAGATGCAAAAGTTATTATCAAGGTAAATACCATCTTTGCAGGATGGTATTCAAGATCTACAAAATAACATCAAAGCATCTACTCAGAATAAGTTCATATTACTTTGTTTTTTGCTTTTTTTTTTTTGATTGCATTGGGTCTTCCTTGCTGCATGAGGGCTTTCTCTAGTTGCGGCGAGCGTAGGCTACTCTTTGTTGTGGTACACAGGTTTCTCGTTGCGGTGGCTTCTCTTATTGCAGAGCACGGGCACTAGGCATGCGGGCTTCAGTAGTTGTGGCATGTGGGCTCAGTAGTTGTGGCTCGCAGGCTCTAGAGCTCAGGCTTAGTAGTTGTGGCACATGGGCTTAGTTGCTCTGCGGCATGTGGGATCTTCCCAGACCTGGGCTCGAACCCGTGTGCCCTGCATTGGCAGGCGGATTCTTAACCACTGTGCCACCAGGGAAGTCCAAGTTCATATTACTCTTGTACATACTTTTTATGCCAAAACCAAACTGGGCTTACCATATTTTCCAAATAGTTTCCACATTTTGCCTTCATTCAGTCTAGTCCCTCTGCCTGGAAAATTCTTCCCCTGATTCTTCCATAATGTGTATGTGTGTAAATGCATAAATACATTTATATATGTCAACCCTACACATCTTTTAAAACGCTTCCCAGAAGTCACTTGCACAAATCCTTTCCTGGTTCCCTTGACCTATCAGCAGCCATCTTTTCTTTAAAACTATCTAGCAAACATTCTGTTTATATCTGTACTGTGTCACTTATGTCAATTTTACCCATATTCTAGTTCTTTGCTGTCCAATAGACAAATGTGGCTATTAAACGTAAATGAATTAAAATTAAATAAAGTGTAAAATTCAGCTTCTCGCTCACATTAGCATTATTTCAAATGTTCAGAAGCCAGTGGCTTCCAGATCAGACAACGCAGATATCGCAAACATCTTCATCATCACAGAAAGTTATACTTGAAAGCACCATTCTAGTTGTTCATAGATTTACTTTCTCTATCAACTCCAAAGTTCTTGAGCTCAGAAACTCAGCTTCAACATGGAAGATTCTCAATAAACATGGGTTAAATTAAATGGGTTATTTAATTATGCGAGTACATAAATATATGGGTCATATCTTTAAATTAATCAGGTCTCATGTTTATTTGTGAATAATTTTAAAAATTTAAATATCTTTTTAAAGAGTTGATCATTTGCATTTAAATTCCAAAGCTAGAAATGCAAGACAAATCAGGCATAATATATGTAAATAGCTTATTGAATGGATTGAATTCAGTAGAGTACACTTAGGAAATAGTTTAATTTCTCACCCACCCCCTAACCCCTAGACATTACACATTTTTTATAAGTATCCTGATCCTATTTCTTTATATTTTAGGTAGATCCCAGAGATTTGGTTTATTTTTAGCTATTATACAATTTTTATATTCAGATATTTAAAAAAAATCTATTCCAATCTAAATCAAAACTATAATCTGCATCTAATTTAAATATCTTCTCCTTCCAAGTAGGGAGCAAAGTTTGCAGGGGTGGTGGGGAGGGAGGTGGCACTTGTTTTCTCTTTCACTCAACTTGTTCTACTTCATTTTGCCTCATCTTTAATTTGTAGCTTCAAATTAAACTGCTACCAAGGCGCACTCAGTGATTTGCTTACCCTCTTTTAAGTCCTTACTATGGTAGTGCTATGCGTTGTGTTAGGTTCTAGGGGAGATGCATAGGTGAGTAAGATGTGGTTTCTGCTCTCACAGACCTTAAAACCTATGTACAGAGTAGAAATATTTCTCAATTAATCACAAAGTAAGGTAGAACATGTTAAATTTCCCAAGTGTTGCACTGGAAAAAAATCCTATAGGAGACGAAAGGAATGAAAATTCACTTTCTGCTGAGACTTTATGACAAAGGAACCATTTGAGTTGGGTTTTCTAGGAAAGATAAAATGTCTAAGGCATACATTTCTTAATGTCATCTCAATATCAGACAAATCACATATATTATGACCCAGCATGATAACCATTTACATCTGTTAGGTTTCTTTCAGTGGCAAATGACCAAAAACTCAGTCTACCCTGGCTTAAGCAAAAAGGGGATTTATTGAAAAAAAAGGGAGTTTAACAGAAAAGTCCTAGGTACACTGGTTTGAGACAGGACTGGATGAAAGAACTCAAAGTACATGACCAGGGTTTGGTTCTCTCTCCCTCTCTCTCTCTCCCCCCACCCCCCTCCTTCTGCACCTCCTCTTCCCCTCTCTCTCCAGAACTCTTATTTTCCATCTTGTATTCTTTTGTTGCCAACAAAAGAGGTACCAGCACTTCTAGACCTACAGCCTTCTGGATTCACAAAAAGCTGTAGTCTTTGACCCAGAATTCCAGGCAAAATTCTGAGTTCTCATAAATTAGACCAGCTGAGGTCAGCGCTCACTCCTGAACTGGTCACTCATGCCAGCGGAAGGGAATGTGAAGAGTGGTTTAACTCAGGCAGACCTTGGAGTCTATGAGTGGAATCAGCGTTACCCAAGGCACCTGGGTTGAAAGCTGGAGGATGATGATTCCACCAGTGCAGGGATCAGCAAACTTTTTCTGTAAAAAGCCCCATAATAAACATTTTAGACTTTGAGGAACATACAGTCTCTGTCTATTCAACTTTGTCATTTGTAGCTCAGAAGCAGCCATGGACATTATGTCAACAAATGGGGATGGCCTCATACCAATAAAACTTTATTTACAAAATCAGGAGGCAGGCCCTGTACTAGAGAGAAATTGAATACAATTATCAGGATGGAAGTCAGGCAACAAAAAAACAAACAGTAGGTATCTACGACACGCATAGTACAATATAGGTACACCTGCTTCTCTGAGTCTTCAGCCCTGCCCCCTCTTTGTAATGAGAATCTTAACAGACGACTTTCAGGAGGCTGCTTTTCCTTTAAGTCCACCTGGCTTCATATTAAAATAGTCTACTGAGTGTCCAGGTGGCTCTTACAAATACTTGAAACCCAGGAAGAAAGGTGACAGCCTTCATGATAACAAGTACCAGTTCCAGCAACAGATAATATGCCTCTGGATACAACACTTTCATGTGCTAAGATATATAATCTCTCCCCACTGCTCCACACCCAAATAATTTGCTTCTTCCCCAGTCTTTTCCATGCCAGGTAATGCTACTGCCTTTTAGCCAATCATCCAGACCTAAAGCTGAGGTGTCGTCCTTGAATATTTTTCTGCTCACACCCCACAGTCAGCCAGTCAGCAAGATCTACATCCAAAATACATTCTGAATCTGACTCCTTCTTCCTACTGTCACTGCCACAACTCCAGTCCACGTCACATCATCACGGTCCCTCTACTGGATTTCTCTAACCACCTTCCCAGAGGTCTCCCTATGTCCTCTTGCCCTTCTACGCTCCTTTCTCTATTCAGCAGTGGGGTGATCTTTGGAAAATATAAATCCTCCCATGGCTTCCCATTACGCTTGGAAAAAAATCTGGATTTCTTAACATAGTTCACAAGGCTCCCATGATCTAGAGTTTGTCAACTTTCCCAGCCTCATCTCCTAACACTCTCCCCTTTTCAGCTCTATTTCAGCAACATTATCTTCTGGCTATGCCTTAAATGGTCTAAGCTCAACCATGCCTCATGGCTTTTTGACTTTCTATTCCCTCTACTGAGGCAGATCTTTTCCTACGAATTTTCTAACAATGTTAAGTCCAATGGAATAAGATATTGTTTCTCTTGTATATCGGTAGGGTATACAACAGTACTTGACATGTAGTCAATAAATATCTTCTGAATGAATGAATGAGGCAAATGTGGTGAGAAAAATAAGGGCAGACACAGAGACAATGGGATAACGCAGAAATGTTCAGATTAGTGCAAGAATTCCAAGGTTCCACAAGAAGACAGACCATCCCTCTGTATAAAGTTTTACTGTCTGGTCCGAGAGCTACACTAAGAAAAATTAAAAGTAGCATTCACTCAATAAATAAAAGTAAACCAGAAACAACAACCACAAAAAAATAATCTTAGCAGTTGCTACTTTAATTAATGAAAGGTTACGTTCTTCTGAGTCAAGGTACTTTATCTAGAGCTCAGAGAAGAAACAAGATTTTCACCATAAAGAAATAAGTAGTGTGCTAAATTAAGCCTTTGGGAAATGAGTTGATTTAATTAATGCTGATTTTCTAAGTACAGGAAGAACCCTGCAAAGAATTCCTAACACTAGCAAAATTGGCAACAAAAATACTTCACACTTATAATTGAAAAACCTAAAATGCCTACGTCAGTAAATCCCAGAAGATGTCATTAGGGACAAATAAGTAATTTTATTGGAGTTCAAATATCTCTATGACTCCATCCTGACATGGACCCTTGTGGCATGTGACAGGTGGCACAGGGATTATACCTTTAATGTTAATTTACTACTTCTGTTAAAGTGTTAATTACTATAAATTATGCGCAACACTATTCTGGGGAGAGTGAAACATGCTGGTGTTCTTTACTGCTTATTAATGCAAAAATCGTCTTTTTCAAATTAGATCAATAAAAGAACAAGGCGAATAATCCTCTTACTTGGAAGTGTCTACCTCCTAAATGCCTATATTAATCAGCTTTCCTGTGGCGACAAACAAGTCCCAAATCTCAGTGACTTGTAACAACAAATGTTTATTTCTCGCACAGTTCCATGTTAGTAGCTTTGCCTTGGCTGCTGTGGCTTTGCTCCATGTGCCTTATCATGCCAGGAACAGGGCTAAAAGAGCAGCCCCTCTTTGGGACACTGCATCATTATTGAGTCCAAGGGGAAAGGGCAAGACGCAGAGCCAAACCACCCAACTGCCCTTAAAGCTATTACTTGGATGTGGCATTTGCATTTCCATTGGCTGAAACAAGCCACATGGCCAGGTTGACATGGGGGCCAAGTGTATTCAGCCCATAGGGTGGCTCTACAAGTCCTGTGGCAATGGGTGAGAATGCATAATTATCCTACAGGGAAGGGGACTGAGTCGTGGGTAGAGTGATGCAACTACCACGAGAGTCAATTAACGTAGGTATCTTAAGTGTATCTTTCTCGCAGTAAATGATGCTGAATTTTGTAAAGTTTGTGGTTCTGGAACCTCCTGCAGTTTTTAACTCCTTAGTTAAGTCCTTGATGACGAGTTCAGTTGTATTCCTCTGTTTCTGTTCTGCCATGGGATACAAGGATTTAACCTATCCTCTCTCTTTCTAGACTGTCCTACCAACCTGCTAGATACTGAACTCAATTGTCATCTTATGTAATCCTCCCAGGAATCTCTGAATATTCAAATAAATGAAAGGTCTGAGAGGCTTATGAAGTTGCCAACTTTCTCACTGCTAGAAATTGATTTGTCCAGGATGTGAACTTCATGGACTTTCTAACACATCATGCTGTCTGCTATGTGGACTTGTCTTATCCAGGAACAGGAAAGGCCGGGTATGGGCTGGGTGGAGAGGGGTCTTCAGGGTCATTTTAAGGCCTTGGTAGGCCCTGAGTTCTTTTATTATGGAGGCTTCACACTGCATCACATAAAACATATCAAAACAAATCCGCATCCCACACTAAATATAATTTTCAGCTGTAAATTTTTTTAAAAGGATGCTTATAATTTTACCTTTGAAGTTATTTGGCTACAAATAGCATTTGATTGATGGTTGACTAGGATTTGTCAGCTATCACCATGTATACTTAGGAAGTATTTCAAAGTAAGAAATTCCAAATACCAAAATTATATTCAAAGGCAATGAAATTGGTATAAATACTAAATTTGACAATTAATACAGTTGACATGGTGCTATATTTGTAGATTTTAGTTAAACACTTATTACTTTCAATTTTCCAGTCTTCTTATATTATTTGGAGCCATACGTGTTTTTTTCAGGACTCAAATATTTTGCAGGGGGTGGAGGAGAGGTCTCTAAAATGCTTATAGGCTCCAGGATTTGTGCATGCGCTGCCCAGTGGGTTAAATGCTTTATCCTAGAGCTATTCTGGGTGAGGAAAAACACATCCTCAAAACGTGGAGCCCAAAGACAGAGCTTCGAGAAGAAATTAAAAGTCAGATATCATCCAAAGATCAAAGAGTAGAATCTATGTGTGAGACAGCAGGACAAAAGTGAGAAGTTTGAGATTGAACCTGAGGAATATGAGTGAATGGGAGAAGCATGGAAAGAGATGCTATGCAGTGAGATGCTCCGTGGCCTCTGGGGAGGTGGGAGCTGCTGAAAAGCTGGCTTTTAAGTCCAGCACATTTTTGTGGTTGACCCAGGGCAAAAATGTGCCTTGAACTTTCTGGCCCCAAATGACTGCTCCCCCAGACTCCAGAACTCCTGCACTGACACCATTCTCACTCTCTCCATCTTTCCAAGAGATCTCTGTAGCTCCCCCTTCTGGGCTCCTCGCAGGAGGTACTTCTTTTCCTGAGTGGCCCCAAGGGTTTCTCCCTCGGGCATTTGGCTGTCCTGAACTTTCAATAAAGGGTCACTGACTCTGATCCCAGGAAAGCCTAGTTCCTCTTCCTGATTTAACTTGTCCAATGGCAACTGTTCAGTTGTTGAGGCAGATTCCTTCTATAAGTAAAGCTGCATTTCTGCTCCCAAGATTCAAAGTGATTTCTACATCCCACTCTCACTTTATTACTCTACAGAACTAACTCTACTACTTTTAGAGTCATAGGACCTCAGTAATTAATGGATTTCTCTTACTGTGATGGAGCATCTCAGCCCTCTAGTTTTTTCCATTTCCCGTTGCATTCACGTTTCCAGTCTGAAGAAAACACCACTAGGTTTCCTCTTGATTTTGAAGCAGAGCTGATTGATATACCATTAGTAAAACTGTTTCCATAGCTTCTCTTTAATGATAAAATCAGGTGACTCTTCACCTAATTCCAGCAAGAGAACTTCTGGAATCTAATTACTGTTTCACATTTTTTAAAAAATATTTTTTCACCTTGATTGATGAGGACCAAGATTATGAGTCTGACTCCCAGGTCTAATCTCATCCCTTCTTCATCATGGAACATAAGGACATTGTCTCAATCAATTTCTAATCACAGAGCTATTATGGAGGTGTCCGTTCATGTTAAAGAGATCTTCAGAGGAGACGCGGCTGCCTGCCTGGATTCTGGGCAGACTTGGAGGAAAGTTGAGGAGCTGGAGCAGAGCACATCACAAGAGAGATTTGATGGAGGGAAAACCTGGACCTGAGGGTGCTCTGGATGGCCCGCCCACCAGGACGGTCTTTAGGTGAGACTGACCTGCAGCAGCATCAAAGTCCACTAGCAGGGCACTACAGGGCGAGTGGTATCCCCTGGAATTATGCTGCATGCCATCTGTGTAACTGTATACTGTGGGCCTGACAAAGGGAACTGTGTCTGCTAAGAGAAAAATGGCATTGGGAGCAGGCCAAGCTAGCGGAGGGCAGAGCCTCAGCTGTCCTGGGCTTCAGAACAGGAAGACCATCCTCTGCGGTCTGGAAGTGATTATGCAGTCAGAGACTTCATGAAAATAATGTTATTACTGCACCATCCAGAAAGGCAGCCACTAGCCACATGTAGCCATTGAGCACTTGAAGTGTGTCTAGTGTAACTGAAGAACTAATTCTTAAATTTTAATTTTTTTTTTTTTTTTTTTGCGGTATGCGGGCCTCTCACTGTTGTGGCCTCTCCCGTTGCGGAGCACAGGCTCCAGACACTCAGGCTCAGCGGCCATGGCTCACGGGCCCAGCCGCTCCGTGGCATGCGGACTCTTCCCGGACCGGGGCACGAACCCGTGTCCCCTGCATCGGCAGGCGGACTCTCAACCACTGCGCCACCAGGGAAGCCCTAAAATTTAATTTTAATTAATTTAACTTTAAAATTGACATTCAACTCAGTTATTGGAAAACTTTTATGTATGACTTATGAAATGGAATAACTCAGTATATGAACCTATTTTTAGCTATAAATTTTATGAAATCTAAACACATCAAATTTAGTGTCCAAATTAAGATGGGTTGTAAATGTAAATATACACCCGATTTCAAAGACTAAGTATGAAAAAATGTAAAGTATATCTCTCTATATATAATTTTATATTGATTTCACATATAAATAAAATCAGTCAATATATCATTAATAATTTTATTATATAAATTAATATATTGTTAAAATATATTATTAATAGAATAAATTAACATATTTAAATATAAATATAACATTTATATATTGTGTAAAATATATAATTACATAAATACATACATGTAAAATTAATATAGTTTAGAACATTTAATACATCATTCCGATTAATTTCACCTATTTCTTTTTGCTTTTTAAATGTGACTTCTAGAAACTTTAAAATTATATATGCGACTCATATTTCTATTGAACAGTGCTGCTATATTATGTATTCATGTATATCCTCTAGATTGTTAAATAGACATAATTTTTAATGGCCAAGTACTATGCAAACTTTTTAATAACTTTTTTCCACTTCTCGACGTTAAGAACATTTTGTCATATGAATAGATATTCATCTACAACCTCATCAGGACTAAAATAAATGAGATCCTTGTTTGTTGGGTGAGCTTATTGCGGAGCAAATTATGAGTTGAATCTCCATTCCTTAATTAGACTTTTTCCTAAAATATTGATGGCAGAGAGCTAGTAGGTGGGGGAGTCCTGGACCATTCAGTGAGATGTGTTTTTAGGAAACAGAGTAGAGACTTGGATGAAAGGAGTGTTTGTAAGCTAAACCTTTCATATTACACTTGCCCTAGTTGCAGTAACAATAACAGACTATTGTCTGTCAGTAGTAGCTGTGGGCTATTCTCTTGTGCAAGCTTATCATCAAGCAATAATACTATTTTTAGGAGATGACTCTGTAGAGTTGACAAAGCATAAATAGCTACAGACTGCCTCTAAGCAACCAGTATAAAACAGATTGATGGGACGTGCTGCATTTAAAGTCTTATAAGAGAATGGGGAATAATAAAGTCTCAAAATAGATTTTCCTATAAGAAACTTTCCCCTTAAATGTCAACTTTTGAAGTTCAATTCAAATATAGCAAATCTGGACTTCTCATACATAAAGAATAATTATTTTGTACATATGCCTACATATACTGGCATAGAAAGGCTTAGTTACTGCACAGGTTTCCAGATCCCAAAGCAATAGTAAATGGCAACAATATGCCTTGCACGGTAAAAACTGTCCAGAGACAACATTCACTGTTAATGCTACTTCTCAGAGAAGTAGCATGGTAGTGTGGAAAAATCATGAGTTTCTAGCGTCTAAGACATTTAACTCCTGGATCGACATTTATGGTTGTGTGGCCTTAGAATGTAATTTAACCTTTCTAAACTTCAGTTTTCCCATCCTTAAAAAGTAACAATAGTAAATGCCTCCTTCGTCAATGTGAACATCAAATTTAGTATTGCATTCAATGAATTCTCTCAATCGCCTATTAGGTAGCAGGCACATAGTAGCTGTTATAAGGTAAGAAATCAGTAAATATTCTTTCTTTTTCATTTATGGTACTTAAACATCTAATGTCATTACATTAGAGAACGCACAGGAAAAAGAGCAGAGATAAGAAGAAAATAGAAATCAAGCATGATACTCTGTCAAAACAGACAAATAGGGCTATATAGTTTGGGTTTTTTTCTCGTTTCATTTGCCTGTAATTATTTAGTTTTGAAAGACATTTTAGTGGGAGTCTACTGCAGCATAGTCATTTGTTCTTTCCTTTAATTACACCAATATTTGTGGTCATCTGAACACATGTCTGGAAATTGACGATTGTCCGTCTGCATATTTAACCTTCATCTGCAGGGATGCCATACGAGGAGTTGAGTCTCTATGTTCAAGAAGTAAATAATGAAACAAGACCAAAGTTACACTTATTTTGACGGTGCACATCATATCAAACGTATTAAAATGCACCCACATTCCTAATTAAACATATAGATAATTATAAGAATTGAGGTTTGGTTGACTGACATATTGTTTTGTGTTGTAGATAGTGACCTATTTATGAATTTTGATTTACAGTTTGGCCTTTTCTTTTTGTGACTTGTAGATGAAACTTTGTTTTTCAAATTACAAACGTTTTTGTAGGCCTTCACAATCTTATGTACCTGGGCAAGCACTGTATCAGAGTATCTAACAGATAAAAGACTGTATGTGTTGTGAGGCGGGGTTTCTCATAAGTTAGTGGAAACAGACTGTTGGTCCCCGCACCTAGAGTTTTTGACTCAGCCCGTCTGGGTAGAATATGAGAATTTGTATTTCCAACAAGTTTCCTGGTGATGTTGATACTATTAGTGTAGCGACCACGCTTTGAGAATCATTAGTGTTGTGTTTGTAACTACTACAATGGAGACAATCTAGAGCAGACCGTTAGTGAGGGGACTGCGCTTAAATAAGCAAACATGTGTGAAGATATACAGGAGATGTTTGATTTGTACTCAAACAGCTTACTGCGTGGCAAGAGTTAGTGTCTGAAAGACGTGACATTGGTGCAGAGAACAGTGGAGTTTCAGTTTTAACAGTAATTGGTAGAATTCTCTTGGGAAAGTCACTTCTTTCTGGGTCCCAGTGCTGCCTGCATAGAGTGGGTTTTGAGTATCAGTAAATTACTAAATAGTAATCACTATATTAAAAAAGTTTTTTTTTCTTTTTTAGTATAAGTGAGAAGTGAAAAGAATGGGAGTTTAATATCCTTGAGAAAAATATACAGTCTAAACACTACGGCAAAACAGGAGGGCAAGAATCTGAGTGAGCATAAGCCGGTTGGCACAGTGGTTGGCTGAGGCGAAAAGGCCCTAAGGACCAGCTACTCTGTCACAGCTTTAGAAAACAATTGCTGAAAATCTGAGAGTGAACTAAAAGAGCTGTAACCTTGCCGTCCAAATGAGGCTACCAGCAAGGAAGAAATTTGTAGCAGTAAACAACCGTCCCTGGACCCGGCGGGACTCACGCTCAACAGCGACACCATGTGGCAATGACTGACAATAGCTGTGTTGAGGTACAGGGCAGTTCTCTCCGCCTGGGGCTGGAAGAGGACTGACTCCCTTTGCATTAAATAATCCCTAGGAGTTCTTGAATAATTTGCTGAGAGGGTGAGGCCTCAAAAGAGAGATATTGGACTTTTTCAATAAAGGCAGTTGGATTTAAAGTGATTCCACAGAAAAATAAAGAAATGTGACTGTATTTGTACACTAAAAATTGGTGATTTGGTTCATGTCTGAACTATATTGTTTCTGCCATGAGGAGTAGAAGGCAGGACTCAGTCTTCTATATCTAAGCCTGTAGAGGTCCAAATAATCAGATAGGAAGACATTGTCACAGGTCCCGTTCTGTTTTCATGTATGTCTATGCATGCTAAGGACGGCTTGAATGGTGTTAGGTTTTAAGTGTTTGCCAGATGGATTTCTGTTTCTGGGCAGTAGACAACTTGAACATTCTCCAACCATGTCTAAGCCTAGAAATTCTGGGTAAAATACAGCCAACAATCTTTAAAATGCATGGTTGAGCTCTCAAGAAAAGAAGGAATTCTATAGGGCCTTCAAATAATAAGATATTAAAAACTAAAGCTATGAGTGCAAAATAACACTGAGGTTATCCTGGGAGGGAAGAGGGTTCCAGCCCCGGGAACCGTAAGTCTGGGGTCTTAGCACTCACATGAACACAGCATATGAAGCTCTGATGCCAGGAGGTGGAGATGAAAATAAGACCACCACCCCAAGCTCTTCTCCCAGTAAAGCCAGAACACTTGAAAGGGTGGTCTAGAAAAAAAAAAAATCAAACTACTAGCACAAGAGAAACAGTTTTGTCTGACTGGATAGGAAAAAAAAGTCTCTTCTGGCATTAATAGTTGTGGGCTTTCCCATAAGTCGTTTGAGGTTTGAAGGAGCACTACTTATATAGTCTGGGAACCCTCAAGCTAGGAGATTAATATAAAGGTTAGTCCCAAAATGCTAATATCTTCAGTGTGCCTGACTAAAGCAAACTGGAAACCATTTTGGAGCGGCATATTCCCAAGTCAGGCTGTGGAGAATTTCCATGGAATATGTGTTCACAATTCAAAATTATAAAACCTTGATTAAATAATCTTTCATGAGGGAATGTTAGGGCACAAAAACAGAAATTTTAGACCCCTAAAAATTAATGTAATGGGGGAGTAGCATATCAGTTCGGGAGGGGTCCTGGGGTGAGAAATAGGTCTCTACTCTGTGCAAATGGCAATGGCTGTGAATGGCTCCCCTGAGCTCTTGAGTCGAGAGGATTCTGAGGCCGCGTCCAGGCTCAGTGGAAAAGCCTGATTGTCCTATGTAGTGTTCTCTTCTTATTGGAAAAGTTTGTTTGTCTATTTTATCTCTCTGGATCAGGGATTCGAGGGCCTAACAAGTAGTTTGAGATAATAAAGTATGTAACTAAAAGAGACAAAAATAGCAGTGAAGCATTCTCAGTCCTCCATAATGCCTCCCCCAACTTACTCCCTCCTACAAGTCTCCATTGCACTTTGTACATCCATTAATTATAACTTATCAGGGACTAATATTAGAAGTGTACAGATCTGCCTCCTGTACTAGGCAGTGAGCTCCTTAAAGGAAAAATAGATGATGTTTCATTCAAATGTGTATACCCAGGGCCTATCAAAGTACTTAGCACAGAGCATGGGTTTACTAAAAGTGTGCTGAATTGAACTGAGGGAGAGGAGTGAGCGATGGGGCATAAGCAACCACTTCATTCTTTATGCTGTCTTGCCAGACAAACGAAAACCATTCACTTTATCCAAAGCACCAAAGAGGAAAAAACAAACAAACAAAATTTGAATCACATATTTGTTTTTGTATATCTCCCTCTAACAAACTCTTGATAAGTGATTGATGGATCAGCTTTTTCAAAACAAAGCTCTTTAACTCTTTGCTAATCTACCTGTCTTTCTGGAAACCCAGATTCTATGGCCATGGTAGTGATACCAAATGGTTAGATGCGCCGAAGGCAGCAATTAGCCTTCAGAGGACAGTCCCCTTGGGACACAGGAAGTCAGCTAATGGAAGGGTTAGCAGCCCAACTGCCTCATGTGCCACCTAAAAGCTACTATTTTTATTCCTCATAAGATATTTTCCACATCAAAATTGTTGCCTTTTTCCCCTTGATATATCTCTTACTTCCCAATTAAGTTTCAGGCTTTCTTTTTCTTTTCCAGTTTCAACCCCAAATTCCCTCCCCAGAGATATCTCTCCAAACATGGTTTTATGAGGAAGGCTAACAGTCCTGGCCTGGAGGGTGTTAACGGTACCTTTGATACGGGTGAGAGCACAAATGCCCGTCTCACCTCCAGGGAGGGCTGCCAAACAGACAACCAGTTTAAAGAGATAGAACTCAAGCCCTTCCCTCCTTCCCTTCATTATACCCCACATCCAAAATCTCTATCTATCACTCACACTCCTGTTTGGTCTGGACAAGGGAGTGACTTTGGCAAGGCTCTCAGAATATTCATGAACTCTGGCATTCCCCTTTGCGGTCCAGTCAACCACAGTGGATTAGTTCAGTTTCCCCTTTTCACGGAATTTTAGGAGTTAGTGGACAAATTTGAAGACGTGCTGTTGAGAGATCAGATTACTTAGAGTGGCAGAATCGAAAGAATAAGGAGAAAAAAAAAGCTCCACAGAAGATAAGGCATTTGAGTAGGACCTTGAGGGAAATGGATAAAGATACTCCATGGGGACAGGGCAGAGCACACACAAAGATGGAGACGATCGGAGGTGGCCATGGGGTACATCAAGGGTCATGGTTTGAGTAAAATGTAACAAATACAACAGGATAAATGAAGATGAGAAGTAAAAAGTGATGTTAATGATCTGGTTGGGGTCAGATGGTCAACGTAAAAGAATTGCAAAGTTATTCTGTGGCAACAACCAAAACCACAACCATTTGAGTAGCTACTATGTGCCAAGTTCTACCATAGCCACTGAGGTTACCATGATGTCTCAGGCATGGGCTCAAAGTCCCCTCTAGGAACCCACAGTCTAGTATCTACTTACTAGACTTTTGAGAAACACACATCATAAAATAAGGGTATTTTACCCTGTGACATAAACCAAGTGTCTTAGGAAGTCAGAGGCATGGGGGGAAGTGCAGGGGTCAGAGAAGCAAGTTCAGTATCACTACAGGAGGAGGTGAATTCGTTTTTTCTGTTTTTAGCTTTTGACCCTGTTCGCCTATTTCCCCTAGTCTCCAACTCTGGCAACCACCTATCTGTTCTCTGTTTCTGTAAGTTCAGTTTTTTTAGATTCAACATATTAGTGAGAACATACAGCGTTTGTCTTTCTCTGACTTATTTCACTTAACAATATCCATCCATGTTGTTGTAAATGGTAAGATTTCCTTTTTTTTTGGTCAAATAACATTCTACATTTACACCACAATTTCTTTCTTTATCCATTGGAACACTTAAGGTTGTTTCAGTGTTTTGACTATTATAGATAATGCCGCAATAAACATGAGGGTGCAGATATCTCTTCCAGATAGTGAATTCATTTCCTTTGCATATATACCCAGAAGTGGAATATCTGGATCATGTGGTAGCTTTATTTTTAATTTTTTGAGGAACCTCCATACTGTTTTCCACAGTGGCTGTACCTTGTTAATTTTCTGAGGAACCTCCATACCTTTTCCACAGTGGCTGTACTCTCATCAAAAAGTGGCCTTTTTGATGAGAGTCATTCTCACTGTGCCTTTGATTTGCGTTTCCCTGATGATTAGTGATTTTGAGCACCTTCTCATGTACCTGTTGGTCATTGGAAAATATCTATTCAGGTCTTTTGCCCACTTTAAAATTGGATTTACTATTATTATTATTCATTATTATTGCTATTGAGTTGTATGCTTTCCTTATATATTTTGAGTATTTACCTCTTATCATATATGTGGTTTGCAAATATTTTCTCCCATTCTGTAGGTTATCTTTTTATTTTGTTGATCATTTCTCTTGCTGTGCAGAAGCTTTTTAGTTTTATATAGTCCCACTTGCTTATTTTTGCTTTTGTTGCTTTGTGCTTTGCTTTAGGTATCATATCCAAAAAAAAAAAAAAAATCATTGTGAAGACCAATGTCAAGAAGCTCTTTCCCTATATTTTCTTCTAGGAGTTTTATGGTTTCAGGCCTTATATTTAAGTCTTTAATCCATATCGAGTTAATTTTTGTGAGTGGTGTAAGATAGGGGCCCAGTTTCAGTCTTTTGCGTGTGAATATCCAATTTTCCAAGCACCATATTGAAGAGACTGTCTTTTCAGCTCCCTTGTCAAATACTAGTTGACCATGGGAGGAAGGGAATTTAAATTGGGCTTTGGAGAGTGAGATAATCAGAGGTTTGGGGATTGATAGGATGTGTGAGCAAGACAAGAGGTATTGTTAAGGGACAAAGCAAGTGTGTTTGTATCAGCAGAATATTGGTAAATATTTAACAACTAGCTGGAAGAGATGGAAGGTACTGGTTTGTAGCAACAGAAAATTTCTATTGTAAATGCTTCTGTGATAGACAATTTCAAGTTACCAATGTAAAGTCAACCCACTTGCAAAATCTCTGACAAATTATCAATCAGCTTTTATGAGCCTACTGAGGCTGGACACAACACAGAACAGCCTGGTTTGAACACGTTGAATTTGAGGTGACTGTCAGACATCTAGACAGAGGTTAGTCACCTAGTCGTAAGAATTACAGGTCAATTGTTCCAATGAGAAGCTAAGCCAACGCAGGGTCTTCAAAGTCCCACAGGTCTGCTGTATTGGGGGAGAGTGGCTTCATGCCCCTCTTCAACTAAAGCAGCTCAGCTCTAAATCTGTTTTATGCTTAAGCAGTAGGTACCACTTCACTAGAAGCACCAAATAAAACAGGGTTTCAGGTGATATTCAAGTTAAAAGATACCTTCAGATTAGCATTATGTCCCACATGCCCTTAGAATTACCCTTTCTAAGCAGCCTAAGTAAACTCCTAGGTCCTTCACGCGGATGCTTGTTACAGTACTTCCCATAATCACTTATCGCCACCTGCTGGATGAAGAGAAGCAGCGCTCAAGGACAAACTGTATCTCAAGGACAAACTGAACTCTTAAGTAGCTATATCTTCTGGGCTGTTTGTCCTCTGTCACTGTTGTTGTTAAAGCAAAAGCCAGCTGAATAAAGATAGTACAGACAGTTCAGAGAAATGGCACCTTCCACGGACATCTGCAGCCATCGTTGGCTGTTCTGAGAGCTTCTACATGCCTGCTGAAGGTCTCTGCTGATTGGCCCAGACTTCAGTGACTTGTGAGATACAAGGGGAGGTACTTCTCCTATATGACACTCTTCCAAACAGTTCCTCTCAGTGGTCAGTGCTCTAACGGATACTCAAAATGATAGGCAGTGCTTCCCAAGGAATTCCCATGGCATCTGTATATTTAGTTCATGAGCACCATAATATTTCCCAAACTGAAGGGATCCTATGGTGATATTTCACTGTGATCTAATAACATTTTAAAGGTTTTGATTATCCACTTTATCCTATCAACAAAATGAGAGTCACCTCAATTTTTTGGCAAAGTGATTTCGGCTTATCAATTCTACATAAACATAATGGCAAGGGCCAACTATAGTTGCTGACTTTTTCTTTTCTTACTTTAATCTAATCATAATAATGAGGATTTTGTTATAAGAAGAAAAACAATAACCAAGAGAAAATACAAAAGATATCTTAAAGTAATTGGTCAAATAATTATTAATGTGATCACTGCTTTTCATATAATCACTGCAAGGTGAAAAATTCTACCAATGAGTTTTCTTTGTATTGAAGGGGTTCAGAACAAGTCTCCCCAAAATGTGCCACTGTGGTATGTGGATTATTTTGCACTAAAGACAATGGAGAACTTGTAGATTCAAGAGAAACTTTTGCCCCTCCTGTGAGTACCTGGAAGAATTTAAATTAGGAGTTTTTCCCAGATTTAGAGCTATTGCCAGAGATCAGTTTTATTTGAGTGGCCCATCTGTGTGGCAGGGCAAACATCTTATTACCCAACATCTGCTTTTCTTCTTATTGTCCTGGGAATGACCCCCCTAACCTTGGAAGGCTCAGGCCCCTAAGCCGTTCCTTAGCTCAGAATGGCATATAGACTTCATTTTACCTTTCTGTCTTTGAACCTCTCATGTATGTGGAGTCCTCATATGTTCAAAATTAAACTTTGTTTTTCTCCTGTTTATCTGTTTCGCATCAATTTGATTATTAGATGAGCTGAAAGAAACTTTGAAGAGTAGAGGAAAATTCTTTCTCCACACAGTATTATTTTTTCTAATTGTTTTATATAAACCTACTGTTTTTATAAACATAAAAAGTGGATGCTCATCAACAACGTAGCAACTAACGTTCAGATTTAATCTGATTGAGAAAAATTAAATAAAATGGCATTTCTATCAACCAACGTTTGTCAAAAAACCTACAGTTAACATTATTGTTAAGGGTGAAAAATAATGTTTGCTTGCTAGGACTGGGAACAAGGTAAGGATGCCCGTTCACCACCGCTATTCAACATAACACTGTCTGTTCTAGCCAGTGATATAAAGCAAAAAAGGAAATAAAAGGAATACAGATTGGAAAGGAAGAAATATAACTGTCCTCATTTGCAGATGATATGATTATCTACATAAAAAATTCCAAGAAATCTATTCAAAAAAATCCTAGAGCTAGTAAAAGAGTTCAGCAAAATTGCATGATACAAGAGCAACATACAAAAACTAATTGTACTTCTATACACTAGCAATGAACACTTGGAGATCAAAATCTTAAATACAATACTATTTACAACTGCTGAAAAAAAGAAAAATGCTTAGGTGTAAATCTAATAAAAACATGATGAAAACTGTAAAATATAAATGAAAGAAATCAAAGATCTAAATAAATGAAGAGACATACTGCTGTCATGGACTGGAAAACAACATAGAAAAGATGTCAATTCTCTTCAAATTGATATACAGGTTTATTGCAATTTCTGTCAAAATTCCAGAAGATATTTTGTTGGCAAGGACAAGATTATTTTAAAATATATATGGAAAGGTAAAGTAACTAGAATAGTTAAAACAATTTTGAAGAAAAACAAAAAAAAGAATCACATGGGAAGACTCACTCTACCTGATTTCAACATTTACTGTATAGGTTCAGTAAACAACATAGATCAATGGAAAAACATAGAGAACCCAGAAATAGATCCACAAAAATATGCCTAATTAGTGTTTGACAAAGGTACAAAAGCAATGCAATGGAAGAAGGATAGATTTTTCAACATATAGTGTTAGAGAAATTGAATACTCACAGGCAAAAATATAAACTAAACACACATTTTGTACAAAAATTAATTCAAGGTTTTGGATCATAGATTTATATGTAAAACATAAAATGATAATGCTTTAGAAGAAATCACAGGAGAGAATCTTCAGGACCTAAGGCTTGGTGAAGTGTTCCTAGACCTGACACCAAAATCATGATTCATTTAAAAAAAAAAAAAAAGGATAAATTAGACTTCATCAAAATTAAAAGCACTTTAATTTTGCTAAGTAAGTGCATCAAAAGTTCCTCACAAGGCCCGTTAAGAGGCTGAAAAGACAATCTACAGACCAAGAGAAAAATATTTCCAAGCCACATATCTGATAAAGAATTCATATACAGACTTTTAAAAGAATTCTCAAAACACAACAGTAAAAAAATTAATTAAATAAACCATCCAATTAAAAAATGGGCAAAAGACAGGAAGAGATATTGCACTAGAGGATATACAGATGGCAAATAGGACATGAAAACATTCAACATCATTAGCAAATAAAGAAAAGCACATTAAGATCTCTATGAGATATTGCACACCTCTCAAAATGGCAAAAATGAAATACTGACACCCAGATTGTGGGCAAGGATGAGGGAAAACTGGATCTTTCATACATGACACGTGGCGATGTAAAATGGTACAGTCGTTCTGGAAAATAGTTCGGCAGTTTCTCAGAGAAACTAAACATACACTCACTATACGACCCAGCAACTGTCCTGCTGGGCATCTACCCCAGAGAAATGAAGACTTATGTCTAAACAAAAACCTGCACGTGGTTGTTCATAGCAGTTTTACATGTAGTAGCTAAAAACTGGAAATAACCAAAATAGATGAATGTTTAAACAGACCATGTGCATCCATAACAAGAATGCTACTCTGCAATTTAAAAAAAAAAAAGAACAAACTAGTGATATATGTAACAGCTAGGATGGATCTCAAGGACATTGTGCTGTGTAGAGATAAAAGCCAGTATCAAAAAGCCACATACTATATGATTCCATTTATATAACATTCCTGAAATGACAAACTACCTTAATATATGTATATATCTCCTGAATTTGATTTACACGATTTACCTGTCTATATCCTTCTATTAGTTGTTATCTCTGGGGGCCAATGTCATCTTTTACAGATGAACTGTTGTTAGGAGTTAGGGATGATGGAGGGAGGAGGTGAGTGTGACTCTCCAGGGTTAGCTGTGGGAGGTCTGTGGTGATGGAATACTTCCGAATCTTGATTGCAGTGGCACTTACGAAATCTAAACACCTGATAAAATGACACAGAACTATGCACACACTTTATACCATTATCAACTTTCTGTTTTGAAGATGCAGTCTCTGGGAAAACAGGATGAGGTATACGTGGGACTATCTGTACTGCCTCTGCAACTTCCTGTGAATCTATAATTATTTCAAAATAAAGAGCCGTTCTTGAAAAATCCAACTAGAGAAAAAAGAATGTATTAATGTACAAATAATATATTAATATTTGTATGATCAGATTACTTCTTCTTAGTGAATTCTAAGGGCAGGGATCCCATTTACTAATTATACTTCTGCTGAGTCGCTTTATGCCCCAATTTTTATTCTCTAGTACACAGACAAATTCTATCACATTTATAACTCTTTACTGAATTTAATGATTTACGTGTCAATGTCACTCTGTTAGATGCCAAATTCAGTTCTACACCAGTGTCATCTTTGAAACCTGAGTATAGCACAGCTCCTGGCACCTATTAGGGGTTAAATAAAGGTTGGTGAATGAGTGAGCTATATCCAAATGAACTGTACGTTCATTTTTAAAAAATGGAAGAATGAATGAGTGAATAATTGCAGATAACAGCTATGGGAGTTTAGAGTCTCCACCGGAAATATTTTGGTAAATGAAAGCACCTAATCTTACAGGGAACATGCTTATTCCATCAGTCCTGGTTATTTCCTAAAATGGAACAATTCCAAGATGGCCAGCAGGAGGCGAACTGCTCCTTAGTTTAGTGCTGAAATCTACCAAGTACCGTGGCTACAGGAGTTTCCTATATTCAGTTTTATCCCATGTTTACATTTACAAAGCTAACAATGTTTCTAAAATGACAATTTTTTTTTGTTATTTTTGCTCCTGCTATATTTATTTTTGCTGTGAAGCATAACTGTAAACTTGCAAATTCCCCATCTACAATCAGGATTTACCACCTATCTTGTCACCATGTCCTTCCCCACCCCTCGATTGAAAAAAAAAAAAAATGTGGTCAAACAAACAAAAACCACCTTACTTAAAATATACTGTGTTGGGTTTCCCTGGTGGCGCAGTGGTTGAGAGTCCGCCTGCCAATGCAGGGGTCACGGGTTCGTGACCCGGTCCGGGAAGATCCCACATGCCGCGGAGCGGCTGGACCCGTGAGCCATGGCCGCTGGGCCTGCGCGTTCGGAGCCTGTGCTCCGCAACGGGAGAGGCCACAACAGTGAGAGGCCCGCGTACCACAAAAAAAGGAAAAAATACCGTGTTAACTATTTTTAAGTGTACAGTTCAGTAGTGGTGAATATATTTGCACTGTTGTGCAACAGATCTCCAGAACTTTTTTGTCTTGCAAAACAGATGCCCATTTAACATTTCCCTATTTCCCCCACCTACACACCACTGGTAACCACCATTCTACTTTCTGTTTCTGTGAATTTGACACTTTAGAAGCCCCGTATAAGTGGAACCATACAATACTGTCTTTTGTTGACTGACTTATTCGCCTATGTCCTCCAGGTTCATATATGTTGGAGCATGTAACAGATTTTCTTTCCTTTTAAGGCTGAGTAATATTTTATTGTATGTATCGACAACATTTTGCTTATCTATTCATCTGTCCATGGACGTTGGGGCTGCTCTCAGCTATCGTGAATAATGCTTCAATGAACACTGATGTGCAGCAAGGTGTCCTTTCAAATATGGAATCAACACTCGCACACAAATGCCTTATGTCTCAATTCTCAACTCAGTCTTGTCCCCTTCAGAGTGTTTCACAAACAACTGGAGACAGATTTTGAAGAACAGCAACATCGTATAACACATAACACAAGTAGTCCTGTCTTCTACCTTCAACAGTCTCTACCATTTCCAGCCTCTGCCCACTGCCTGGTCCCAAAGCCAATGTCACATGTCTCAAGTTGGCCTTATGATACCATCCATGTTCAGGTATCAATTATATATTTTTGCATAAAAACCTCCCTAAGACATAGTAGCTTAAAATAATGATTTAATATTTCTCATGATTCTGTGACTGTGATCAGCTGGGTGGTTCTTCTGATGGTTTCCTTTGGGGCCACTCATACAGCTGCAGTCATCTGGCAGCTCCATTGGGGCTAGAGGCCATCCTCTCATTTGGGCCCTTGGAACAGGCTGTGAGCTGAGCCTCTTTCCTACATAGTTACTCATCATTCAGTAGTTAAGCACTGACTTCCTTACCTGGTAGTAGGAGCATTTTCAGAGCCAGAAGCATAAGTGGCAAGGTGACCTCATTGGTGGACAACCTCATCAGTGGAGAAGTGTCACTTCTGCCGCATTCTGTTGGTCAAAGTAAGTCACAAGGCTAACCCACATTCAAGGGATGGAGCAGCAAAGTCACATAGCAAAGAGGCATTCGGAATGGAAAAAGCCAACCATCTATTATAATGGTTAAATAGGGACATAATGGGAGGAAAACCAGTGAAACAGAGAAAGAGAAAATATGGTTGACAGATATGTGAAATCTCTTTGGTATGCACTAAATTGGAGAAATAAGTCAAAGTCTAAAATTATCCAACATAGGATTATTTAACCTAAGGTGAATTGTACCTTTCTCTGAGACACAATCTCTGAAGAAGGAAAGATCTCAAATATCCTAGAAAGTCTAAGACAACCTCAGTCCATCTTTCCTCCCATCCCTACACTCCCCTTGGACTTCAGAAAATTGGATAGGACATAAAATATTCCTCCCTGACACAGTTTAAAGGAAAACACAAACAACTCTCAGATACCACTGGAAGATGATTGCTTCATCTCAGAACAAAATAGGATGAGTAATATGAAAAGAAATGGCATCAAGCTCAGCAAATTACTACAGGATATAAAAGGTGGAAGGCTGGAAGGAAGGGTGGGAGAGAGGAAGGAAAGAAGGGAGGGAGGGAGGAAGGAAGGAACAAAGGAAGGAAGGAGGGAAGAAAGGAAGAGCTCATTACATCAATCCCATCTAGAAGAAAAACACATAGGTCAAAAGAAATGTTTCCCATTACAGAACAGGTTAACAGAAATGTGAATCCAAAAAATAAAAATAAACTTAAGGAAGGTATAATAAAACAATAGGAGGAGATTTTAAAAGAGGGATAGTAGGCTCAAAGAAGTAATAATATAGAAATCATAAATTACAAATAAGAAAGAAGAAAATAAACTTTACTGAAAAATGGAATCTGGGCCATGTAAGGAGGCTTAAGATAATCATAGTGTTTGAAAATATAAAACAAAAAGATTAATGCAATTATCAATAAGTTAATAAATTGGAAAGGATGTTAACAGTGGGTGGCTGCATTGGATGATTGTTATTTTCCTCCTTATACTTTACAATATATTTTTTAAATTGCCAAAATAAAAATAAAATCTGTCAATTAGGAAATTGTTATTTTTTTTAAGAGAGGTTATAAAAAGTAGTGAAGTTTGGAGAGGTGGTCTGAAACCAATTTATTGGAGTTTCCAAGAAAGGGGAGAGGTTGGTGAAGAAATAACATCAGGAAATAAAAACCAATCACTTATCTGTCCTTTCCTACAGTGAGAGAAGACTGAGGGAGCCAGAGGGAACAGATGCCACAGGGTAAATACTTTAGAAAAATAGAAGAAGGACACGTGCATAGTCAAAACAGAGATGTGGAATCAGTCCAGAGGCAGGAATCACAGATGTGTGTGTGAGAAAGAAGAATTAATCATTAAGAAAACAAAGCCCTGGAGGAAGTGAGGAGTCAGGTCTGGGGGGAAAAAAAAAAAAGAATCACACTTCTTCTATGATGGATTAGAAGGAAGTTGGACCAGGTGTGCACACAGAAAACAGGAAGGAAGATGATAAAAGACACATGTCTTGTGCAGTATGGCAGAATTCAAGTCAGAATGGGCCTTTTGCAATTGCGTTAGCATCGCCATGGCAGACAGCAATGTAATGAGGGAATGGCACATACACACTATTAATCTGTACCTAGTCAATATCCTTTGGTACTGGATCCTTTCTGCTGTTCAGACATTTATTACCACCTATATAGACATGGGTAAAGACACTTCAAATACTTTATGAATTTTCAAAATATTTTTTGCCTAAATGAATTTTACTGTTTTTTTCCAGATTATAAAATTAATGCATTATAGGGGAACAAGAAACTGATGATCACCCCAAATCCCACCACTCAGATACAAATATTGTTAATATTTTAGGGCATTAACTTCCAGAGGGAACAATGAGAGGGGTGACACTGAAGAGGAGAGAAAGAGAAGAAAAGGGAGAGAAGAAAGAAGAAGGGGAAAGAGGAGGAAAAGGGATTTTATTTTTCCTTTCACCAGAATCGATAAATTATCATATGCTATTTTAGAAGCTGTCATTTTGAATTCCTATGGTGTGAAGTTTTCCACTTTAGTAAATTTAGATAAGCATCACTTTTTAAGAGTTTATTCTATTATATGAATATACTACACCATTACTGTTTCTCTAGTAACAGTCAACCATTTAGACTGAGCATTACTTTGTATCTTCCAGCAGTTGAATCATGGCTTCTTCAGAACAAATTTGAAGAACTAAAAAGTTCTTCATACCGAAGACTGAAGTGTTTGTGGACAATTTTTAGACTTTCAGAACACATTTATCAAATTGCCGTCAGAGATGTCATAGCATCTTATGTTGTGCTGCCCTCCTCAAGGTCTGACTGCCTATAACTTTGAAACACTGGAGATCTGCATCTTTTAAATCTTTTTCCCACGTGGTAAGCACAAAAATACATTAATTAATGAATTTATGTTTGCCCTTTTCATTTCTTTCCTGTGCATGTCTTAATCCAGACTTTTGCCCATTTTTCAATTGAGGGTTAACGTATCTTTGTTTTATTTTAAGTGCTTTTTAAAAAAATTGGTGATATGTCGTACTATTAATACACTATTAATAAATTTATTTCAAGAACTGTTTCAGAGTTCAATTACTGATGGAGTACAACTTGATGAACTTGAACATTTTCATTGTGTTTATTAAGAAGGCAATATGACATACTCCTTAAATGTATGAACTTTGCCAGGACCTGGGTTCAAATCCCTGCCAGGGATAACCCACTAGCTATGGTTAGGTGAGTATTTTCACATTACAGGATTGTTGAGAATATATATGTAAATCATTTAGCACAATGTCTGGAACAAAATAAGTACCCAGTAATGGGTATTTATTATAATTAACATCATATTTGATTGATCTCAAGATCTTTGTTATCATAATAATATTACTGATTCATTGGTTATTTGAATTTAAATTAAACTTAAATTTAAGTTTAATCATTTGTCAACCTTCCATCAGAGATGGATGGGATGATTTCACCCGCCTCTAACACTTCTTGGTTCACTACTATCTTAGCCAATGCTAGATTCCATTGCCCTAAATTTCAAAGATAGAAGGAAGGTGTGGGAAAGAGGAAAATCTCTCCTCTTTGGTAAAGGGACGTTGCCTGAAGTCTGTCTGTTCCAGAAGCTCTAGTGTGGTTGCTGCCACCTACCTATTTCTTCCAGGCTGATTTGCTTTCCCCCACAGCAGAAGGTGTTACCTGGAGTTGATGAACATGAGAACTAAGATATTCTCCTGTATGAGATGTGAGGCTCCCTCTTGGGGCCCTAGCTGAACCAAGGCCCCGCCCCCACCGCCACCCCCAAGCTCGGTCAGGGGCTTCTTTCCCACTCAGGTTCGCGCTGCCAATAATGAAACTGAGTTTGGTGCAAGCAAGACAGGCTTTTATTCAATGGCCAGAGAATGGAGAAGGGGAGCTCATGCTCTAAAGGCACCATCTCCTCTAAGGGAGGGGAGTAAGGCAATCTTAAGGGTCAGACAGGTCATCAGGGCACTAGGAAAGGGGTGGAGATTTCCAGGGGAACCCCAGGCATGCGCGGTCTTCCACACTCCTTTGCACACGGCACCAATTGTGCAAGCAGAGTACAAATGCCCCCATTGGGCGAAGATCTTAGCATGGGGATGAAGCAAAGGTAACTCTTAGACTCCTCCAGGTTTCATCTGCACAGGTGCGGTCCTGTGGTCAAGTCAGGGCCAGGTCTGGAGCAGCTGACCACTGTGTATCTCTCAAAGCATGTATCTCTCCTAGTACAGCTGCAAAGCACCTCTGCCCAACACCAGGTACTTTTGAAACAAGCAGAGATGAGTCAGGGGAAGTGTCTTTCAGCTTTCAGGTGTTGGTATGGAAACACAGAGATAAATCAAGGCAAGGAAAGTGGTGACATTTAGCCTACTTTGTCCACCATCTTGGATCAAGCCAGTTCAGTCTGGTTTGCCCCAGGCCTTTGTGGCAGCCTGTTGATAAAACACAACTAGCCTGTATAGTTAAAAAAACAGTTTTTGCTCCTGGGGCCTGGGCTACATAGCATGGATGACACTCCCATGCACCTTCACCTTTGCCATTGAATGTTTATGACAGCAGCTTGTTACTGGAGAAATGCTGTGTGCTTTATGGAGAGGTTTTCGTTTGACATGTCAAAACTCTGAAGAGTTCCTTGTTTTGTTTTCAGTTCACCAGACATCATACTCTCCACAGGATGTAGTCAATGAAACAACTGTGAATGATCTCTGAAAGGCATTCTTGATCTTTTGTTTATTATTTTTTTAAAAAATCTGCGTTGTGCACTAGAAACGTATCTATAGATGAACTCTTTTTAAAAAATATCCTATTGAAAATTCCATCTGGTGCTTAAAAACTAGGGATGCAAAGAATAATTAATTTCAGTGTGATTGTCCTCCAGCTGCATTTCTGTAACCTGTGATTCCTTGGCTATCTTAAATGGATATTTTGCTAGGATCATCTCATTGGTTTTTATTCACCTGGGCATTCTTTAAATTGAGCAACTACTATGTGCCAGGCATTGTGCTAGAAACAGAGGATATAAAGATTATTTCTGTTCTCAGTGACAGATGACTTTGCAGACAAGACAATAAATACATGAAAGGAATATATCAATTTAAGAAACATGCTAAATACCAAATGAGAGTTATGTGAAATAAAATTCGTATTTATGGCAAGACAGGAAAAATTTAAACATAAAAATTCTTTTCTGCCCTTTGTCCTCCCCTCTCCCCCCACTGTGCATTGTGTATCAGCATTATGCATTTACCAAACCTTCCCCTTCAGCAGGAATACCTGCTCAACCATAAACAGCAACATTCTCCTAGCATCAACAAGACAAGTCCTTAGAAGATAACATTCCTTCTTAATCTTGTAAAGGATCACGTGACCCACCATCATGGCACTTAAATCTGGATTATGTAAACTGTCAATAATACATCATTTAATGTACAGCCATCTGTCTCAAAAAACTTATATAAACTGTGTCTTGACTTTTAACAGGCAGAAGAGTTCTCATAGCTTTCTGAGATGCTCTTCCCGGGTTATAATCCTCAAATTTGGCTCCAATAAAATTTTCCAATTCTTTCTTAGATTGACTGATTAATTTTCTTTGACGGTTACAACCACTGGGAGGAAAGAAATCTCACAGTATAGAGTTGCACTCCTGGCGAAAGAGCACATTCAACATCACTCAACATATATCTCATCAAAGTTATAGCTTTTGGAGATAAGCTCAAAGGATACAGTCTTAGCAAATTTAACAGAAGATCACAGGCTGGGAAAAGTATAGATGATGCAGCTTCTTGGGACTTCTCATTTTCCTTGTATGGTTTGTGGTAATGTGTTCTCTTTAGGAGACAATCCTGCCAGGTCCCTCCCTGGAAGGCCCAAGTAGAAGCCAACGATCCTCTGATACCTATAACCACATCACCTTAAAATCATTGTATTTCCTTTTATGGTTGCAGGTTGCCTTTAGCAAGCCATGTATTTAGACCTAGAATGGGGGGGGGGGGGGCAGGGTGGTGGGGGAAGAGAGGGGTTGGGGACAATCTCTTAGTAGGTCTCAATGCCATCTAGCAACACTGTGCCCAGGTTATGGAACATGGGCAGTTGGGTGCAACTACCTAAGAATGTCTAGACTTGAGGGCATGTGCTATTTATAATCTCCAAAGTCTAGGAGGGTATGATCCCATGATCGATCCCTTAGCGGGATAGAGACGAGGTTTCAAAAGGACATGTGCATTGGGCTAGAACTTAAGAGGTTGATAAGTAAGTACCAGGGGTGCAGGCATCCCATCTGTCCTATTCCCCAATTTATCTCTAATGCCTAATTCCTTGACACAGAGTAAGCACAGCTTTGAAATTTATTGTCAATCTTGATCTAATTGAATCTAATCTAGTTGCAGTGTCTTAAAGTGTGCTATTAAGTTAAAAAGTGGCGTTATCTTAAAAACAAACAAGTCCACAAATAAAAGCCCCATAGATCTACCAGCCTGTTTCTGTTTTGACCTTAATAAAAGTGAGTAACTCTTCAAAAGAGTGAAATTGTGTCAAGGTATAGAATAGTTTATGATTGAGAATTTTGAGATTTTTTAAATTGTGAAAATTTGAGCAATGAGATCTACTCATTGGACTGAGAAAATTTTGTTCTCATTTATTTAAAATTGTTTCGAGTTTTTATTAGCTTATAAACGTTCAGTTCTGAGACCCATTTTGCTTCCTTTATTTAAACCCAGCGCAATGCCATCTAAGTGATTTTTGATAGTGAAAAATACCTGGACATCATGGGACAAAATTATCAAGAGATGTAAAAATCTCATTTCCTGGATGTTTATTGAATTGTTTTGTATCTCTATTCTGTGAAAGTCAAAGTCGATTCTGAGTTCTGAATTTCTGATATATAATGAAATTGGATATGAGTTTTTAAAGTAATGTGTTAGATATCTTTATTAAAATCCTCAAATAGTCCCTTGAATTGAGGATTTGAGTGAAAGTATGAAGTTAAATTTAAAACAACCACGTTGGGGTAGGATTACATTGCTTCCTTTTGCCATCCTATGGGTATAATACCTATTCCAGAGATTCTTTCATTTCTAGTACACTAAAACGTATTTCATACCTCTACTGTTTCTGGTACAGATATGATTTCTAGCAAATATCTTTTCTTTCACTCATTATTTATCTATCACAGAAAGGATAAATGCAAAAATTTTATGTAGAAAAAAAATCTATGGAAGTTACAAGTTGGAGACTTTCCTCCTGGTTTCAGACCATTTGAAATACTGGAAAGATATTTATATATGCCTGTCACTCGCTGTTACCTAGAAGTATGACTAAATGTAATTAAAATAACACAAACAAGGATATAGGTCACAAATCAGAAATGGTTAACTCTGTGAACCTGAAATGAACTTCAGATCTTTTTTCCTCCTCCTGACAACACAGCTGGAGTTATTTGTCTACAACCCAGCACCAATCCCTGGAGAAACACCACCACCCGCCCTTCCTGACCCCACCCTCCAAACACACACCCACATCCAGGCAGGAAAGCAGCCAAGATTCTGTATATACAGCTTTTATTTGTAAATTCACATTTCTTAGCTTAGAGACACTTATTCTATAGAAGTTTTTGGTTTTTGGTTTTTGGTTTTTTTTCCCTACCTTACAATATTTAGACTGGCCAAAAAATCAGGGAAAATGCCCTTGGACTACAGCCATGACAAAATTTAACTTGGTGCTTATGAAAGCACCCACACACCAAATTCCTGTGACAGGCTTCAGCGTGAAGTATAATCACATTTAGTTTCCAAGTTCAAACAACAGTTTCAATTACAGATAAACACGTACCCACAGATCCGGGCTGGACAGTTATTGCAGCTAGTGGCAGAAAATAGTCAAGGGGGGGTGGTGGCCGTAGCCTATCCTGGAGGACTCAGTGGTTCAGCTCTATCCCGGTGGGTCTTATCTCCTTAAACAGGACCAACCAGGCCAAGTGGCCTAACCATGCTCTGCATACCTCCTTACCCTGCTAGAACCTGAACATTCGCCTTCTTCCCCCTAAGGTTTGCCCTCTTTTCTCTGATTCTTGGAAATATCTTTAGGTTTCACCTGATTTTTTGCTCTGCCATGAATAAACTAACCAGCTAGAAAATTATGCATGAGAGTTACTTACCCTCATTTAAGAAGTACTGACTGGAGGCATGGCAGCAAAATTAGGGATAAATAAAGGTTTTGTTGTGCATTTGAAAAGGAAAGAATAGCCTTTATTGGAAAAAGTAGGATACATACATTTCCATATATGATCATGTGAATTTACCATTCAAACTGAGGACTAGTCACATGTCTTAAGTAGATGAAAGAGTGCAAGAAAGGGTCTCTTTCAAGACAAGAGGTAAAAAAAAAAGCATATTGTATAAGAGCAACTGAAAGCTAAGCAGGAACAGATGTGGATGCCTTTTCCTTTAAAGAATCAGCCCAGAATTTATAGTCTGACATTTCCTTTAAGAACGGGAGATTAACAAAGTGAGAAAAATGAAATAGTTGTATATAGTAAGTTGGTCACAGTGACACTTCTAGAAAGTATCGGAAGTAGCAGTCAAGGGAAAAATGCCCCAAATGTATCCACCCAAGGGAGGCTAGAATGCCGTTTTTTCACCTGTTCACCTGCAGAGCTCCAATTCGTCCTTCAAGTCCTAGCCCAATCGTTACCACCTCTGGGAAGCCACTGCTGATACTGCCAAGCAGGACCCAGTGCCTGCTCTGTACTCCCTGGCACCCTGCCCATGGCTCCACTGTAACATTTACCATCTTTTAGGGATCACTTACACTTCTGCTGCCTCCTCTCTCTCACCAAGACTGGAAGGATCGTAACTCGCTTTTCTCTGTATTCTTGCTGTCTGGCAACGGAGAAAGGCATCTATCCATTTGATTAAGATCTGCTAAGATGCTCTACGTAGAGGCAACTGTGTCTGCATGTGTTTTGAAAAATATATAAAAATCAATGAGACACTTCTATAAAGAAGTAGATATCCTTCTGCTAAGTGCAGATAAAAATCTTCGTTATTATATATAAAACAAACATAGGAAGATTCTGAAAGGTGGAGAGGAGAAGGCAGACAGGCTAGGGATCTCGGGACCCAAGGAACAACACTGTAATGAGTTCTGCTGGGTTTTCTTTTAGTTCATATATGCCAGACTTGTTGCTGAAGAAGTCAGCAACCTGGAAATGTCAACGAGTACAGACAAAAAGAAGTCCCAAGAAAGGCCTGCTATCTCACCAGCCAAAGGACCAGAAGAGGAGTGGCCTAGCAAGGGAGAAAACAGTAACTGCTCCACTCCAACTACACAGCACATAAAAGACCATGATCCCACCCATGCCAGCAAAGACAGTGGTTTGCCAGGTTGTGAAAAGGTGCCCCAAGTCCTCTGCCAGGATAGCATCAGAGAAGACTGAGTAGGAAACTGGTAATTTCATTCCAACTTAGTGATAATAAAGTTTTCCCTGCCACCCCTGTCCACAACATCAGTGGAGACCACATGGGGGCAGTAACAAGGTGCCCTGCACATCTCAGCCAGGGAAGCATCAACGGAGACCCAGTGGGAAGCTGAATTCTCACCCTGCCTAGTAACAAGGGTCCCCTCTTACCCCATGTCAATAGAGGCTGCGTAAGGAACCTGGCAATAATGAAACAGTGCCCCCAATTCCCCTGCTAGGGTGATGACAGAGAAAGTCAGCTAAAACAGAAGGTTTAAATAAGATCCCTAGTTTCATACATAATCCCTAAAATACCCAGGTTTCAGCTGAAAATCATTCACTACAACAAGAACCAGAAAAATCTTTTTGAATGAAAAAAGACAATAGATGTGAACACAAAGATGACACACGTAGAAATTATCTGACAAGGATTTTACAACAGCCATCATAAAAATCTTCAGGAAGCAATTATGAACATGTTTGAAACAAATGCAAAAATGGAAAGTCTCAGCAAAGAGATAAAATTTCTCAGCAAAGAAATAAAAGCTACAAAGAAGAATCAAATGGAAATTTTAGAAATAAAAAAACACAATAGCTGAAATATAAAAATCAGTGGGTGGGCTCAACAGCAGAATGGATTAGACAGAGGAAAGAATCCGTGAACTTGTAGATAGAAAAATAGAAATTACCCAATATGAACAACAAAGAAAAAAACAGACTGGGGAAAAAAAATATACAGAACCTCAGGGATCTGTGGGACTAAAACAAAACCAATGAGACTTTGTAAATTAGTAAATAATTTTCAGATGCAAATTGTATTATCTAAATTAGGTCTTTGTGGCCCCTATGCTTTTGAAGAACAAGTATCATATGAAGGACAAATACAGATCTTTGTTGAATTAATATAGCACTTATATCAGACCCACGTAGCCTAAAAGTGAATGTAGCTTTTGAAAGTCCACAGGTTGGTACTAAAGGGTATAGTCTATGAAGCAGAGAAATCAAGTTCATTTATCATGACTACCGAGAAGATATAAAATGATGATAACACATTCTCTTCAAATCAATGGAACTTCAAAATGAACAGCTCAGAACAGTATAGCTCTGCTGCTGGTAGCATCGTTTTTTGTGCACAGAGGAAAACATTCCTACTATCTGGATGAAAAATGCCACCTTGCATGAGTTGACAAGCTCTGTGAAGCTTCACTAAGACAAGACACACTTTTAACAGTCTAAAACCACCATTTGGGGAGTTATTTTCAACCTATGTTAAATACCAGTGAGAAGGATGGGAATATTTTTCTTCTTTGGTACACATGTTGAGTAAAATTTTATAAAAAAGATGTACTCAATACAGGTCTTCCCTCAAAGTTTAACTTGAAAGAATCATTAAATCTGAAGAAGCCCAGTCACAGTTAAAAAACAACACAGGATTACATACTTTGGCTTTTGAGGGGCTGTACAGAAAAGATAGAAATGGGGCCTCAAATATTGTTGCTTCCATTAACTTTTATGATTAAAATTAAAATAAACTCCAAGTTAAAAAGAATCCAGAATCACTTTTCAATTCTTATGAAGAAACGAATGAAACATGGCCTATTCCAATCCTACTCATTAGTGTAGTGTTTGCCAGCAACATAGAAGTTTATTAATGATAGTAAGATTCAAACATCTGGTGTCCAGAGAATGTTCACAGCTACTTCTGCCCTTAAGAGAAGTAGAAGAGCAGTTTTAGGTATGGTCTGTCTTTATTCCCAAATCTGAACAATTCTTACACATTCAGACACGTGCGTGACTCAATAGGAACACTTTCCTACTGTTATGCGGAGGCCACAAGTTTCCCTGAGATGGTTGTGTATCACAAGAGGATTCCCAGTTCTAACTCTGGTCAACAGTCTCCAAACAATGCAATAGTGTAAATAGAGGATGTATAAAATAGAAGGTTCTTTCAAAAAGATTTACGGCGTGGTTTTGGAATAAAAAACATCAGCCTTCTTGGTTAAAGGTTGGCAAATGTGTTTTCAACTTTAAAATGTCTGAAATTCGCTCTTTTCTTTCTTGATAGAAGCTGAGTCCAGTGATGTGTTCAACATCTGTGATTCGAGCTCTGTGTCGCCTCAACAACTCTTCAACCCATGAGGATTCATGCTTCCCATGCTATGAGCGTGGGAAAGGAAGAAAAGTCACTGGAGAGCAGTCAATTAACCTTCCCTATGAACTTTCCATCTCCCCCATTTTAATCAGCCGTGACACCTTGGCTTTTAAATGGCATATACCACGACAGTTGTTAGGCACAATCCCCTCTTGAGTAGCTCGCTATCTAATACGTACCATGCATGCTTGTTTAATAGATGTATCAAATCTGGGAAAAGTATACGTGGAACAGATGTTCCTCTATTACTTTGGTGCAAGAAACGTCAACAGTATGGGGTTAAAAAATGTTAGAAAACAGAAGCAACATGCCATGTAGAAAGAATATGGAAATTAGCATAAAGAAACTTGGATTCAAGTCCTGTTTCTACCATTATCCTACCAGGTAAACTGAGGCAAGTTATTTAACATCTGAATCCTAATTCTCTTACCTGCACCCTCCTTACTGGGTTACTCTGAAGATCAAATGTAATGATGTGTGCAAACGCACCGTACAAACGCTAGTTCTTATCCGAATCAGTTATCTATGTGGTTGCGATGAAGAAAGGATTAGGGGAAGTGGTAGAACGCACTTTCATTTCTGGTGAGGTGGTGAAGTTTTAGCTAATACGAGATCGAAAAAGAATTAAAGCCTTAGGCTCTGGCACATGGAAGCAGAGATGGTAGCTAAGGCAGGTAATAGGGATAGAAATCATACATCCATGTGCTGGTATACATTTTTCTGAAAATGGCTACTGGAGAAAGTCAGATGAAGAATATATCCACTGGTTGGTGTGCTATGATTATACTTTAAAGGCATACTTCAATAAAGGTTCATGTACCCTTAAGATATTGTTAGTTGGAAATGGCAAATATTAGACGTTTCACATAAAAAGGAACAGACCAATAATTTCCACTTTCCCATTAGCCTCCAATCATCCACTACCCAAAACTGCTGCTCCACTCGGTCTCCTCCTCGGCAGCAGTCCTCACTCTCTGACTCAATAGACTACTTGGCCAGTAGATATCTGCCATCTGTTCCAATATTTACAGGAATAAATAAAAAGTACACACAAGGGATCTGTTCTCTCAGGCCAATATCCAGCTAATCCTTAGTCACCATTTCTGTGAGTATGTGTGATACACCTTCAAATAATCCTCTTTCTGGATCACGTTCAATATTTAGTGTCTTCTAATTACACTGCCATTATAGAATTTGTTAAACGCTTGTATTTAAGGTATCGGTACCATAGCTTTTGGAATGTACAGATGGAAAAGGAACTCAATGCCTAATTCATGGCACTTAACATCACTGTGGTCAGTGAAATGTAAGCATAAGTCTATTGCTGCCTTTTTTTGCAGGGAAGGGCCCAGAATTCATACATGGATTTAATGGCTAAGCCATACGAAGTCACTAAGTTTTGACATTTTGATCTTACTGTTAGTGCTTTTAACAGACAAGAATGATCTTCTCTGAAGATATGTCATCTTAGGGGGTCAAATTTAAAACCACCCTATAATTTCGAAGTACATGTATGTACCAGTTATGTTAGATATGACACACACAAACATATTTATGTATCAATGTTTAAGGTAAATTGAAAAAGGTTACTTACAGCACAGCTCTCACTGTTATCAGTCCTGTGAGGCAAAATGAAAGCCAAGGTATCTAGATTTTCACACTGTGAGGGAGTCTGAGATGTATCTTTACAACTTGTTAGCACAATGAAGAAGTGAGTTGGAATCAGAATTTCTTGATTACGGATGATTCTGCTGTTTCTGTAAAATATGGTAATATTCACTTTAAGAAAGAAATAACTATCTTCCTCTTATTGAATATTTCACTCAAGTATATTGTTAATACAACACATCCCAAAATAAAATTCAGTCAAATAATTAAACATACTGTAAGAAGCTAGTTATCATAATACCTCAACATTTTCTGCCAGATGGAGAAAGAATAAGAATTAGAAGACAGCTAAACACAATCCAAATAATGTGATTTTCTACAGAAATTTATTAAACTTTGGATTTTGGGGGGTAATTCTACATTAACAAACTGAAATTGAGACACTAAAGAGAAAAATATCAATTTTGAATTTGTACAACCAAGACCCTAAAGCATTACTGATAGTCTCTTATATTCTAGGCAGTTATGAACAGAGAGTGAAAGAGAACTGGTCTGGGACTTTTTTATTCTAGATCCTTCAGAGAACCTATGAACTCTCCTATGTTTTACCTGGATCTTCTTTCCTATCCCATAACTTTTTTTTTTTTTAATTGAAGCATATTCTCAAAGATGTCCCAAGTGACACTTTTACCTCACCTTAATTCTGCCATTTCCTTTGGTCTCAAAACTAGATTTGTTTGAAATTTTAAAAAAAGACAACCTAGGTTTGTTTGGGTGGTATTTTAGCATCTTTCAAAATTTAAGGTAGTGGTATCATTGTTTTTAAACATAATCGTATGTGGAACCATGATACATAAAATAGATGGAAACAGCGCTCTGGTTGAAGCTGTGAATGGGAAAGGTATAAGTTCTCTTCTTTACCCGCTCTACTGCTGTCATCTCTGAGGCATTTACATGGGACCCTTATGCCTCAAGGGATATAGTAAAAACAACAAAAAGAAAAATGTAATTTTACAAACTAAAGTGGTCACAGGTGTATGTGTGTAAACAGTAATCCCTAAATCTGCCTGAGAGAGTGGTTCTCAGAAAGGGGCTGAACCTCAGTGGATGTTTCACTCTCTTTTTCTTACAGTCTGAATAGCAACAAAATTGCTCCCCAAAATATTGTTAATTATTGTTTTAATAAAGATTAACTAGTCTCTAAAATGTTCTTCCCCTCTCCTTTATAAAAACAGCACCACTGATGGTTTCTCAAGAAGGTCACTGTATCATTCCCCTCCCGGCAGAGTTGGGTAAAAGCTGTGACATTAGACCAGGGGCAACCCTGGGGCACTACCGCTTTATAAGCCTTCTGCTTCCTTGACTCGGGGTGCCTCCAGCCACACTATATCATTCTTCATCTTCTAATTGGCAGTATGCAAGTTGAGACAGTATCTTAACAACAGCCACACAGAGAGATTTTTCAACACTGATGTTATCTTCTTAACAAAGGCAGAGTTCAGTATTTAATAGGAACCACAGAATTATTCATCTGAGCTGAGTGGGCGATAAGCACTACTTTCATCTAAAAAATATTTAACACTGAGCAAAACATCAAAATTAATCAGACATTTCAAGGGGCTTCCAGCGTAATCAGAAATGTCATGTACATAAATATGAACAGTATCAGATAGAAAAGGTTCTGCTGACTCAGCTGGATGGTAATCTCACTTGAGAGCTGTTTTCAAGAGGAAATGAAATACGTTCTTACTGTTTCAGAGTCTCCAGGGAATCATAATGTCCGTCATAATCAAAATCAAAGACGGGACCACTGACAACATTGAGACCATTTCTTTCTTCAGCATACCTTTGCAGTAGGGTGCCGTGAAAGTAGTGCCATGTAACTGAAACAAGGAGGAGGACAGTATAGTTTCAAAAGAACAAGGCGCCATGTTGTCATGTGAAATAAATCAACACCATGATTCCAAATTAGCATCTGTCATAATTAGGGATAAAGTCAAGTTTGGCCAAAAATACACTGTTCAGCTTTGGCCCTTGGAAGGACTAACCAGCAAATGCTGAATTCAACTCTATTTCAGCCATCCTTAAACATGGGCATTATCATGAAGCTGTGATCACACATCATCATTAAGCATAAAAAAAAAATCATGAACACAAACAAGGCAGGTTATTCAAATTTATTGTTAATATCTGAATTTTTCTGAAATATTCAAAAGCATTCTAGATGTAAATTAGAGTAAAAATTTCCTTGTATGCTCTATATTTTGAAATTCTATGTCACAAAGTATAAATGTGTATTTATTCTTATAAGAGTCAAGTACTGCAATAATTAATAATGATGTAAAATCTATTTCTTTTAAAATAAAAAACAATTATCAAGAACTTCCAAATAGTTAAATAGTACAACAGACTGAAATTTAATATATGCTAGTAGACCGTATTAGCTATATAACTTAGGAAGAACATTACATACTTTTTCCACCAGAAATCCTTGTAAACACCTAAGTACAAAGCATAATAATAACTATAGGAATATACCATAATTCTAATACTTGTAGAATTTTTTATGTACTGGTATTCTCAAAGTTAAACAAACCTATAAGAACATATCTGATGTTTAGTCATTTAATTTAGAGCATCAGTCTTAGTACATATAAATCATACCTATAATTTAGGGAAATTCATTGAAATTATGAGATATAAGATTAAAATTTTTTACCTTGAAAACTCTGGTACATGGGCACTATATTAGTAGTAAGCAATGCTTCAGAATATACTTGACTTGAACCTTTATTTAATTCTACAAAGAAAATAACAAGGTCAACTATTTCATTCTTCACAAATAACACCAGGAATTATACTTTCTCATGGGAGGCATTTAAAAACATCAGCTGAGTATCATCTTAAACTTGTAAAACTTTCCCAGGTACTGGGTCAAGGGGAAATGCAATGTGTTTGGTCAAGTTCCTTAAAAAAACAAAATATTTGGATCTTTTCTTCTTCAAGATGAATTTATCAATGAAACAGAATCTTTAACATGAAGGTCCCAAATTAAACATATTCAAATTTTACCTCATTTGCCTTATTTCAACTAAAGTATATAGTGTTAACAATCTTCTTTCCTTAAACTCTCTCAGAGTGAAAAGAAAAAAAGAGAATATCTGGCTTCAGAACAACACCTACTAACTAGAAAAAACATCACAGGATGTCTGCCCCAAAATGCTGTACAAGGCTTCTTTGTATGGACTTCTGGCTTAGACCTGTCTATTTTTAATAATGCAGTAGCCAAGTTCTGACTTCAGAAGCTCGCTCTGGGGACTCGATTGGATATTGAGTGTATTTGAGCACCTGGAGGCTTCTGAGTTTTGCCTTTTTAGGACAGATTCAAATTGTCTTCTCATTCACATACAAGTCTGCCACTGAAAACACAGAACACTTAACTTCCAAAAAAGCCATTCCCTGAGGGCCTTGTATCAGTGAAAGAACAAGCACACTTAGGCTCTCCCTTTACCTAATTCTTTGACAAGTCACATTCTTCTTTTCAAACAACAAAATGATACCTCCTTCCTAAGAACCCTGATGCATCCTTCTGACCTGAGTTTTCCCAAATTCTGTTGAAAAGAAATGCAGAAAAGTGAAGAATGTTCTACCTACAGGGCCTGCACTAAATCCATCACCCTCCAAACAAAAGTAAAAAGGTTTCCAAAACTCAAGTTTTTAGACACTTGACAATTTTCCCTAATAGTTCTATCTCCCATTCACAGTTTTCACCAATAAATAAACAAGACGTACACTGCCCCATAAGAAAGAAAAGGAAATGCAAGAGAGAGAGAAGATAAGGGAAAGGGAAGGCCAAAGAGGAAGAGACTTACGTGGTGGGGAAAGGAACCCATAACTCAGTTTAGTGTTATTTTTATAAAACGAACATTTATGGACAGGTCTAAGAGGAATTCGGAGATCCTGGTAAAGACAATTGGAAAAGTCTTCTGTAGAGAAACTATCCTGAAGAACAAAATGAAAAGGACCATCAGGGATCAGGCATACGGAAGAAAAAGAGAGAGTTTTATAAATAGTTAAAGGTGAACCACAACATAAAATCATGGAGTTCTGGCTGTCAGTTCATGTCCTTCACCATCTTCCATTTTTCTGCGAGAGTATTCATCTTGCTTCTAACCGAAGTGTAAGAACTCTTTAAAATGTTAGGGTATTAATCATATATGTGCAAATATTTTCCTACTATGTTGTGCTAATTTTGTTTATAATGTTTTTGTCTACTCAGTTTCAAACTTTTGTGTAGTGAATTGCTGATTTTTAGAGATCAGACTCTTTCATATCCAACACAGCCACAACAACAAAAGTAGTGGGGCTTAGGGGTGGAGAAAAGCCACTGAACAGCAATTCAATATGAAAATCTCAGGAGTAGTGATGACTCTGAATTTTTGCAGCTTTCATTATATAAGAAGACTGAAAATTCAGAGTCCAAGAACACCATAATTAAGGTATTAAACAATAATAAATAGGATGGGGACCTACAAAACACTGGGTAAACTGCTATATACTACAAAGTCAAGTAAAATGTGTTTAAAGTGTTTGAAGATGCTCTTTAAAAATTAAAAATCAAATTAAGGTAAAAACATGTTAATATGTGAAATGTCTGTGTGTATTCAATATACCGAAATTACATATATATACACGTCTCCCTATCTTTTTATTTAGCAGTCTTAGTGAGTAGTAACAAAAGCTCTGTTTTTAAAATCTAACTGCTACAGTCAACTAAGCTCTCTCAAATCCCCTTTCCATCCCTTAAGGGCATCCTATAGCTTGCCAGACATTTTCAGTTTTTGAAAATCTGGTCAGCCTAGTTTAAAACTTCACTTCCGGATAAGATCTAAATCTCATCTCCTCCCCCCATTCTCTTTCTCAAGGCCTATTTCCTTCATCATTTATCTTTCTACCACTGCACCCAAGGGATGAGAGTGAGGGGGAATGGTGGTCTTATTCTGGGATATTTTCCCCTACTTCTTTCAAAGTCAAACTCTTCTAGCCTGGGTGGTAGACAGGATCCCTGACCTTTCCCTGGTTTGGTGTGGATGTCTTCCTATAGGTGGTACACACAGTGAGGTAAGTGAACTTTAATGGCCTTCTCCATCACTGAGGACCCCCTATGATTTGGGCAGCCAAGGGAGATCCTTGTACTTACACAGCTATGTATTTTGAGATAAATTGATTGTAAAACTGAGTTCATTAAATTAGAAATTAGAATCATCAAATATTAAAACTGAGAAAAAACAAAAGCAAGGGAGAAATCTTCACTGCACACCCTCATTTCACAAAAGAAGTTTGCTCTGAGTGTCAAAGTCACATAGCTAGTTAGCAGCAGAGCTAGAACCAGAATCTAATTTTTCTGACTCTCAGTTCAGTGATCTTCTAATTTGGGAACTGATTACAGAGCCAAGATTGACAGTGAGAAACGATGCTTTCAATGTTTTGCTTAATGATAATATAAAATAACCACACAGAGATAAAGAGGTGACAAATACTTGCATTTCTGTCGACGGTGTAGGCTGTCCAAAGGGGCATCAGGATGTCATGGCTGTAACCACTCACAAACTGGTGTTGGTAAAGCAGACAGACAGTGCTGTTCTTCCAGAGAACTCTGGGTCTTCCATAAGGTAGAGTGCCACGCTTAATGGCCTTCTCTTGGGTCATAGGGGGAAAATGAAACCACCATTCAAATATACTTAGTGTGCATGATATGATAATACATAATGATACACTGATCTAATTCTTTCCTCTACTTAACCCTATTGAAAAATTATTTGTAACTATAAACTAATTACAAAGAGCAGAACTATAAACAATTTACAATAAAAGGAGTTCACTGCAGTTTTTGCCTATGAAGATTCTGAAAGATCAATGTAATACTAAGATATCACAAGACACTACATGAAATTGCTAGGAATTTCAGCAATTAGGACTTAAATTATATTACTAAAATACTTTAACATTGTCTTTATTACTTATTTTCCAGGATACACTACAGAAGGAAAATTTTCTGGATGATGTGTGTACCTGGAAAGCAAAAGTTCAAAACTGAAATGATGAGACTACACTGAATGAAACAACAATAGTATGTATACCGTTTACTGCCCCTTTTTCCAAGCATCAGATGCTTTTTTAGTTCTTTGTATACATCATTGAATTTAATTCTTATAGAGCCCTAAGAATTAAGGTTATATGCCCATTTTATAGATGAGAAAACAGCAATTTATAGGGAGTAAATGCTTTTTCAATGGACATACGGTTCCTAAGCTCATATTCAAACCCATATCTGCTCAGTTCCAAGGTGTCACTTTTCACCACAAAACTTTGCCACCATGGGGCCATCAGAGATTTCTCTAATCTGAACATTTACAGAGATTTTATATAGAGAAGTTCTATATGAACAGAACTTCATTCATATAAATGAATGCAGAACTTCATTCATTCTGCATATATGAATGCATAATTCACCTTTTTATTCCAGCAAGAAAAAGCTGTGAGCCAAGTAACTTAAGGGTCAGAGACTGTGTCAAAGTGATACTTAATATCCACATTTCATCAGCTGCCTGCATATTCTTAACTTTCATTCAAAAGTTATAAAGAAATAACTTTAGATAAATAAATCAATTTATACTCCCTTATAATTAACTAAGAATTAGGTAAGATAGAAAGCTAATGGGTATTTTAAATGGAAATCTGAGGCTCTATTATTATAATAGTGTATAAACCTATAAATATCTTCAAAATCTCAAAACACTCCACTAAGTTCATAAAGAGTGATTCAGCTTCCACTAATTATATTACATGCTGTTTCCACTGTAAACACGCCTTCTTTCCTTATGACTAATAGTCTAGACTATCAAGCAAAGAAATCTCTCCGGTTCATCAGGTGGTCCTCCATTACCACCTTATTTTGTTGGTTATTCCCAAACAATGACCCAAAACTAATTCTGTGGTTCACATTGTTGAGAAAAAGCTTGCTTCCACATCCCAGGCTCAAGACTAAGCATGCCTTACCTTCTGCCATTGTCAGATTCAACTGTGTGTGAAAATCCACAATTGGCAAAATCTAAAAAATTAATGATACAATTTTTAAGGACTGAGAAACATGCTTTCATTTTGTAATAAATGGATTTTACAGTATTCCTCCATAGAACAAAGATAAATTTAAAATCATTCTGTGCAAGTGAAAGTTATTTTTTTTTGAAGAAGAGATAAAAGAATAGGGATAACAGTTGCAAAAAGACAAAATTGTTAGCATAGCATAACACAAGTCATCGAAAACAAGAATGTACTTGCTGCTTTATAATTCTTATCTCTACTCTAACAGTCTTTATACAAGTCTAAATTAAACCTAAAACAAAATGGAAAGCATAAGATGAACTACTCAAATGTCTATTTTTATGGACACTATCAATTTTGTTCATAACTTGTCATATATTTTCATCTCCTTACAACAACTGTATATTATGATAGGAGTAAAAAAGGAAAAGTGTCATAAATCCATTTCATGCCAAAAACTGATATTTTCCCTCTAAATTTAAAATAGGTTGGGATGTATTTTAGAAAAGGAATATTGTGATTGGTTCATAAAAGACCTCACTGCTAGGATATCAGCACGGATTCTGGGATTCAGGACATTTCAGGACTCGGCTAGACCTCTCCCAGCCTGCAGCCAATTCAAGTCTCGACACAGGGGGATAAAAATAGAGCGAGAGTGCAAACACCCGGAGCAGCAAAAATAAATAATAAGACGGTCGGCACGTGTCACTGGAATTGAAAATAAATATATGTTTACTCCCACTCATAAATTTTAATTTAATCATTATGTATTTCTACAACATATGCTATGCAGAGGGTGTTAAAAAATCATACCCACTGGGCTAAACTTCTTGGGACTACTTACCGAGGGATCACACGAGCAACCAAGGCTCTCCCTGGGGGCTCTTGTGAAGGGGCACTGGACCAAGGAGCGGAATTCTTTGGGATGCTTTGGGGTATAAACAGGATTCTTTAGAAGGTGGTTAAGGCTTCCATGAGTTCCATTATTAGGAGCTGGTGTCAAATTCAGTAAATCTGCATAATTTCAAGAATGGTAAATAAAGATTTACTTAGAAATTTCAAAACTAAACAAATAGTAGACTTGCACTATGAATTTTATCTTTTAAAGCCGAATCTATTTAAGAGTCCTTAACTCTGTACCTAAAATAAAACTATAACTCTCTCTCTCTTAGGTTGTAGAGTATTTATGACCATGCTATTCTCAATGGAAATACTGATACGCATGCTGTACTTCGCTATAAAAATTTCTAAATTTTAATGTATACAATAAATATAGTTATCTCCCGTTGAATGCTTACTATATGCCGATCAGTATGCTAATATATTTTTCTTACTTAATCCTCAAAACAATTGAATAAGTTATTGTCAACACCTGGTAGATGAGTACAGGCAGAGTCGTTTCACTGTACTTCATTTTACTGCACTTCAGAGACACTGCATTTTTTACAAATTGGTTTGTGGCAACCCCACATTGTCAGATGATGGTTAGCATGTTTTAATAATAAAGTACTTTTTAATTAAGGTAGGTACATTGTTTCTTTAGACAGAAGCTATTGCACACTTAATAGACTACAGTATAATATAAATGTAACTTTTATATGCACTGGGAAGCCAAAAAAATCACGTGACTTGCTTTATTACAGTATTCACTTTACTGCGGTGGTGTAGAACTGAACCTGCGATTTCTCTAAGGTGTGCCTGTAACCAGAGTGCTTAGCTCAAGATTTCAAGCTACTAATGTAGTAGACCTAGGATTCAAAACCAGCTCTGTCCAAGTCTAAGACTCACGCTCTTGAAAATAATGATGGCAAACACTTATACACTAAAGCGCTTATTATATGCCAGGCACTGTTTAAGTGCTTTAGGATATACTAACTCATTTAAGTATACAGGCTCTCACTAAAATAATTATACTTAGAACGTATTTAAGGTTTTACAAATGCCCAGTATTGTTATCAGAAAAAGGAAGTAATATTTAAAATACAATACTCAACCATAAAAGTACTAATTTGGAAGGTACAGAGTCAACTAAGAACATATTCAATATGTCCTCCTCCATTTCTATAACCTTGACATTGCCATCCATTCAACTATTATTGCTACCAGAGGATCCACCTGTTTTGTCTACCTTTCACAACCCCAAACTCTTTTCTCTGGCTTCCACCCTGATCTGGTTCAACTGTCATTTAATGAAGTCCAGGGCCTGGCAAAGTACTGGGCGCTTGGGATGTACAGACCTCCCTACTCTGAGTGCTGTACTTTACCACTGTGCAGTCTAGTGGAAGGAACAGGTCAGTCATCAGATGATTATGTTCTGCACATTTTTTCAATGACTCTAGGTCAGGAAGAAGAAAGGTGGAAATATAAGGGTCTGTCTTGCCATATCATCACTTCCAGAAAGGTGCCCAACATGTGACCTACTTTTGATAATCCTACCCCAGCTCTGTGTTCAGAAGGGAGAAAAGATGCCTGTTCACACTTACCACACATTAAGTTATAGACTTCAATATTTTCAAAGGAGTCAACTTCAATGCCATGCTTGAATCCAGGTCCGTAGCCAATAAAGAGGGCCTACGTTGGCCAGAAAAGAAACAGTTTATCTACTCATTTCAGTTATGTATGGAGTTGGTCACCAAAGAGGTATTTTATATCTTCCCCATTGTACATATATAAACTGGTTATATTAAGGTAAGTGGAAAAATACTGTGCCCAGTGGACTTTCTAGGATATTATTTTAACACCTGTTGCACTTTTAATCCAAGGACATCTAGGTTTTTTCTTAACTGCATTATAATTCCTAACGTGACAATCAGAACAGAATGATGATGAAATCTTTTTTCAACTGTGAAATGGGATCTAAATCTCATTCTTCCCACCACACACAGTGCCGTAGGGATCAAATCAGAAAATTATTATGAGTATATTTTGAAATTTTTAAAGTGCCAGGTAAATGGAGGGCATTATTATTTTGGGGGGCGGCCGCGCTGCGTAGCTTGTGGGATTTTACTTCCCTGACCAGAGATTGAACCCAGGCCCTCAACAGTGAGAGCACGGAGTCCTAACCACTGGACCACCAGGGAATTCCCGGCATTATCTTTATTTGAAACATAACTATGATATCTTTTCACCTATTGAATTACTGGCTTTCATTTACTGTGGAGCAACATTCTTAATGAAGCACAAATACATACAAAATAATTACTAGAAATTTAGTATGAGGTATAAGTCACATTCATAAAACATGAATATAAATATTTAACAAAATTCTATTAAGTTATTTAATGTCCAAAGTAAAACAGCTACATGAAATTATAAGCTTCATTAATTCTCATTCAAGACATATAATGACAGTCTATGATTTTAAGTCTAAAACTTTATATATCAGTTTTTTCTTCAGATATAAACTATAATTTTTACTGTATAATAGGTTTACTCACTTGCATATTTGAAAATGCATTGTCAGAGCCGTGAAATCCACCTCCACAATATTTCCTTTCTGAAGAATTCCTAATTTTCACATAATATAAATTAACAATGTAAAGTCCATTCATAAAGCAAAACTGACAATCATGACATTATTTCCATTAATAAAGTAACTATTCTTTAATATTTTTCTTTAATAATTTTGTACATTTTTAATATTCTTTGATAAAAAATAAGTAACTATTGTTAAGCGAATCAAAAAAAAGTAAATAAAACACTTGTCTTTGAAAAGCATTAAGGGACAGCCACCTTTATCTTTCATTTTGTAGACGAATCAATTATAAGCAATATGGTATAAAGGAGAAAACCATTAGCATGGTTTTGAACCCTAACCGTACTATTTACTCAGCTGTGACTTTGGCGATTTAATTATCTTCTCGTGGTTTCAATTTGTCATGCTGGGTTTATAAAAATTAAACGGTTTGTACTAAAGAAGTGCTTAGAACACAGTAGATGCTCACTAATATTAGTTCTCCCATGAAGGTAAGGACCTCCTTTTCTTTCATATTCTTTTTCTAAACACTGAAAGCACAGCTCTCTAATAAAGCAGAGACAGTGCAGTTCTGTTGACTGAATTCTGGTTCCCTGCTTAGGTTTTGCTGGACAGGGGTATTTATCATCCCTGGCTTCCTGGCAACCATACAGAGTTAATGATCAAGTTTTGAGATATTAACAATACGAACCATCCAAATAATTTGCTGAACACACCAATAAACTGAGGTTTATTAATGGACTAGTATAACAAGAATGAAAAAACAGCTTTGTCTAATGAAGAAGATAATGGCTCATTATTATAAAGAGTTTTGCCAATTATTTGTCAGACTCTGAAGGTATTATTAGGCACAACTGTAACATGCAGAAGAGATACAATGGCAAGTGGTTACACAAATGTGGAGCATAAGAAATAATCAAGACGGATGTGAGGGGACAGAGCAGTGGTTCTCAGCTGGAGGTGACTCCCCTCCCCAGGGGACTTCAGGCAATGTCTGCAGATATTTTTGGTTGTCACAACTACAGAAAAGGTGTTTTTTCATCTAGTGAGTAGAAGCCAGGGATGTTTTCAAATATCCCACAACAGACAGGACAACTCCCCAACCACAAAGAATTATCTGATCCAAAATGTCAATAGGCCAAGGTTGAGAGACCCTGGGATAGACTGAAGAGAATCATATTTGTAGTTTTCATATAACGACATCATTGGAAAGGGCCCAGTGGTTACCTTGAATTACTACAAGATCAAGCTAAGTTTACCTGGGAGATTGTCAGAACTTACAATGCAAGTTGCCACTGAGGGTCCAAATAGAATGTCAAGGGCTCAATCCTGTCACTTTTGGCAAAGTGCAAACGCTTGGGTAAGAAATGTTTCAGGTAAGGTTTGAAGTGCTGGTTTGGTTCCTGGCACTGAAATTGTAGAAGGCAAAGAAAAACCATTATTTCCATATTTTCGTAAGTGTAAACTTCCCTTGAAATTGCTTCCTAACCCCATATGAATTTTTTCTCACAAACATTTAATCAGTATGCCCAACAAGTCACAGATGCAAATAACCTGAGTTCTTACTAGCGATATAAAGTACAAGTTGAATATTCCCAACTATTGAATATTCTTATTTTTCTAGAAAAATCATAATTATTACATAAGAGTCCCAGGATGCTTAGATTGAGTCACTCATTTACCTTTGTGTTATTACTGATGATCATATTTTCAAACACTCTTATAACAATTTTAAGAATTTTCTTTAAAATCTTAAGAATTTTCTATCAAGTAAAAACATGTAGTATAGATAAATCAGCACTAGGACAAAAGCTTATTTTAAAAAATAGGCATAAGAAAGACTGGCAGAAAATACCTCATAATGCTAACAGTGTTTATGGTAGTACAGCTCTAGGGTTTTCCCTTCTATTGTTTTCAGTTATTTCTTGTACTGTCATATAAATTTAACAATGTCAATAAATAAATGCGTAAAATTTTAGAAACCTACATTATTGGGGCGTGTCCTTAAAGGTCTTTAAAAACTTCAGAGCATTTAAATGTTGGCCCAGATACTCAAAAAATTAGATTAAATTCTACAATCCCAAGAACAAATACTGAAACTTTCTTCTAAATATATTTTATACAAAACTAGTAATAACAAAGTAATGGGGGAAAAAAGATACTCACAGAAAGGTTTTTGGCAATGCCTTCATAATTAACTGAAGGGGGGCAAAGATAAGAATTAAGAGTTGAATGGTATGCTATCATTAGAAATAAAAATAATACAAAAAATATATAATGTCAGACTCAAACCCTATATTTAAATACCAAAGCTGGTTTCAAACCCATCATTTAAATCAGGGGTCCCCAACCCCCAGGCCACGTACCGGTACCGGTCTGCGGTCTGTTAGAAACTGGGCCACACAGCAAGAGGTGAGCAGCGGACTAGTGAACAAAGCTTCATCTGCCGCTCCCCATCGCTCCCCACTGCTCGCATTACTGCCTGAACTATCCCCCCTCCCCATCCGTGGAAAAATTTTCTTCCACGAAACCAGTCCCTGGTGCCAAAAAGGTTGGGGACCACTGATTTCAATTATTATATATTAGCCATTGACAGGAATAAGACAGATCTTTAGGAACCACCCAACCTCCACTACCACCATGCCTGTGAAATTATGTCCTATTGTTAAGTGAAAAGGCAAGTTATAGAACATCAGTTCACCCATCTGTCATTCATATGTGTGTCCATTCATCCATCTGCCTGTCCATCTGCCTATCCATCCATCCATCTATCTATCTGTCCATGCATCCAAATATCTATCCATCCTTCCATCCACCCATCTAGATCCTGTATAATGTCACTTTGTAAAAATTAAAATGAATGTGTTTTACATATACATAGCAAATACCTGGGAAGATACATCCCAAATCTAAGTATTTATCTCTAGAGAGAGGAACTGAGCTGTGAATTAGGGGGATCTAGGGTGGAAAACTGTTACTTTTTACATACCTTGATATTCAAGGATAATTCCAGAATTTCCAGATAAGGACATAGGGGGATTTAGAAGTGAGGGCAGGTAGAAGAGCTCTGAAACTGAATTTTCACAGCAAGCCCACAGTGTACTTACTTAGTGTACTCTGTGATGTAAACAGTAACTGCCCAGCTCCCTACGATTCTTTTAGCTATACTTTACATAAGTTTGAGAAAATTATCCAGATAAAAGAATATGTACTGTATATATATTTTAATGTGTGAATGTAGATACAGAGATATGTAATTTTTACTTGAAATTGGGAAACTTAGGGGCCTAATTGAGATAAGGGTGTGGCTAAGCTTAGCCATTCTATCCTAAACATCTCTGGGGACTGCCATTGCCCGTATAGTTTTATAACAGGTTTTCTAACAATCATGTACTACTTTAATAAATTTTTTAAACACTAATTAAAACTTGTTATTGTACAAGTTAGTGTCTGTGCTTTGGGTTACTATGTTAATATATTTGCATAACTATTTTCCTGCAGGGAAATCTACTTCTTCTCATGAATATTCAACAGTATCTACTGAAACATATAGCACCGCATATACCCAAACCTAATCCAATGCTGACGACTGCCAGAAAAGCTCTTTTCTCTTTCCATTTCAAAGGTAATTGTAACAAAAAGATAAACAAAACTGCCCTTAGTATTTGCGAATTACCAAGGATGGTAATCAAAAAGAGGGGTATAATAGAGGTGCAATCAGTTCTGAAATAGGCTTGACTTTCAAAAGAATGAATATTTAAAATTTCTTGGTAGTTTAGTTTGAGTACAACATGGGGTCAAGAGAGAATGTGAAATTTCTTCTTCTCTATTCAAAAAATACATTCTCATTGTTTTTTGGAACACTTTAAGAAAGTCATTTCTGAGAATAAAAATTAGTTGCTTATAGAATTAATCATCTCTGCCAGCATTCCTCCTCATAATGGAATATTATCCTATAACATCGGTAAATTATTTTAATGAAATGACATTAATTAAAGTTGAATAAATGTAGTCGAACTTTTCTCTTAAGTTTTTATTTTTCTAGTACAAGTAATCTTGAACCCAACACAAGCAAAAGATACAACGATAACATAAAATTGTACCAAGTTCATCAAATAATATTCTTAGCCATGAATAACAGATAAGCGGTTAGACTTGTGCCCTCACATCTAGTTCCATAAAATCCCAGAAGATCAGCCCTGGAGATTTAATCATGAAAAGGAAATTAACTGATCCTCTTTAATTTAGAGACATAATGATTCTGAGGAATGTATTGTGAATATAATCATATTCAAAATTAGCATAGAGATATACTTACATGAATAGTATTTATCTGGTACATCAGAGGGTCTCAATCGAGCTGCAGGTCCATATATAACTTTAACATTTTTAATATCCCCCAGATATTTACTCAGATACACATATTTCTTACAACTGCCTTGTTCCATGCCTAGGAGAAAAAAAATCCCCAAACATGTTACAACTTTAATAAAAAACATTTAACATGTAGGACAGAATTTCTTTCCCTTCCAGAATTTAAATCAATAAACATGAGGTCAGCACTCATGACAGCTGAACATCTAATAGGTAAGACACAGAATTTCATGTATACCTACCACGTCACTTAAAAAAAAAATTTTCCCTTTCCTTCATCCAAAATTAGTATTTCTTCTTATTTATATATTACAGTATCTTTATGTGAGTGATGAGGAATATCACAGTTTTAGACTGAATATGAAAGCGTAGTTACTTTCTCAGAATCACCTAGCATATTAACTATGAGTATAAAACTCTCAACCTCATTCCAGGACTGGGGGCTTCTTTAGGATACAGCTTCTTAGGACTGTTTCTAGAAATAGTTTTCAGTAATTATTTCTGAAGTAAACAATGATAACAACAAAAACAAACAAACAAAAAGAACGTCTTTCCTATTTTCTTGTATATACATTGCTTTTACAGTCCCAAGGCTATACACATACATGTTCTAAAGGTCACAGTAAGTAAAAGTTAACTTAAAATATTGCCAAAATTAATACATACTGCTTTTAAAAGTCAGCTTTATCATGCTAGAGAAAACAGAAGCAGCACATAATAATCTATTCAAATTACACCTAAAATTTTTAGAGTAGATTTACCAAAATTTAATATTAAAAAAATTGTTTTAACTCTCCAAGTTCCTGGTGTAATCCCACCCCAAATCAGGAGATGAGTGCATTGTGGTTAATAGGCTCTTAGGTTTCTGTGAATTCTACGTTTCACTTGTGATTTATATTTAATGTAGTATTTTCTAAAGGCTTTCTACAAGAAATCACATTTAAAAGAAAGAATTAACTACAAAAGTCAGAGGAAATAATAAAACAATAATCAATCAAGTAAACTTCTGGGGGCACCATTTAACCTGAAGGAAAAATGATGCAAATTCAGGTTACCGTGATCTGAGATAAGGATGAGGTTCAAACATCTATGCAAGTTCAACTCTTTTAGACCATCCATCAGCATGCCAACCATGTTGTCAACCCTCTGCAAAGCTCTGATGACCTAAGAAAGGGAAATAACCTCATGTCATGCAGTTAAAAGTATTCATGAAATGCTTCTTATAGTTCTATGTACTTAATTTTTTAAAATTAAAATTAAAATTCTAGGAATACAGCCCATTGTTTCCATACAAACTGTATTATTTTGCATATGAATACCACAAGGACACAGAATGGTGTATGATTTTGGCAAATTACCTCTGGCTCTTCTCTCCTCCTCTCTCCGGGCAAAACCACGGGAGGCAAATTCTTGTGCAGTTTTGCCTGTGTCTTCGGTACTGTATCAAAACAGTCTAACCTTTATCTATAGTCTGTGTATTTCACTGTATTATGAAACAACCTCTTTCAACATGGTCTTTCTTTCACTCAAAGATATCCAAGCAACATGGACTGGAATTTTTAAGTATGAAGATAAAGTGGGTTTCGATGAGCAAATAATACTAGCGTTTAACTGAGTTTATAAATTGATGAATATGATTTGAAAAGCGATGGGCTCGACCTTGACTGAAGATGAAACAGAAAAGCAGGTACTTTGGGAAATCTTTAGTGAATAGAAAAAATAGCACTGGTCTTAAAACTTATGTGATCTGATAATCAATTACAAAATGATCCTTAGACTTCTTGTAGCCAAACTGACCTAGACACAGGTCTTAATAGTGAAAGAATAAAAATTATACTAGCATCTGGCCAATTGTTCGAACCAAGATAAGAACTACAGGAAACTTCCATTTGTCTAATTATGACATGGCCGCACTGACGGCCACACATCTCCCACCCCTAAGAAGGAGCATTTCTACTTAGCTGAAGGACAGAATCAAAGCAAGGGCATGTGGGTTGTTAACTACACTGAAATTACTGGAGATAGGTTTTCATGGAAAGAGTACAAAGGGTGGAGTGTGACAAGTCTCATTTGAAATTGAAAATATAGAATTTAACTCATCACTGGTTCAATTTAACACTGTAGATAGCGTAAAACAATGCTCCCAACTCTTTTTGATTAAAGTGCATCTTTTGGTTTAATAAAAATGTGCTTAATACTCACTCTTTCCAGAAATCATGGATTCTTATAGAATGGTCTAGAAACCTGCTTCAAAGCAAGGTTCAGTTAGATATTACCAGGTTTAATGAAGTAATCACTGATAAAAATGTACTTACTTCACTGCTGACTGGTCCATAAGAGTGACCTGAAGAATCTGGTTCTTCTAAATACAGAGTGTAAAAGTGTGGTCTAAATCAAACAGTATCAAAATGTAATATTTTACGAACACATTGTAAAACAGAATAGAAAGAATAATTCAACAACTGATAGTGAATAAAAGTTAATACAACACTGGGGTAACATTTCTAAAATTGCTGAGAAATGATTTACATGTTTAGAGTTCTTCAAAATGTGGCTGTAATAGGACACTAAAGAGTTAATTTGGATATAAAACATCATAGCCAATAGCAAAGTTTTCCTGTCATCTATTTAAAATATTCTGACGTTTTTATAAAACAAAGGAGTATTTTATGACAGAAATTAATCGTCTACATACCTTTCATCTTTAGGAAGCTGCAGCCACTTAAGAACAGCTAAAATTCTTTCTTCAAATGGTACTGAACTAATATGAAAGATAAACAAAATGAAAACAAATCTGTGACAACTGTTTGGGTTTAAGGTATAAATGTGTGTCTCACTGAAAATTGCAGAGAGACTAAAACAATTCAAGGCATCAAATGTGTTCCAAGCAATGTAAGAGTTTCATCTGAAAACTTAAAATTGTTTTCTCGACAAAGAAACGAACATTAAATTTTACACATATGGAAGTTGTAGCCGGGTTTAAAAGATTTGCTTCCTATACTCTACCTCAGGATCTTACTCCTGGACCTGAGAATAGCAATTGCTATGGCATGAATAACCCATGTGTCAATACACTCTTCAAAGAGGACCTCACGAAGAACTCACTCATTGATGACTCCTGGTAAAATTGGGAAGTGGACACCTAATGAGCAGACAGTTCTCCAGGCAACAATTTCTGGGCAGAATTAACGACACCTTCCTGTGGGCACAGGATTTTGCTTACATGTCTCCATCAGAGTGCTTGCCCAACCTCAAGTACACTTAGTTGTACCTTGAGAAGGTCTCTATCAGACCTTGAGAAGCCAGAGAATATATATCACTACTCTTCAAATCCCCCAGGCCTAGGACAGTGCCTGTCACATAGAATCTCAATAACCATCTATGGAATGAAACTAACGGCAAATAACAAGGTGCCCGTGTGTACCCTAAGGAATAAACAACAGCATAAGGTCACCATAGAAAATCATTATGCATTTCTTGTTTGGAATTTATGAACTTTTCCTTTCGTCCCTCAAATACATTATCGTATTGATTTTATGACATAATTTCCCAAGTGAGAGACCAAACTATTTTGCTAGTCTCCCTAAAATGATCCAAAGAGAGTTTTCCAGAAAAGAAGTTTCTGTTTTTTTCGTGGTACCTCATGGATTTTGAATATCACAGGGAGGTTACTTCAATCACTTCTCACATTAAATGGAACGTTTAACAAAGTAATTTGAAAATGCAAATCCAGGGGTACCATTAATATCTTCTTTTAAATAATATTTCCAGATACCAGAGAGTCACTCCTACCTGTGTCCCTTTAATACTTTCACCTCCTTCTCCTCGTTCTTTCTCCCTAGAGTGAAAATGTGCAGGACCTCTACTTTCACCAGGACTTATCTTATTCCTGCCCAAAGATCTGAATGCAAACTCTAACATGTTACCAGTGCTTTCTAGAAAACCTCCAGGAAAAAACTCGTCATAGTTTTACTGTCTATCTATCATCCATCTAAAACTCTTTGAGACAGAGTTCTTATTCTGACAGGTCTCATTTTTCAAACAACATATCATTCAAATGAGAGAACTCAGGCTATGATAAGAAAATAAAAAATTCTATGTTATAGGTCCTAGAAAAAGTACAGCTATACATACCCATTATACACCTTATAGATGTCTGGGAAAATTCCATTAATTTTCACATCTGATCCTGGCCAAAAAAATGTGCCCGTCTTCAGGCCTTGATATTTAGCTGTAAGCCAAATCTGGGGAAGCCAGTGAAGGAAAGTTAGGAAATTATGCAAGCATTCATTTCTTAGGAAAACATCTGTTCACGCAACCCCAATGCTTTCCTCCCAAATGCCAGAGTGTTTTTGACGTTAATAAGCTCCAGCAGTTAGACTACAAAATAACAATGTAATATGACTGTGAACAGCAGCAAAGAGAAATTAAATAATCAGAAATTAACCTAAAAAATATGAACAGTTGATAACTCCTGCAACTTTTATAGTCATACTTCTACTTAATAGGTTCCTTCTTTTTTTTTTTTGGTACGCGGGCCGCTCACTGCTGTGGCCCCTCCCGTTGTGGAGCACAGGCTCCGGACGCGCAGGCTCAGCGGCCACGGCTCACGGGCCCAGTCGCTCCGCGGCACGCAGGATCTTCCCGGACCGGGGCACGAACCCGTGTCCCCTGCATCGGCAGGCGGACTCTCAACCACTGCGCCACCAGGGAAGCCCCCTTTTTTTTTTTAGCATCTTTATTGGGGTATAATTGCTTTACAATGGTGTGTTAGTTTCTGCTTTATAACAAAGTGAATCAGTTAAACATATACATATGTTCCCATATCTCTTCCCTCTTGCATCTCCCTCCCTCCCACCCTCCCGGTGGTCACAAAGCACCGAGCTGATATCCCTGTGCTATGCGGCTGCTTCCCACTAGAATAGGTTCCTTCTTAAAAGAAGAAAAATTCATGAAAGGAAAAAGAAAAGAAAAATTTACAAATATACATATCTTTAACTTATTGACATTTTCGCTTATGTAACTAACATTTATTAAGCACTTATTATTGCCAATTACAGTTCTAAATAGTATTCTAGATTATTAATTCAACTAATCAATGAATTAATTCAACTAATAGCATCCTAGATTATCAATTCAACTAATCATCACAATAACTCTATGAGGTAGTTAACAGTATTTACAGTATTATTTACAGTACAGATATGAGAAAATTGAGGCACAGGAAGAATAATTTACCCACAGTCACACAGCTTTAAATGTCAGAGCTAAAATCTGAATTTATAACTTGCAAATGCTCTTCTCCTTCCAAGAGGAATAGCAAGACTATCCAAATAGACCTTATAGAATTGTCATGGCAATTTATAAAAACTCAAAAGGAGAGCACATCTAAATCACAATCAGAGAGAATCTTCTAAGTTAGCAAATGCAAACAAAGTCAAAGTTTACACCTGTAGAAACAGTTAGCTTTGTGTAGATCAAAATATTACCCCCAGACTACTGCTCTTCGCTACTAGGACAAAAAGGTTAAGATCAAGCAGAAAAGAGAACTGGCTCAGCATAACCCAAACCCCACCCTGGAATAAACTACATAATGATACAAGCTATATTTAGAGTTACCTGAATTCATCTCTGTTTGCATAAGGATGGCAAAAAACATAGTAAATGAAATGAGTTATTAAAAGCTCCAGGGAATCTGGGATTTTACTCTGATAGAAACAGATGAGAATAATAAAAATAATTTTAATAGATAAAACAAACAACTCACTGGTTCTCCTTTGTACCACTCAGGATTAAATTTCTCTTTACTTTTAAGTGCAAAGTAAGCATTCCTTTGGGGATCATACATTTTATTGTCAATGAGGCCATGGGATTCTGGATAAAGTCCCTAAAAAATATAAAATAGAAGTTTTATGCAAGTTTTAAGTTTTTAAAGTTACAGAACAAAATCATCAAAGAGAAATAGACAACTTTAGCTACACAGAACTTAATCCAGCTTAAGGAGAGGAGAAAAAAACAATGGGTATTGTTAAAACACAACCAACCACTCGAGATTTTATGGAGTATTTGTGTTTTAATTTATGTAATAGGAGAAAATAAATTAGGAATGATATGGATGAAGTTCTATATAAAGAAGCAGCCTAATTTTGAAAAATGTACTGTGTTGTCCTTTTGCATTGCTCAGTGAAACATTTCTTCAGAACAAACTCCTTTTTGGTTGGGTCCAAGAATAGCTTGTACCAACACAAGCTAAAGTATTAATTCTCTGGCTTCAACCCTAAGGCCTAATGAATTCTACTTTTTTTTTTCTGGATTCAAATTAAATCTCCAAACTTTGAGTGAAACAAAAATAGAGTTGTAATCCTACCTAAAGTCAGGCAAAGTGGCTTGCTTAGAACTCATACATCAAGATGACTGGAAAGACAGCTGAGAACATGTGAGTGCAGACAGTCTGGGGCTCAAATAAAGTAAGATAAAAACTAATGAGAAAAAACAGGACCCAAGAATCAGAGACTCTTAAATTGAAAGGGAACCAAGAAATCATTTCTTGGAGTCTTTAGTCACCTCTTTTCACAGATGGGAAATGGAGACCCAGAAAGTAAAGTGACCTGCCCAAGGCCACAACTAGTTAGTAGAAAAGCTAAGACCAGATCCTAGGTTTCCTTGCTTAACTACACAATGAAAAAGAAGTTATTTTTTTCTGATCTGAAATCTACTTATTCTCTTGAAAAATATTACATTTACATCTCACTTCTGTGAACATATAACAGTTGAAATGCAGAGCTTACTGTGACAATGCTGTAGTGATTGGGGAAAGTTTTTGTTGGATATACTGGTCTCAGGTTTTTAGCATATGTTCCACAGGTTTCTACAAGGGAAAAAAATTAAATATTGTTATTAAATACAACTAACAATCTGTTTCCCTCATTTAGCTTTGATACCACAGACTTCTAAATAGTACTAAAAAGTGAACCTAGAAGGGATTTACAACCATATAAAAATTCAGGGTGAATTACAAAGCAACATTTTGGATTCGAATTCAATGTTAAGAATTAGTTTTTCTCTTACTTAGAAAATCATTAAACAAAATAGTTAAGCCAATGAAATAATTATCCCATACTTATCAATAACATTAAGTTCCAGATGGACCATAATGATTCTTGCTAGATCTTTGTCTGCTACTACTTGGTGGTAACATACTAAATTATAGGAAGTAGTTATATTTTAACAACAAAAAACTGCACTAGTAGCTAAATCTGCAAAATTAAAACAAGAATGAAGCAGTAGCTGGGATGACAGTGTCCCATCCCAAAAATCCAATCTAGCTAACTCTAGACAAGTTCAACACTGCTCTAAAGATAAAAAGCATCTTCTGGCTTCAAGTACAAGAAAGGACAGAAGTCAAACTGTTGCTGATTTAGCCCTAGTGTCACATTCGTCTTCTGCCTCTACTACTGAAGAGGGAATACATAACTAATGATTCTAGCATATCAATACCCCATTGCCTGAAAATATTCCTCAGATTGGCATGTGTCTGTCTATCTCACTGTCTTCCAAATAGTTCAGAATTACAAGCTACATTCCCCAACTACCCAAAGAGAGGACTTAGTCTAACTGTGTATTGATTTCCTTTCAACTTCATGTATAGGTACCTACAGCTCCTTAATTCTGAACTCAGGTTCTGAACTCATATTTGGTGCTATGGAAACAAACTTTCCTCCTGATGATAACAAAGGGCCATATTCAAACCTCAAAGCTCATGAGCCTGGCTGGTAAGAACAGAGCCTTCCTTGCCCAAGCAAGCTCTCTGCTAAAGACTTTTTTATGTCAAATGATTATTTATAAAAACTATTTTCTTCCCAGGAGAAATTAGAAACTGAAGTTTTTAAAAGTTCTCCAAATATTATTTTGGTTTGTCACAAAAGAAGTACAATAAACGTACCTATGTATTTACTGAGAGTGACTTTGATGTTTAAACCAACCTCATATACTCAAGTCTAGTAAATAATGTTTCAGAACTCCAGAAGAACACCAAAACAGTGTATTTACTTACTTCTAGTTCAGTCCAGCATTACACTGTGGCTACTTACATACTGATCACTGATAAGCAATGTTCTATGGTTTTTATACCCATATTTAATTTTTTCTTTTCTCAGTAACCATGATGATACAAGTGATGCTCATATTACTGGTGGTTAATGTGATTTAAAACTTTGGCATTAATACTGAGAAAAGACAATTTTACTATTGCATTAGTAACTTATACAATAATCATTCAATTAAGGCTTTATTGAGATAAAGAAGTTGGAAGGATGCTACATGATACTATAAGATAAATAACAAATATTCTATATCTACCCTACTAGAAACGTAGCAGAAATATCTTCAGTTTTTGAAATGCTATTTTAAGATGTAATACATATCAGATAAATATATAAATAATTTGTCCATAAAAGGAATCCAAGTCTAAAAAAAAAAAAGTATATCTTATCTCATCCTTATATCTACATCTATCACCAAGGCATAAAAATCCTAAAATAACTACTATTATCTCAGAATTATTTAAAAGGCAGTTTCAGAACAATTACAATATTAAACACTAGTTCCTTATCATTAGGTTTAACTCTTTTTCAATAGAGGAGTTTAGTAAAACAGATTCTGCCAGTATTTTTCGAAAAAAAGACTCCTTCCTTAGTCTATCTCACTGAAACTGTGGCACTCCAATAGTAAACTCTGAAGTTACTCACTCAGCTTGCTAATAACAGGAAGAAGTCCACCCCAAGTGTGTAAATATTCTGCCCTGAAACCATCCAAAGAAAATAAGAGGGTAGGAGGCATTTCAAACCTGGATAATGAGAAAGAAAGAAAAAAAATTGTTTAAAGAAGAAGAAAGAAGACACAGATTCAGTGAAGATTTTCCACTGAGGTTGGTATGTAATCTTAGGTAAACTAACAAGCTCAGCAAACATCCTCATAAAGAATATTTTGTAAGCATCTATATTCACATATATGCTTTTATATTTTATCATATATATCATCAAATAGTACTGATTAAGCACTCATACCATTCTGAGCCACCACACAGAGACCATCATTTATGATTCCTGCTATTCCAAAAGCTAGACCAAAGCCAACTAAAATGTAATCATATTTTCCCAACTTGCAAGAGAATAAATGTTAACAAATAGCATGTTCTAAATTATGTTTCTTGTTTCCACTATTTTTTTTCTGTAAAAGCATTTTCTGATATTGTCTCTACTTGAAACTAGTAGATAGTATCTCATATCACATAAATTATATACAATATTTAGCTTTTAAGTTTACCATATTTAAAAGATATTAATATTTAATAGAGAAGTTGGTGAGGTATTTACTACATTTAAATATATAAACAACAAAGAAATGATCCAAAGCTAGAAATGAACAAACAATGAAGGTACACATACACACACACACACACACACACACACACACACACACACACACACACAGATTTACATGTGTGGTATGGAAATCCAAAGAGGGAAGCAAAAAAAAAATGTATAATGATATTCCCAACAAAAGAGAATAACTATGGACAACCATTCCATGGCTACAGCAAAACAGGCATGGTTCAGAAATTTTGCAGCTTCTAATGACATCTGATAGACAGACAGTAGGAAAGTCGTATATCATTGGATAACCATGAAAAAACTTTCTACTGAAAGTTTACTCAGTAATTTAAAAATCTGAGCACAAAGATTTACCTTACCTTGCCTTTTCCAACCCTACTGCCTCCCCAGCTTACTCTCATACCCAAACACAAATGGAAAAAGGAGGAAATTTGTGTATAATTTCCACTAACTAGTATTTGTACCAGAGTTCTGTTGGGAGACTGCAGAATCAGCTGCATATAGTCTCAATGGTCCATGTCTGTATAAAATTATTTCTATTCAATCAACAGAAAACATAAAAACAGTTTGCTGGGCCTCCAGGTAAATATACGGGTATAATAATTTCCTGTATAATAAAATGTGTCCTAAATTATGGTCTTCTTGTAAAGAAAGAAGGACTTATATTTTCCACTAACAGAGTCAACATTACAATTGGAAAATAATAGTCAATGTTTAGAAGGAAAAGGAAGATTCAAAATTCATTAAGTGTAAAATTTCCAATATACCTTGGACTTAACAGACATCTTAGGATATATGAGAAGTCCTCTTTGAAAAAAGTCTCTTCTGTTGGAATTTTTTGGGTTTAGTTTTTGCTGCTATTACTGTTGTTTTAAACAGAAAAGAACTCTTCCATCCAACAGAAAACAAAAATACATATTTAAAAAACAAAAATAAATTATATACATAAGTAAGCTAAAATACAGCTTTAAAATGTTTAACAGTCTGGAAAAATCATTATTTTAAAGACATAAAAATATATTTCTGAAGATTAATAATTCAAATTATATGAATTTGAATTCATATATCTTTGTTCAAGTGAAGCAAAGATGATTATGTTTAATACTGTCACCAAATTTCTACCTTCTGAATTCCACACCAATTTTTTTTGATGACCTTGTAAACATAAGGTATTATAAAAATACTCTAAATACAAAAATAACAAGTATAAATTATAAAAATTATGTAACATCTTCTCACAGACATGTTATCCCAAAAATATATAAATGAACCAAAACACACAAAAAAAATAAGAAGAAGCTGTAATTTGCTGTAAGTTCAACTTGAAAAACTTCAAATGAATGTAAAGATCCTTCCTTCCTAAGAAGGAAAACACAAATACTTTCACCCAACACTCATGAATACGAAATATTTATGACCTCTCTTTTTTCCACTAGCTTCCACCGTGGGGAGTCATGCCATAATCATCTCTATACCACCAGTGCCAAAAGAAGGCTTAACTAAAAATAATATTTACTGAAGCAATGAATAATTATTATTTTTATTTGGAAAGAGAAAAAAATGGTACTCCTAAAAAAAATTAGTATCTCAGAATATAATCTTACCCTGCTGGACACTGTGGACCATTAATGCTCTCACATGTTTCTTCTGCCCAACTTTTCTCACCTAAAACATTTTCAAGAAGTACAATGAGTTAAACATACTCAATAGAAACAATGATTGTGATGCCTGTGAGACACATTAGGACAGATTCCAAAAACAAAATATGTTAACAGATACATAGATAATATGGGATGTGATTCTAGGGAAACAAAACAAATAAAGGGAGTTATTCTGTTTCAAAATAAAGGTTAGCTGATATCAGGAATTAAAAAATGAATGTATAATTGCAAGATGAAAACATACTACTGTATTTGGGAGAACTTGAAGGCACCTTTTCCATTTTCAAATTGTTAATATTTTCAGCCAAAATTTACAACCCTCCTTCTATCCACCCAACAAAATCTTCTGGTATTAAATCCTTGATGTCTTAGTTCCTCTCATACAGAGCCAGGTTCTGTCAAAGAATTTCAAGGAACCCTGTAACACCTAGACGAGACATCATCATAACATCAGTTTACACAGAATCTTATGCCCTAACTTCACGTCCATTCTCTCAATGCACAGCAGACATCGCCCTCACTTACTATAAAGGAACCTGTTATATAGTCAGCCAGGACCGCAAAAGTGATCTTTCCACAAGTACAGCGTTAAATATGCAGCTAATATCAAAATAACATGAGGGGGTTGTAGCAGAAGAGTGAGTGACTACAGATAAAACAACACTGGCCATGTTAGATAATGGTAATTATTAAGCTGGGTGATGCAAGCTTCATCACATATTCTCTCTATTCAGGTATATATCTTTGAAATTTTCCTTAATACAATGTTTTTTAAATATTTTTTCAGCTAATATGGTGGGTCAATAACTATGACTTCTAATGTAAAAAATACATCTGTGCTAAACCCCGCTAGGACCTAGGAAGATGTAAGCCTGCCTCTGAACCCGGTGAGGGCATGACCTCCTGACCTCGGCACACGGAGCCATGGTTGATGCAGCAGTCGCCCTTGTCCTTGCAGTCATCCGAACAGGAGCAGAGGCTTCGGGACAACCTTTTCTCACCACACCTGAATTTGCTGCAAGTCCATATCCGTTCTAGAAACAAATATCAACATAATACATTTCATGGTCCAAATTCAACATGTCCAAAGTGAATACAAAAATGTCTCTGGAACATCATCCATGAAGAGACAATGGACCATTTTCTAACCCTTAGTCAGTCACAGAACCTGCCACCACAGTGGTCAATCTGAACTGAGAGAAATTATTATTATTCACTAATTATTATTCACTATTATTATTCACTAATAATTCAGTAATTATTATTCACTAAAAAGCCAGAATCTCATCATTTTAAAATGTAAACAAACATAATTCTTATTATACAACTCCCATGTCCATCTTGGCTTCCTCCACCAGTCATTGTCAGAGTTCTCAAAATTTAATCTAAACCTGGCTCGCTCTCATTTAAATGTTATTCCATGTCATACGTAGAGAAGACCAAATCAGACAGAAAATTTCCATAGTCTGATGGTTTTACTTTGAAGTTTAAGCGGACATCTTCAGAACTCTTGCTTTAATAAGCCCATAGAAATATTCATATATTTTAAGCAGCCTTTCTGAACTTAGGTGAAATGCAAATTAGACTAAATAGGCTGTCAGCATACATTAAAAACAGGCAGTTTTGCTATCCATAAAACTTTTAACAAGGCAAAATATGTAAATTTTTTCTCTCAGAAAATATAAAGGCCAAATTTTTAAAAATCTCAAATGGGTTAGGTAAATCACATACCTAAAAGATGCAGAACTTTTCTTTGCTCTTTTACCAAGGCCCATGACTCCATCTTTTCCCCTGCATATTTTTACCTGGTTCTATACACGTCTCCTGGTAATCTAGACAGCAGTTTCCAAGGTCAACGCAGGCAACGTCACAGCGACAGTTCCCAAATGTTCTCTCAAAACAGCGACCTTTGCAACTTTTAACTGAAAATATTGAAGGAGTTAGATGTTTCTAATCATTATATAATTACAAAGCAAACATCAATTAATACACCTAAGTTAGTTATAGTCAGGTTCAAATATTGTTTTAGAAAACACAGATGGGGTGGGCAATAAAGTTAACCAAGAATCTTTTCACAAATACATGTAGAAAGTGACACAGTAAGGCAGTATATAAGGCAGTAACCTTACAGAGTTTGCAATTTTATCTCTTGCCATAGGAAAAAAAGATGACTTTTTTTCTTTTATATGTTATAAACCCTACTGGGGGTAATAAAACTTAAATACTTTTGAATAATAAAGAAAAGAAAAATAAGAAGAGCTTGTTCTGAAGATTTTATGCAGAGTTCTCTAAAAAGTGATAATCTATGAATATTTCAGAAAGACAGAGAATACCTGACTTACATCACTCTCAGTCTGGTGTAAAGGAGAAGTAATGTGTTTGTACAGAACATGTTCTGTGGGACCCATCTCCCACCATCACCTAAAACATCCATTGCACCTTCAGATCCAGCCTGCTCCCTTTGAGAAACTTTCCCAAACTCCCAGTCTAGGTCCTTTTTCCTTTTCTTAAGTTTGTATAAAACCTTACCCTTCATCTCAGTCACTTACTTCCATTTGTAACTAGATCATTTGGTTAATATCCCAGTGTCACCCTAGAGCACAAACTTCTTAAGAACAAAGACCACATCTGGAAGTTAGCCAGTACACTGTATCCCTGGTGCCTAGCAAGAGCCTTGACTATAGCTGGTACTAATAAGTTTTTGTTAAATGGATAAATGGCAGATATGGAAGGAAAATACTTTTCATTAGAAACAATTTTACATTGTAACTCTTTACTAGTTACCTAGAATAAGCTAGGTTTTTATTGGATTACTAAAAATTCAGGGTGGTAAGAAAAAAAAAACCACTTATAAAATAATGGAAGTCCAAAAGAAAAAAATGAATAATCCTAGCTCTTGACTGCAATGGTCTCCTGACCCAAGAAGTCACTGCCACAGAGTTTAACTCTCATTTAACACCGGGAAACTAGGCAATTTTAAGGAGATGAAATGACAATAATAATTTCTAGGGTCAAAAATATTAACTTTCCTGACCCAAGGGGAAAAAGCTATTATAATAATAGCTATTACTTGGAGCTCACTAATATGCTCCTAGTCATTTAAAAAATAATATGCATTCCATGTTGAGTTTAGATTAAAATTACTGTTTTCAATCATTCGGTTTTATTTTTACATGCCAAACTGAACTCAAGGGGAATTACTTTGTGTCTAAAGGCTACACAGGTGAACACTAAAGTCTATAGCTTTTTAATTTTATTAAACATTGACAGTTTGCTCTGAATAGTTGCTGACTAAATATATAAAATTACATTTCATTCATTTCAACAATAAATGACAGCTTAACAATCACTAAAATTTTTTAAATGACTAATATTACAATTACAGAATAGTTGAACAGAAGGATTTGTTCAATTTTCAAAACCAAATTCCCTAGGAAGACCATCAGTGATTTTAACGGGGAAAAAATAAAAACTACCTCAGAGCCAAAATAATGACTGCTACAGTGTACTGTGATTCAGAGTTTTATTATTCATAGTAATCTTGTCAGTGTTGGCTAGATTTCTGCACTCAATAAAATATATATATATATATATATATATATATTAGCTTAAAAATATCACTGTTGCTTTGAAATGTCTGCAATTTTAAAAGACTTAAAAGCATGTAAGGATAAGTTTCTGGTTGCCCAGGGATGCTAACTGGTTACCTAGTAACCTCCAGGGCTAACTCCTTAGGGAGAAAAAGTGTTTGGGAGTCACTGGAGGAAGTCAGGGAGACAGGCTCCAGGAGCACAGCACCAGAACCTGTCAGCCAGCTGCCTGTTTGTGTCTTTGTTCTTTATTTTTTGCTGTTTTGAGGTTTTTCTGTTTGTTTGATTGGTTGGTTGGTTTTTTGGTCATAGCCCCTCTTCATCATTATGGGATGAAGTTCTGCAAGTAAATAAAATAGTATATGGCTAAAATAATAAAAGAGCTTCAAGAAAAAGGTTCAAACCAGCATCAAATTTGCACTATCTATGGAGTACTCAAGGGATTAGGACATAATGCTTATCTCAATCATATTCTGAAAAAGGCTGACTAGTACCCCTACACACACACACACACACAAATTACTGTACTAATTACCTTCTTTGGCACAGCTTGGTTTCAACCCAAATATACAACCAAGGATTGTCGTTAACACACAGACTGACAATACCTGTGGAGAGAAAAAAAAAAAAAGATGTAGTTTCCAAGCGCTTTTATTTCTTCAAATGTTTTATTTCTTTAAATACTTCTAAACTTGTTGGTGCTGCTCTGTTTCCTGATCTGGTGCTGGTCACGTGATGTGTGCACCTTGGAAAAATTCAAACCACATTTTTGCTTCAGGTACTTTTCTGTATGTACGTCATACTTCAACAAAGTTTACTTAAATATTAGCAAACAAATCTATGCCTTCCTAGGTTAATGTTGCCAGAAATTTTCCAGTTGATGTAAATGAATCCAGTCCAAAAACTTATAATAATTAAGGTAGGGAGAAAAGAAAACCTAACAATTTTCTACTTGTTAATCCATAAAAGGCAATATGAGAATATCAGATGCCTCTTTTAACAGTTTAATTACACAAACCTAAACACTATTCTCATATTCACTGTGACAGCTTGTGGGAATGAGCAACAGACAGGGTTGGACGACTACATCCCGGACCCAAATGTTACCACAAACTGGTTGTGTAGAGATTTGGAGCAGGTCACTTTAACATTCCAGATATCAATTTACTCACTTATAAAATTAAAGGGCTGGACTCCTTGGATCCCTAAAAATCTTTCCAGCTCTAACATTTTGCAACTTCCTCATTCTCCACTATTCTGGACTTTGACATTTGACTTTAACTAGATCATTTGGTGAATATGGTGTAAGCGATTACACCATATAACTCCCAAGAACAATGACAGAAGTTTATTTATGAGTTAGAAAAAAAAAAAGCAGAATAATCTACAAAATAGTCCTCAATATTTTTCAGTGGAATGGAGCGGCTCTCTGGAATGTCACATTTCAGGACAATTCAATAAAATATTCATTGAGCACCAACTATGTGTAAAGACTATATTATGCATTGAAGGAAAGAATAAGAGACCCCCCAAGGAGCTTCTACTTTTGGGAAAAGGCAAAAGCAACAGCACAAATGGTTCATATTTGGTAGACTCTAGTTGCAGAGTTCTATCGCTGTTTAAAGAAGAAAGGCTGCGGTGGCCGGTGAGAAAGAGATCAGAAAAGACTTCATAGAGGAAGCCTCTGGGCTGGACTCTGAAGAGGGGAAATGATGGCATGATATTGCCAGGCAGAGCTGATGGAAGGGAAGAGAGGGCAGAGCAGAGAAAAGCCGGTATAAGGAAAGGCTTGCAGGAAGGAAGGCATACGGGAGGTGGCAGATGAATGATGAACAGCCTACTTTGGCTGGAACCCAGAATATGAAAAAGGGGAATGGACACAGTACGGAAAGGTGGCGTGGCATTTCCCCAAAGCCAAGATGAAGAGATACTAAAGACAGGAGGGATGGGTGAATGGGACAGGGTGGGTGGTGGGTAGAGGCGTTTTTATGTTTTCTGAACTCATTCCCTCCAATAAAATACTGAGTATTGACTGTATGCTGATCTGTAGTTTAGGTACTGGGTACTCAGTAATAAAAGAGACATGACCTCTGTCCTCAGCATGCCTACTGTCAAGGGACTGCAGAACTAAAGAGGAAGTGAATGGCAAATAAACTGAGGAAGCAGGTCTAACTCATTTCAAAAGAAAACGAAGGTAAAGGAAAAAAGAGTGAAAGTACAGTGGGTCTAAAATACAACAGGGTCTAGGTCAGGTTCTTTTTTTAGGAAATCAAAAACCCAAATGTATATATGTCCATTAAAATAAAGAGGCATCAGAAGAAGAGCTTGAACAAATAAGTAAAGAATGGCAAATAGAACAATGTCGTAAGAGTACTAATGGATTCTCCTAAGCCTTTAATGGTGGTGTAAACTAACACAAACTTATGGAAGAGTAATTCTAAAGAATCTATCAAAAACAATAAAAACTCTCTTACTGTCAATTATAAATATATAGGGAAATGAAAAAATAGTAAAACTAATCTGTATTTAGTATCCTGTAATTTAAACCATGGAAAATTAAAGTTTTATTTCTTTGTAATAAACCTATCAAGAATAGTTTGAACAGTGTTTTATCCACTTCTCACAATACAGAGTGAGAATCTTTTATATGCCTTGGCAAATTGTCACATTCCTTTCTAAGTTTAGGTAAGTTTCCAACGTTTTAACCTTTGTACTTTTAATATCATGAAATAGCTCCAAAAATTCCATTAATATGAACCTTTGTATCACTGTCGCTTCCTCTGGGACATCTTCATCCTTTCCATCACAACCATGCTTCTCATGTCAATAAATTCGCTGTCACTACGTTCCTTTGGCTGCATATGTAGAGTCTGTTGAACAGCGGCAGTGTTAGCCTACCCACAGTCAGCTATCTCTTCCGTAACCCCATCCACATTTGATCTGAATTTCATTTCCAGCATTATCACTTTTCTTTTCTTTTCTTTTCTTTTTTTGTGGTGTGTGGGCCTCTCTGCTGTGGCCTCTCCCGTTGCGGAGCACAGGCTCCGGACGCGCAGGCTCAGCGGCCATGGCTCACGGGCCCAGCCACTCCGCGGCATGTGGGATCTTCCTGGACCGGGGCACGACCCTGTGTCCCCCGCATCGGCAGGCAGACTCTCAACCACTGCACCACCAGGGAAGCCCATCACTTTTCTTTTTTTAACTGCACTTTATCAGCCAATTCCCTCTTTCAATTACTCATTTCTATAAAATGTGATGTAGGTCTACCACTGGCAGATAAAAAAGCAACACAAGTACTTGTTTTTCTGTCTGTGCTGAACTGACCAACAGATGCATAGTAACCAATCACTGACACACTTTAAAAGAAGTGACATTGGTCACTGACCATGATATGCATCTGCTATTTGCATAGTGTTTTGTGGACTGAAAAAGCTAGTAGCAAAGATTGTACTTTGCAATTACTCATGGTCAATAAATCTTAGTTACTGAAATTTGAACCATGTTGTTGGGAGACTGGTGTGATTTAATTAAACTGTGGGAACTGAAATTGTACATGTCAGAGAACCATGCAAAGCTAGCACTGCCTGTACTCTCATAAGTGGGCAGTAATATAGTATGTAACATAATAATATATATATCCAAGGATGTTTAATTCAGAACTGTTTGTATTTGAAAAAAAAAACAACCAGAAACAACCTAAGTTCATTATAAGAAACTGGTTTAAACAGTCAGGTTAATCATACAATAAAATACTCTCAGGGGATTAGCCTCAGAGATAGGTGGGTGAGAAGAAGGCTTAAAGATACAAAAACCAAAAAAAGCTGAGGGGTAGCCATAGGAAGTTGGAAGCAGCCCTTCAATCCTTCTCTGTAAGTAAGAAGCATCTGTGGAGAGTGAGGAAGCCAAGGTGGGGCTCTGAAGTGATGAAGGGGGCTTAGGAGACCCCACGTGAAGGATGGCAGCAAATCAGTAGGGACAACAGAGATGGAGTCAATAATGGAAGAGTGAACAGACCCTCCAGCTCTGGGGGCCCAGCTTAACTGAGATTATGAATTGTTTGTAATAAGACCCAGAGGCCTGGAATTCCAGGAGTGGGAGTGGGGGAGTGGGGTAAAAAGATAACATGGCATGGGGAGATAGGAAGGGAGGGGAAACAGAAAAGGGAACAAGAGAGTCAAGGTGTGACTGCAACAGCTGAACAGGGAGGGTTAGGACCATGTGAACATGGGTATTTGCCTGGAGAACCGTGAGAAGTGAAGGATCGAGCGAATGAAGGAGTGGGAATGAGGGAGGGAGTGAGGAAGGAAGAAGAACAGAAGTTATGGACTCTGAAGAGAATTTCAGAGTCTGAGTTCTCAGAAGTGGGACGGTTTGGAGTGGAGGTGAACCCAAAAGTACAAACCTGAAATTGGCGTAAGGTACTTGCTGGAAGTAAGAAGACGAAAAAGTTCTACTACTTTTACTAGTAATCGGAGTTAACCTTTTGACAATGAATGAAAATCATGATAAGAGAAGTTATTTATATTCTCAAATTTATTGACTTACAATACATATTCCCTCACTGCTGAAGAAATTCAGTCATGAAGATGTATTACCAATAACCTTACTGTTCTAACTAAATATAAAACAAAACTTGTGAACAGTTCTGCTACAAATAAGTCTCATCTTGAAAAAAACTATGAAAAGATTTAGTGGTAAGCAAGCATTTAAATTGCAACCATGAGTTTAAAGCATACATGATATATGAAAATCTTTGCCCTCTTGTTAAGCTACAGAAGAGGCATGCTGATTTTTTTAATCACCTCTTTGTTACTAAAATATATTATTTAGATTTACCTTTTAGATAATGCATAGCATGAAACTGAAACTGAAGTATGACCATAGAAACAATCATTTCACCTCTGTAAAAGATGAAATTTAGGGCTTCCCTGGTGGCACAGTGGTTGAGAGTCCGCCTGCCGATGCAGGGGACACGGGTTCGTGCCCCGGTCCGGGAGGATCCCACATGCCGCGGAGCGGCTGGGCCCGTGGGCCATGGCCGCTGAGCCTGCGCGTCCAGAGCCTGTGCTCCGCAGCGGGAGAGGCCACAGCGGTGAGAGGCCCGCGTACCGCAAAAAAAAAAAAAAAGATGAAATTTAAATTACCTACTACTTTGTTACACAACACCCAATCAGAATAGTTTTTAGTAGGAAATTTCTCTCCAACGATTATCAGAGCTGTGAAATCTAATTCAATTTGAATTTTCTTCTCAAAGTAGTTTAATCCAACAATGTCAAAATCCACCATCCTTTCATATCTCTATAACAATTTAGGTAGTTTTCAAGTTTTGATATTTTCTTAGAAGCTATAGACAAAATATTTTATCTTAGAAAACATGAAGCTTGGAGACATATAAGCAAAAGTAAAGTTGTTGGAATGTTTTGCCTCTATGTTAGAACAATATTTATTTGGAGTTTCCTGCTTGTTTAGTTAGAGTCCCTGAATCATTTCTTGGACATTTAGTGAACCAAAACAGATATAAAGAAATCACTCAATTTTTTTTCTCATAAATTCCGTCAAACACAGTGGCGTTAACATAATATTATTCTTTCTTTATCAAGTATTCATACAAATGTGTCTACTGGCCTTTGCTAAAGGCCAGAGATGCAAATGAAAGCAATTCCTCCCCTGACAGAGAAAGCGTGTGGACATTAAAATGAATGATTACAATGGAAGTGGAAAAGAGCTACAGTTGAAATATGTAAAAAATGTTAACATGCTACCAGCACAGTGGAGAGAAGAAAAGGAGAGAATGGTTACAAAAGGCTTCACAAAGAGAAAGGGGGAAAAAAGGAATTTCCCCTTCAATCAATAAACAAATGTTGGAGTGCCTGCAACATGCACTGGACTTCGACTCTGTGGAGAAGCACAAAATTAAAACAAAAAGAATTTGTGGTGAAATCCCTAATCTGAGTTGATAATCTACTCAGGGCAACAACTCTAGAATTTGTTGATGATAAAGACATGAGACAGTGAGAAGTAACCTAAGAATTAAACTACATAGTGACAATGTGTTACCCGTGCACCCATGCATAGGTACAGAAACTATTTTTTAACTGTACAGGCTAGCTGTGTTTTATCAACAAGATGCCACAAAGGCCCGCGGCAAAACCAGACTGAACCAGCTAGATCCAAGATGGCAGACAAAGTATGCTAATGGTCACCATTTTCCTTGAGTTGATTTATCTCTGTGTTTCCATATCAACACCTGAGAGCTGAAGGACACTTGCCCTGATTTATCTCTGTGTTTGTTTCAAAAGTACCTGGTGTTGGGCCGATGGTTTGCAGCTCTACTGGGAGAGATACATGCTTTGAGAGATACACAGTGGTCAACCGCTCAGAACCCGGCCCTGACTTGACCACAGGACCGCATCTGTGCAGATGAAACCTGGAGGAGTCCAAGAGTTACCTTTGCTTCATCACCATGCTAAGATCTTTGCCCAATAGGGGGATTGGTACTCTGCTCGCACAACTGGTGCCGTGTGCAAAGGAGTGTGGAAGACCGCACATGCCCGGGCTGCCCCTGGAAATCTCCACCCCTTTCCTAGTGCCCTGATGACCTGTCTGCCTCCTGACCCTTAAGATTCCCTCACTCCCCTCCCTTAGAGGAGATGGTGCCTTTAGAGCATGAGCTCCCCTTCTCCATTCTCTGGCCACTGAATAAAAGCCTGTCTTGCTTGCACCAAACTCAGTTTCGTTATTGGCAGCGTGAACCTGAGCGCGGGAAAGAACTCCCTGATCCAGCCAGGGGGCCTCAGTTCAGCTAGCGCCCCAAGAGAGGGGCCTGGTGTCTAATTCAGTAACAAATCTATGCAATGGTGCTTTGTGCAAAGCCAGGGAAGTATAGAAAATAACACCAGTCTGGGAAAGAGAGAATAACAGTGATTAGAGTAGTAGCCATCACTTCTACAGAACAACAGCAACCATCCCTTCTGTAGTACTTCCTATGTGCTAGGCACTTTTCTAAGAGTTTTCTATCAAATCATTTAATCCTCACAATAACACTGTGACACAGATTATTGTATTTACCCAGTTTAAGGAAACTTAGCCGCAGAGAGGTTAGCAACTTGCCAAGATTCACAGAGTTGATAAGCGACATGGGCAAGATTAGGACTTAAGCAGTCAGAAGCAGTCAGATTGTAAAGGGAGTGGGGCAGGAGGGTGGACACGGGAGTGGCTGAAAGGTGACTGTGGCCTTCGGGGCAGTCAGTGTGGAGCTACTGCGGATTTAAACATGAAAGTGACATGACTGGATTTATAAATTCTAGAAAGATCCTTTGGTGACACTGTGAAAGGCTGTGCCGTAAGCCACTCACCTGCCTGTCTTCTCTCAGGAGATGCTCTGTCCTCCTCTGGGTCTTTCCAATTACTGCAGCCCTGACCATGCTCTGGGAGATTTGTTTATCTGTCTGTCTTTGACTGGACTGTGAGCTCCAGGGAGGCGTGGATTTATTGACTCATCTCTGTATTTTCTAGGTCTAGCAGAGCGCCTAGCGCATAGACATTCAAAATAACTGTTGGCCTGAAAAATCAGTAAACTGATTTAATTAAACAACTTGGGGGGAAACTATAAATCTCCCCCTTTTCTTCATCTGAGTTGACAAAGTCAATCAGTTTGTTAAGTGCCTTTATATAAAGGGTGCCTATAATAAATATAGGGGAAAAGCATTTTTTTAGGAAATGGACAACTGCTGGATTTGGTATTCAAATGTGACAGATGCCTCTCCAATTTGAAGATGAATTAGCTGACCACATGGCCTATCAGTCAGTCCTCTGATCTTTTACTCAAGCAGCATGCTTTCTGGAAACGACTCTGTGGGAACTCAGACCTATGCGTTGCTGGAGTCTTCGGGGGATTTCCTTTCCTAGAGGATAAGGATTAGATCCTAATGCAAGAGCCCAGTGCCAAGAAACTCCCACCGGCGGCTCAGAGGGATGGCACGCTCAAAGATAATGTCTTGTTTTTGAAGAACTTGGAAGTGTTACAAAGTTCAGTGTAGAAGTTAGAACAACTGCTTGAGTGTATTGAGAAGTTTTTTGAAGACAAGGTTCTAACTTTTGCTTGGCCTCTTATATACTCAGTATCGTTTTAGTTACATTTGACTTAACTGAAGATTCTCCCAAACGGCAGTGAAATTTTATGTGAAGCAATTTATATAACTGGTCAAATGAAAAGGGGGAAGGAGATACTACGCACTGGACAAGCACATCACTTAGAGGCAAACCTCACGCTCAACCTCTCCGTGAAACCTGAACACGCTGAAGAAGTTGACATCTACCTGGCAGAAAGGGGTTCTGTTTCAAAACGGTGAGGGTTCAAATCCCACCTCCGTTCATTCCTTTTTTTCAGCATTCAACAAATATTTCCTGAGAGGCTACCACGTGTTAAGAAGAGTCTCGTGGGCTTCCCTGGTGGCGCAGTGGTTGGGAGTCCGCCTGCCGATGCAGGGGTCACGGGTTCGTGCCCCGGTCCGGGAGGATCCCGCATGCCGTGGAGCGGCTGGGCCCGTGAGCCATGGCCGCTGGGACTGCGCGTCCGGAGCCTGTGCTCCGCGACGGGAGAGGCCACAGCAGTGAGAGGCCCACGTACCAAAAAAAAAAAAAAAAAGAAGAGTCTCGTGCTGGGTATACACCAGGAAATGGAAACATTTCAGTGTTTTCATGGAGCTTACCTTCTTGTGACTTATAGACAACCACCAACTATGTGACTTAGAAATGTTTCATATCCTTGCTAAACATTATTTTTTATCTATGAAGTGGTGATAATACACACCTCAAAAAATTGGCACAAGCCTTGGACATAATTTACAGAAAGTACCCAGATTGGTGACTGGGGCACTGAGGTACTCCATAAATGACAGTTCCTACTAAGAATATCCAACTCACTTAGAGCACTGAGACATTACAGATTCTTCCACAGGAACAATATAACCTTATCAATGTTTAATCAAACTTCAGGGCATTCTTTCTTATTTGCTGTTAAAAGAAATGCCATAAACTAGTATACTAATATTTCCCTTTTTCTTGGGGGGGTGGTTAATTCTGCAGTAATCTGTTTAACAGTGGTTGAAGACCATGCACTGGTAAAGAAAATATGTCAAAAAGGTGTAATAGAGAAGAAAAGCAAATTATTATTTTGCAGGGAATGGCTGTACTGGTAACTTCAGTTGTACCTATACAGCAGCTCTCCAACCCATGCCACTGAAAAAGGGATCCGTGTAAACACCAATTTGTGTACTAGAGATTACTACAGATTCATATCTGCACACTTAACAAAGATTAGCTGTGGATTGATCCAAGCACTGTGCATATAAAAATCTCTAGAAAAAGTCTGAAACAAACACCTTAAAGTATACATACTTCTCAAAAACTACACTTCCTACACTTCATCCTAAGGCAAAAAAATTACGTACAAATATTTAGATACATATATACATGCAGTACTATTTATAACAAAAACAGACATATGTACAATGTCTAATAATAGGAAAATGGCTAAAGAAAATATGGACTATGTATATGAGTATTATACAGCCATTAACAGTTATGATTTAGAAGAATATTTAATGACCTGGGGAAAGACACCGTTGAGTATGAACTGCAAACTATAAAACAGAATAGGCAATATGGTGCTAATTTTATGTTATACATAATACATAGTTTACAAATAGTCTTATCTCTGGCTGATGGGCTCACAGTGATTCTTGGTACTTACCCTTATTTTCCAGTTTCCACAATGAACCCATATACTTTTAGAATCAGTATACTGGAGAACCCAGGGGGCTAGCATGGATACTAGTGACCCAGAGTAAAGTTTACCTCATTCTGGCATTTTAGTGATCTTCAGCATAACAAGAAGTCCTCCCTGCCCACTTACTCTAAGCAAACTCTAATCAACAAATTCTGCCTCCATTTAACCTACCTAATCCCTCATTCTTAAATATCAATGAATCACCATGATTCACCAGTCATTTGAGGTAAGCCTACAATATGAGATCAACAAAAAGGAAAGGTCTAAGATCAACACAAAGGAAAAACAGGAAGGAGAAGAGAGAAAAACATTTAAAACAAACCCATCTAAATAGTATTCTCAATAGGATTCAAGAAGTTACATACAAATCTTGAAATCAAAAGGCTCATACTACTAATATCAAGTAACCAGAATAATAGATCAAAGGCTCATACTTATTCACATCACTATAAAATACCAGAACACTAACAATAAAAAGATCTTCAAGTGAAAGGCTATGCCAACTTCACTTCACAATAAGCAGTAAAGAAGTATAAGATCAGAGTTAGTTTTTCCTTGAAGGACAGAACTAACTGTGGAAGCTCTCTGGGCCTAGAAAGGTCTGTGCAAGAAGTTTATTGACTTCTGGTTCAATCTCTTCATTGATTATAGAATTACTTAGATTCTCTCATTTTTCTTGACTCAGTTTTTCTTGGAATTTTTCACTTCATCTGCATTTTCAACTACATTGGTATAAAGTGATTTACAATAATCACTTGTTATTTTTTCAGTGTCTGTAGCACTGAATTTGTGTTCCTTTTTTTCATTCCTGATGTAATTTGTGCCTTCTCTCTTTTTCGAGGTAATCAGGCTCACCATGGGGGATCATACCTTTTCAAAGAATCTGCTTTTTACTTTGTCAGTCTCTTTTTTATTTTACTGATTTCTGGTCTCATCTTTATTTTTTTTCTTTCCTTCCATATCCCAGGTCTAATCTTCTGGGTTTTCTTTTATTAAGTTGTTGATATGGACGCTTAGGTTTTAGCTTTTTCAGACTTTATTCTCTTTTAATATTACTTTTATTCTAACTTTTAAACCCCTAAGACATTGTTGTTTTATAAGTACATTTAGGTTTACCCAAATATTTACAAGTTTATGCATTTTAATGCATTTTTTCCTTTACACTTTTCATCTGGAAACATCTGGAATCAGTTTCCTTCTACATAAAGAAATCTTTATAAATTTTCCTCATGGCAGATTCTGTCAGTGTTTGTTAGTATATACATGTCTTTATTTTACTCTCGTTCTTGAACGGTATTTCTGCAGGGGATACAATTCCAGTCCGGCAATTGTTTTCTTTCGGCACAGTGAAGATCTCATTATACTATGAGAATTCAGCTGTCAGTCCGTCACACTTGAAGAAAATTTGCCATTTTTCTCCTATGCCTCCAATGATTTTTATTTTTACCTTTGTATTCTGCAATGTTATTCTGTTGTTTTTTGACATATATTTCTTTTATTTATTCTGCTTACGATTCAATGAGCTACTTGAATCTAAGGACTGATGTCTTTCATCAGTTCTAGAAAATTGTCATCTCTTCAAATAGTGTCCAAAATAAAAGGTAAAAGGGGTAATACTATCAGTAATCAGGAAACCTAGACAGTTTTTTAAAGAACCAAATAAAATTTTTAGAAATAAAATGAAAAATAAAATGAACAAAATTAATTAAGGGATTAGGCTTCACATCAGAAGAGATGTAGAGTAGTGGAAGACAGAATTTGTGAGCTGAAAAATAGATCGGAAGACATCATCTAGCATGTATCACAAAGAAAGGTCACAAGAAATTATCCTTCTAATTCAATTCACTATTATTTCTTCCATATTTTCTTTAAAAAGGACAAGAATTTTATAATCTGTGTCTGATAACGCTACCATCTGAAGCCACTGTTTGTTTGCTTCTGCTGTGTGATACTTCTGCTGGGTTTTGCTCATGTTGCCATTTTCCTTTGTGTGCTTAGTTGTTTTTAACTGTGTTCTGTTCATCGATGTTAAAAATTTTCAGGATTCTTTGACGCTGAGGATGATGGTGTTTTCCTCCAAAAAGGATTTATGTTTTGCTTCTGCCAAAAACATTGGGGAAATTTCAAGTTTGAGAGCACCTTCACAACTTGAGGTAGATAAAGTGAGATCAGCTTGCATATATCTTTATATATGGAGGATACGCCATAAATTACACAATACCTATGTCCTCCACAGGATGTTCCAACTTCATACAACATATTACATATATAAGATAATTCACTTATAATACATAGCTTATAAGGTATATAAGCGTGCACAATTTCTTCATAAAATGAAATTATGACTTCAAAACCATATCTCAATTTCTGATTTCTGATAGTTTCCAAAAATATATATTTTATATCTCTGTCTCTCTGGCCCATGCTCAACCTCTTCAATTTCAATTTAAGAAATATTAGTCCCTGCCAGTACTATTCCAGGAAATATCTCATACGACAACTGTATTAAGCTGAATGTCCTTTACCCTCACAATTACATCAGCATTGGCAATTAAGAAAATAATGATAATATTTATTCTCTTATTGACAGGTCTCAATTAGGAGTCACAGAAATCATTATCACAATACCAGCTTATGACTAGCATAGGTTGAAGATTACAATGACAGAGGGGAAGAAGAGGTGCTAAAATAAAAGTGTAATGGGGGAGTCATTTTATGAAGTTTCAAGCAATAACTAGCAATTTCTTAAACTATAATACACACACACACACACACACACACACACAAAGAATGACAACAAAACCCCAAAAACATCCAGGGTCTTGGTGATCAAGGCCATTTATCAAACCACTGCTTATAAGAGTAACTAGAAGGACCAGTCACAAGGCTAATGACAACATAACGGAGAGGAACACCATGGTGGGTTCCTTTGACTCTGGACAGATCCATACATGTGGGGAAGAACGTGTCACTACCTGCGCAAGGCCAGCTGCTAAAGCACTTCTAGGACCTCTGTATGAGTTATAAGCAAGCTAAGATCACAAGCCGTAGCACTCCCCCTCAGAGAGACTCTTACTTCTACGGATAGAAGGAACCTCTGCTCTGAGGAGACTATATTTTCCACAAACTTTATAAAAGGGAAAATATTACCTTTAAAATGAGAGATGCTAAGACAGGAGTCCACAAAAACAAGCTTCAAAGACGTATCACAGAAAATTTGGTTGACTTTCTAAGAATTCATCATTGACACAATTTTTTACAATAATGATTAACAGAATTGCTGGATGTATATCATCATTTCCAACAGTACTTCTTCCAATTTATGTCAGAAATATTGCCATGAAATCTGGCACATTTCTTAAGATACAAACTACTTCTCATATTTAGTGAATGGGGGAAATCAGTAGCAGGCTGAGTTTAATAGACTTTACCAAAGTGAATTCTAGTCATGAGTAAAAAGAAATATATTCACATTGAGAAACTACACACTCTTCCTTGGTATTCTTTTTTCTCATATCCTTTTAAAAAAGAACACAGGAGAAATAAACTTAGAAGGCAGTAGAGCAGTTTTATGAGGTACAAAATATCATTAAATTAATATTTAAATATTTAATGTAATATTTATATTATTATTATTTTTAACACTGGCTCTTAAAGGCTCCCCCCATCTGTCACTGAGCAGCTCTGAGCTTTTAACCCTTTCCTAAGTGAGAAAGAAAGATAATGGCAGACATATTTTTTACCATTCAGATATGACACTATGTACATGAAAGATAGAGAAGATAATGCCCTCAATCAAACATAAATCTGTTAGGAGTCGCTGATAATAGAAAGTGCAGTTCAAAACAATTATCTTGAATAAGCACAGTGCTGTACACACTTGGTTGAACGAGTCTCCCGGGCAGATAAAACTATGAGGGTCTTGTCTAAACTCTTAATAGTCCAGAGAAGGGTTTTGGCACTTCTAATATTCAAGCAAATAGTCATGTCATCATTTCCCTAATTTTCAATGAATTATCCTGGTAAAATAAGCATCTGAAGAAAAGTCTCAAAGAAAGCTCAAATTAGTGGCCCATGGGTGCTAGTAATGATAATTGGAAAATATTTTTTTAGGAGAACAGGTTAAAACGGAATATCAAATTAAAACTCTAGCTTAAGAAAACAGAAACAATGTTAGAACTTTACCATAAACTGTAAGTAAATTATTTAAATTCTATCCATTTTTGATTAAAAATATAAGTCTGGCAGAATTGTAGCCCTAATCTCAAAGAGACCAATAACTCTCATGCCTTTATGTCCAAATTAAGATGTGAGTTACTTCTGGAGCTTTGTGATACTGAGAAAAGCACGTTATCTGTAGCCCCTTTATTGGGTTGGACTGGGTATTTTCTCTTCTCCCTAATAAATCTAAAATATCTATGAATCTACTTTCCCCTGACATTTGATCTTACCTTTATTTGGATCACCCCTAGCCCCACATTCCTCTCTTAAGGAATATTACCCCAAATATATACATGTATTAAGATTTCTTGTTGACACAGGCCATTGGAATAAACTATTAGGCCTGTCATGAGAAGTACCTGAAACACTAGCCTGCAAGCCTTACTTTCCCAGGTGAAGCAGAAAGGGGGTCAGAAACTCACCTGAGCCATATCCTCCGTATCAGAACTTTTCCTGGGGACCCTGCAAGGCCTCCAGAGAACTGCTTTATCTAGGCCAGTAATTCTCCTTTCCTATAGTGTTCATTTTTTCCCCCCAGTTTTATTAAGAAATAATTAACATATATCACTGTATAAGTTTCAGGCGCACAGTATGATGGTTTGATTTAAATATATAGTGAAATGATTACCAAAACAGGCTCAGCTAACATTCATCATCTCATACAGGTACAATAAAAAGAAAAACATGATCATTTATTTTTGTTTCCAAAAGTACCAAACGTTTTCAAAGGAAAAAACATCCAGTACTTATAACTTCTGCTTGAGTGAGCAAATCACTTCTCCCAGATCGCAGTGACTGCTTTCACAGACATTTCCCTCTGAAGACTTTCCTTCACAGACTTTTCCCTCTGTTTCCCTCTGAAGTTAAAGGTCAAAGGATAAAAGTCCATTTGGTAGTTTAAAGTAATGGTCTCAGCAGAGAGTCAGCTTTGATGGCAAGCTTCCTTCCATGACTCCCACACCCTCACTGAATCTTGAGATGCAAGCACCTAATCAACAAGATCAGTAACAGCAAACACCTCAACACAAAGCAGGATCCTCTTAAAAAGCTGGTGGGTAACTCCTCAGATATAGCCTCCTGCCCCTAGAATTTCTATTTACATCCACCAATGGGTAATGCCCACAAGGGATCACAGAATTATTAAATATCAACACTGTTCTTAGTCTGATGGCTTATTTAACCGTCTTCTGTCTTCAACAGGACTGTTAGTATTGAAAAATACATTTTTGTGGCCTCTCTTTATCTAACCTTCAGAATTACCTTAGCTTTTTAAGAAAAGCAATCTATTGAGAAAAGAGATCTTGAGGGAAGTATATAGTAAACTGGATTTCTATCTCTTGCCTTACAACAAAATAACATCTGAAATAAATATTTAAAGGTATAACATGAAATCACTAGAAGAAAATATAGGCAAATATTTTTATTTTTTAGGGTGATAAATACCTTTACAAGCATGGCACAAAATCCAAAAATTATAATGGAAAAGCTGATATATTTGATTTCATAAAAATTAGGAATTTCTGTAAAAATTCCAAAAAAAAAGAACCCCTAACACAAGAAGAATCAGGGTGGGAGAAACTAAGGTAAAACTTTCCAACATATGACAAAAAGTTAATTTCCATGATAGATTATGAGTGTATAAAAGTTAAGTAGAAAAAGATAACTCACAATTTTAAAATACCAAAAGTAATAAACCAGATATTTCAGGAAATAAAACAGCTAATAAAAATATGTCATATGCCTTCATTAAAAATCAAAGAAGTATAAATCAAAGAGTCCCTTTTTTACCCAATGAAATTGACAAATATTAAAAAGATTGATAATTACAAGTGCTGGCAAGGATATAAGGAGAGACAGGCACTTTCACACTGTCTTCATAGAAGCATAAGTGTCTTTCTCAAAGGTCATTTAGATGAATCTATCTAAATTCAAAATGTACATATCCTCCACTCTTGCAATTCCAAATCTCTTATCTGATAGAAAGGTTCACATAAGCAGATGAGGATATGCATAGAGATATTTATTTATTGCAGCATTATTTGTAATACCAAAGACAGGCAAATAACCTAAATTTCTGTTAATAAACAACTGAGTTAATATAATGCATTATGGTAAACGCAAACAATATAAAATACTATCCAATTACTTTAAAATTATGTAAATCCATACTGAAATACTTACTCTTAAAGCCTTCAGCCCCCTTGCTGGCAGTCTACTCTGAGGCCATCGTGTTGTGAGTAAGCCCAGACTATCCCAGGCACAGAGACCAGTGGGGAAGTCCTGAAACTACATGAAGTGGGAGAGAGATGCCTGGCCAGCATCTAGATGCTCCATTCCCTGTTGCAGCTCCAGCCACCATGTGACTGCAACTGCATGACAGACCCTGAGCCACACCTGCCCAGCCAAGCCTTTCCTGAATCCCTGACCCATCAAAAACCACTAGGGGCTTTTGAGTCTACAGAGCTGATGGCCAGATGCTGAACAGAGATGAATTTATCAAGCTGGTAGTACTAACCAACATGGCTTCCTGACCACATGAGAGAACATGCTTGCTTTTCTTTCTCCCAGACTTTATGCCTAAACCGTTTCCACAGCAAAATGGTAAATGAAGGAATCTAATAGCTGATTCTGCTGAAAGTGCACAGCTGGCCAGCTTCATTCAGAGGTAACCACCTGGTTCTTCATCACTTCACAGAGAAGGGAAACGTCTGGAAACTATTCCACAGAGTGATAAAGGGATGTGAGTGGTGTGATGTGTACTTTTCTCCCTTTGGTAAATGCACAGAGAGTTTAGGCATATATGTTTACATAAGTCCACTTCTAATTTTCAGGTGGAGAAGTGGACTTTTGGTTACACTCACTAGCTTTATAGCAGCAAGAATGTTAGTAAACATTTAGGGGAGAAAAAATAGGACAAGAGGAGCCTAAAAATCCTATCCCAGAAAATAAGGGGAGGCACACATACACTCACATACAGACACACACACAGACCCACACAATGATGGGGTATGTCAAAAGGTATAAACTCCCAGTTATATAATAAATAAGTGATAAAGTGCTGGAGATGTAATATACAGTATCGTGACTATAATTACTAATACTGTAGTGTATATTTGAAAGTTGCTAAGAGAGTAGAACTTAAAATTTTTCATCACAAGACAAAAAACTGTAACCATGTGTGACGACATTTTAGACTTTCAGATTCATCTTCTAGCACCAGAAAGTAAGGGAGTACTAAACACATATACACAATGATGGGGGTATGTCAAAGGGACACAGGAGCCAACTCCCAATGGCCAAAGCTGGAATAATTTTGAGCAAAAGTATGAACAACATATTATTAGGTTATAATCCAAAGTGTAAAATAAATATCAATGAGTTAATACTGATATAAATAAATGATTGAATAAATTAATAAGAGTAGACAACTCTCCAGTACAGAAGAATTCCAAACAATCTATGTAGATAGCCCACTCTCAAGGTGAAACAGAACTCTCTCCTCTTTAAGTGTGGGCTGAACACAGTGACTTCCTGCCAAAGAGTACAGAATGGAAAGGCACAAAAGACAATATCTTTGAGGTGGAGAATCCTGATAAACACTACCTCAGCCAGGTAATTAAAGTTAACATCATCGATGATTAAGTCACCTTAATAGCATAGACTCTTGATATGGTATGTTGAGAACGACACTTTACCTCTGTGGTCTGTCTCCCAAAAGCACATGATACCCGTCTCAGCATGGGGAAAACATCAGACATTCCACAAATATACATGACCAGGCCTCCTCAAAACTGTCCAGGTCACCAAAAACAAGGAAAGTCTGAGAATGTCTGAGAAAGTCAGCCAAGAGGAGCCTAACGAGACGTGACATTGAAATGTAACATGGTATTCCTGGGTTGGATACCAGAACAACAAACAAAAAGGACCTCGGGAAAAAATTAAGGAAATATGAATGAAGTTTGGACGTTAGTTAATAAGGCTGTACCAACACTGGTTCACTAGCTGTGACAAATGTACTATACTAATATAAGATGTTAGTGACAGGGAAACTGGGTGTGTGGTATATCGACACTCTCTGTACTAGCTTTGCAACTTTTCAGTAAATCTAAAACCATTCTATAAATAAAGTTTATTTAAAAAGGGAAGGAAAAAAAGAAATAGGCATGAATCCATATTATTCCACCACAAAATTTCCACTATTTAAAAACGTTGGCTACTTTTAATTTTTAAAAAAATGCATACACGTAAATGTACACAAGTTTTTCTATATGCATTTTTTAATCAAGAAATTATTCTATACATAATTTTGTTTCTTTTTTGTATGTAATATTATTTCATAAGCATTTCTTATTTTATCAATAAATTCTTTAAAATATATATATATTATTAAATTTAGGTAGAGCCATAGGTTGGGATATGGACCCATTTAAACAATACGTGGTATTGTTAAGTGAAAAAGCTGAACCTCCGCTTTATATATTTCAGTGCTACGTGATTTTTAAAACTAAACAATGTGCAGATGCTGCTTTCACATCTGCCGCCGTCAGTGATGGAGACTGTGATAAGCTGCCTGGATTTGCCTTCGGGAAGGAAGGAATTACTCCCCTGGCTGCTGGGGGTGCCAGCCGGCAGGGCCTGCCTCAAACTGAAGAGCGCACTTGCCCAATGCCACACCCCTTCCCAGGAAAGCCAGCTCCCTCCTGGACAGCTCTAAATGGTCATGCTAGGAGGAAGAGTTCACGGAGTCGGGGGGAGGCCTCCACTGAGAGACTGCCTCACAGCTCACCTCACCCTCCCCGCAGTCCTTTTCCTTCCATAGGAACTGATCTCAAGGGCACACCTGATAAAACCCCTGGGATGCCAGTCTCCATCTCAGAGTCAGTTTCCTGAGAAACCCAAACTCTGACACTGTCTTTCTCCTGAGCTTCTATCTCAGAGAAAGGACCTCTTAGTAAATATCAGTATATTGCCCAGGCTCCCTGGTTCCAGCATCAGACCAGGATAAGCCAATGGGAAACACTGACAGAAGATCGGAGGGTGGGAGGACGGGAGAAGTCAGAATACATCTTCCCTGTTCTAGCCTCAGACAGGACCCCTGGCAGGGGCTGCATCTCTCCAGAGTCCCAGCTCCTACAGGGAAGTCCTGGCTGCCAGCTCTGGGTTTCATCAGCTTTTCCCTTTGCCTTTCCTGCCCTCAAGGTAGCACAAGCTTCTTTCTGGTACCATTCCCTGGGTTGCCACATTGCCATACCATCCCGTTTGGCTTTCGGCTCTTCCAATATTTGACTTTCAGCTCTTCCAACACCTTTGTAACTGGTTTCTTATATTAAATTCTCTTGATTAAATTACCAGGTATAGACTTTTCTTTTTCTAATTGGCCATACAGCAAATGATCAGACATCAGATATACACATACACATACCCCAAGGCATAAACGAAGCTAAATTAAATATAGGCAAAGAACTTTTCATTCTGAGAGTTTACTTGTTTTTAATTCTCAGTCTCCTAGATGCAAAACATATTTTAATTAGATCTTGCTTCAGTTGGATCTCAAGGGGAAACAACAAAAGCACTGCCAAAATAATCCTGAAAACAGTTTGTTTCATTAGAAGCTACAATCAAGAAAGACATGACTCACTAAATAAAAGGAGTATTAAGTCATTTTAGGAAAAAATGTTTTAAGTTTTGTTTTAGCTCATAAGACAGGAAAGAGAGAAAACCAGTTTATTAATGGTACAGGACAGCCCTTGCCACCCTCACGCGGAGGGTGAAACAGATGGACTAAGAGGTAAAGGGCTATGGGCTTTGTCTAAACGACATTGTTTTTCTTGCTTAGGCAGGTTTCCTGCCTATGCAGGTGGTACGTCAGAGACGAAGAAACACAAAAAGAGAAAGAACATCATATTCATTTAAGTTTATGTGATTGATTTCTAGTTTTTTCTGAAACAATTTCTGGAACATAATGACTAGAGCACCTTGCATTTATTCTTGAAAAATGAGCTCAGTGGAAATAGACAACAAAAAGATAAATTCCAGGGGCTTCCCTGGTGGCGCAGTGGTTGAGAGTCCGCCTGCCGATGCAGGGGACACAGGTTCGAGCCCTGGTCTGGGAGGATCCCACATGCTGCGGAGCAACTGGGTCCGTGAGCCACAACTACTGAGCCTGCGCGTCTGGAGCCTGTGCTCCGCAACAAGAGAGGCCGCGATGGTGAGAGGCCCACGCACCGTGATGAAGAGTGGCCCCCGCTTGCCACAACTAGAGAAAGCCCTCGCACAGAAACGAAGACCCAACACAGCAAAAATAAATAAACTCCTACCCCCAACATCTTCTTAAAAACAAACAAACAAAACCCTGCTGTGTCCATACAGCATGATTCACTTTAAAAAAAAAAAAAAAAAAACTTCCAGAGGATTTTTGGTATTCTCCCTGAGGACTGAATGGGATTAACAGGGAGATTAAAATGACCATTTACTTTCTTCAAAGATCCAGTGGTTAGGTACTCAATCACAATTACACTCAATCACAATTACAGTCACAACTTAAAGACAGAACTTAAAATCTGGTAATGGATACAGAGGTTTATAATTTAGGAGGGAACCATAATTTTAGAAAAGTGTCACCATTTAATGTGTATATTTAGGCTTAAGTCAACAAAATTACATGCATTCATTTGGATAAGGAATCTTAAAATTATATTTGTAAAAGCATTCACAACTTAGCTCTCTTAAGCAACTTCTTTTCTTCTAACAAATGTTTCTTCAACAAACAACATTTGTTTTACGTACATTTTCATTATTACTTGCTGGAAAAAAACATAAAAGTAAAAAACCCTATGATATCACCATCTTTGGCATGATTCAATTCAAGTTTTTAAGATGATAAAATGTTCCCTCTGTCTGTGCTGCCCTACAGGGTGGTACCAGCACATCACTGCTGAGCACTTGAAAAGTGGCCAGCATGATGACGAACTGAATTCCTTTTTACGCTTTTGAACTTTAATTCATGCAAATTTTAATTTGCATAGTCACATGTGAAACTTAAAAATCTAGTAGAAAAGAGAAAGTAGTTATGAAATAGCCAAGTAAAAAAATAAGACGGTGCTCTTTCTACACCCAACATGCTCTCTTTAATTTGTTCTTGCCGCTAAAGCTAAAATGACCTTTCCAAAATGTAAATGAGACTTTGTCACTATGAACAAAAGTGGAAACAAAACCAAGCAAACAGAAAAATATGTCAGTGATTTTCAGTTGCTCTTAAAACAAAACCCAAAAGCCCTAAGATGGTCTGCAAGGCCCTGCCTGGACCTGGCCCCTGACTACCTTTCCTGCCTCATCACCCATCACACATCTCTCTGCCTACCAGCTACCTGGTCATCTCCCAATTCTGGGTCACACCATGCTAACTGCTACCCCAGGCCCTTTGTATGTGCTGCTGCCTCCCTTCAGAATCCTCTTCTGCTCGCCTGTCACTTCCTCCTGGACACCTTCTTAGACCTCTCTGACTAGGCCAACTCCCCGTCACTACCCTCTCTCACAGCCCTGCGTATAATTTCTAGGCAACACCAATCACAGCTGCAGTGAGAGACACTCTTGCAGGATTTTTTGATAAACATCCAGTCCTGTGGGGATGGACCATGAGAACGTGGAGTAAGTCTTTCCTCTCCCCTCACCACCATTTAGCCCCCAGCCTCTTAACCATTACTGCCCACACAATAGGAACTCTAAATATTTGTTGAAAAAGTTACTAACCATAACCATAATAATAACAATAACCCCTAATCTAGCCTCTACTATCTTTCAGGCACTTTTCTAATTAGTTTACATAGATTAATTCATATAACCCTCAAAACAAACCTGTGAGGGCTTCCCTGGTGGCGCAGTTGTTGAGAGTCCGCCTGCCGATGCAGGGGACACGGGTTCGTGCCCCAGTCCGGGAAGATCCCACATGCCGCGGAGCGGCTGGGCCCGTGAGCCATGGCCGCTGAGCCTGCGCGTCCGGAGCCTGTGCTCCGCAACGGGAGAGGCCACAACAGTGAGAGGCCCACGTACCGCAAAAAAAAACCCCCAAAAAACCACAAACCTGTGAGGTAGCTACTATTATTATCTCCATTTCATAGGTGAGGAGACAGAGGCATAGAGAAGTTAAGGGACTTGCCCAAAGACACACAACAGTTATGGGCAGAGACAGGATTCAACTCCAGCAGTCTGGCCCTTAACCTCTAAGCTCTACGGCCTTTATATGATTAAGTGGCAACTGCGGTTAAGTGATCCAGGGACAGGGGATACAAGCCAAAGAGCAGTAAAGGAGCGTTTCCTTTGGGAGGATAAATTCAGTTGGATTCCAGGGGGTACCTGGTGTTGGGTGAGAAAAAAGGAGGTGAAAGACCACTTCTGGGGTAGAGAAAAGAAATGGTCCCTGTAAAGTGTATCTGGGGAACAGTAAAAATCTGAGCTGTAATGGAAGGTGTGTTTCAACACAGCTGGAACTTTTGTGAGATAGGCATCTTGAGACCCTTTCTGACCCTCTAAATTGGAAAGTACCACCAGAGCAGAAGCTGAAAAATAACCTGAACCCTTTGAACTTCTAAATCCAAGTTACGCATATAACATGTGTGAGTCCCCTATAACATATGGGACATAGAGTCCCCTGAGGTGTGAGCTCCATACCAGACTCACTCACCAGCCAACACGTTTGCTCCCTTCTGCCTCACACAACTGTGCCAATTAAGCAGATAAAGGGCTTAACATAGGGTCTGACATGTAGTAAACTCAACAGAGGCCTATGGGAATTCAACAAACACACAGCACTTACTATGTGATGGGTCTGCTCTGAGTGCTTAACAAATATGGACTAATAAATAGCTACACATATATGTCCCAGGCCTGCAGGATTGCTATGAATGGATGAAGCTGTAAGTGTTAAGCCCTCAGTGGTAACACTGTTACCTGAGTGACGAGAAATAAGGCTGAAAAGAAGAGTGCATTTAGGAGTACACAATTTCCCACATGTGTTGTGGCAGTCTCTGAGAAATTCTGAGCGGAAACAAAGTGCAAGGAAGTAATTATTTTCAGAAAACTAATAATTGAACCATAAGAAGAGACATAGGCAATGGAGATGGAGTTGAGGGATGAATAAAACAAAAACTGTGTCCTAAAAAATATTTAAATTCTTGGGGAATGATTATGTCTGAGGTATGAGTAGAGATGCTTTCAAAGATTACCCCATGAACTAAAGTTGATAAAAGTCTCAAATCCCATTCATGAAAGGTGCATTAAAAAGCTGTCTAGCAGGACTTCCCTGGTGGTCCAGTGGTAAAGAATCCGCCTTCCAATGCAGGGGACGCGGGTTCAATCCCTGATCGGGGAACTAAGATCCCCCATGCCGCAGGACAACTAAGCCCGAGTGCCACAAATACTGAACCCATGCGCCTCAACTAGAGAAACTGCGTGCCACAAACTACAGAGCTCAGGCACTCTGGAGCCACGCGCCACAAATAGAGAAGAGAAAACCTGCACGCCACAACTAGAGAAGCCTGCGCACCGCAAGGAAGAGCACGCACGCTGCAATGAAAGATCCCACGAGCATCAACGAAGATCCTGCGTGCCACAACTAAGATCCGACACAGCCAAAAATTAAAAAAAAAAAAAAGCCATCTAGCAATGGGAAAATCTCATAATGGAAATATAAGTTAAAAAAGAAAACAGGACAGTATATGCAGCATGATCCCATTTTTGTTAAAAAAAAAAAAAAAGTGATACATGCACATAGAAAAGTCCTGAGAGAAAAAACCAAATTATTAATAACAAGTACACAATCTTTATTTTCTCCTTTACACTTTCTGAAATTTCTGCAATACGTAGTATCTTTATAACAAGGGGGAAATATTATAAGCTCTCTATACAAAGATTTAAAACCTAGAAGAAATCCACCTAATCCAAAACTCTCATATTATGGTCACAGAAAGTGAAACAACTGCTCAAAGGTCACAGAGCAAATAATTCTTGTGACTCCAGGTTTAGTACCCTTCACATGACCCGTCTCTCAAGATCTTTGAAGCTTCCCAGAAAAATCAATGTTCTCTTTTCCTTTGAAAGTTTCCAAGAAATGACAAAGGCATAAATACTTTCCTATGTCAACGTTCTTCACATTTACTTCCTGTGAGCTGATCAGTAAGGTATTTAATTAGTGTACAAGCAGAGCTGTTCTGTACTGTTTCTCTGGTTAATCCAAAAGGAGATAAGATCAACAGTCTATTCACAGTGCTCCTAACCTACACCCTTCCCACCTGATATACTGCATTCACCTATTTCTCCTGGTCTCGGAAGTTTCTAATCTAAATGGTGCGGGGTGGCACTTTACAGGAAGCCAGTGTGTTTGGACGATGAAGTATTATGGAGTAAACTCTGTGCCAAACACATCAAACCTGACTCAATACATCAACACCACTGGAAAAAGCCCTGGTCTAAGACTCCTTTGTTTTGGTATTATGTCAAGCATATTGTAGATTGTTGAGAATGTACTGAAGTGGAAACTTTGAATTGAAGAGTTCTATTGATGGAGCAATGTAAAGTGAAATCTACTTGATATTCTGACAGATGGATGGTTGAATTGGAAAGAACACTGGAGTGTTATCAGATAACAGCAAAGGCAGAAGACTGGCACAGTGGACAGCAATAAAGAGCAATTAAAGGACAAGCCAAGGCAGGGTAAGGAAAGGCAATTAAAGAAACAAACAGACTGTGTATGAAATGTCCTGTAGACACAAGAGCGGTGGGGCTACTTTAATCAATGTGCCTCTTAAGCTCAAGGTAGGAAAGGGGCAAATGCAATTATATTAAAATTCATTAGTCTATCTTGCAGTTTGATTGGAACTTACAGCCATGCATAATTTTGTGAATCATCCATTGGTCCTTTGGAAAATATTGGTTCACTGAGCTACGTATTTCTTTCAAATGTTGACACATGTCATTGTACCAGATGAAAAAAATCACATTCCTTACTATCTCCATCTATTTCGTCCAAAAATTCTTTAAGGATTGGGACGCTGTCAAGCTTACAGTGGCAGAAACAAGTTCTCCAAAATTTCAATTTTTACCTAAAAGATCGAATTTTATCACAGGCAGCAGGTACCTCATTTTGTTTTCCTGGAAGTGACAAGCTAATGCTTTTCATTTTTGCGAAAGTATGTGCCGAATACCCAAGTCTGAATCACTGGTTTGTCAGTTGCTCTTTCCAATAAAAATGGTGTTCCATGAAAAAGGCAGCTAGCTCAGCTCACAACTCAAACAGCAGCTCGACTGCTTTCCCTCCAGAAAACGACAGTACTTCAGGCTGCAGCAGACGTGCTAAAGGCAGACTTCCAATGTCGTCGCACAGAATATTAAAAAGGAAGGTAATTTAGGTTCAAATTTAATAAAATCTGCTTCGTTGAGGACATTTTCACTTCTTCATTAAGTGAAACTGGCTTTTTTGGTTTTAACTGCAGATGCATGAGGACCTGTACAATTGGTGCCACTGCCCTGATTCCTGCTGAGGGGCAAGCAGTTTTCCGGCAGTGTAAACGGCAGCACAGTGAGAAGGGTGAATAATGTCTATCAATGTTCAAATGGTTTAGACTTCACAGTCCCCTTGGAAGGCTCTTAGGGACCCCTCAGGGATTTACAGACCACACTTTGAGAACTGTTGCTTGAAATACTCTGGCTGAAGCTTTGTTCTACCTGTCTTGCCTTTTGCTTCTAAACATATTTATCCAAAATCACTTACAGGTACTCTGGAGTAATATGAAACTCTATTTGGAAAAAAAAAAAAATCACATAATAATAGCTAAATTTATTTTATTGTATAATAGCATCATAAAAAAACTGTTGAGTTTTTCAGTTCTCTCTCTCCATGAGAGACCAAAGGCTCCAGATGCTTGCTAATGCCAAAAAACTTATCAAGGGAAAGAAGTCAGCTCTAGGAATAAACTATTGGGTTGGCCCAAAAGTTCCTTCGGTTTTAAGTAAACATAAAAGACATTTTTCATTTTCACCAAGAACTTTATTGAACAACATATTCATTAACCGAACAAACTTTCTGGCCAGCCCAATACTTTCTCAGGACTATTCCCTGAAAACCAAGATAGAGTGATCTTTAAGGGTCTCAAACCACATCAGTGACAGGATATTTGCCACCTAAATCTGTGTAAAGTCCTAAGGTATGGTGAGAAAATGACTGACCCACAAATGAGATATGCTTGCGAAAATTCACTCACTCCAAAACGACTATCATGACTCTATTTTCCTGTTGTAGTACACCTAAAGATATATTAAGAAGGAAACTCAGATTAAGAAGGAAGTCACTTTTCCCCAAATCTGTATACTTTGGAAGCTCATGATAACATGATTATTGACTTCACACTGATAAAAGGGAAATAAATGGGGGACGGGGGGTTAGCCATTAGTCCAGAATAAAACTCTGTAGTTAAAAGTCCTTTCAGTTATCACAGTTCACTACTTACAAATGATGTGACTTATGCCTATAATTTTAACCCACTGTTTCTAGAAGTGGAATAACTGAACCAACTACATCTGAACAACTTGAGGTACTTGTTTAAAAAATACAGATTCTTTAGATCCATTCCTACCTTAGTCTGCTCAAGTTGCTATAACAAAACGCCATAGACTGGGTGGCTTAAATAACAGAAATGTATTTCTCACAGTTCTAGAGGCTCAGAAGTCCAAGATGAAGGAATTGACCAATTTGCTTCCTGGTGAGGGCTCTTTCCCTGGCTGGCAGATGGCTGCCTTCTCACTATGTCTTCACATGGTCTTTCCTCTGTGGGTGGGTGTGTGTGCTCAGACCTCCTCTCTCTCTTCCCCTTTTTACAAGGCCACAAATTCCATCATGAGAGTTCCATCCTCATGACCTCATCTAAATCTAATTACCTCTGAAAGGCCCCACTGCCATATATCATCACATTGGTGGGTTGGGACTTCAACATATGAATTTGGGAGGGACACAACCCTTCAGTCCATAAGAATTTCAGATCTTCTAAATCACAATCTCTGGGATTGGAGCCCTGGAATCTATGGTCTTTTAACAGTTCCCAGCTGGTTCCTATGCGCCCTAATGTTTAAGAAACACCTCTGCGAGCCTCAGTTTCCTTATCTGTAAACTAGGATTGACTGTCACCATACTTTCCTATTTCAGAGTTGCTGATATGCCAAGGATCAATTAAAAATATATGAGAAAATGCTTCTGAAAGTGCAAAGTGCTATGTAATAATCATCTGAACTTTTACCGCCTACTTTTCCACCAAACGTTATTCTAAAAACCAAAAGTGGGAGGATAAAATGAAAAATACTATCAATAATATATTTTTGTTTGTTTGTTTGTTTGTTAATGAAGACTCTCAGGGAGGTGGGAGGGGGCCCAGCACAAGATAGACTGACTTAGATGGAACTAGAAAGGATTTTCAGAACTGATTTCTACGTCACTGACCTTATACTTGCTTAAAGATGAGACGGTTACATCTTCCCATGCTCCCCTACCTACGGATGCGCAGCTTGATAATATTTTTCTCATCTCTGAATTTGCTCAAGATCAAGGTAAAATTAGTATCTCACCTTATGAGATGAAATTTAAAAAAAGAGAAATGTTAGATTTTAATAGTGGTATTCTTTCACTAACTATTAAGTTATTTCTTCTAGTATACTTCATAGTTTAGACAAATGTCACATTATTTGATTTCTATAATGATAGCGATAATATCTTAATTCTTGTAATCAAACCTCATACAATTAAAACACTCAGGAAACAGAATGTTCCAGTTAATATTTAGCTGAACATTCGGGTCATTCTTTTGAGAAGCCCTTTTAAATATATTATTATACTTTCTTTCCTTGGTAAATACATAACTTAGCTCTCGTTTGATGCCAAAGGGTTTTCATATTGGGTCAGCACTCTGAGTATCAGTTCTTGTTGCACACAACTTAGAAGAGTAACCTATGTTCTGCCTTGGGCTCATCTGCTAAAAGGTTTCTTGTTTATTTTTGTTGTTTGGGGGATATTTCATGGTTGGTGGAGGCATGTTTATTTTAACCAGAGGCAGATCTCTAATTACAAGTTGTATTCCAAAAGGTTTTTGTTCCTATGTTATTTGAAACTTGAAGTGGCTTTCCCCCTACCTACCCTCCCCCAAAGTTATGAATCATGATTAAGTTCTTTGGCTTGTCTAAAATGTCCATAATATAGATGAAATACATTTGCTATGTCTTAAGAGTAACACAGATATTTTGCAATGGAAATGATCAAACTCAAAAACAAAACTGAATTTAAAACTACTTTCATTTGCCTTTAATACTGATATCTGAGAAAAAGAGTTGCCTGGAGGAAGATAAGAAGCTGATAAAAAAATTCCTATAAATATTCTAAAAAGGCTAATGGTCCCAAGATCTTTATTATACAAAATGCATAAGGTCTCTCAACATGGCTCTAGCGAGAGTCATGAGTCACAGTCATGATTAGGATATGATGGGGCAGGAGACAGCAAAACTGAGTGCCCAGAGGTAACTGAAAAAGTGGAATAGAATGGAAAAAAAAAAGGGGTTGAAAGGGTGCCTGTGTATTCCTAAGAGGCTGCATGAAGTAGAAACCGCTGAAATATAAATGGTGAGAGAGAGAAACACCAGAATATGACTCAAAGCAGAAGAAAGGAAGTCACAGAAAGCAATGCTGAAGAAAACAGTTCCCCACAAGAGCCACAAGGACTGCATTTGGGGTGTGACAGCAAAGTCACCAAAACAGAAGATGCCTTGGTATAAGCAAGGGAGACCCATTTGTACCTGAAGGATGGCCTTGTTTGTACCTGCCAAACGGCTGCACCTGCCTTGTTTCTTTCTGAGGGCGTGCCCAGTAGCTAGATCTTGATTCTGAATCCAAGTTATCATGGAGGCCCTGCTGGCCTCTTCAATATGCTGGCCTTAGTTGGGAACTTTTGTTTATCATTCATTCACTGCCTCTTCCGTCTCCCTATGTGCTAAACAAATGATATTTCAGGTTGATCTTATCCCTGAATTGATACCCAATGTCATCTCTATTAATGCATCTGTATTTGGATTCCTGACTTTCAACTGGCCATATGGGTATGTGGTTGTGTATTTAGTCTTCCCATCTTGTCCTTTTCCAAGTCAAAGTGTTACTCAGTCTAAGTAAAAGTGCACTTCATTCATTTGACCAAAAGCTGACACTGAGTGTGAGGTACCATCTTTGGCCCAGAAGTAAACACAACAGTCTTGCTGGGTTCCTAAAAACCTTGGGTACATTTTATTAGAACATGTGCAACAAACACCATAAGGGAAAACAGGAGATGTCTCTGGCCCCTAAGATGTTCTGGTCATTTTTGAAATAAAATGCTCAACTATAGCTGGACAGATATAAAATTTTACAAACCAAAAAGCAATGTCAATTCTGAGTCAGATTAAGAGCAGAGGACTGTCTTGAATATTCTCCATGCTGTATTCTAGAAATAAGATGATATGATGCAAGAGGGAGAGAAAAGCTAACAGAATTAATAACTTTCACACTCAAATTTCTAATAAACAAGGCAACTTCTGCCACTTACAAAGAACTGTTTCATCAAAAGGTGAAAGTTGTCTTCACTCACAGCCACCCACACACAAGGCCCCTTATGAACACACACACAGGTATATGTATTCATAAGGACAGCAGAAGGTCACAAACACAAAATTATGCCGTGGAAGAGCTTACTGTACAGTGGAGAAGTGTACTGCAACGTGGTTGAAAATACCTGCCAGGGAACAGGAAAGTTATTTCAAATAAATGTCCGTGGCCAACCTCAGTGGAAGCTGACATTTCAGTTCAAAACTTAACTTGGAACCAGTAAAGGCATCCAGATCTAACATATCTACTGAAGCATGTACTTATTTGCCCTTCTGGGGTTTTCCACAGTCTGGCTTAGGGCCTAGGCATGAGTACTTCCAGAGCCCAGGGCCAAAGCCTCCAGAGCAGAGCCTGTGGTCTTCCTAGGGATCAAATGGGGAGAAGCCAGCGTAGGGCGGGATCGTCCCTTCTGCATCTACTCTCACATACCTCCGGCATTTAAGTTTATCCGAAACATTTTCAGAAAAATGCAACAGTCGTGTCACCACTGCCTATCTCTCCAGAAGGCAACTCTTGTGTTTATCCTACTAGATAACAACCGTGTGGCTGAGGACCACCTCAGTGGTTGGGCTCTTGTAATCCCAATCCCAGATGCAACTAGTCAACCCATTTCTTCAGGTTTATGAAAAGTGTGCTGATGTTTCACCTGAAAAAGGAATCCCATAATTACAGCTTCTCTCTAGAAGACATGTCCCAGAGCTCTTTGATGACAACTGTCAGGCTCCTCTTAGAGACTTTTCCCTTTAGAAATGCATCATTTGGGAAAGTCTAGAGGGAAGAAGGGTATTGAAGTAGGGAAGGGAAAGAAGAATGGGTAAGAGGTTTCACTTTCACCTGAAACCATTAATTAAGAGTTTCAAAAATACAGCAATGAGTTTTGGTGTACATTAATGGCCCACTGTATTTCATCAAAAGTCATGAAGTAAGAATTCTGTCCAACTCAACGTGTGTTACAGCAAGAGACCCCCTCCTAATGGCATAAAAAATATTCATGATTGTCCTACTTGTAAAAGTACTAAAGACACTTCCATGTCAAAGCCCAGAGTTGCATCATCAGAGCATAAAGAAATGCTTTTTGACCAGCTGACTGCAGGTGTCAAAGACTGAAATGCATGTTCCAAAGGCAGATCTCTGCTGATACCTATTGTGGATTTATGGGTAAATGAATAGGAAAGATTTTAAAATGGAATTTAGCAACTGGCAATTTACCAAACTTTCAAGACTGTAGATTGGCACGTTGAAGTGATTTCACACCGGAGTTACAGATTCGACGTACAATTATTGAATGCCTGCCAAACACTGAAAAGTACTGATACTAAGTTAAGTGATAGTGTTGCAAAAGCTAAGGTCTTCCATTGACAAAAACAAAAAAGGTGACTCAAAAGACTAAAACTAAGTTCTCATCAATATCAGGTATTCTTAAACAGTGATATATGATGCAGAAATGTATCTTGAGATACAAACAGTATGTGTTTTGGGACACTTACCCTTTGAATCTTAGGCTTATTTTTAAGTACTAATTATATGACACCATCTCTTTAGTCTAGGAATGTTGGTTCCTCAGAGCACTGTATCATCTCCACGATACCCAAGACGTAGTGAAAATGGAAATGCTTATGAAAGGAAAGATTTCAAAAATCAGAAAAGATATCCTCTACACTGCATTGTTTAATCATAATATGTAAGTGATTATATGCTTTAAGGTACACTATACATAGAACTGTCACTTGCATATAATACAGTAAAATGATTGTATCTCCTTGTAGTTTTCGAATTTACTCCTCCACATGCAATGTTGCACAGTGACCCTCACAATAATCTTATCTGATGCACATAGAAGTGATGTTGTCCTCATTTTAACATAGAAGAAATTGAGGTTTGGGGAGAGTTATAGGAGGCCCCAGCAATTAATAGCGGCCATGAAAGCAAGAACCCAGGCTTCTGACTCTCAGCCCAGCACTTCCTACCATACATGTAGAATGAAAAGCCACCCCACACTTCATAAAATTGACTGTGGATCCTGCAACTGTCACGACAAAATAGCAGAGAGAGAGTGAGTACTTCTTTTAGCAACGAAAACCGTGTAACCTATGATTGAAAGAGTAGACGAAGAATCATTAACTTTTCTTCACATTCACATAACATGAATATTGACGGAATTTCTGAACAGCTGCATGGAAATTCCTACACAGAGCCAAGAGAAAAAGTATTTTCTAGAGTTCCTGATACAACTTAAAGAGCTCTGTTAAATCTTTTCAAGTGGAATCGGTTAATGCAAGGAAAGTCATCAATACTGCACCCAGATTCCCCCAAAAGAGGTAAAAAATTAAATTAAAAAATAAAATTAAAAAAACAAAACGAAACAAAAACACCTTGTCCGTCCTTCCTAAGACCAACAATTTTCGGGCTGGTCAGTTTTCCCCACGAAAAACCTTGTGCTCTCTTGGGGCGGGGGAGAGATGGGATTTCTAAAGATCTCGATTTTTAACAGCCTGGTTTCATAAACAGGCCCTTCTGAGCATCAGTAATACAAGTGAGAGTGAACTATTCCCCCGGGGGGAAGAGAAGGCTCGGCGGTGATGAGCACCGATAAAGCCGGTAGAGGAGAGCGAGAAGGCGAAGAGGAGCGGCACAAAAGCTGTCTCTCTCCGGGCCCCGGGTGCTGACCGCGCCCGCTCGGAGCGCAGGAGCGGGTGCCGCCCTCCCCGCCCTCCCGCGCGCCGGGCCGGCCGGGACCTACCAGCGAGAGCACTTTATAGGTGTTGGGGTCCTTGGCCGTGCGGGCGCGCGCCGCCTTCTCCAGCGGCTCCTCCCCCAGGTCCATGGGGGCCAGCAGGGACGAGGCCGCCGGCGGCTCCCCGGGCGCCTCGGCTGTAGAGCCACGGCCCGGGTGGCGGCCGTTCCCCGCAGGGCCCTCCCGGGAGCCGCGCCCGCCCTCGCCGCCGCGGTTCCCAACCCCAACGCAGCCCTCACGCTCCATCGTGGCGCTGGGCACTCGGCTATCACTGCCCCGCCGCTCCTTTAATAGGCTCCGCACGAGCCCCGCCTCACCCCGCCCCGCCCCGACCGCCGCGCCCGCCCCTCGCCGCCAGACCCTTGGCTCGGCCCCCGCGGCCCGGCGCTGCGAATGAGGGGAAAGCAGCTCAACGCCCCGGATTATTTGGCTTCCTGTCTGATGGCGGTCGCTCTGCGTGTGGGTTATTTTGGGTCCTTTACGTGGGCGCGTCTTTAACTCCCCACCTCCCACTCCCCAGCCTTACCCGCCTCGCGCCCCGGCCACCAGCCGAACACTTGGAGGAATCGCCCTGCATGGTCTCGCGGCGCGGGCTGGACTGGAACTGCAGAGCGTGGTCTGCAGAGGGCATGAGATCATGGGGCCTCAAAATAGAGCGTAGGAGAGGAAGGATCCGGCCTCCGGGCCAGTGCAGCTTCTCAAAGGCGGGAGAGTGCAGTCAGGACAGACGTGTGTGTTTCTGGATGGACAAGCAGAGAGGCTATGGGGTCAAGCGTTGGGGGAAGCGACCTTTGTCTCCTACGTAGAAACAGACAAGAATTCGCTCAAAGCCCTGCTATCCACTACCTACGCTACTCAGGACTATCCAACCTTAAAATACCTGAATTTACAAATGCACACATAAAAGAGATATAATTTTCTGTGGTTTCTGTGCTGGGGGCGAGGGCTGCTCTTGCTTTATTTGTTTATTAGTTCTTTTAGACCTTATACATCGAAAGCTTCAAAGTGTCCGCGCTGCACTCTCCTGAGATTGCCGCCAATACTTGTTAGCAACGTCAAAAATTTCAACAGTCTGGAATACTTTGATACTTTGTTTTTGAACTAGGACACGAACAGTAGGCTATAATTCTTGGTGGGTTTTGCTTCACCTTTGATTCTACAACTTTTACATTTCCTTGCTCATCAATTAGAAAAGCCACAAGTGTGTAGTGACGTGAGTCTTGGTTGTCAAGCGGAAAACAATGACTTTCCATACCCGGAACTGACTTTAGTGACCAAGGAAAGTTATACCATCCAATATCAATTAATTTTCAATTCATTTTGATTTCAGGAATATATACAAATATTTTTTTAAATGAGAATGGATGCTTAACATATAAGGTGTGTGTTGTCCCCTTTAAAATAGTTAACTTGGGATGCTTTCCATTTATACTGCTTGATTGATTCATTCATTCTAATAATGAATCCTTCAGTTCAATCTCTTGGCTTCCAACAATGTCAGTGGTCTCCAACAATATCAAAGATGCACAGAAGTATATCTTTCCCAAGTGGCTCTCAGTCTGATCAAACAGGGTGAAGGCAGTAAACAAAAAACTAAAACCCAAATTATATATGCATAATAGAATCACACATAGTATATTACGAGAGCTTAGTGGAAAGGGTAACTGACATCTGGAAGAAGTAAAGGCCATCCCTCAAAGCACTATTGAGCTCTTTTTTTTTTTTTAATTACCTTTGAGTCAGCTTTCAAACCAAACCACCCAAGAGAAACAGCTTTTCACTACCACATAGTCACACAATTTTTTACCCCAAACGTGGCTCTAAATTTTCCTTTGACTGTTTCCAAAAATCAGAGTCAAGGACAAAGATTTACGGAGACTGGTCAAATGAGTGTAAAAACTTCTGAAAGCAACTCAACAGAGTCATTCCAAAGTGGCTTTGAACTTGAGAAAACAAATGAAATAAGTGTATTGTCTGCATCCCAAGTCAAAAAATCATTTTTTTGCGGTACGCGGGCCTCTCACTGTTGTGGTCTCTCCCGTTGCCGAGCACAGGCTCCGGACGCGCAGGCTCAGCGGCCATGGCTCACGGGCCCAGCCGCTCTGCGGCCTGTGGGATCTTCCCAGACGGAGGCACGAACCCGTGTCCCCTGCATTGGCAGGTGGACTCTCAACCGTTGCGCCACCAGGGAAGCACCCAACTGGGACTTTTATGGGTAACTATAAAAATCCAGTTGAAACCCTAAAATTAGAATAAAAGTGGATCAAGTGGGCCACGCATGTTGTTTAGCCACACGCTGAGCTATAGACAAGTCTTGTCTCCATCTTGTTTATATTCAAAATGATCTGAGGGACAGCTTCACACTCCAAAGCACAATAAGGTCAAGAGACAGAAATTGCAACAAAACTTCTCCGGTTAGTGTAAAGGTGAACAATGAATGTGTCATTCAATGATTGAGAACTGTAATCTAGTACAGCAGAAAAGATGAGGGTGGAAGATTTTATGATTCCTTAAGTTGTACTGTACAAAAATATGTAAACACTTGCCCCTTGGTGCCTGAAACTTTGGATATGAGTAAGGCCAAAACAGCAAACACAACCAACTTGTTATCTATGTTTGAACTATGACTTCTCGAAATTGAGAAACAACTCTCTTCTCAGCTTTTAAAAAATGAAATATACTATAGAGTAATTATTTTAGCACTGGCTCCAGAGCTTCTCCAGCTGAAATCCCTCCAATTCTCCAGTGGAACATGGAAGACATCTAGCCCAGTCTAAAATGAAAAAACAAGTTTCTTTCATTTTTATGAGATCTAGAAAAAAAAAGTTTTTTTCCATGGCATTAATTTATTTTTAAGACTTTGCCTGACTTCCTGATTTCTCTTTCTTTTTTGTAAGTGCAAAAATACTTCTCCTGGAAGAAGCTTGGATTGCAATTTGACCATGTACAGAGTTCGAGAACTCTCTGAGCCTTGGGTGCCTCATTTATAAACTGGTGTTACAAATAATAACATAAAATTACACTAGTATCTCTAAATGTCAACAAAATGTTTTACATTTTCCCAACTTTACATAAAAATTTAAATAGATCCTTTCCACATTTAAATCACTCAATCCCTACCCCTAAGAAAGAGAATAAAATGATTTAATTTTTACATAAATTATGCATGATTTAAATATTTAAATATAACTATAAATGATTTAAATATAACTTCTGGGAAGGTTTGAGAGCTCCCATTGGATATATGCATCTGCAAAGGGAGAGCCCATGGGATCAGGAAGGGATACTGACCCCTCTGTGATGGAGAAAACACACCTCGTTGTCAAGTAACAAAGTCAGTGAAGTGAGCGCAGAAAGTGAATGCAATTGAGTCATAGAAACTGTGGAAAAATGGCAAATGCAGACCCCATCTAAAGGGAACTGCTGTCCAGTCTTCACTTTTTGGTTGTCCACGGCCTCTGCCACCCCACATTGTCTCTTTTACACCTCATGTCAAGCAAAACCTGGGGTTACCAAGTAATCTGAATTCATGCCTGCCATTTTGCTATTTGTTTTCTCTATGCCTCATGGGTTTTTTTTTGTCCTTCTGTTTCTCCTTCACTTCTTTAAAATTGTATTTCAAATATGTTTTATTATACCATGTTAATTCCTCTGTTGAATTTTACCTTTTCTAAAGAGTTCCTTTCTTAGTAGTTGCTCTAGAGGTTATAATATGCATCTTTAATTTACCATCTACTTCAGATTAATACTGACTTCATTATGGTAAAATATAACATTGTTTTCTGTAATAGATCTCCATGTTCTGATTCCTCATTTCTGCCATTATTATCATATGTATTAATCTATATGTTATAAAGCCAGTGATGCGGTGTTATAATCATTGTTTTAAACCTTAGGTTTTTTTAAAGAAATTAAGAAAACACAGTATGCATACAGACACACACACACACACACACATACACACACACACTGATTTTTTTTTCATGAATCTGAGTCAGACATTCTTGGTTCCTTGCAAGTACTGTAATTTTTGGTTGAAAACTGGACTTGTAGGTAATATGTTATAGCTACTCTGGATTCTGATTATTTTTCTGAGAATTTTTTCTTTCAGTACTCTCCTGGACTTAAAACTTCAGATTCTTCCTGCTGTTTTCTATAGATTTTGCCATTTTCACACTCCACCATCACCTCATGAAATCAAGTCTGCCCCTCTGATGGCTAAAGGCTACAAACTCCCACTGTTCTTATCCAACCCTAGCAGTTTTTCAAGAATAAATGCTTTCTCAACTTGTCTGCCTTTGGTCAGTTTACGGAACCCTGAGACGATTGTTAGGGTCATCTCATCTTTGACTATAAGGCCCACTGGGTAACTCCACTGGCTCTCAATTCAGGTAACTTCCACATCCCCAAAAGCATGCGAGAAATTCAGTATTGCTCCCTTCCTACAGTAGAGCCAGCTTTCATCCGCTACATCAGATTCTGCCTAGCCACACGGTGTAAACATTTTTCATTTGGACGAAGGCCCTCCATATCGATGAGGGGAACGTTCTGCCCACAGAGGCCCAATCAGGAAGTAGGGTAGAAGCATCTCTGCTTCAGCCTTTCTATTCAACCTGCCGAACACCTAACTTCCCATCCAGGATTTCAGCTCACAAAAGGTAAAGCCATCAGAAAGGTGTCTAACTGAACACTTCCCTCTCACCTTTCTCCTTTCCACACTCCACAGAAACCAAGAGTCAACTTTCTCTCATTGCAGTGTAGCAGGGACTTTTCATGCATCATCTCCTGAGTTCTGTATTCCCACGGTTTATAGTCCGCTGAACATTCAAGTCTTTCAGGCTTCACACTTAATTTGTTTGTGAGAGCTTAAAAAATTTAGAAATTGTTTTGTCTCTTAACAACACCTGGCTTTGAAGTGGGTGTTACGTATCCTTGAAGTAGGTATTACAATTATATTTTTGCAGTTGAAAACTGGTAGCAATTCCTTTATCTTTGTATATTGGGCATAATAAGGCCAAGGCTGCCCACCTTATCTTCCTCTCCCAGCTCTGAGGCAAGTGGATAATTCTAGTTGGTCAGGTATCAGATCCCTCACACAGAAAAAAAAAATTTAACTCACCATTCTCTTCAAAATTATTATCCATATTTACCCCACAAGTATATAATCACATGTAACACGTATATAGGAAAGATGCTGACATTTTTTTGACTCATCAATATGGGGAATCCCATTTTTTCTGTTGATGTGGTCATCAAAGCTGGTTAGGTATGAACATGGGACACACAGGACCAAGCCTGAGACAAGCACATGGCTTTCCTTCTCACTCATCTGAGAGAACATGTGCTACAAAGATGCCATAGTTGCAGCATAGTCTAAAATCTTGGGAGACAAGGAGGAATACTGCAGCTGTGAACCCCAAAGAGTAAGAATTTCCTCTTCCTCACTGCTGGTGACATCATCCAGAATGTCAGATGTTTAAGTCTGGCCCAGTGTAAGACAGATTTGTTCATTCTCGTAATATGGAGAATAGTGGGGGGAAAAGCTTTCTACTTCTTTATACCTTAAGCCACCTAAAGCCAAAATATTGGAAAAACAGTATAAAAAAAGATATCTCATATGTTATTCCAGTATAAACTTCTAAAAGATAAAAACGTAAACATAAACACATGCACAAAAACCCCTCAAATGCATATGAAAAAAAATATAGGTGATTATCAAAAATTACCTCATAGCTCCTGGTTTTTCAAACAAACGTTTTTTAAAAGAATGAATAAATGAGAGAGATGAAGTATGATCTTTCTTAATATACAAGGGAGTTTATAATCATTTAAAGTTAATGATATTTTGAAAAACTTAAGTATTTAAAAAAATGACAAAAAACCCAACTCTTTTTATTAAAAAAGAAAGGCACTTACCAGAAATAGAAAAGCATATGGCCAAGAAAACATTCAAAGCAATGCCCTAACTAATAATAGGGAACTGCCAATCAAAGGAATACTATATTACCAATAAAATAAAATTAGACAAAACATATTAAAAATGTCTTTTCATCATATTAATAATGGGTAGCTAAGGACTGTTATATTTTATATAAAAGAAACAAACATAGTGAAGGATAGAAATTAATGAAATCAAAACCAGAAAGAAATGGAGAAACTCAATGACACCAAAAGATATTTATTTGCAAAGCTTAATAAAATTGATAAGCCTCTAATTAGACTTGTTGGGAAAGAAACAAATTCCTAATATTGTGAAACAGGTGGCACAAACACTACAGATCCTACAAACATGAGGAGGATAAGGGAATATTATAAACAATTTTATGTGAAATTCTAGAAGGACAAAACTGTAGTGACAGAAAGCAGGCTTGTGTTTGCTAGGATCAGGGTGAGAGGAGGAAACTGACTATAAATGGGCACAAGGGGACTTTTTGGAGTAATAGAAATGCTCTACATTATGATATTGGTGGTTATACGACAGCATATATCTGCCAAAACTCATTGAATCGTAGACCTAAAATCAAAGAATTTTAGTATGTATCAAATGTACCTCAATAAAAGTGATTTTTAAACATTAAAAAAAGGAAATCATGCAAACAGGGACGTCTGGAAAAAGATGATGGATCAAATGGGTACATTTGCTTTCACTTTCTCCCCAGACCATACTAAGACAAAAGAATGCCTTTTTTAAAGGCATAAATCCTCGGGGACAAAGAGAATTGGCAAGACATGACGAGAATAACACAATAGTGGATGGAAAAACAGGTGGACACTTGATAAATGCTTTAACAGACCAAAGAAAGCCTAACCCTAAACCAAAAGTGAAGAAAACCAAGATGTAACCAGACATATGCAAAATGGGCTACACCAGGTACTTCTGTTAGAGGCTGTGAAGGTAGGACTAAAAAACGGGCAAATTGGTTCAAAGTCTGTTTAAGAAGCAGTTAGAGGGCCAGATCTTCTCCCCAGTTCCATGCAGCTGGTGACTATTCTTCCCCCTTGTCAGCAGAAAACTGGAGGTTTATTTTGTGGAGAAAATAAAACAGAGCCTTTGGACTCTAGGGCTCTAGAACTGAAAGGCGAGAAATTACCATATCAACATATTTGGCTAATTACCATATATTTACCCAAAATATATATTTAGTGTGAAAAATAGGTTGCAAATATGCATACTGAATGCTAATCCGCCTGCGCTCTGGAACGCACATTTATTGATTACTTACTGTATACCAAGGACTGTACCAGAAACATGGGATAAAGAAAGAAAAACAAGAATGGTCCAACCTCACGAGAAGCTCCTAGCCCAGCGTGGAAGCCAGAAATATTCACAGTTAATTGTAATACCGTATGTTGAGAACTATGAGAGGGCAGCACAGTGTATTGGGAGCCCATAGAAAGGTACAAATCCCAAACTGGAGGGCTAGAGTCCTTATGACTATCATTGCTTATACCTCCTGTCGTCTACTTTAGAAAACCTATTCTCCTGAGAGCCACTAGAAAGGACAGCCTTACATATCCTGGGACATGGCCCTGCTCTTGCGGTCACGAATGATTTGATCAGATGCCTCACAGAAATCCAGCCCATCCATTCACTCTGCTGTGACCGGGGTTTTCTCTGGCTTGAGCTCTAAGGTTTGCTGTGGCTTGAGAATTTTGCGGACAGCCTTACATATCCTGGGACATGGCCCTGCTCTTGCGGTCACGAATGATTTGATCAGATGCCTCACAGAAATCCAGCCCATCCATTCACTCTGCTGTGACCGGGGTTTTCTCTGGCTTGAGCTCTAAGGTTTGCTGTGGCTTGAGAATTTTGCAATCAGACAGAGCCGAAAGTCACAATGTAGAAAGAGCAGCTGACAGAGACCACGCTGGACTCACCGTGCAAGCTGAGTCAGCAGAGGATTCTGGTAGATACAGACAGGGAAGTATGGAGTGGGCACTTGGAGAGAAGCAGAGTCAGGAGAAAACGTGAAGTGACCTCCTGATTTTCAACACCCTAACCCACTACCGGTGTGGCTCAGCTCTACCTTACTTACTGTCTTTGGATCTTACCTGTTGTTGTATTCTCAAAAGAATGCCCCTCCTTTTGGCCATGATCTGATTTTAGTCGGTTTATTTTTCTTTTTGTTTTGGCAGTACGCGGGCCTCTCAGTGTTTTGGCCTCCCCCGTTGCAGAGCACAGGCTCCGGACGCGCAGGCTCAGCGGCCGTGGCTCACGGGCCCAGCCACTCCACAGCATGTGGGATCTTCCCGGACCGGGACACGAACCCGTGTCCCCTGCATCAGCAGGCGGCGGACTCTCAACCACTGCGCCACCAGGGAAGCCCTGATTTATTCCTTATTAACACAGTCACGTGTACACATACACACACGTGTCTCTTTCTATCTCTATCTACATATTTGTCTATCGCATAACTACAGAAAAGAATTCAACTGTAAGAAAGTTATTTGAAAGAGCACATAACTTTGTTTCTGAAGCCACCATCAAGACTTCAACAAACTAAAATACTCAGCAAATTGATTTGATCTGGAATGGAGACCAGCAATAATCATATCAACTATCATTTTATTGAATGCCACCATATACTGGTCACAGTTCTGGGGACTTTAGTCATGCCTTCATTTTTTTCATCTCTATTTATTCATTTATTCACTAAATATTTGTTGAATCCCTACTATGAGCCAAGCGTTATTCTAGATAATAATCTAGATATTCAGGATACATGAGTAAGAGAATACCAGTCTCCTCAAGGAATTAAAGAGTCTAGTGAAGGGAGATCGATAATAATCAAATAAATGCTGAGAACTATAATAAAAAATGGTAATAAACACTATGGTGAAGTATAAGAGGGCAGAATATATAACTGGAATGTCTGAACCAATCTGTGGTAGGAGTAGGATGTGTGGTCAGTGAAGGGGTCCTTGAGGATGGAATGCTTTCACTGAGATTTGAAAAATAAGGAAGAAGTAGGAATAAGACCACAGACCTAGATGATTTTGAAATATGGCTTTTGCTAGTTGTGTAAGATCTGTGTATAGGAAGAAATGAGACATATGGACTATGAGTCATAAACTGGAAACTATTCGGACATCAGTTCTTAATCCACCAGTTTTATGGGTTCCCTTTTTTAAATGAGAATAAGTCAAGATCCCCCACCACCACCCCGACAATGCCAGAAACAATTTGGTAATTCAGAGAACAGGGAAGCACTGGAATTGACAAGTTAAAAAAAAAAAAAAAAAACTTGAAAGGGATGATAACAATAATATACATTTGAAATGTGATTCAGGTATGTACATTTTGAACATAGGAAACAGTAAATTAGAAAATCTATTCAAATATCTATTTGAAAATAAGGTTTTATCCCAGTAAATGAGGTGTTGTACCTCTGAAAAGAGATTTGCAAAGAAAGCAAATGACCGAATGATGTTGAGGAAGGAAATCAATAAAAATATTTCTTGTTTTAACTTGAGTTCTAAGACACTCTAAGTAACAGGTGATCTATAATAGGTTATAAGGAAATTGAAAGTTGTGCCTTTTCTCCTCAATTTTACACAGTTAAACTTGCAAAAACATTTCAGAGGAATGCGTGCTTGACAAAATGAAAAAGTACAACATAAAGATTCATCCTGGTTATTTTTACACTTTCTTCAGACTAGAAGTATTTGAACCTCCTCACAGATTGTAAAATGTATCAAAATTTTATTTCCGTAAATTATTATGTGTCTTTCCAACCGGGGTTGGGGGATGCGGACTCTGTGGATCACAATGTTAGGCCTTTGTCCTCAGGGAAGCGATTGGCCTCACAGCTGGGAGCAGAGGTTACCGCGTGAGCAGAACGGGCAGCCCTGCTCTCTAGCAGTTGCTGTACTGTAAACAAGAGTGAAGCAATCCTAAGCAGAGATGAAAAGAACTTTAAGGGTTCACTCAAGCATGCTCTCCAGCTCCCTGGCTGTAAGCCATGACTGGGACTGGCTGGGAAACAGCTGCTTGTGACAGACCTGTCTGGCAAGCAGCTGAGAGATGCTTTTTTTTTTTTTGAGCAAAGGCTTAAAGCCAATGATATCTCTAATAGACATTGATACAACTCCAGGTGGCCCGTGGAGCCCGTGGCAATGTGGCTCTATTATATGGAGAAAATAAATGATGACAAATAATAAAACAATGCCAGTTACCACTTTGGGGGCCTTTACAATACGCTAGGCACTGAGCTGTGCAATTTGCAGACTGCTTTTGCTCCCTTCCCTTCACTGTTTACAAGACAGTGACAGCTAGAGAGCTGTGCCCTCACCCTCCCTCCCTACTCATGAGGCAGTTCTCATTATCTGTTTACTCTGAGGAGACTGAAAGGTTTTCAGTAGTTTCACAAGATTTTATTGTACCAAGGAACCACATTTTTAAACCAATTCCCTGTGGATGGAGTGCGATATTAGGCTGTTTCTAGTCTCGCCACTACAAACAACGTTACAATGAATATACCTCTGCATACACCTTATTTCCCAAATGTGGACCACATTTGTAGAATATACTTAAATACATGGAAATGCTGGATTGTCACTTCTTTTCGTTTCTAAAGATCCTGGCACATGGCCCTTACATGGAGTAAATGAATTTACTCTCCCACAAGCAATGCATGTGTGCCAGTCCCCACCCCCAGCCTCTCAATTTAGCAGTAATAACTGCAGTCCCTTATTGATGCCTATTATAATGCTGGACGCTGTTTTAAATGGCTTACATACATTAAGTCACTTAATCCTCACAAAACCCTAAGAGATAAATACTATTGTTATCATCGCCATTTTACAGATGAGGAAACTGAGGCAGGCAAAGATTAACAAATTTGCCGAAGGTCAGCCAGGCAGCTTTGGATTCCAGGGCCCATACTTTTAATTCCCACATTCTATGGTTCAAGTTTTATTTTTGTCAGTCTGTTGGCTGAAAAGGGGTACCTCACTGTATTGTTTGCATTTCTCAGATGAGTAAGATTGACATTCTTTATATAAGAATTTGCTGTTCTTTTTTCTGTGAGTTGGCTGTTTACTCCTTTTGTTAGTCCACTTTTCTGCTGGGTTGTCAGTTTTCTTCTTACTGACCCATAATATAGTCAAGATCTTTTGACTTTACTTATGACTCTTGCTTATGATTTTTTCCCAAGCAACTATGATTTTTGTATGTAGTCATATTTATTGATCTTTTATAATTTCAGGGCTTTATATCACACTTAGAAAAATCTTCCTTCTAAGCTTTTTTTTTTTAATTCTCCAATGTTATCCTAGTAACATTTTTGTTTACGTTTTTGCATTTCACTCTTTGACCCATCTGAAATTTATTTTGGTATGAGATATGGGTTTTATTTTTAAAACGGCCACCTATCTTTTTTCCAGAACCATTTAATGAATACTCTATTTTTCCCCTACCCGTTCTAGTCACCATTGCTGCTTAATAAACCACCCCAATATTAGTGATGTAAATAAAAAAACATTATATTGTGCTCACAGGTTCTCTAGGTCAGGAATTCAGAAATGTCACAGGAAGAAAGCTTATTTTGCTCCACAGTGTTTGGGGCCTCAGTTGTAAAGAAGTGAGGGCTGGGGTCACTGGACAGCTGGAGACTGGAATCATCTGAAGGTACTCTCACTCATCAGTTGATACTGGCTCTTAGTTGGGACCTCAGCTGGGGCTATTGGCCAAAATGCCTCTTTGTGCTCTCTCATTTGTCTACGTGGGCTTCCTCAGACTATGGTGGCTGAATTCTGAGAGCAAACTTCCCAGGAGAGCCAGGGGGCAGTTACTGAATTTTATGACCTAGCTGGTAAGTCATGTAGTGTCACTGCCACATTAGGCAAGAAGCCCACCCCATGCACTGCCTAAGAAGTCAGTACAAACTTACCCCTTTGACTAATACAAAAGGAATATACCTGGAGGAAATAACCCCCAAATGAGACAGGGAGTGGCAAAAACAGAACATAGTAAAAATGTGTTAGTGTTCAAAAGCAGAATGAAGAATAAAATCTAATGGACAATAAAAGAAAAATAAAACAGATTCAAGGAAAGGAAACACAGAATCCACCTCTAGAAGTGAGGTGTCAAAACCACATTATATATATTTATCTGCCCCCAGTTCCTAGTGTAGAAACACTAGGAGTATCTCTTGTTCTAATGAGTTGACTCTGGCTGGGCTCCTGGATGGGGGCTGTTCACCAGAAGGACCAAGCCATGACTAGAAGCTTAGAATTTTCAGTCCTGCCCTCCTCACTTCTCTAGGAGGGGAGAGGGGCTGGAAATGAAGTTAGTAATTGATCATGCCCGTGAGGAAGCCTCCATAAAAATCCCACAAGTGTAAGGTTTAGGGAGCTTCCAGATTAGTGTATCAGATGTATCAGATGTATCCATGTATCATGTATCAGATGTATCAGATGTATCAGATGTATCCATGTATCATGTATCAGATGTATCCATGTATCATGTATCAGATGTATCCATGTATCATGTATCAGATGTATCCATGTATATCCACGTATCATGTATCAGATGTATCCATGTATCCATGTATCAGATGGCACCCCACCTCCACGAGGACAGAAGCTTCTATGGTCAAGACCCTCTCAGACCTCACTTTATGTATCTCTTCATCTGGCTGGTCATCTGTATCCTTTATCCTATTTTTGATTAACTGGTAAACCTAAGTAAGTGTTTTCTTGAGTTCTGTGAGCCTATGTAGCAAATTAATCTAACCGGAGGAGGAGGTCACAGGAAACTCCAATTCATAGCTAAGTCGGACAGAGTTTTGGGGTAACCTGGGAACCTATTACTTGCAATTGCCATCTCAAGTGGGGTTGATTGAGTCTTCTGGGACTGAGCACGTAACCTGCGGGACCTGATACTGTCTCCAAAGAGACAGTGTCAGAAGTGAGTTTTACCGTAAGAGACCCAGCGGGTGTCACAGAATTGCTTGATGTGGGAAAACCCCACACACATCTGGTGTCAGAAGTGTGGTGAGGACAGTAGTAGTGTGAGTATAGAGGAGAAACCTAGGAAGATGGGTGTAGGTTTTTCCTACATGAACACACAGAGAGAACACAATATGAAGACACAGAGGGGAGACCATCATGTAAAGCTGGAGGTTGAGATTACACAACCGTAAGCCAAGGAACACCAGTGACTGCTGGGGGCCACCAGAAGCTCAGAAGAGGCAAGGAAGCATCCTCCTCTAGAGCTTTCAGAGAGAGCACGGACCTACTGGCACTTTGATTCCAGACTCCTAGCCTCCCAGAACTGTGAGAGAATAAATTCCTATTGCTTTAAGCCACCCAATTTATGGTACTTTGTTACAGCAGCCCTAGGAAACAAATACAGCAGCCTTATTTTATTGAACCGCTCCCTGACAGCATTCCCCCTTCACGATAACGTTCGTTATCTGGATAAAAGAAAGCAGAAACTAGTGAGCTAGATGAACCAGCATCCCGCATCTGATGAGGCAAGTGGAACAAAATGGAACATCCCTTGGTCATTAGGGATGAAAAAATCCAGGGTAAGTGGCCAGGCACACCTGGAGAAGGTGTTACAGAGCGCACGCTCGAAGAACACACACAGCCTTGGCATGAAATGATGATCCATATTCCCAAAGTATTCAGGTTGCCCTAGTTTCTACTGCATCTCAGTGTTCTCTCTGCTCTCCTACCCTCCTAGGGCTGTCACATCTACACTCCGACAGCTTATAATGTCCTCCATCCCCATGACCCTGGGATTCCTGGGTTGTCCTCCTCAGGGTTCTGTTTTCAGAAAACTGTGCTCTTACTTAATATCAGTGACATGGTGGCCCAGGAATTGTCACCAGACGTCTAATCTACATCCATTGTAGAGCTAGGTCAGAAATATGTTTAATCTCAGCAGGCCCATCAGACCTTCTCAGTCCCTCAGTCTTCCCACCTCATGGTCAATCTGCCCACCTTGCTACCTATTTGAATCTTTACTATTACCATCACCACCACCATCAAGGCCCTTACACCCATTTTTTATTGGGCATCATCCATGTATCAGACAGAGAGATATTGGGAGCCTGCTACATGGCTGGCACTGGGAATGTAGCAGTGACTGAAAGAGACACAGATCCCTATCTTCCTGGCATTTACAGTTTAGTGGAGGGAATGCAGACAACAAGGAAAATAAATAAATATGATATCTGGTATATTAGCAAGGGGTCAATTCTGTGGATATAAATAAGTGGGGAGAGAGAGGTGGCTGCAGTTTTAACCATGGTGGCCAGGGAAGGCCTCACAGAGAAACTGACAATTCAGTAAAGACCTGAAGGAGAAGAGGGGGGACATCTGGGGACGAGTGTTGCAGAAAGCAGGAAGTGCACAGCCCTGAGGCTGGAGCCTGCCTGGCCAGTCCCAGGGATGCTGGGGAGGCCAGTGTGGCTGGAACAGAATTAGTGAGGGAAGATCAGAGCAGATGGGGTGGAAGAGGTAAAGATGATGGGTCCTGGAGGTGAGAAACAACTCTGACCATCCCCAGATCCCAGAAACGTGGAGCATTCCTCTAGGGAGCCCTCCACGGGGACTTTATATCCTTTATACCTGAGAGCAGCCAGAGGATTTGCTGTTCACTTCTAGACATTCTGCCAATTTAAGGCAAAACACTTATGCATTTCTTGGTTCCTTCAATGGCAGTTACATTGATAGGTTTTGTCAGGAATTGTTTTGCTCACAGTTGCCACAAAGATAGAAATTTGTGGAGATTTGTTTGCTGTTGACTCTTCAGTCAATTAATTCAAGGTCAAAGGAAGTATACAGGAGGATTTACAACCAGAGATATATGCATTTTTCAGGCACGTCACTAAGAATATTGAGGTAAGATAGTGACCCACAGAATATGGGAAATGTGGTGATGCGTTCTAAAAGGAACACAATGGGCTTACATCTGTTGCTAGGGATCCCCGGTGCCTAGATCGCATCACAAAGATGTTGCATACAACTTCTCTGTATTAAAAGCAACTATTTAGAACATTAATCTGTACCAGATGTTTTGATAAGCATATATTTTTACATATATTAATCCATAAAAATGTCTGATGTATTCTATTATGCCATTTTAAAGATGAAAAAATCGATGCTTAGAAAGTTACAGAAATTTTCACTGTGTTGCTATGCGTAACTGCCAAAGAAACACATTTTCCTTCACTCTGCAGAGGGAGGCATGGAGAACTGGAAAATATATTCAAATCGCAATAAGCAATACCATTATCATTAGATAATGACACCAATATCATTAGATCTGTCTGTGATGTTTAATCTATCAAGAGTTTAGTCCCTGATGGATTTCTCTGATGCATGAGGGAGACATTCCCTTAGGAGCTGGGTGTAGGTCAGGAAAGCTGTAGGAAATCTTGGCTCGTTCAGGTTTTACAGACCCACGAATTGGCCTGAAAACCTTGGAAAAATAGATACAGACACATTATCTCACTTTTTCCACACCAGGGTCCGGTTTCAACCGCGGTCAGAATTGTGCGCTTCAGGAAAAATCACGGAAATAAGCTAAATGAACTGAGATACGTCGAGGTACACCGTTGTCCTGCTGGGCCTCACGCAACACTGCTCCTCTGGGATTTAGCTGCGCTTTCCTTATCTCAGGATGAGGAATTCAGAAATGTCTAAGAAGTGAAACAAGTAGGATGTACTTGTTTCACTTGGGTCTTGGCCATTCCTTTCTTCAACCTCAGCAGACAGAGAAGTGGTTCTGAGACTCCAGAAAACTCCCCTGTGGGGACACTGGTGAATCCAAGGACACATTGTTTTCTTTCCTTGTGGTCGAGTCCCTCAGAAGCACACAGAAGACCAAGTATCTCAGAATCCAATCTCCCCATGGTTTCTGCATCAAGATCCTCCACCCACTTCACCCCACACCATTTCCTTGTTCACTTACGTCAGTACCATCTACTTAAATCCATAACGTTTACATAAAGTGAGTCTTTCTTTACAAGCTTGTAGCATTCTAGAAAAGTTCTGATTTGCTTATTTGCAATTTTTATAAATCTTATTAATGTTTTTCCCTGGGATGCACTGTCATTTCAGACATGCCATCTCACTTGAAGAGGACAATTTATACGTATACATATATCTTTTTGATTTATATATGCAAATATTTAATATACATATATTAATTTACAAGCTATATTAGTAGTCACATGTCCTGATGCCTCAAACTTGTTGAAATCTCACATCTAGGACAAATATAATTTCTGATAAAATTGTGTTTTTAGTCTTGAATTAAAGTTGGTGGATACTTCTGGTAAAATAGCATGGCAATGAGATTTGAAAAATTCAAAAAATATTTTGTTCTTATCTCCAAATATTTACAGATCAACATCCCTCTTCCAAATTAAAAAAAAATCATTCTTTTAACAAATATCAATTCATTCAACAAATACTTATTGGGTGGTTGATATGTGCCTTGAAACCTACCACCTGCCAGGCAATACTGAGTGACCAAATGAGCACAAACAAAGGTGATGCCTGCCCTCCTGGAGTTTAGAGTCTAATGAAGGTGTTAATAAATGAATCATACCAACAATATAATTATAAGCAAATAAGGACTATGGGGGAAAGGTACTCAGGGCTTACCAACAATTCCAAGCATATATATGGTAAATGACTTTTATTGATAAACTGTATTTGGATGCATAAAGTTGATTGAGATGTGCCCAACTGCTTACCCAGCTACTGCATTTTGGTGTCTGATCAATATCTGAACCTCAAGATGTCAAAACTAAGCTCCTCGTCTTCTCCCTAGCCTTTTCTGTTTTAGTTAATGTCAACTTTATCCTTTGAGGTAGAACAAATACTTTGGTGTCATCTTGACTTTTCTTTCTACTTCAATCCTTTTATCTAATCCTTCAGCAGATCTGTGGCTCTATTTTCAAAATACATGCAGAATCTGACCACTTATTCCCTCCACTGATCCCACTGACGTCTGGGTTATCAGAATACAAGTGATAGTAAATCTTGCCTGGGTTTTGCAATACCTCCTAAATGGCCTGCCTTCTACATTCTCCCTGTTCACAGTCTGATCTCAATGTGGATGATGCAGTGACCCTGCTCAAAGTTAAGGCGGAATGTATGACGCTTCCGCTCAAAACATTCCAGTGCCTCCTACCCACCCATTAAATTCACAGCCCAACATGGAGCCTCATTTCCCCTCTGACCTAACCTCTTGCTCCTCTGTCCTTCACTCCCTCTATTCAGCATCCTGACCTCCTTGCTGGTCCTCGGACTGGACAGGCACATCCCTCTCCAGAGCGTTTGCTCCCACAGTTCCCCCTGCCTGGAAATCCTTTCCTCAGAGATCTGCCTGGTTCTCTCACTCCGTCACCTTCCAGTCTTGGCTCAAATGCCACCTTTCCAATGAGGCTCACTCTCTAATATGGCAACGGGCCCTGGCTCGCACTGCCCAGCATTCCTGATTCCTCTGATCGTGCTCTTCTTTTTCTTTTTGCCCCAGCACTTAGCACCTGTTAACATGTATATAATTTTATATGAAATTATATTGTTTCTTTTGTCTGTCCCTCCCACTGGAATCTAAAACTCATAAGGGCAGGAGACTTTGTCTTTATTCACTGATGTATCCTGAGCACTAAAAACAGTGCCTGGCACCTAGTGTGCATTCAATAAATATTTTTCAAATAGATAAACGAAAGTCAGTAGGCAGGGTCATGTAATGGATGAGTAGAAGCCTTGAGGAAGCAAACCTGAGTTCTTTTTTCTTTTAGCGGTACGCGGGCCTCTCACTGCTGTGGCCTCTCCCGTTGCAGAGCACAGGCTCCGGACGCACAGGCTCAGCGGCCATGGCTCACGGGCCCAGCCGCTCCGCGGCATGTGGGATCTTCCCTGACCGGGGCACGAACCCGTATCCCCTGCATCGGCAGGCGGACTCTCAACCACTGCGCCACCAGGGAAGCCCCAATAAATGTCTTTTGAATGAGAAAAAATTCCCACCCTCATTGAAAATAACACCCTGTTCTTTTTTTGGAGACTGGTAAATAAAGGCAATGCCATAAGAGCAGAGCTGGATCTCCAAAAAGCATTTGATAACACCTTTTATGGGATACTAATTACGTAGTTATCTTCTCAGCAGACTGAAGGACGAGTCCCTGACCAATGAATGGTGGAATGTGTAGGTAGACTCTGCGACTTGATGTAGATCAGTAGCACACTGAGTGAACCAAGAGAGTGATTTTCATCTGCTTTGGTAGAGAAATCCTGTTCAGAAAGGATAGAAAGGCCACCTTCTGCGGAAGTCACCTCACCTTGGGTACTGAGTTCAGTTCCAGGTGCCAAAATTGAAATGGAAAGAAATATTGTTAATCCGAGGACAATACAAAGATGCCGAGGAAGTACAGAGACTCGTATCGGGAGTGACTGAAAAGAAGAAAGCCCCAGGTGTTTGCCCTGAGAGGAAAGAAGGATCAGGGGACACATAATAGCTGCCTCTAGTATAGAAAGGGTGCTGCCAGGGTGGGCTGGAATTTGAGGAGCAGGCAGAACACTTGGGGCCCACCTCTGAGTCAGGCACTCCTCAGGTACATTATCTCATCTAATCTGCATATTTAGCTTAAAGTGCCTGATCCCCGATGCACACACGCACCTGACATCTCTCCCCAAGTACATCGGGAACACTGCAAGGCACCACTTCCGTACATCCAGGCTCATCTTCCAAGGCTTTGAATTACTGCTTCTGTATTAACAGAATCTCATTGTTTGTAAAATTTCCGCACAGTTAAAGTCAGTGAGGATTCCAAAGAGGAAGAAAAAAGGGATTTTAGCCTGAGAGGCAAACATTTAACTGAGAAGCAGAGGTAGAGAAGCCACTCCGGCCATCAAAAGTGATTTCAGAATCTGAAAGGACACGGGTTGTATGTGCTGCCTGAAACGTCACAGGTAGAAGCCCAATCTCACAGAAAACTGTAGACACGTAGCACTAACCTGTGTACAAGGAGCTGTTGGCAGATTTCCTAAATGGGACTTTAAAACATGGGGTCTGCTTTGAAAATGAGAAAAATTGGTGTGTCTGGATGGGAAAGTCAGTTGGAGTTCTCCAGTTCGATAAACATTTCTGAATCAGGCTTCTGTTCCTTTAAGAACCATGCTTACCTTCAAATTCATTTTGGTTTATAGAAATCCTCCTAAATAGCAATGTTCACGAAAAGAGGAATCCTTTCAGGGAAACCTCAGAAAATATATGAAAAGGTCCTTTGAAAGCTATAACATTTTGCAACTGACTTTCAGAGAGCTGCTGCCAGCTGCAGTGATCAGTTTAAGTAGATTCAATGGCTTTTCTTTATTTTTAGTGTTTCATAGTTCACTTTTTCCTACTATTCTCAAATAACCTAAATATTCTGAGCTTTCTGGTATTCGCTTTACCAGGAAACTGACAGCATGAGAAGAAGCATTCTTTTTTTCCCTGGTAACGTTCCCAGCAGATTTCTGCACATCTGAAGCTCTGTGGTTAAAGAACATAGATTTATAGGCATAAATTTTATGAACTACTCAAGAAAACAGACATCCAAACATAACCTCCGAACAGTAGTGCTGTTTGACATACTATGGTTTGGGGTTTTGGAATAGAAAGAAGTACATTTACTGAAGACATAAGTACCTAGATGACTCCACTGGAGGGGAGTAGGGTGGTCACATTCCCCAGTGAGATGGAGTCTGGTCATCAACTCAGTCCAGTCTGTCCTTCCACCACCCCTCAAAACAGAATCAGGCCAATCCTGAACTCCCTCACAGCTGTTCTTTGCTAATGTCGACTTTTATTAAATACTTATTATATGCCAGGCATTTAAGGACACAATTGAATTTAGTCCTCATGGTGACCTCTTGAAATGAGTACCGTTTGTATCCCCATTTCACAAAGACAGAGACTGAGGCTTAGAAACTCTGCTTAAAATATTGCTGGTAAGTAGTGACTCAGGCTCAGAGCCCTAGACCTTCACTGTTACCCTAAAATGCGTCTCTCTGCCTTGTTCCTTCTGCATACACTGGGTCCACGGACGCCTGAATTTAATCAGAAGTGTTCTAATGAAAAGGAAAATCCCAGCTAGGCAATGAGTTAGTGGAACCTGAACTCTCTGGCCACTAGAAACAAAAAGAACCCCCTGGCAGGAGTATCAGAGAATACCACGTGTGACATCAGTTATTCTGGCAGGTTCACCCCCCAGCCTTGGCTTGAGAAAAGAGCGCAAGGCTGGCTGCCTAAGCCCTGAGAAAAGAATCTAGTCTTCGGAGCACAGGCTCCGGACACGCAGGCCCAGCGGCCATGGCTCACGGGCCCAGCCGCGCCGCGGCATGTGGGATCTTCCCGGACCGGGGCACGAACCCGTGTCCCCTGCATCGGCAGGTGGACTCCCAACCACTGCTCCACCAGGGAAGCCCAAGAATCTAGTCTTTTTCTGTTCATTTTTATTTTTTTTAGGCTTCTGGGCTTTGGGAATCTGCCCGCAAAGCCTGCAAACAGCCTTAGGAGACCTGTTGGCAGCACCCCTAGGAGTTGTTAGCCAAAAGCTTCCAGATCCTCTCCTCGTCACCGAGATTTGTCCATTGGGAGTAGCTCAAAGATACTCTTTCAACCAAGATAATTAGTTTAGCAAAAGGGAGCCATTGTGGTTTGGAGAGCTCACCATTGATTACTAGGTCGAGATAAAGATTGTTCTCTCCTTTTTTCCCTCTTGAGACCTTAGATAGTAAAGCACTTTTGACCTTGTGCAATAGAGATCTTCTTTCCCATTGAGAATAATGTGGGGAGGAAGGGGAGGGAGGTGGGAAGAAGTACGTGTCCATTGTACTGCTTCTCGGCACTTGCGTTTACCCCATCAGCCTTCATTAAACCCGCAGGTATGTGGCAGTAGTGTCCGGGGAGAAACATGTCAATCCTAAGGCCAGTGATGGCCTTGAAGGGGTTCGGAACATGTCACCCCAAAATATGCTGCTTTGACATACTGATTATTTTGAGTTGAAAGCACTCAGCAAATAGCAGGTACAGGAAGGGCTCTGTGACCTCCTTTTTCTACCTAAAAGCACATGATAAAATTTCCCATGAGGGAGATGCCCACCCTACACCAGGAAGAGAAGAACATCCTCATCACCAGAGACTGGTGTACAAACAAACCTACTAAATTAACCCTTATCTTCCATCAGTTCCTGCATACATTCTCTATCGTTATCTCACAATTTACTCCCCCTAGCCCAAACCCCTTTGTCTTATTGTATTCCTACAATTTATCATTCTTTGCTTAAAAAGACAGATAAGCTTTGGGGTCCAATGGCTTCTTCTGGTTGTCATTTTCCTTTAGAAGACACCCGTATACACATAAAAATATGTATGCTTTTCTCCTGCGACTCTGTCTTCTGTCAATTTCAGTCCACAGAACCTAGGCGGGTAAAAGCAAGTTTTTCGTCCCCTATAGCCCTCTTGGGATGCATGGACATTTTTTTCCCAAATAATTTGATGACATAAACTAGCCAAAGTTATAAAATGCCTCTTTAAACTATTTTTCTCCTTTTTTTGCCCTTGTGTATTCTATTCATGATCATTGAAGAAAGTTTAGAAAATATAGATCAACAAGAAGAAAATAAGTAAATTAAAACCACTCAAAATACCACTACCCAGAGGTAATTATCATTAATAATTTTGTGCCAATTCTTCCAAGCCTTTTCTATTCAAATATAAACATATAAAAGTTAACTCTTTTAAGAAGTGTCAAATCCTACACATGGTTTTGTAACTTGCTTTTTACTTAGTAATAGATCTTTTCATATACAAATTAAAATTTCTCTTATTTTACTGCTATCTATACAGATGAGCATGCCATCATTCATTAATTTGTTCAATATTGTTGAACATTTAGGTAGTTCCTCATTTTTCACTATTACTTTAAGCGACAACACAACAGCATCATTCATACATTTTCGAGCACTTGCCAATTATTCAAAATACATTGCCAGACTCAAACCGGCACATTTACTGAGGTTTCTGAGACATTGTCCTCCAGAAAGATGATCTCCAACAGTTCACGAGCAATGTTTGAAAAGTGCCATAAAGCCTTTTCAAAGAGCAGAGCAAACCAGTGATTCCAAAAACAATCCTAGGAGAGGGAAGAGGCAGATCCGCTGCTTTGCCAGGAAGCCCTTCCACTGGGGCTCTGACAATTCATTGAGATAATATAAATGATTGTCGCTCTGTTGCCCCCATCCCAAGCTTGTAAAGTGAGAAAGCAGCAGAGTTAGATTATTATCCAGAACAATGGAGAGTCCCGGGGGCCTTCTGAGAAGGCATTGCTTCAGTGCGCAGCGTTGTTAAGAAAACAGAGGAAAAGCCAGCGTTTGGTGAAAAGCTCGGGGGCAGCAGTTGATAAAAGCTGACGGTTTGGAGGTGCAGAAAGTATTTATTAATCAAATACTTACACAGCACTTATTATGTGCCAGCCACTCTAAGTGCTTTATAAATCTCACATCATGTCATTCCCCTAACAATCCCATAATAAGGCAGATACCACTTTTAGCCTCATTTTTACAAGGAGGTTATGTAAATTGTTGGGGATAGTTTTCGAGTCCGTGAGTCTTAACTACAAAGTAATGTTGCCCGTCAGGGAATGTCCCCAGTCCCACTAAGAGCATCTCCAACTGCTTCCACTTATACAGGGGTGGTAAGCATTCAATTTTCCAATCAAGCAGGAAGCACCGTTTAACTGGTATTGCCACAGTAAAAACAACAACGCAGTAAAAACAACAACACAGTAAAAACAACCGAACTTTGTACACAAAAAGCCACTTAATACCTAAAATAACTAAGATAATTTTAGATAGCAACATGTTCCCTGTACCTGATTTAGCCCTGGTTTCATTTGTCACTTATTAATTTTAACTATTTATTTGTCTGGAAAGATTCGTTTTTCTTTAATAAATCATAACTGGACTATGTAAGGTCTTATACTTTGCAAAGCCCTGTGACATATTTCATCTCATTTAATCCCCAAAACAACCACTTTGGAAGTTATTGAGGCTTAGAAAGGCTAAGTGACTTGTTCGTGGTCACTCAGCTAGATAAATAACAGAGGCAGGACATAATGCATGGCTTCTAACTACTTCCCCACTCTGTCCTAGCTACTAGCATCCATAAGCCTGCAGCAGATGTTGAAACTAAGGAAAGATGTGAGGCAGCATGCCACTAGGTTAAAAGATATAGGTAGTTATATAGATAGATAAATATCTAGACACACACATCGTAATATTTCATGTATTTTGAATTCAACCATCTGGGGAACTCACCTTCCAGAACTCAAAACCACCTGGTTGGTCTATCTATCTATCTATCATCTATCTATCTATTTATCTATCTATCTATCAATCTGCTCACCAATAATCTTTCTTTTCCAAGCCCCACAGAACTATTCTTAAATTTCACACGTCACAAGTCTTCTGGATTCTTTTCTCTCTGCAGTTGACAGAGGAAGTTAAGGCCACTTTTCATTCATTTATTCATATGTTCACTTCTATAAACCTGCCCTGGTGTCTTCTACACAACTTAGCAAAACATTCTCAGTCTCTTTCAACATAAACACGCAACACACGCGCACACACATGCGCACACACGCCCACAGGTGCACGCACGCACCTATTAGTTGCAGCTAATCTTTGCAAATTTAGCTACACATTTAAAGCCTATTTGTCATATCTTATCCAACATACCTAGGTGTTACTTAGCAAAGATGTTTCTGGTTAGCTGGTCCTTCTTACTGCCTGAAAAGCGAAGTTATTCTTTTTCTCTCTAAACTTCCCTTTTCTTCGATGTGTCCACATTTTATTGCTTCTCTTCCTCTTTGTTTCTCTTCCCATTTCTTGCCCCTTAAATATCAGAATTATCATAAAATCTGTCCTGGCCCCTTTATCACTCTAATGTGCACTCCGTGTGTGATCATTTTCATAGATAAAACTGAAAACAGTGTGCTGATGGCTCACAAATCAGGAACACAGAATTCTCTTCTTGACCTCCAGACCTTTATATCCAATGACCTCCTGCATATGAATAGGCCACTGGAACTTTAAATTCAGCATTTCTAAAACCTAACTCACTCCTTCCCCCAAATCTCTTTTTCTTGTATCTCTAAGAGACAGGCAATGTCATCTACTCAAGTCAAAAAAACTTAAAGTCACTCTTGACTCCTCCCTTTCCCTCAGTTTCCACTTCTGTTTCCCACCAGAATAAACAACTACCATATCCAATTAGGTCTATTTCCCTTCTCTTTTTTGCAGTATGCGGGCCTCTCACTGCCGTGGCCTCTCCCGTTGCGGAGCACAGGCTCCGGACGCGCAGGCTCAGCGGCCATGGCTCACGGGCCCAGCCACTCCGCGGCATGTGGGATCCTCCCGTACCGGGGCACGAACCCGTGTCCCATGCATCCGCAGGTGGACTCCCAACCACTGCGCCACCAGAGAAGCCCTTCCCTTCTCTTTTATTCAATCTTCCACTTGCCTACCTTTTCAGGCCTTTGTCATCTCTCTCTGGGAAAACACAATAGCAGCCTCACCTCTGCTCTATGCTTTCCAACCAGGACTGACAATTCTAGTAAATAAATATACAAGATGCCCAATTAAGTTTGAATTCCAGATAAACAATCAATATTTTTAGTGAAAATATTTTCCAAATATTGATGGGAAGACTATAATTTATCCAGCGATCCTACAAACACATCTTCGATATTGTCATCAAAGTGAGCAGAACATTTACTATGGTATTCCTGGCTTAATATCCTCAAACATTCCCCATTGTCCACAAGATTGTCTTTGGCATGGCACACAAAACTGTCCATAACCTCGCCACTCTATACCTCCCCAATTTTTCTCACCTATCTCTCCCTTTATTCACTGTGTTGCAGCCTCACTGGCCTCCTTCTGGGTCCTAGAATGCATGCAGCTCTTTTCTGCCTTGGAATTTGCAGGTCCATCTACCTGGACCACTCTCCCTCAGATCTTTGAATGGCTGCCTGACCCTTATTTTTCAGAACTTAGCTAAATGTCACTTATTCATAGAAACTTTCTCTGGGCATTCTATCTATAGTAGCCCCTGGTTACTCTTCACCTCATTCTTGTTCTTTTTTTGATAGCATTTCACAATCTCAAAGTATCTTGTTTATTTGCTTACTAGTTTATTATATATTCATTAGAATATAAATTCTGTAAGAGCAAAGACTTTGCTAGTTCACCACTGAACTCCCAAGGTTTAATACTGTTCCTGACACATAGCTGGTGTTCAATAAATATTTATAGAACAAATGAATAAATGCATGCATGAATGAACAAATTAATGAACAGTTAAGCTCTCTAGCCGTGAGTTTCTTTTGACTCTTTGCTTATGCCCTGTGCTTCATGCCCTGTCTTAGTCAATTCAGGCTGCCAAAACAAAATACCTTAGACTGGGAGGTTTAAACAATAGAAATTCATTTTATCCCATTACAGAGGCTAGAAGTCCAACATCAGTGTACCAGCATGGTCAGGTTTTGGTAAGAGCTCTTTTCTTGGGTTATAGATGGTTACCCTCCTCACTGAATCCTCACATGGTGGAGAAGGAGAGAGTGAGCAAGCTCTCTGGTGTCTCTCCTTATAAGGGCACTAATCCCAACATAATGGCCCCACCTTCAAGAACTCATCCAAATCTAATATCTACCGAAGTCCCCACCTCTAAATATCATCACATTAGGGATGAGGGCTTCAACTTATGCATTTTGGGGAGACACAATTCAGTCCAAATCATGCCCCAAGTGTGATTGCCTCTTTTCTCTTCTGTGTGCTCAAGAATCACCATTTCCATAGACAGATTTCAAGTAAAATAAATCACTTCTTCCTTTGAATCTCGCCAACATCCTATGCACCTGTAGTGCTTTACTGTAACTAGTTTCATACATGACGGTCTTCCTTTCTGAGACTTATAAGCTCCCTGAAGGTTGCACAAACACTTCATTGTGCCAGACATGTCTGGCACAATGTCTGGTACACAGAAAGAGTTCAATAAGCATTCATTGATTAAATACATAATTGGATGAATGAATAATAGCATCTAAGAAGGCAACATAATGTGACTAGGCCTCAGGGTAGCCAATATTCATATCATAAATCTCATAAGAGCTACTCACAGAAGATATATTCTTTCATTCTCTCATAGTCTATTTATAGCTAGTTTTCATGGTATTAATGATTTCCAAGTCAACCTGTATTAGTTTGCTAGGGCTGCTGTAACAAAGTACCACAGACTCTGTAGCTTAAACAACAGAAATTTACTTTCCCACAGTTCTGGAGACCGGAAGTCCTAGATAGGATGTCAGCAGGGTTGGTTCCTTCTAAGGGCTCTGGAGGAAGGATCTGTTCCAGAACTCTCTCCTTGGCTTGTACATGGCCATCTTCTTTCTCTAACTTCACATCATCTTCCCTCTGTAAGTATCTGTGTCCAAATTTTCTTTGCTTATAAGGACACCAGTCGTATTGGAGTGGGGCCCATCGTAATGACCTCATCTTGACTTAATTATACCTGCCAAGATCCTATTTCCAAATGAAATGACATTCCGAAGTAACAGGGATTGGGGCTTCAACATATGGATTTGGGGGAAACACAATTCAGCCTATAAAACAATCTCTGTTATGCTAACGAGAAAAATGGCAGGCAAGTCTGGTCTAAGCAGTCACACAACAGCAGAAAGAGAAGTGATATCCAACCACCTGGAGCCAAGGGAGAGAACATGGTGGATGTGGGGACCATAAGGGGTGGAGGAAGAACGAACACAAGACATTAATAAAAGGATACCGACCAAAGGGCAGCATGCACTGCTGTTCGTGAAAACACCCAGGGTCTTTAGGAAAATATTTGGTTATGTGTAGAGTAGCTTATTTAATGGAGCAGGAAAGGCTGTAATACATTTTATAAAGCAATCCTTCAAGTACGGTTACATGGTTTTAAATATTGCTTTTTAAAGGTAAACCTCCAGGCACGTGAAAAATTTAGCTACTTAAAAAGGCTCAGCCCCTCAGTGGTCCCATTGTTTCCTGATAACTTCCATCTTAAAGTAAATTACCACCGATCACAGAGTAGAAACGAGAAAAACCAAAAGATCAAGTAGTTCCGTAAAATGGGTGAAAATACCAGGAACATACATTCAGGTGAGAACCCATATGTGTGAAATAAGACACATTATACTCTTTAATTCTTGTTCTTGCTCTTAGCTTCACTTCTTTGCCACCCACCTTCTAGGACATCCGCTTAAACATCCTGGAAGAGTGAATCACCATGTGTACGTAAACCCAGTATTGGTTTCTTGGAAGTCTGGCAGGTGACTCATATTTCATAGATTTTGCCTTTAACAATTTCATTTGGAAAGAAGTTTTCATGTTTCCCAAATGTACAATGTGTCTGTTAAGAAATTGAAACATGGTAAAAGAATGCATAGCTTGTTAAAACTAAAAAGTGTTATGTTATATACTTTTTGTAGCATAAGATATTTTCACATCACCATGTTGTCTCTATATTCATTTCTTAACCACAACTATTATTGTAATTGCATTAATTATGGGACTGCTAACTGCTTTAACAAATATCCCAAAATATATAAGGTTCTAACACACTGTCTTGATTATTTGGGATGGCTAAGCTCCTCCTTTGGCAATCCTAACACTTTCATATTTGAAAGTGAGTCAAGTATAAGGATATTATACTCCAATTCCAGTTAACAAAGAGAGAACTCTTTGTATGTTGGATATTCCCAAATTCTTTCCTCAGTAGATTAGGAGATTTGGATTTGGTCTGAATTTCTTTATATTCCTGAAACCTTCTTGTGGAATTCTTCAACTTAGACCAGTGTCTGGACAGCTAGAATTATGGTGAGCACTGCAACATAAGTGACAACAAAGCTTACCTATTTCATGTACCATAGGCCATAAATAAATAAGAATGCTCTTTGGAAAACTTCCAAAGGGGTTAATTTCTACCCCTTGGAAGAACCAAGTGCTTCCACTTATGTAAGATTGCATTTATTTCATAGTATAGAAAGAGGTTTAATAAAATATTGTATGTAGAGCACTTAGCTCAGTACTTGGATATAGGAGACAAATAATAATACACAGGATATGGCCTTATACAAGCAGCACTTGAAGGATATGCATTCAGATATTATCAGTGATTTGCTCTGCTTGGTAGTATTTCGAGTATTATTTCTTTTGCCTCTCTATATTTCTCTGTTTACAGTAAACATTTATAGGTTTATAACAAGTAAAATTTAAAAGTTATTTTTAGCTTTTAAGGTAATATTTTAAATTCCATGCTACTGTTTATTAATTCATCTCTCTTTACACCTGAAGTTTCCCTGTTAAGTGGATAGTCCAAAATACCCATTTGCAAAAAGCGTCCTATTAGCATTACAAGTTTAACATGTGTTTAAATTTTTGTTAGTGACGCACAGAGAGAACCGTAAAGCATACATGAAAGAAAATACTTTCTCATCAGAAAGAAGTCATTTTTTGCTTCAACATTCTAGGTTGGAAAACAAGTATTAATAGCGGATAACCTGATAATCATAACAACATTTTCAATTGAGAGATGGATCACTGCCTGAAAGTCTAAGTAACCCAGGTGTGCCTGAAATTCTGTGGTGGCTTCTGTTCTCACCCTGTGTCTACTCTGAAACTAAACTCAGCTCTTTGCCACATCCTCAAAAGAAATCCGACACTAAAATTCATTCATAAGTAATGCCAATTTTACTGAAGATCTCTAGGGGAGATGAAGAAAGGAAATTACATCACATATCACCCAGCAAAACTTAGTAAAGTTAATCTTCACTGTTTGCCCCCTTCTCCTGTGTCAATCAGAAAATCCTCGGTACTGTCCGAAATCCAGCCTTGGGCTGGTTGCCAGCAATACCCTCCACAAACAACAGCCCTCACCATTGCAATAAAACACAGACCAATAACTACTTAGCACGGGTTAAGTCTGGCCCGTGGGTGTTTTATGTTCCTTCTCAGGCAGTTTATCAAAATATTCACCCAATAAAACAGGTATGTGTGTGTGGTGGTGGTGATGGAAGTGAAATTTCGTAGCTAAGAGAATATTATTTCCACCAGATGGATAAATCCACAAAGTCATTGTATACCCATAAACATATATGAATAAATATACAATATGAAAGTGACAAGGACTCTTTCAATTCTGCTCTCAGCCTGTCCTTGTCCCAAGCTTTGGCTCCCGAGAAGAAAGAGCTGGCCATTCCTGGAGCCCTTGGTGACAGAACTTAACTTAACTTAACTTAACTCCTTAACTTAAGTTCCCTCTACATGGGAGCCTTCTGTATGCCCTCTCAGAAAGCACATTGTGGTGGCTTCCGAGAACACGTGGAGCTTCCCAATGCAAAGTATTTTTTTAAGAAAACTTTTCTAGAGATCTAAAAAAAAAATTTCCTCTATACTTTTGTATAACACTTGACAAATCAAGATGAATTTTAACTGGAAATACATAGCAAACTTTGACTTTGCTTCGATAATCATGTGTCCTATTAGTATATAAACTATAACGTGAGGGTAGGAAGACTTACCTTGATAGCTGTCATGAATCCAAATTCAAGCTTTTTTCCAACTATTTACGCCATCACTCAGCAACCATTTAGTAATTGCCCAGTTACTGTTTCCAAGTATGTGGGCTCTGGCTTGTAAAGTCAGAGTGGGAAAGAGGAAAACCCAGCCTACAAAGTTTCCATCAAATAAGTCTGAACTCCAGACGTGTCTTGAGTCACTCTGACTCTGCTTGGTTATTGAAATTCTATGGAAATTTTTTCTCCTCATTGGCACTGCTCAAACCTCCAGACCACTGGTTTCCAGCCTTATGGTGCACTGTGCTGTTTTTCCCTAATTGCCTTTTGAAACATGAGTGTAACTCTTCCACTTTCATCCTTGCTGTTTTGGGGGTTTCCAACTTTATGCTCATGTATTATCTACGTTATTCTTATTTTAAAATAAAGACAATCACAATTTTAGGTTTTAATAGCCGACTTTTTCATATGCCATTGCATCTGAAAACCCAAGTTACCCACTCTGTCTGAGGCGGCCACATTCCACAGTTGTCCCAGAAGTACCTAATGAATACAGCTTTCCCACAGCAAATCTGTGAAGGAGGAGAGCATGTTAGCCCTGGGTAGCCTCTGACTCCCCTTTGCTAGTCCTTCCCCATTATCATCAGCATCTTATCCTCCAAGCGTTACCTACATCTCGGGCATCTGTCATTTCTTGAGATCCCAGAAAAAAATAAAGAACTGAGTGAGTCAATCTCTTAGGAATATATGCAGTTCAAAAAAGGCGCAAAGCTTTCAGGTGAATTTAGCAAATCTCTGATGGGCATAGTTAAGACTCCAGAAGGAAATTGTCTCAGGGCAGGGCCCTTAATACCAGTTGGTTTCACCCTGTTGGCCACCATATACTCTTCAGAGGGGGGTACTATATTGGACGAGGGACAACACTCTACATTCTCTGAACCTTACTTGCTGCATCTGTACCTACTCTCAGGGTTGTGTAGAAAAATGGTACTGTGTAAATATAAACAAGTAATATTTTATGAGTGCATGTGAAATCTGAATAAGGCCACTGGGCTAGTTAACAATATCGTACAATGACATTTCCTGGTTTGGGTATTTTACTATAGTCATGTAAGATGTTACCGCTGGGGAAAGCTGGGTGAAGAGTATACTGGACTCTTGTACTATTTTCTGAACTTCCTGTGAGTCTATAATTATTTCAAAAATAATTTTTGTGTGTGCGTGGAAAAAAAGTGAGAAAGGATTTTAAAGTCTTCCTAGAAAGGTACAGTGCATTAAAGAAATACTAAAGTTTTACCTGCCTCATTTCCAGTATCTTTTATGTCCCTAAGTACTGTGGGCAACATTTTTAAGTAACTAATAATAACTACCCCCCATAAACTCATTAAGCAAGAAGCATCTTTAATTCTCCAAAAAAATTCATTTTGAAAAGCATTAAGGTGATTTTTCTCTTTTGCCTATTTTGAGCACAAGCCGTCATCCTGACTTGCCCAAACGTGGATACGGGTGAAGTGGAGAAATTAATGTTTTGCATTCTTTTATCAAATACCAAAAGAAAAGCTGATGTTCTAATATTCAAAAATAGGACTTTGCATAAAGACAACTAGACCTTTACGGCAGATTATTATTTGGGGAAACGATTGTCTAAATTCCTCCATCTCCCCTTTAACATATTCAGGGACTGACTTGATTGCCAAAACATAGAGTTTCCATTGAGGAAGCTCCAGAAGGAGAAAAGACTGCTCCTTTTGGGCCTCAGTGAACTGCAGAAAGGAGGAGAATAAAGAACGAGTAGAAGAAGCAATCAGATATTTGTAGCAGTTTTTGTATCTCTGGCAACCCAAAACATGTTAGGTTCATGAGGCAATAACTTATGGGGGTACAGGGGAGGTGGTCTTGCATTGTGAACTTGGGGAGGAAGCTATCCTGATCCAGTGTAAGGCGCAGTCATAGACACAGAGCAGAGTGGTAGACAGATGGAGCCCCTGAAGTTAGCTTTCCTGAGCTACTCAGTTTCCCTGTGGCCTGGATCCTGAGCTCAGGGCCAGCAGTGTGAGAGAGGAAATCCCACAATAGGGGATAAGACTGGATTTCAGGGCCAGCCAGATAGACGGAGGATGTCGTGAGAGACTCAGAGACTGAGGTGGCCAGGCCAAATGGATGGACCTTGAGATCACCACTTGTAGATTTCAAGCCTGGAGATGAATAGGGCAATTCCATGAAAGGCAGAAAGGAACTTACTTCTGAGGCCAGAAGATGCCAGCCAGCGCATGCTCATGGACAACAGGAGGCCAGGGATCTCTCCCCGCAGCCCCACAAGGTCAGAAACTCCACTTCTCTTAAACCTGGACTCCAACCAAGAGAGAAGAAGAGGGGAGACACTATATGAGAACTAAATATTTTCATCCTAGAGTGTCTGAACACTACCCAAAAATATCACTTATATTATAAGGTCACACTAGGCTTTAAACAAGACTGGATTTTGTTAAATTTTTTCCCTGTCAACCAGCATATGGTGACTCCTCTGCATACCTGAATATAATGCAATTAATTATGAGATAAACTTTTTAGTCTGCTGTCCATGTGTCTTGTAAACTACAGGCAATCTACAGGGTACCTGGGTGGCTAGAGAAAAGAAGAAAGATCAGAATTGAGCAGAATTTGTTCTCACTCAGGTTTAAACATATGGCAGGACAAATCATGTTATTACATCCTTACATCTAAAGTCTCTCTAAGCGTAGTTTAGTGTAGCCGAAACTCTTAGCATTTTTCTAACATAAGCTTAAACGGGTCCAGATAAGTTTAACTTAGCGTTTATTGAGCCCTTCTCAATCAGACACATTGGTAGCTACTGGTACAAAGATGAGTAAGACAAGGTTCTTACTCTCAAATTGCTCACAAGCATCTAAGTAAATCATTGTGATACAATATATGCACTAAAATTACTTTAAGAGACAGTGATGTCATCGTAAGTTCTGAAGTTAAGGTCCATCAGAACAGAACAAAGATCTATCAGCCAGTCTTTCACTAAGACGCTAGTTGACAATGTAACTGAATCTCAATAATGTGTCTAATAGTACCTCTACTGTGGTTTAAAAAATTATATTTTAAAATTCATGGGTTGTTTTACATGGTCATTAAAATACATTTTTTTCTGCAACTTAATTTTAAGACTAGTCTAAATTCTATCACATTGGAACCTATAGGCTTGCTGTAAATTTTCAGAGCAAGTATCAACCTATAATTGAAGCACTTTTCACTTTTCTAAGCATATTGCATGTGTTATTTCACTTAATCCTTACAACGGGCATTAAATTATCCCATGTTATCAATGAAAATGAACCACACGGAGTTCACGCAACATGATGCAAGAGTCCGCCTCTGACCACTGTGCACACTTCCTCTTCCCTGTGCTTTTCCTAAAGTACTTGGCAGGTCTTTCCGTGTAGTACTAGTTTATACAAATTGGCTTTGTTGCTCCACATTTACCCAAGTGTATTCTTTAGAACACTAGAACTACATGCATAGGTTGCTGGTACTTTCTGTTTTGATTAAAGTTTTTTTTAAGTAAAACTAATCCTTGAAGCTTCTGATATATTAATGCGTACTGTGTATATTTCCAAAGGACATAATAGTGCTTAGTACTTTCTAAACATATAGACTGTTTTGTAATGGAGCTTTCCAGGTCTATTAGGTTTCTCTAGAGAAACAGAACTAATAAGATATAAATAACATATATAATATATTACATATATATTAAATATATATAATATTTATTGATCTATTGATTTTAAGGATTGGCTCACACAATTTGGAGGCTGGTGAGTCCAAAGTCTGCAGGGTGCGCCAACACTATAGGGACCCAGGGAGGAGACAATATACAGTTCAAGTCCGAAGAGCTGATGTTGTAAAGGAAGTCTTAAGGAAGTCTTCTGGAGAATTCCCTCTTGCTTGAGGACGGCAGACTTTTGCTTTATTCAGTCCGTCAACTGATTGGATGAGGCCCACCACATTATGAAAAACAATCTGCTTTTCTCAAAGTCCACAGATTTAAATGGGGCAAAAATACCTTCACAGAAATACCCAGAAGAGACCCAGACAAACTAATACGTAAAATTAACTGTCACACCAGTACGTTAGGATTCCACAGAAATCACCTTAGAAAACACTGCCCTGGCTGTATTATCAGCTCCTTAAAGACAAGACCTGGGTTTTTAAGTTCTTGTATCCTTCAATATCTTGATTAATTGATAGTAAAAGACTGTAATTATGATAAAATGGAATGAGCACTGGACTTAGAATCAAAAAACGTGGAGTCCAATCCTGGCTCAACATTCTAGTAACTTTGTGGCCTCAAGGAAATAATTCAATCTCTATTCTTATCAGGTTTGTTACATGTGGACTGGGAGTAATCATAAGTATATCAAATTAAATGAGAAGATATGTGAAAGTGTTTGGTACACACACTTAGGAATTTTTAAATGTTTCATAAAGCAAACAATTAAAACTCCATGACAATATCAAAGTATATCTCTGAAAATCAATACACTTCATGTTATTTTTTTCTGTTATCAATATTTATTCATTTTGTTTTTTAGCCAAAAGTGAAACACATGTCATTTTAATGTTACCAAAGTGGGGTATAGGTCAAACCATATGAAATTGTCAATGTTTAGCAGGTTTTGAGTTACAAGAATAGCAATTTCATTTGGTTTATCCTAATACGAAAAGGTGGTAAAATGCAGGGCTATACTTGAGGTTATTATAGCTAACAGACTTGTTATTGCTAATTAGGGCTTGGTAGGCCCCATTCATTATTGTCTCTGCCTCCAAGAAGATCTTATTCTGGGACAGAATGACTCAGACTGTCAAAAAGAGCTGAAAGAAAAAAATTTGATCACTTTTTTGATTTGGTGGCAACTTTTAAAAAATCTCCTTTACCTAGTTTTTTTTGTTTGTTTTGTTTTGTTTTGTTTTGTTTGGCGGTACACGGGCCTCTCACTGTTGTGGCCTCTCCCGTTGCGGAGCACAGGCTCCGGACGTGCAGGCTCAGCGGCCATGGCTCACAGGCCCAGCCGCTCCTCGCCATGTGGGATCTTCCCAGACCGGGGCACAAACCCATGTCCCCTGCATCGGCAGGCGGACTCTCAGCCACTGCGCCACCAGGGAAGCCCTAGTTTTTTATTCTTACTGTGTATCGCAGGAAATGGTTACGAGAGGTCTGAGGGGACAAGAAACTTTTCTTAATAGCCATTCTGGCTTCCTACTGCTCCTTGAACATACCAGGGACATTACTTCATAGCTTCCCCCATGCATCTGCCTGGCTAACACCTCGTGTCCCCCATTCTTTATCAGATCTCACCTTCTCAAGGAGACCTACCCTGACCACCTTATATATTATTTTTAGCAAACTATCCTCCACATTTCCACTACCCATTGTCCTGGTCCTTTTTTATTCTGCCTTATTTTTCCTTTTTATCCATGGCATTTATCTCTTTCTAACATAAATAATTTAATTTTCTTATTTGTTGTACCTATTATTTATTGTTTATCTTCCTCACTAGCATATAAGCTTCTCAAGGGCAGGGATCTTTGTTGATTTTGTTCACTGATTATCCAAAGCCCCTAGAACAGCATCTGGAACATAGTAGGAACTCAGTAAACATTAGTTGAATAAATAAATTTAATGAGAAGATCTTGAACAGGAAAGACATGTTGTTGAATGACTAGGAAAAGGTAGTTGGTTCCAGTCTCAAAGGGACAGCAAGAGAGGAAGATATTTTGTATCAAAGTAATTGATTACATATTTGATTCTAAATTTCTGTTTTTAATTTGTGGAAAACTCTGCTTAAATGCTGTAAGAGACTGAAGTCACAATCTGAGGTGATAACTGATGATAAAATCATCAGAATAAGTCCATTTTCTGAGATGACATCCAGACAGATCAGGAGGAAACATATGACTCTACTGCCAAAGCCAGTTGATCAGAGACACTGTGGACAATCTGTTTCCGGTTTTTTCAGTATCCCAGAGTAACAAGATTAAGTACGCCACGGTTGCTTTTTCTTCCCCCTTAAATTGCTAATGTGTGCGTAACTGATAAAAATATTCTTGGACCTAACCAATGAATAAGGACTGTAATAGAGGCAGACCAAATTGAAAGATCAGGGCAACCACAAACCATAATGGAGGATGCTATTAATGTGACTAACTCATCCTGGCAGGAAATATAGGAGTCCAACCTCCAAATCACAGGGCAAAGATCAACCTGACACAATCCACAAATTTGAGTCACTGAAATTGTGCACAAACCCAAGTGAAGCAGAAACAATTGCCTTGTTCATTCAAGAAGAGTGCTTTCTATGTGATTGAGAGAGGGCAATGCTACCACGGCAGAGCCTCTGTTGCACATATTCTAGGTCTGGTAACTTCTTGAATCCTCATAACAGCTCTATGAGGTAGGTACTAAATGATTCCCCTTTTACAGATGAGAAAACTAAGTTGTAGGTTTAAGAAACTTGCTCCAGGTCACACAGCTAGGAAGCCAGGATTTAAACCCCGGTGTCTGTAACTTAGGGATTCATGGTCTTATCAATTCACTACCACCTCATAACACAACCGAGAAGAGATGATTCCTTGGGAGACTATTATAAACAAACTTTACAGCTAACACATTAAATAGAGAAGACACTATGCAAATCATTAGGCAAAATTCCTTAATTTCAAGAAATAGGAAAAATTGTTCAAGGTCTTTGTTTATCCCTTAGACATATAAAACATTATACTTTAGTGGAGTGAGCCATATGAGATGGACTAGCTAGCCGCTCCAGATTTCTTCTACACCTATACGTCTTGAATTTACACACTGAGTAACGTAATATCATAGAATAACAGAACCGGCCTAGGTCTAAGTCTGGTGTCATGATTTACTAGTTGTTATTCAGCTACGTTTACAACATGGATTTGGGACAAGTCAGAATTGCATGAATCCTCTGTCGTTGGAAGGCTGAGGTTTGTTCCTTTCTTGAAGTTTGTTCAAACGTTGAGTCCACTGATTGAGGGAGTGATTGTGGTCTTCCAAGGGTGCTGTGTAAAAAGGAAGTTATTTCTTCCAACAGCCTTGTTTGTGTTTTTGAAAACTGTTTCAGTTTATGTCCTGTCTCCATTCCCAGGCCCAGCCCTCTCAAAGTAAACAGATGACAAGCAGTAGTGGTAGGGTAGTGGTGATGCAGGGGTGGGGATGGAGGTGGAGGAAGGAAAGAGATGTCCCTAGGGCAAGAAGATTTTCAAAGAACCCAAATGTAATTTGGAAATAAACTCAAGTGCCAAAACCAGATGGGATTTATAGCACCAAGATCAGTCAAATCTATAAGCATAAATAGACTGAGAGAAATTTCATGTACTTATTCTAAAATGATCAAACACTGATGGACATTCTTATACTAAATGCCAGCTAAATTAATGGCTAAAGATGAATTCTTGGCACATAAATAGGTACACCTCTTTATCCCCTTCATCTCCACCCATCTGCTTCTACTTGCCCAGAAAACTCATTTGTTTCTGATTATTTTATGGCAGAACAGAATCTGAGCTTCCTTAATTCAGACTATGGCACTAAAAACCATAAAAGGAAAGCAAAGAAGGAAGGAAGGAAGGAAGGAAAGGAGGAAGGGAGGGAGGGAAGGGATGGGAGGGAAGAGCAGGGGAAGGAAAGGGAAGGGAAGAAAGGAAGGAAGGAAAGAAAGAAAGAAAGAAAGAGAAAGAGACAGAGAGAAAGAAAGGAAAGAAGAAAGAAAGAGAGGAAGAGATGAAGGAAAGAAAGAAAAAAAAGAGAAGAATAAATGGAGAAAGGCATTGAAAAAATAAATTTCCATAATCTTAACTAAATCTGGAAAATAAGCCAACATTTAAAATTTCCCTTCTTTCCAAGTCTGCTCCCAAGACCTTAGTTGACCCCATTTGGGTTAGAATGTTCTCTTTCTACAAACAAGAATTAATTGTAGTCCTTGATTCAGTAACACTGGAACTCACAAAAATGTCCTTCTTATATGCCTGTCTACCAAAACACGTACAACTAAAAACAGAAGTAATACGAGTTTCCTCTATTTAAAAAGCAAGTAATTCTGTAGTATTAAATTATCATTTATATACAAAGCACTTGTCAAAACTTTAGTTGATCATATACTTTGATGTCAGCAGAGTAAAAAGGAAAGACAACTGCATCACCTGAGAGATGATATAGTTCTATTGGCCAAAAGACAAAAAATAACTCAAGAAACTTGGGGTGATGACTGGTCATGGATGCTAACATGGATTCTTACTACACCCACCTAAGGCTCCATTAATTCTCAGCTACACATTTTGGGTACCAATTTGTAAAAAATCAAGGCATTTATTGAAATATCAAGTAGTCATTTCCGGACTTACTCCAATAAGTTAAATTTTCTGATAGAAAGGATTCTTTAAATCCTTAAAACATAAGTATTTTCCTGAAAATTTTGAAATTCACCTGAGGAAAACATTTGACTCTGAACCAAAGTAATGTGGATTGACATTTCTCCAAATCCTATGTTCAAATATTATATTCAAAGGAGAGCTATGCCCAGGGGCCATGAATTAATAGAGTTTAACTGTTATAATCATTGGTTGCTGTGATTATGTGTGATTTTAATAATGTGTAATATATATTATATATTTTTGATATGTAAATGTAGTTTATATATAAAATGTTTATATATGTAGTTAAATAGTATAAATATATACATGTAGTTTAGATAGTGTTACAATGAGTATGTGTTTCCTTTATGATTTAGAAAAAATAAATTATTTCCATTGTTGGTGGGGAAAAACTACATCTCAGTAAATTCAGATTTTGAATATACCAATTTAGGAATTAAAGTTGTGCCAATATAGTACTTTTAGTTTTAAAAAATAAAAGTGCCATATATATGTTTACCAACTTCTAGGAATTTTCACAGAAGATACACTTTGGACAAAATTACATATGGATTAGGTTATTCATTGCTGTATATTTGTAACTACAAAATATTGGAAACCGTTAAAGGCCCTTACATAGGAGATTGACTTAATTAACTATGGTAGTCAACAGATCTTTGACAGAGGAGTGAAGGCAAAACAATGGAGCAAAGGTAGTCTTTTCAACAAATGGTGCTAGAACAAGTGGACATCCACGTGCAAAGAAAAAAAATTAATCTAGACAGAGACCTTACACCCTTCACAAAATTGACTCCAAATGGATCATAGACGTAAATGTAAAACACAAAATTAAAAACTCCTGGAAGAGAGCATAGCAGAAAACCTAGACGGCCTTGGGTATGGGGATGACATTTTAGATACAACACCAAAGGCCTGATCCATGAAAGAATAACATAACTACACTGAAGGGGGAAAGATTAATACAAGTCATTTTGGAACACAGAATTGTGATTATAAATTCTTAGTCTTGAGACACAAAGAACTAAAAACATTTCTTGAATTCTACGTAGTAGATTTGTTTCTCTCAATGGTGTTGGTTAGTAATTCCTTCATTCTTCGTATTATAGGATTGAGCAAATGAGTAAATATGTTGATAATGTTGGGAACCAAGTTTCTCACTGTTGGAGAAGGAAGATACCATTATGAAATGGGAAAGGGTTAGAAAGAACCATGTAGTACTGAATGGTAATTGAACTCATTGCATTTTACACATGTAATTATAAATATAAATAGAGATATAAATAGAGACACATAGACAAAGAGATGTAGCTATAGATTGTACTCTTGTTGACTAAAGGAGCCTAGATACAATGATACGCCAGAAGTAATTAGGGTACCAGCACCCACTAAATGGAACCAGGGCTCCTTGGAGAAATGGCTGATTCCAGAGTTAGCACAGATAAGTACAAGATGAGCTTAAAACATTATTTTTGGTATCAGAAAGTAAGGAAGTTGCTCAGAAAATAATGAGGATATGTCAAAAGGACACAAGAACCCACCTGTAGGAGCTTGCACAGGCCAAATTTGGGGCAATTTGAATACTTAACTAAACAATGATTCCGTGCATTTTAATCAATTGGAATAAAAAAGAATCCATGAGTCTATATAAATAAGAAACAAATAATAGGGCTTCCCTGGTGGCACAGTTGTTAAGAATCCACCTGCCAATACAGGGTACACGGGTTTGAGCCCTGGTCCGGGAAGATCCCACATGGCGCAGAGCAGCTAAGCCCACGCGCCACAGCTGCTGAGCCTGTGAGCCACAACTACTGAAGGCCGCTGGCCTAGAGCCCGTGCTCCACAATAAGAGAAGCCACTGCAATGAGAAGCCTGCACACCGCAACAAAGAGTATCCCCTACTCATCGCAACCAGAGAAAGCCCGTGCACAGCAACGAAGACCCAACGCAGCCAAAAATAAACTTAAAAATAAAATTTAAAAAAGAAACAAATAATAAACAAACAAACAAAAATAAGAAGGGAAAGCTTTTCCTTACAGTAGAAAGCTAATAAATGTAGAAAGAATAATGGCAGTTTTTAAAATCACCCTTTTGCAATTGTCATAGTAAAAATTGAATCAGGGAAGAATTATTAATGGATACTAAAGACAGGTGAAAATTTAATGAGAAACAGAATATTTATAGGGGCTCGAGTATCTCCCCACAAATAACCTCTAAATTATAAGGAGAAAGTACTATCTTTGAAGCAGAGAAAACTGGTGAACACCAACTTAACCAACTGACCAAATTTGGCATCAATAATAATGGCAAGATTGAACATCTTGTGCTTCCAGAAGTGAAGCACCAAGGACACACTGGCACTGATGCAGTGCTCCTGCCAAAGATGCAGAACATGGAGCCAATCATAAGGACATATCAGACAAACCCAAACTGAGGGACAGCCTACAAAATAAATAGCCTGGACTCTTCAAAACGTTGACATTATTTGGTAAAGGCTGAGGAACTGTTGTACCAAAGAGGAAAGAAAACTTAATGCAATGCATGATTCTGTTTTGCATCCCAGAAAATAAAATATTTTAAAGGACATTATTGAAAATGAGAAAAAATTAAATTTGATCTGGAAATTAAATAATGATATTGTATCAACATCCAACTTCCTGACTGTGGTTGTGTGAGTTAATGTCCTTGATCTTAGGAGATACACCTTAAAGTTCTGGGGGGGTAAATGGGCATAATGACTCCAATATACTCTCAGAAAGTTCAGGGAAAAAAATAAAGCTATCCATAAACATACATAGAGAGAATATTAACAATCAGTGAAGATGGGTGAAGGTTATACAGAGTTCTTTACACTATTCTCACAACCTTTCTGTATCTTTGAAGTTCTTTCTAAATAAATATTTTTTAAATGCAACTAACTTTATTATTTACAATTTCAGATTTTAAAAGTAAGACAAGATCATTATTTAAAAAGTAGGCTACAGGGCTTCCCTGGTGGCGCAATGGTTGAGAGTCCGCCTGCCGACGCAGGGAACACGGGTTCGTGCCCCGGTCCAGGAATATCCCACGTGCCGCAGAGCAGCTGGGCCCGTGAGCCATGGCCGCTGAGCCTGCGCGTCCGGAGCCTATGCTCCGCAACGGGAGAGGCCACAACAGTGAGAGGCCCGCGTACCGCAAAAAAAAAAAAAAAAAAAAGTAGGCTACATACTGAAAGTTATAAAGTAACGATTGTAAATCCCCTGTAATTCCATGAATTGTTAAATCAGTGGTGTCTTTCCTTAAGAATGATTTTACACATACATATTTCTTTTTAATGGGATAAGATTATACCAAAAAAAACTTACACAATCTCTATGCAAAATATGCAATTTTAATGTTTCTCTGACTGAAATTTTTATTTCTATGTTGAGCACCCATTTGATCTGATATCAAAAACAATTTAGTTGCTTTAAGAGAAACTCAGAAGCAATGAGGACAACCAGAGTTAAACTCAGTTCAAGGTTGTAACCATCCTTCACTTGTCTCCCCCCATAGTGGAGTCTAAATTCCAGGTTATCTTAGCTAGTTTCCAGGCCACAGTGAGGCAGGGGACCACTGATTGGAGGAATTCTGTCTATATACAGGGCATCAACATTTTTGCCACATAGCTGGAAATAGTTTCCAATTTTTGACTTGTCTTTCAGCTTCTCTGAATTGTACGTTTTAAAACTAACTCTATAAGTAGAGTTAAAAAAAAAAACCCAATGGCACTAAGCTAATATTTAAATTACTTGTAATTAATGACCATAATTCCATTGAAGTCCTAATAGAAATAATTTGTTTTTTTGAAGCTCGTGCCACAAGATTTTTTCTCACCAGCAAAGCCTGTGTCCCCTGTATGAACTGGTCTATATATATCAGAAATGAATCTGGAACATTGCCAGTCTGCAAATCCAAAAATCTGACCAATGATATTGCCTCCCAAATGAGTACTGGGATCTCTTTGCTTAATAATCACATTTTGAAAAATTAAAGAGATACATATAGAGAGAGTTTTTTAAAAATTTTATGCAACGCCAAAAGTCACAAGATAAAAATTTTATCTCCCTCTGTCTCTTGGTATTAATTCCTGCCTCTCTCCACCCTGGCTTTAGTGTACAAATCAAGGTTGACAAACTTCAGACCATGGGCCAACTCCAGCCCCCATCTACTTTTGTAAATAAAGTTTTGTTGGACACCAGTTACTCCAATTCCTTTTACATATTATCTATGACTACTTCCTTGGTGTAATGGCAGAGTTAAGTAGTTGCAGCAGAGTCTGTACAGCCTGAAAAATTTTATTATCCAACACTTAAAGAGAAGTTTTGCCAGCCCCTGAAAAATGATAGTATACTATACATGCTATTGTACCACTTCTCTTCATTTAACAATAGTCATACAGTCAATATGTAGATCAACTTCTTTCTTTATAGTAGTGGAATCGCATCCCATTGATTGCTTAAATAAACGCCATAATTTGCTCAACAAGTCTTTTAGGTTACCTTCTGGTCTTCGTAAAAGATGACATTTTCATGCATTTCATGCATTTCATGCATATCTGTTGACACCACTTTTATAAATGAAATTACTGAATAAAGGTAATGTGTACTTTTTATTTTAATAAATATTGCCTGATTGCCAAGTATAAAAAGATTTATAACAAAACTGATGTAGAACTGATTCAAAAGGGAGACCTACTTCTCCTACTCTCCCTTCTATTTAGATAATGCTGGGAAGAAAAATATAGCCCAGGATTATAAGTGAGATAATACATATAATAAGCAAGGAACAACATAGCACAATCTCTGGCAAAAAAAGTGTAACTTTAAAATAATATGTTTTTATTGAAATGAAGAAGAGAAGAGAATAATGAAAATTATACAACATGGCGTTTAGAGGAGTCAAGGAAAAACAGAAAACTTTTACATTCTTCAGCAGAAAAAATCATTTACAGTTTGCCAAGGTTGTTTTATATATTAAGTTAAATAATGGTTTCAAATGTGGGCAAATATGTCTTTAGTTGCAAAATTTCAGAGACAGGCTGGAATTTTTCCTGATAAAAGTCAAGCCCAGTAAGAAGTTCCACATCACGGACCCGGGCAACATGTGCGTTGAATCTTTCTTCAATCCAAAGAGCTTCTGGTTTATTTCCCTGAAAAAGAAAAACAAAAGACTATTTTCCCTGGGGCATGATTTTTCATTAACAGAAAGATCTTTTATACCTTAGAAGTTGTCCTTTTTCCTGGGTTTTTTTGGTTGTTGTTGTTGCTTTTTTTTTTTTTTTTTTTTGCGGTACTCGGGCCTCTGACTGTTGTGGCCTCTCCCGTTGCGGAGCACAGGCTCCGGACGCGCAGGCTCAGCGGCCATGGCTCACGGGCCCAGCGCCACCAGGGAAGCCCACAGCCATTTTTATATTTACTTCAGATACAATTTTTTTTTAAAAAATGAGACATTAAAGATGAAGTTAAGTCCCCACATTCCTCTACTCAGAGTTAATCGTTATCATGAGTCAGTGTGAATCCAGTTTGTGTTTTTACACTTTTACTGCACATCAGTATACAATATATAGCATTGATTTATGTTTTCAAATTTATAGAAATCATGTAAGTGGCATTCTATAATTACTTTTTCATTCAATATTATGTTTGTAATCTATTCATAGTGAAATATCTAGATCTAGTTAAGTCTTTTGTTTTTAGCTATGGTTTGTGGTAGCACAGGTTATTTTTTTCATTGCCACATTGCTAGTATTTTTGGCATTATAAATAATAGTGTCATGATAAATTACCACATGTCTTCTGTGTTCAAGAACATGAGTTTCTAGGATATAGAAATGGAATTGCTGGGTCATAGAGTACATGTAACTTTAACTTCACCAGATATTAAACCTAGCACTCCTCAAAGTGTTTATACCAATTTATAGTTCCATTGGCAATGGAGGATAATCCCCATTTCCCCACATCCTTACCAAACCATGATGTGAAATAGTGCTTTATCCCTGTTTAAGTGTTATTACCCTGAGTTATATTGAGTATCTTTTCAGATATTTCTTGGCCATTTGACTTTCAATAGGTTTTTAACTACATATAAAAAACAGTATAGTTTAAAATAGTATAATAAATAGTATAGTAAAAAAAATGTTTTATACTATATATACTGTATATATAAAGGTTAGTGCAATAATTTAGAGCCATGGATTTCTGTGAAATTCCTTATTCTTTATTTATTAATTTCCTGATATTCATATGATATTGCTAAATTTCCAGTTAAATTTTTTAAAAGTAATAAAGTTTACAAGTTTGTTTAATTAGATGAGTCTGCTTAAATGACTTTCAGTTGACTTCAGCATACTGGTTCACTTGTTTTTTAAATATGCAAGATTAAAATAGGCAGGTACTATTTGAGCCAGAGGAAGTATAAGACAAAACCACTGTTTTGAACCTCTGAAGTATTTCTCCATGTGAGATTCATGAGGTGAGTTATTATTTTTTTAAATATATATGTGATGTACTAATATTAACTCATATTTCTAATGGGAATCCAATTCAGTCTTTTTTTCTTGCTTGCATTATTTCACATTTTAGTAACATTTAATAGTTTTGATGACGTTTTTCATAAAGTTTCCCCCCCATGGCTTTTATAACTCTATTTTCTCCCAGCTTATTTGGTATCCATCTAACTGAATGTTTAGGGAACACCTGACAGTCTTCGCTTTTTTAAAACTGCAATGAAATGATCTTAATGATCTTAAATGAAATGAAATGTACTTAAATGATCTTAAGTATAACATAATTATAACTAGGCAGGGGTGATACTCAAGCTACTCCATATCAGATAGTTCACCAGCACCAACCAATCTGAACAGAAGCCAGCTGTAGACAGCTGCTCTAGCTGTACCACTGCATCCCAAGAGAATAAAAGCCTTGTGTATATCAAGTTTTCATGAGCCATATTTAAATATATGCTTTTAGATATATATATATATATAAAATTTGTTCGTTGATTACATATGTATTAGACCTGTTACATAAATAGAAGTATTGTATACACCTAAAATACAACTCAGTTTGTTAGTTTTTTGAGGCAATACCAGTTTCAGTATTTTTCTCCCCTAACCACCTCCTTAATCTCTTCCTTATTCACTTACAGTCTCGTTATCACTGCCATCACACTAACAAAACCATTTTGTCAAGGATGACCTAACAGTAGAATTTTTGTAAACCTTTCACTTAGCTATTACCCCAAGCTTCTAAAAGTTCCTTCTTTGTCTTCCATAGCTCTGCTTACTTGTTTGATGACACCTTCTGTTTCCTCAGCTGACTTTAGTTTTTTCTATCCTGGAAGAATAGACATTTTCCTCCATCTGATCTTTGGATCTCTTCTCTCTATTTTCTCCCCTTCAGAAATTTTATTTCACTCCCGTGATTTAATACCAAATCTATCTCTATAGTTCTGTTCTCTTCCAAGTTCCATACCTGTATTGTCTACCCCTAATTCTATTTACAGTACAACCGTGTACCCCCAATTGCATTTCCAATATATACTAAGTTACAATAATGATAGTCACTTGGAGTTATGGCAGCGTTCTCATTTATCTGACAGGAATTCAGCCATACAAAGTTGAGGGGAAAAAAAGAAAAAGGAGGAGGAAAGAAATGATGGAAGAACAAAGGAAGACATAAAATATATAAGGAAATAAGAATCTAGTTCCCTACCTCAACTGTGAGGTGGAATTGTGAATCTACCATTTCTACAACTGGTATCTGTTCCCTTAAACATTTTATAGTGCGAGTACCTTCCCCCCACTCAGTGATTAGAATATTTAAAAGTGCAGAATGTTCATACAACATGACGCTTAAAGAAAGCTTATTTCATTGGGTGCTTAAAGCACAATGACCTCTTCTAATGCTGGTGGAAATGTTGGCTGAATTGCACTTATTGGGGTACAGCTTGTGTATGTACAGTACTTTGTGGGTGATTTGATTCTGAGTGATTTTATCTGTAAACAATTTCACTTTATGTTGACTTTAGAATGTAATTGCTTAATAAAATGTGATTTCTTTATAATGGCTACCATTTGCTTACTATGTATTTAGAATTCTTAGGGGTTTATGTGAAATATCTTATTTAATTTTCAAAACAACATCATGAGGGGGTGATTTTTTTTATACATTTGAAGAAAGTGACACTCAGTTGTTTACCCAAAGAGGCCAAATCAGTAACTGAACCCAGATACCCAACTCCAAAACTCATGCATTTGCGTTCTATTCTATACTGCTTCTCACATACCCTCCTAGATATGCAACTAGTTTCTTTTTTATTTATTTATTTTTTTTGTGGCATGTGGGCCTCTCACTGTTGTGGCCTCTCCCACTGCGGAGCACAGGCTCTGGACGCGCAGGCTCAGCGGCCATGGCTCACGGGCCCAGCCGCTCCGCGGCATGTGGGATCTTCCTGGACCGGGGCACGAACTCGTGTCCACTGCATCGGCAGGCGGACTCTCAACCACTGCGCCACCAGGGAAGCCCTCAACTAGTTTCTTAATCGGAAGACCACCAACAGCAAATGTATCCTTCCCAAAACAACTGATTGTCTTATATATTTCCTGGCCAATCACACCTAAATTTTCAGTCACCTTTGGCTCTATCCTCTCTTCCCTCCCTATATCTAATTGACAGTCACATCTTATTAATGTCACAATCTCTCTTATAATTATAGCTTGGTTTAAGTTTGTTTCATACTCATCATATTATGCCTCATTGTTATCTTTATAGATATCATAGTCTGATTACTATACTGCCAATTCCTTAAAATTTTGGAATATGTCCAATTTATTAGTGATCATGTCTTATTCAATAGAGATGATGCCCTGTTAATTTTGAGATCACCTCCACATTGGATGTTCAGGGAAAGCTTCATATCATTTGTACTTTACCTTGAGGTGTAGGTGGAATTTTTAGCAGATGGAAAAGAAGGGCATTCTAGAAGAGACAAGAGCATGAGCAAGCACATGGAGGCAGGGAAAATCAAGGGGTGTTCAAGTAATTTCAAGAACCTCAGTTCGCCTGGAACTTAGGTCTGCAAAGTCAACTGAGGGTAAATGGTGAAGAGCCTTAAGTACAGGCTGGGAGATTTTTGTTTGTTTATTTTTGTAGTTTTATTCAGGGTAGATAGACAATCAAATGGATGAGAAAGGATGTCGTCATGAAAAACTAAATTTTAAGATGAGCAACTTGATAGTGAAATACAGAGGTGAAGGAGTGGAGGACAGGAGACAGTAAAACTACTTAAAATTCATTTTCAAAAGTCCTGATAGAAGACAATAAGGGCCTAGACCAGGGATAGCGAATCATTTCTTCTTTTCACACCCATTCTAACCAATCCAAAATGGCTATCTAGAACCTCTATGATAAAGAACTATTTATTCCTGGTTCAGTGGAAAAGAGCACCACACCCTATCAGTCACCAAAGTCTGCCACTGGAAGAGGAAGTGAAGAATGATGGCTTCCCCTTGTCTCAACTAAATAAACTTCTGACAGGACAAATAGGAGGAGATTCAACTACACAACATCTCCTGATAGCTTCTTGTTTGGAAACTCTTCCTCATTCTAGGACTATGAGTGACCCGCTGCTTAGCCTCTAAACTTTGCCATCCATCTTGAGTCACTGAAAGCAACCATTCAACACTCAAGTTCAAATCCTATCTTCAAGACTCAGCTAGAATGTCGCCTTCCTTACCAGAAAGTATTTTTCTTTTGAAATCCTACTACATTTTATCTGTCCCTCTTTGTGCCACTTATTTTTCTTTCTTTTATTTTACTAGGCTTCTAAGTGATAGACAATGAGCCTTTTCTGCTAGAATTCACGTCTGATTTATCTGTGTATTGCCCATAGCACACAGTATGGTGAAGGCAGTTATGTGTTGAACAGATGAAAGAATAGAGATGAATCCCAACCTGGCTTAGAACCTAAGCTTTAACTTCCATCTCTACTAGCTCATGGGATTTTCCATGTGAACACCCATTTCTACAAACCAGATGTACCTACACTTAATTATCCTACCTACCAGCCAAAACAGTTCTCATTCCTAACTTCCCTCTTTTTTTTCCCCTAATTACCTGCATTTAAAATCTCTGATTCAGCTTTGAGTCTCCCTCTTCCTTTGGTTCTTGCATCCAGCCAGTTGCCAAGTCCCTCCCTTCTTCATTTCCTCCACAGAAGAGTCTTCCTAATCCTTTCAATCTGTTCAAATTCCGCCCATCCTTCAGGGCTCAGCCCTTCTGCCACCTCAATTTATGTAACCTTTATTTGTTATTCCAGCCAAAGTGTTTTGAATTTGAAACACTAAATACTTACAACAGTATTTGACAATGAATCCCAACTTTGTAATGTCTCTTACTTCTAATTTTTAAAATAATTCTTATATGATCGACTGGCCCATTTATGTGACTGTATCTCATTTATATATCAAAGTTATATATGAACTCCTTGAGGGCAGAGACAATGTATTCTTCCTTGGTGCATTCTAAAAAGCTTCTATCGTGATAGTGTTTACTTAATAGGTATTCAATATATTCGCTGAATGACTTCAGTAAAACCCAATTACCAGAATACATATGTTTTTCTATAAAGAACATATATGAAGTTGAAGTAACTATTTACATATAATTTGCCTTGATCCAAAAGGTTTTGAGGTGGCCTAATACATGATGTTAAAAAAGGAATGTTATTCGAGCTAACTTATTTTGTAAATACATATATGTATATATGTATTTAGGTAAATATATATACACATATATATACATACTATATATATATATGTATTTTCAGACCTCATGTTTTAAGTTGATGGAATTTTTATATTTACATATTCATTTAAGAAACATTAATTTAGTGCCAACTTTGGGACAGAACCTTAAGGTTTGCATTCAGAATAAAAAGACTAATAAGATACAACCCCTTTCCTTATTAGTGAATGTGAATAAAATATATCTAAATAAAATATATGACATGCATATATAAACACATGTTCATGTAAGCATATACATGTTTAAATTGATATTAATTACATAGAGATCAACAGTCTAAGGAAAAGTTCAAAACTGAGGTCATATTTACTACAACTCTAACCCATGAAACACCTAAAAAATATACTGTAGTCAGAGCCACTTTTATGAAAGCCCAGATGAGCTCTGACTAATCATTTTCTCAGGGCCCAGGGCCTCTCCAGGAGCATACTCACGGGACAGCTCTCCACGTTGGTAGGTCGGTGAGGGATGACAAAGGGTAAGACGTCCAACCACCCAGGGCAGGCGTTGGGGGTTTGGCTCTTATTTTTACAACTGGTCAACACCACGAAGTAGTGTGTTGGGATGGGAACACTGGTGTTGACTACATATCTAAAAACATAATTGAAAAGATTTGATGTTATTATACTTTTGCTTCTGAAGATTAGAAATGTCTTTTTATATTTTTAAAGAAATGTCAAAGTAAAATTATAGTAAAAGAAAGTAAATAAATAGAAAATACAAAATCTTACCACACATTTTTAAACCTTAATGAGTCTGAATCAAGATTATAGAAGTCCAAGCCTGGTCATTTTAACATCATGGGAAAATATTAAAATACAATGAAAAGCAGAGCATGGTATTCTGCCTCCTAGCTTTGTTGACTTGTACATCACAGTGACGTTTCCTAATAGAGTAGGGGCTGGAAATGAAGGAGCTGGGATTTCAGCTGTAGCTGCGCACTTCTACTAGTCGTTTGGATGTGTACTAATCCTCTAATAGTCTATGACTTTCTAACTTTCCTCAACTTTAACATGGAGGTTTTCTTATGCTACCAACTTCGCAGCATAGACAGGGACAAATCCATACAACTGATACGACAGTCCTTTAGTCTCAGATAACAAACATGAAAGTGCTTTTAAAAGTTTCAAATGCAAAATAAAGGTAAGCTATTAGTATGAGTCCACTAAAAGGAAAATGAACTGGTATAAGTAGTAATGTATTACTGTGATTTAGAATCAGAGCTAGACTGTCTGGGTTCTGGCTTTACTACTTAGCTGTGGAACTTAGACAAGTTAGTTAACCTCTCTGTGCCTCAGTTTCCTTTTCTAAATGGGAACTAATGGAATCTAACATGTGGATGTTTTTCAGATTAAATGAAGTATCTGTAAATTCTTAGAAGCATACCTAGCATGGAGTAAAGTGCTATCAAATTGTTTGCTAGGATTATTAAATGGTGAAAGACAGGATCAATAAACACTGAAATAAGGACAAGACAAACAAAATTTAAGGCCACACTTAGTGATGATGAATGTTATCTTATCAGAAGGTATGAGTAGAAATCATTGCTTTACATAATCTAGGCATAGTACCATAGTTCAGTACTGTCCATTTTGATAATAAAGAGAAATCATGGATGACACTTCTAAAACTCTCTATTCCTGTGTGCTGAGTTCAAAAGTAATTCTTAGCAACATGTATGACCAGGTTTAGTCCAAAGATGTACAGTTTAGTAGGACTAGTTTTCTATAGGAAGCCTACACTATCTCCTGGGAGATACTATTATGAATCATCCACTATCCAAAATATTGGGTAGTATTTTGTTTTTGTTTTGGGCGGTACGCGGGCCTCTCACTGTTGTGGCCTCTCCCGTTGCGGAGCACAGGCTTCGGACGCGCAGGCTCAGCGGCCATGGCTCACATGCCTAGCCGCTCCGCGGCATGTGGGATCTTCCCGGACGGGGGCACAAATCCGTGTCCCCTGCATCGGCAGGCGGACTCTCAACCACTGCGCCGCCAGGGAAGCCCTGGGCAGTATTTTGAATAGTCACTTCTTGATTTTTTTTTATTTATTGCTGAACTGGTTCTCTGTTTACTGATAGCGCAGTGAGTCTTCCCTACCTCCTTAACCTTGACAAAACCACGTTTTCCCTTTCACATTAGTTTAGAAATTATCCAAATAAAAATTTTTCTAACTATTCCTGGACATTTTTTTCTTTGCCTATTAGTTTAAATCTTTGCCATATAAAAATTTTGCTAAATATTTAGATAGACTAATTGAAAATAGTCAACAATTGCATCTCTATATAAATATGTTATGTAATGTTTAGAATACTGAGCTTTAATTTTAAATATTGAGGTTTCCCCTTACGATACCCTATTGCCAGATCAAAAGTCCATTTTGTTTCAAATTACTTACTCTGTAATTTCATCTGGAGTATCAAAATGACCATCGTAATTATAATCAAATATTGGTCCACTAACCACATTGACTCCATTTCTTTCCATGGCATGCTTTACAAGAAGAACGCTATGGAAGTAATTCCACATTGCTAAAAATAAAAGAATAAAGCGTTAAAAATGTCTGCCTCTATTGAACATGGAAATATTTTCTATTATAAACAGGTACTTTTAAATAGCATCCAATTGTGCTTTAATACTTGTCAGCGGTCATTGAGTAATACTGCAAAATAGTCTATGCAACAAAAATAAACAGCCACACCCATGATAGCTTTTTGTTGCTGATGTAGTTACAGTCTCAAAATTACAGTTAAATATGTCTCCAAATGCCTCCCTAGGGCTGAGCTGCTTTGGGGACTGTATTGAAAAATGGTCAGAACACACATACTGCCTTATTAATTGTGACTCTAGGGACAAACACTTTTCATTTATTTATGGTGAGTATCAGTAAAATTTTATTTTGTGGTTAGCTCTTTACAGTAAAATTAGGATTAAAAAATTATCAAAATTCTAGCAACAAGTCACCCAAAGTTGAAGTAAGTTGAAAAGAATTTACGTTAGACATCCTTCCTGTTTCAATATTTAAAACATTAGAACAGGGACTTCCCTGGAGGTCCAGTGGTTAAGACTCCATGCTTCCATTGCAGGGGGCGCGGGTTCAATCCCTGGTCGGGGAAATAATATCCCACATGCCACAAGGTGCGGCCAAAAAAAAAAATTAGAACAAAATGACTGATAACAAGAACAAATTGCAATAAAATATGTGTTTAGTTTAGAAGTTCAAAGAGTCACTTGGGTGTTTTAAAATTAATAATCTAAGTATATACTTACTTTTGAATGCTTCATACATAGGGACCAAATTACTTGTAATTAAAGCATCATATTGACTATCAGAAGTTCTATTGTTTGCTGCAAAACAAATGAATTTTATTAAGTCTAGCTATAAGAGAAAGTATGACATTCCACATAATAGGCCCATTAGTATTACACATACTAATGTAAATTTATTAACACACAAAACACAGAGATACAAAGCACTCTCCAGTGGAAGTCATCAATAATGCAGGCAGTTTTATGCATTTGATTGATACCTATAGTGGGCTGGTGACCCTCAAGAAGGTAGGTCCACGTCCTAACACCCCATTACCTCTGAATGTGATAGGTAGGAAAGTAGTGTCTTTGCAGATGCAATTAAAAGTTCAAGATGAGATTATCCTGGATTTAGGGTGGGTTCTAAATCCAGTGACTGGTGTCCTACAAGGAGAAGGAGGATTGAGAAGAGGAGAGACTCAGGGGAGAAAGCTATGCGAAGATGGAGGCAGAAATTGGATGCAACTACAAGCCAAGCAACACCTGGAGCCCCCAGATGCTGGAAGAGGTAAAGAAGGATTCTACCCTAGATTCTCTCTTGCAAAGGGAGCGTGGCCCTGTCAACACCCTGATTTCAGACTTCTGGCCTCTAGAACTTTGAGAGAATAAGCCTCTGTTGTTTTAAGCCACCAAGTTTGTGGGTAATTTGTTACAGCAGTCTCTAGAAAACAAATATAATACCGATAGGAAAGCATCGTTATTGAATATACATAAAATAATAATGCTATGATAAATAACTCTTCCAAAGTAAAATTTTCTTAAGAAAGTGGGTTTTAACTCAGTGAAGACTGCTGACAGCACCACAAATGGTTGGCTTTGAAGACACATGGACTAGAGGAGTGTGTGCTGAGCCTGTGCGCTCTGGAACCAGACTGCCCGGGTTGGAATCCCAGCTCCACTGCCCGCCAGCTGACCCACCTGGGCAAAGCGCTATGTCCCTCTGTACTTCATTTGTCTCATGGCATCTCTCTCACTGAAATATTGTGAGGATTTAAACTGCTGCAAGCCTATGAATGTTTATTATAATGTTTTTTATATTTAAACTACCCTTGGCTACCTTAACTAATACTCAAATGAAAGGCCAATGTATGGGAACCAAAAGGCCAGGAGAGGCAAGATTGTTTTGTCTTTTTCTTCAAGATTTCACATGCTACTCACAGTCCTCTACAAGCCTTTTCTACTTGTTAAACTAAACTTTGAAAGTTGTAAAGTCAATGAACATAACATTACCTTCTTTTCAGGAAACATAAGAATCTGCTTATAATGGAAATGCTAACAATTTGTAATGGAGAGTTAGAAGGTGGTTTCATTCAATCCTTAATATTTTTTGAGACAAGCTGATTAGTTTTTCACTTCATTTCCTTGTCAAGACAAACATTTATAAATCAACCAATATCTTAGGGCTTAACAGATACAATTTTATAATGCCAATTTAAAATTTTTTATTAATAAAATGTTGCAACTATTTAAGGATTATCCTAGGGTTTACATAAATTTGGTGGCGCTCTAATTGTCTCTAGATATTGTAACAAGATATACCAGTTTATTATCCTAATTCTCTGTTAGGAATTTTACATTGATGTGCTACTTGCTTTCACTAGGCCTTTTTTTCCCACTATAAATCTCAGAACCTCTAAATTATAAATCTCTAAATTGACCTCTTTGGTCATGGCTTCCGGAAAAATGGAGTCAAATATCTGGAGAAAACCCATTCTCAGAAGCTGAAATTGTTGAAAATCTCATGAGTAAATCAAGGAAATGACAATCCCTGCTGAACAGAGAAGAGATTTGGGTTTTAAAAAAATCACAATGGCTTTTGCACGTTCCCAAGAGAGAAGCTTCCTGAAAAAATACTTCAAGTTTATTCAGCTGCTTAATCCACATAAAGCTGTTGGATATACAGCCTGAGCGAGAGGCCCCAATTCCAGCCTGATTTGTCTTCACAGGCACAGCGGCATTCTCAATGCAAGCCTTAGCTTGGCCAGTCACCAGAAAAAAAAAAAATGTTTTTTAGACACTTGTGTCCCTCTCCAAAGAATCTTCAGTTTTAGAATTAAACTTAAACCTGCCGAACTCTCTGAACATCTGGGCCAGATTAGAGCTGATGTGTGGTTCCCAGTTCAAAATTTATTAGTCTTTATTATAGCTGTTGCACTGCTCCAGGCCAGTCCACAATCACTGGAAGCCTCCTGGGCCGCTAGTTTAGCCCAAGCAGGTAGTTTTGGTGGGGAGCATATGTTTAGGGCACATGCCCACATCCAGCTGATGAGGGCTTTCTAAGCTGCTGCTCTAAAAAAGAGTTATACAAACCAGGAGGATAGAGGAAGCCGTGGGCGATATTCTTGTCTGCTAAAGAGAAGGAACAATTTTGGCTCTCAGAAGGAGCAATCCTGACATCAGCCCGCAGACAGTCTGGGACAGTGGGAGGAAGAGGCGATGTGTCTCCCTGCTGAAAGAGAGAAAAGAAAAAAAAAAAATGACGCCCACATTGTGGCTCACCCATCGCCTTACTTGGGTTGTAACTTCCCTAGAATGTTTTTCATTTAACCTTTTCTTATTTTGTTAGTGAATCAGGTCTACGCAAGCAATGGAAATGGATGTCTTCAGCAATGTTTTCTTCTGTGGTTCCCTTCTGGTTAGGGACATGGGAAGGGCAAATCAAATACACCTTGGAAAGGAATATTTGCAGGTTAAAACCTGAATTGAGTGCACAGGGATAAGGGGAGCTACTGCTAAAAACCCAAATCTATTTCAGGCTCTAACTTTAGGTGGTGATATATACTGTGTTTGCAAATAAAAATTGAAAATAAAATATAAACTATTTTTAAAATACAGATATGACTTAAGGATAATATTCTTCAGTTGAGCAAGAACTTCTAATTAACCTAAGATTAACTCAAAGAAGCTGTAGTTGTATAAATTTACTTATTTGGGGACTTTAATAAATTTGTAGCTATGCTTTATTCCTCTTGAAATATAGGAATATATTTTTATAATTTTCTTTGCAACTTTAAAGACTAATACAATAATTTATTTACTAGCAGGCATCTATAAACGCACTGCCTAAGTACTTAAGGTAATACAGTATTACATAATCATATTTTGATGAGCATACAATTATGAGTATGTAAACATTTTGCTATTCATTTAATTTTTTCAGAAATTCTGATTTATATGCCCTCTACTGCCCACAACATATATATTTCTTTAAAAATTATTTTATAATTTATAAAAAAGAAGATTAAATTAAATTAGAATGTTCTTCCTCTAGTCACTATATTGTGCTAAAAGCAATAAGTAGCTATGGTGTCTAAAACATATGTGGTAATTATTTTATAATATGTGCACATATCAAATCATCACATTGTACACATTGTAAACTTATACAATGTTATATGTCAATTATATCTCAATAAAGCTGGGGAAAAATAAATAAATAAAATGTACAAGATCAATTCACAAAGGAAAAGGCAGCATACACTGTGTGCTCTATTCATAGGCAGGAGAGCTCCATGATGAGATATAGGACAGGAAGGAGATGAAGAGGAGGGGAAACACAAGCAGAGGATGTATGCCTAACATGCTGCAACACTCCAGTTGGAAAACACTATACAGCAGTGGAGTACATTTCTCAACTTGATTGTACACAAACATTTATCTCTGCTCCCCTCTGAAATCCCATTAAAAGAACAGTAATGATGAAGACACATAAGAGATGATAAGAAATTTTCAGAAACTGGAAGTCAGATAAGCATGTGTGTTTACTACTGTCACCTTGACTTGGTAAACCAGTAAACACTGATAACAAAGAGCCTCTGGTTGGGAAAAACTCAAAGAAACTGATTCCTTCTGTAGAACACCAGAAGCGTAGAACTTGGAGTCTCCTAAAGACAGGGGATGTATGTAAAGTTGGAAAGAAGAGGATAGGTTGAAAGTCTGTAAAAGAGGCCAGACAGAAGCTTTACTCACTGGGGAGGTTGATCCAAAGAGACAACCAGACTAAAGGACACAAGGCACCCTGGAAAGCAGGTGAAAGCAATGAAATTAAATTTTAAAATCTATGTACTGAATGGTAAGATTCCCTCCAGTCTCATCACCCCCGTGTATGTTGGTTCACATGAGAAGTGTCCTTTCTTTGAAAAACAAACCAGCCTGAAAAGAAAACTAGATACAATTGGGAGTCCCCAACAAAATATCTGGCTCTCCTCCTGATTAACCTGTAATGAAGCTTATCAGCTGGCAAGCTCAGCCCTGTAGCTTAGCGCCTCACCCTTAAACTATGAGCTGACAGCCAAGGACCACCAGATATGCATTGGGGTTGGGGAGAGGAACCAAGAAGAAAAAGAGACAATACAGACAGCAGAAGAAAACTCACTTCTCACAGAGATGAGAGTATGTATGTCATCCATAGAGAAAGAGCAGAAAGCATTTAAAAAGGAAAGAAATAACAGAAAGAGCTCTTGGGATTTAAAAATATGACAGCAGAAATAAAATTTTCAATAAGCTCTAGAAAATGAAATTACAGATATTTCTCAAAAAGTGAATTAAAGACAAGAGATGGAAAGAAGAAAGGCAAATATAAACACATTAGAAGTCTAATGTTCTATTAATTTTGAAGAAAAACTGTTTCTAAAATTCTAAAGCTAAGCCCTCAATTAAGCATATAGATAGAATAATAAAAACACTTTCAGATGCACAAAGTCTCAAATATGTATCTTCTCTTCTTCCTTTCTTAGGAAGCTCCTCAGTGATCTAGTGACCAAAACAAGGAGTAGACCAAGAAATATGAAGATATTAGTATTAGATACAGTGTATCCACTCCCACCATTTATTTCATTCTCCTTCTGGTGCAGATACTAGAAAGCTAAAAACATTTGTTTATATTCCTTCAAAAACATATAGTGAACAATTCTGAATGACAAGGTTTCTTCACTTAGTGTAAAGGGACACATAGAGACGATGCAAAGTGGGAGAACTAGGGAGATTGACAGCCGACCCAGTCAGCCCTATAGACACCCAGACTATTGTGAGTTGATGTTTCCTACCACACACCTTACCATTTTACTTCAAGAAATATATAATATATGAATGCAGCCATTGATGCATTTTCCACAATATAAGGAAAGTGAAATGCCTATATTCAATAGTTAAAATCATAAAAATCTTAAGGAGGGAAGTTTATTGTAATTTTAATGTGCCTGCAGCTATGGAAGTTGTGCTCTAACAATTCAGTTGGGCAAAATGTTTACTATTTTCTCAAAGTGGCATAGACTTTGGGTTGGGAGAAAAGGACCAGGATGTATTTAGTCAGAAAGTACTAAAAAAAAGTTACACGTTTTCTGCTAACTGAAAATCTTAGATGTGTTTCTTATATATCAAACTTGAACCCCCAAATATAAATACATCAAGACTGGGAAAGACAGGATATGGCCTACTTTATAAAGGTGAGATCATGCAGTAGGCAGCTCTCTAGAAGGATGGAGGGGAGGTATAGTCACATCATTTCTGAATCTTGGGCTCTTGAGAAAAGGCATAGTGAACTACCACCTTACTACCCCACCACTCCCCTACAGACACACACACATACACACACACACACACACACACACACACACACACACACACACACACTCACAAATAGTTTCATCCTTCCATCTGTTCAGAGTTCCTTAGAGTTTTTTAAGCCAGGGGATAGAAAGTCAGGAAAACAATAAATAGAATTCAGACACTCAGATGAAATCTGAACCCTAGCTCTCAAAATTCTTCGAGGGAAGTAGATGATAAGCACAGACAGGAAAGTGAGATACTTTCATTTCTAGTCTGGTATGGAGACAAAATAGAACTTAAACAAGAGATAAAGCTATTTTTATCGAAGTTATATAGACTCTCCTTATCTGTAGACTGAATGTCAAAGCTAAAACATATTTATTTGAAGATTGGATAATTGTGATCTTGCCTTATGGTAAGGATAATTATACACGTTTAAATTATTTTTCTGGTTGTGATTTTTTTTCTATAGGGAAAAATATTTCTTATAGTGCAAAAAACAAAAACAAACCTTTTGCAATACACAATAATGTCCCTAGTTTTTAAAGACTCACAAAACACATTTGGGTCATAATTTACAATATCAGTGCTAACAAGCTTTAGAAACAAAAAAGACTTTGTAAAAATTTAGTTATGGAAGATTTTTCAAAGTGTACTAGATTTTCTTCTCTGAAAAAGCCCTTCAACTTCATATTCAATTTCTGAATTAGATATGCTAAATAATTGTAATTCTTGCTATTATTTTTAATTTTCCACCTAACAACATAAAAAACAATTCTCATCTTCCTACTGAGGAGGGCCAGAAGCAAAACCCTTATACAGTCTGATCAACCTTAATGGTTTTGAAGCAATTGCTGTAGGACCGTGATTTCAAATCACAGCTACTTCTCCCAAACTCTTCTGAGATAATAACAACAACAACAATTAGAAAACCCACCAAAACCACAGAAAAACAAAAGTTCCATAAAACTTAAAGACACAAGCCAATTGGATCCATGCTCCAAAAAGTGCTTATGTAAAGTCTGATTTTTCAGACACAGAGATGATTTATAACATTTCTATGTGAATCTCAAAACATCCTTGTATGTAATTTTCTTGAACCACGACATACTAACAGAGCAATTTCTGAATTAGAAAGCAGAAAATTGCTAGAATTCCATCCTCTCACATGGAAGGAGAAATACACAAGTAGTTCTGTGGGATCCTGAAAGGACAGGAACTTTGGGTAACAAAGAAGCTAGTTTTAAAACAATAACAAAAAAAGAATTGTACTAAACTCTTAGTCTGAGACCACTTGAAATCTCTCTGCCTTTGGTTTCCGTTAAAGCTCATATAAATTCAGGAATGCAAGACAGCAGGGGAAAGTATTAAACACATAAACATTCCCCTTAACTCCACATAATCCCTGGTACCTGGACTTTTCAAAATAGAGAATTGAATAATAAAACTGGCCTTGAATATACTGCCCCTCTCAAAATCAAAAACAAAATAGAAATTATTTTAAGGAATAAATAACTTCATATTATTGTTTCATAGTATGCCTCATAGCATGTTGAAGAAAATCACAGACAACTGAACACTGTGCATATTAAGAAAGTGATGTTGCCATTAACCATACATATGAACTCAGGTAACTTTGTAAAATATTTGCTCACGTTGGAAAACTACATTAGTGCTCTCCTACCACTGACCACAATTAAACCATTGTCAGCGGGAGAGTTGACTTTCAGAACACATAAAGCCATAATTAGTAGTGGCAAAATATGCTTATTCCAGAAATCTTGAATTGGAACAAGAAGAGTAAATAAACTGGATACAACCAATCATTTCCTTTCCATAAAAAGAGATGGAAGATCTGTACCCTTAACAAGAACAGTAATAGGTAGGGGTTTGTCATCAGAATCTTTGTATATAAAATACTAAGATTTTTCTCTACAAAAACAGCTTCCTGATTATTTATTTACCCTTCTGGTTGGAAGTACTGCTTCATCTTTAGTTCTTTAAAAATAATGGTTGGGATTAATTTATCTGATGCATTCACTCAATAACCATTTACTGGGCAGCGGTACTGTGCCGGGGAATATGTTAAATAAAACCATTCCTGCCATGAAGGAGTGTTTGGGCTGATTTTTGGCAGACTTTGATTTTTGCTTTAATTTACATTTCCCTGATTGCTAATAAGTTTCATATCCTTTGGTTCATATCCTTTGCCCATTTATTAACTAAGATGCTTGCCATTCTCTTGTTTATTGGTAGAAATTTACTAGCCATTCCGGATCCTAATTAGTATTCTGTATACTCATCACTTGTTTCTTACGTGCAGTGCAAATATATTGTCCCAGCCATAAGTTCATTTTTTTGGTCACACATTAATGTTAATGTAGTAAATTAGTCAGTTTCCTCTACGTAATTTTTGTTTTTGTTGTTGTTCTGTGTGCTAAGAAATCCTTCTCTATCCTGAGGTCATAAAAATATACACAAAGGAAAATATGGATTTGCTGTTCACATTTAGGTCTATAAATTCACCATCAATTTAATTTTGTATGTGGTGTGAAGTAGGGATCTAATATTTCTTTTTCTTATGGTAGCCAATTGTCCCGGTGACATTAATTGAAAAGGAGTTTGCCAGATAGTGAAAGAGGTAAGAGGATTTAAACAATTGGATTCTCAACCTCAATCTGCAGAGACCTGTAACATAGGACACCTATACATGTAAGTCTAGCCTGGCTTCTTAGAGTACTAGATCCTTTAGGGAAGGATTACCTCTTATTCACATTGTGTTTACTGTACCTACCATGGTACACAGCAGATAGTATAATATTTTAAAGTAATCAAATAAATAACAAAACCCTTTATAACTTAGTTACCATCACCTTTTAGGTGCACCCACCATATACTTGGGAAATACCAAATGAAATGTATGCCTCTGTACTTCCTGTTGCTTCTCTTTGAAATCTTCTTTTCTACCTGCCATACCAATTAACCAGTTGGCCTGTAAACACTCTGCTTTCTCCAGGCAAAACACAATGTATTCCTCTTTTGCACCCATGTAGCACCTACAAGTACTTGTAAGTAAAACCTGGGACGTTGTCTTATCAATACAAGCCACAGGTCCATTGAGCTCCCTTTGGGATCTCTACTGCAAATCAAAATTCAACTTTTAGTATAGTAAAGAACTACAATTTCTTTCCAGCCTGTGTGAATCAATGGACACAGGAACTTACCGGTTTAGGGACTGTATATGAACTCCAAAGGGGCATCCTGCTAGTTTTGTCAAATCCACTGACATATTCCCTGTGATAAAGAAGACAGAGTTCCTTGTTCTTCTGTATAACCCTGGGCCTTCCAAATGGCAAATTTAGTTTCTCTGTTGTTTTTACTAAAATAAAAATAATATAAAATAAAAATGTTTGTGAAAATTAGCAAATGTTTCTATGTATAGTAACTACCCATCTCCGATGGATTATTATTTTCCAGGTACTCTGATAACTATTTTACATATGTAACCTCTTTTAAGTCTTACAACAACCCTATGAGGTAGGTGTTATTATTCCATTCTATAAATTATAAAACTAAGGCTTAGATAAATTACTTAGCTAAACAGCTAACAGTTCACAAGACATATCCGAAGAGATAAAACTTTAAAATCAAAAGCACATACTTTATAACAAAGATGACTTACTTTCGTAATTGTCCTAGGAAAGAAATTGGAATTTTATTAAAAGTATGCCTACTGTATTTATTCATTTTTAATTATCTGCCATTAGTCTAAATTCCATCAATTACTGATGGTTAAAAAATGTGCAGAGTATTCATGCCATGGAATAACACTCAGTAGATTATAAGAAGATTGTCAAAACAGCCAACGTATTTACTGAACTGTTACTGTGTGCCAGGCACCATTCTAAGTACACACGTATGTTAACTCATTTAGTCTTCATAACAACTCTAAAAGTAGGTATTTCCATTTTACAATGATGAAACAGGCCTAGAGAGCTCAATACAAGAATACTTGAAAGATAACAGGTTGATTGTAGTTAATAACACAGTATTGCACATTTGAAAGTCACTAAGAGAGTAAATCTTAAAAACCCTCATCACAAGAAAAAAAAAGTTTTTATAACTATGTATGGGGACAGATGTTAACTAGACTTACTGTGGTGGTCATTTTGCAATATATACAAATATTGAATCATTATATTGTACACTTGAAACTAATAAAATGTTATACGTCAATTATACTTCAGTTAAAAAATTTTTAAAGTAAAAAATAAAAGGGATAACAGGTAATAATCATATTGCTCCAGGGCAGACACTGTTCTACATTCTTTCCATGGGTTAGCTCTTTTTTTTTAATTTTTATTTTATGTCAGAGCATAGTTGATTAACAATGTTGTGTTAGTTTCAGGTGTGCAGCAAAGCGATTCAGTTATACATATATTCATGCATTTATTCTTTTTCAAATTCTTTTCCCATTTAGGTTATTACAGAATATTGAGTAGCATTCCCTGTGCTATACAGTAGGTTCTCGTTGGTTATCTATTTTAAATATAGCAGTGTGTACATATCAAGGATTAACTCTTTCAATCTTTTCAACTACGTGAGGTGAGTACCATTATTATGGAAGAGACTGAGGCACAGAGAGGTTAAGTAATTTGGCCCAGCTTACACAGAGGGGAAGAAGTAGACATAGGACTTAAACCCAGGCAGTTTGTCTCTTCACATCTAAAAAAGTGAATAGGGAACTGTAGACAACGCACCACCATTTCAAGGAATTGCTGAGTGCTTGAGACCATCATAACTATTCCATGCTGCTACTGTTGTTATTAGACCTGGGGCATTTTTCCCTCTTATATATTGGCAAGAAAATCTTTATGTTCAAAAGAACCTGTAAGCTTATTTTGGAGAACCTCCAAAAGGCAATGTGGCATTCTGTTAGGTCTAAACATCGAAGACTTAACGTGCTTTCTATTGACCTACTTTCAGCTTGGGTGAGATTTAGCATTTGATTCACGCGGTCAAGGTCAGCACTCTGCAAGATAACGTGGGAGATGGGGAGAAAATGAATCATAGTAACAACACATGTTTTAAAAGGTGATCAAGATTATTTCTGCAGTAGTCACATGAATGTTTTACTACAGAACAAAAAAGCCAGACTAACTTGAGTTTAAATTCCAGTTCTGCCACTACCTCAGAAATATAGAGACATTGCTACTCCCAGGAATACATTTGTTGTGTGAGAGTCTGCAAAGATGTAATTGATGATGGGGCAGATCATTCTGACCGTGCTGGAATCAATTACTAAGTTGGGATGACAACATCCCAGGGTTTCTCAAGCTTTTATATATATATATATATATATATATATGTATATATATATACACACACACACACACACACACACACACACACACACACGAAACTCCCTTGAGAGTCTTGCTAAAATGTACATTCTGATTCAGTGTGAGCCCAAGCTCAGGGGGGCCTGAGATTCTGCATCTCCAATGAGCTTGCAAGTGATGCAGATGCTGATCCTGGGACCACACTGAGCAGGAAGGGACCTTCCTTACAAAGAAGAACTTGGGGTTTGCAGTCACATAGACCGAGCTTCTGTGACACTGGACAATTTACCTAACTTTTCGGAGCCCTCTTTATCTCTAAAGTGGGGAAGAAAACACCCACTTTATAATATTTATTATTATTACTTTAAATAGTGGTTCCATTGAGGTTATCTGGAGCAGTAGGAAACCCACACATTTACTCTGATTTTCAGGATGGATTTGATTTTTACTGGGAAGTTTAGACTTTTGCCCTTTTAAATCTTTTTTGGTTGGTAATTTACTTATGCATTTATTTCTGTGATATGATGTTACTTTGAGGATCAGAGAATGGAAAGCCTTCCCTGACCCCTGGCTCTAAGAAACAATTCTTACCTGAGGCAGCTGGTGTTTATTTAGCTTTACAGCCACCCTCGGGACTTGGCATCAAATGCACCTCGACATTAGCTTTAGCTTGATGGAGTCCCGATAGTGGGCTCCAATTCCATTCCGATATCCCAGCCCCACCCATGTGCTTTAATTCTCACAGCGGGGCTTGGTCCTTGCATTCTGAGCTCCTGTTCTGATTGCTTGCCTTTGGGAGACCCCTCTTAGCACTGGAATCTCACCTGGCTGAGAGTCTCCTGGGATCTGAAATCCTGCTGCTGAACTCAGCTGGGCATCTGATCCACTAAAAAGACCTTCCCAATGCTGACTGTCTGTCAGGCAGCCTCCAAGCGTCCTCTCATCAAAGGGTTCTTCACTACTACCCAGAAGAATACCTCCCACTTTAAATGCTAGGCTTCCTGCTGAGCAGACTCCGCAGCACCTACCCTAGTGGGTGTGTCAGATGCCAGATCTCAGTCCCTGCCCCCGCGGGCTATTTCTGCTCTGAAATAACCGAGTATGACCATCTGATTCTTAAGCTGTAAGAAAGATGGTTGATGAGGGAAATCAAAGAGAGCCCCAGGATTCCACTGCTTTGAACGATTACGGACAGTTAGCTCACCGTGGATTAACAATTGCCAAGTAGTGCTTTCCAGCTTACAAAACATATTCACATACTTAATCTTACAATGTACCTCTCATTTCCAGATAAGGTTCAGAGAAACGACATATTCTCTTAGTAAATATCTGAGCTAGAACACAAACCTGGTTGTTAGCTACTCTGGTTATAGGTGAGTTTGCCCCTTTACATTCTTATGGATACATGAAGTTATTACTTACACTTTGTAGCTCCGGGCATGAACATCCTAGAGTATCTGTGGGCACTGGAACAGTAAAGCCACAAACAGAAAACTTTGACACTTCTTCTGCATGAGATGGTTCATAAAAAGGCACCTTCAGAAGATAGTTTAAACTACCATGGGTACCATTGTTTGGTGCTGGTTGAATGTGTAGAAGATCTGTTTAAAAATTAAATTCAAAGTAGTTTTAAATTAGAAGGCAACAACATCTATGCAGAAGATGGGAGAAAACAAACACTTAGTGTTCACTTCCTTTAATAAATTCTGCTGCATACACCATTCAGTTTAGCAGCTTCCCCCTCCCCTCCCAATTTCCATACCTAGTCTTTCTAGAAAATAGGAACAGTTGCTGTAAATGAGCCATAGGAATGTTTATGAACTGTTTCTGTTCCTCCGGAGAAAAGCATCTCTGCTTAAATGATCACTTTGTGCCTTAAGTATATCATGGTTTCCTAGCATAAAAAAGCTACACTTTTAGTAAAAACAAGTTTAAAGAACTTAAATAATTTACAATCTTACTTGTAGTATATTTATTTAATTATAGGAAAATACTCTAAGTACAGATACTTTTAAAATATTAAACTAGTGAATTTTGCTTAAAATTTAGAGAACTTTTTATAGTTTTTCCTATAAAAACAGAACATACAAATATTGCACAAACATAACCTTGTAAGTCCCTGCTGAGGACTACCAAAGAGATCTCTCCTAGAACTGCAATCTTAACTAGTTCTTTTTAAACCTTTCCTGGAAAGGGCCAGTAGCCCTGACCATAAACTCAGGCTTGGGAACAAGGAATTTAAGTTAATGCTACAACACATTATTTTTAAATGGATACTCTTTGGTCTCTAAGTTACATTCAATTACCACAGGCCAGTGGCAAGATGAAGAGTGACAACCGTGAGTGTACTTATGTTCCCAAATTCCTGTAGCTAAAGGTGAAATTGCAACTCAATTCATTGCCTTGCCTAGCTAAATGATGTGTGGTCTGAGGTAAGCACATAGGCAGCAAGGTAGGTTAGATTCCCCAAAACTCTAATTCTTTACTGTTTTTTAACATTGAGTGTAATGTGTCGATCCAAATAGGACTTTTTTACCATCCTTTTATTCCAGAAGCTTTCTCTCTGTAATTACAAGAAAATACTTCTGTTTTTTTGCTGTGTTTTCCCTGCTCTGAAAAGTTGGAAGTGTAATTTTATTTATCTAAGTTCTATTAAATTAAATTTTCATGTAGTAACTAACAGAAAAGTTGGTCTCCCAGGGTCTAATGTTTATCATTACTAAAACAAAACAAAATGAAAAGAACTCACATTGACCGCTAAATAATTCTGAATAGTAAATAATTCTACCTCATCTTTTCTACTTTCCATCTCCTTAGGACAGAGCATCTACTTCTGGGATTCAATTTATCACCAGCTTCAAAATTCATATTTTTAAAACTCAATTCATGTATGATTGTTGAAGTTATATAGGTATACTTACCGCACATTAGGTTATAGATTTCAATATTGTCAAATGGCTCAACTTCAGTCTGCTGTTTAAAACTGGGTCCATGTGCCAGAAAGATAGCCTAGGCAGTAATAGTCCACCTGTTACCAGATGCCATGTAATCTCAAAAACAGATGTTGGAAGAGACACAATTTTCTTTTTCTAACAGCTCTTTTATTTGTATCTTAAGCCTCTTTAAGAATTCCTTTCCAGATTTTTTTTAACAGTATGTTTTTTTTATTATTGAAGTACATTTGCTGTACAATATTATAGGTTACAGGTGTGCAATATAGTGATTCATAATTTTTAAATGCTCCATTTATAGTTATCGTACAATATTGGCTGCTTTCCAGCTTCGAAAATGATTTTTGCAACGTTTCCACCTGAGATGTTGTACCAAGTCCAATCAAATATAATCCATACTGTGTTTACTTCTAAATCCACCTGCTTCCATAGCACCTCCTATGTCAACAGACTAGGAGAATACAAGCAATACTGGACAACCGATGCCCGCACAATTCTACAACATCTGGACAACAGAAATTAGACATTCATCATACAACATCATATATTCTTTTTATACTCCTTTCTTATCATTGTTCACATATGTTACTACTACATGACAAAAAATGCTGACATTTCTAAGTATTAAATATTTTTGCACAACTTATACTTGCTCACTGATTTCTCAAAGACATCTCCCATTTACTTTTAGGATGAAGAGACCTAAATATTTTTATTTATGTTTAAATAATTAAAGGTAACCTTATATTATTTATAACAGATCTAATTTGTTTTAGATTCTAAATATCTAGAAGAACAGTATCAAACACGGATAGGCAATTCTCTTCAGGCTACAGGAATATAAATATACACATATATATTTTCCCAAGGTAATCAGCAAAGAATTGGAGGCATAGGTTTTTCTTGCAGTAATTAACTCAATTATCAAATAGTACCCTAATTAATAGAGAAGGCAGAAACTTCTCAAGTATTTACAAAGAGATATCATTCATCATGACAATGTTAAGAGGCAGTATATTCATATAGAGCCTAACACATTTTTCTTTCTTTGGAAAGGGGCGTGTATGTGTGTGTGTGTGTGTGTGTGTGTGTGTGTGTGTGACAAATGGAACTAGGTAAGACAATCAGGTTGCAAAATCATGAAGCTTTACTGAGGGGGGAATATTGGCTACACTTTACTCATGGGCTCTTTCAAATAGTTTCCTCCCTGGGCTCCAAGGACAACACACTTTCCTGGTTTTCTTCTTCCCTCACTGGCTCTACCCCCAGGTCTCTTTGCTAGTAACTCTTTGTCTCCCAATCTCTTCAAGGAAAAGTGCTTAAGGCTCAGTACTTGCTCTTCTTCTCCACCTACACTCAATCCCTGAGAATGTTATCTAGTCACATATCTTCGAAATAATTTATATACCCAAAACTCAATTTTTCTATCCCTTTAGGTAGACTCTCTAATTGCCTATATGTAACATCTCCACTTGCATGCCTAATAAATACCTTGAATTTAACATATCAAACTAACTCTCCCTCTTTCCTCTCCAATCAGCGGCAGCCATGGTCTAATATCCTAACAGCCTAACAAAAGTTCTCTCACCTCCAACATATCAGACACGTTCCCATCTTAGGCCCTTGACACTGGCTGTTTCTTCTGCCTTGGACACCTGTCCCCTGAATACTTGAAAGGTTAATTCTTGCACCTTCCTCAAGTCTCTGCTCAGCCGTCATCTCAATGAATCTTACCATCTCCATCTTAGTTAAAGTTGCACCCTGCCCCCATGTCACCCCAAAACACCCCCAATTTCCACCTACTCTGCTTTACTTTTTCTTTATTTCCCGTAGCACTTATCTCCTAACATACCAGCCATACACTGCTCTGTTATGTCAATTGGCTATATCCACCTGTTAGAATGAAAACTTCATGAGGGCAGGGGTCTTTATCTGTGTTGTTCACAAGGGTATTCAAGAGTCCTGAACATTGTCCGTCACAAAGTAGGTGCTCAATAAATATTTGTTTAAAAAAAAAGCAGTAAGTTACCTCCATGCTCTTAAACTCATTGTTATAACCATGGTTGCCTCCTCCACAGGATGAAAATTCTTTAGTCCTATAAAGAAATAATATTATTACACTCTGATGAATCTATTAATATGAGACCTTATTGCAAACTGAGCTTTAGTGGATTTTGATGTAGTCTCTCCTTTTATATAAGTAAAATTTTCTGTCAACAACAGCATAAATATATTTATTTTCGTGCTCAAATTCAGAGCCACAGAGGAACAAAGAGTGGTAGGAGAGAAGGAAGGAGAATTCCAGCATCTATAAATAGAATTCAAAGTATTTGGCTTTTAAATATTAAGAGAAGGATATACAAAGGCACTGATTTTTAAAAACTTTGTCTTCGGGCTTACCTGTACATTTACACATCCATGTCTGTGTGATTAAGAGTAGTTTGATTAATATATTATGTTAAGCGTTTCAGTGCTTTAAAAATAAATCTTTGGAACTGGGAAAAAATATCAATTCCTATTTTAGGTCAGAGATATCTAGGGAAATAATATGAAAATATGAATAGAGAATACTCAGGGCAAGTTAATTATAATACTTGGGAAGGAAAAGCCAGTATATTCTGTAAAGTCAGAGTTTAGTTTTAACTTTTGGGATTTTCTTCCATAGGTTGTTGTTCTATTACTTGAAAGACTTTTCAAATTTAATTCATTTGTATTTTGCCTACATTTTCACATTTTAGTCTTTGAATTGAGCAGTATTAGCAATTTTATATGTAGTTAGTTTTTATACTTGAAAACAAAATAGTGATAAAGGAACCTAGATTTTTTTAAAGCGATAATGTTATACAGGTTCAAATTAGGCCCCTAAAGGGAAAATGACTAATATTTCCAAATGTTGGCCTTAAAAAATATCTCTCATTTGTTTCCCCAATGCCCAGCACCCAACCCCTGGGCAAATACACACACACACACACACACACACACACACACACACACACACACACAGAGGCACAGTTTTTGTTTTTTACATTGTAACCTTAATTGAGAGCAGGACTTTAGTGTCTTAAAAAATCAACTTTTAAAAAATTCATAACTAATTCTCACTCAGGTTAAATAAAAAAATAAAAATAAATCACAAAATAAAAAATAAATCACAAAACTCACAAGGCCACACTCAACTCTACCCAATAGAGGGAAGAAAGGAGAAACTAAGTACCACCTAGAATGGGGAAAGCAAGAGTAGTCCTTTTAATAGGGGGTTTAAGTTCAGTTACTCTGAGGTGCCAGTTCATGTCATCTTAGTTAATGCCAATAAAATTGATGGTATGAGATAAAACTTGTTCTAAAAAATATTTTATACTTATTCCATATATATTTGGTTCCCCAAGATAACTGGAGCTATTTGATTGAGTATAATTAAGTTTTAAATTCTGTGTGGGAAGCTAGAGTATTCATTAATGAAAGAAAGGAAAGGTCTTTTGAACTAAGCCATAGGTAAAATTCTCTAAAATTGATCCTTTATCTTTCTGTTTTCAGATAAACCTAGTTTTTGTTGGTTTGTTTTTATATTTCCAACCCCTAACCCATCTTCATTAGAAAACTTTAGTATTACAAAACCATATTTGGAAGCAAAAGATAAAAATATTGTTAGAAAAACCTCTCTTTTTTATTGCTTTCCAAGTGAAAACTTTAGAAGTCTGCTTTTCTAATTGCTCACATTCAAACTTTCCAACCATTAATTTGCCTCTGGAAATTACATATGGAAAAATGGAAGCTGGCAATTGGAAAAGATGAGTTGATTTTATCTTTCATAATTTAGCTCAACTTCCAAGTACTATCTAAAATCTTTTGGAACAAATCTCTTTTATCTTCTCCATGTCTAATTAATAAAGTCAAAATTAAGGCCCCGTTCCTCTGCCACAGCTGGGACATGACACACACGGGCAATGAGCAAGCCTTCTCTCCTGATACCCAGTTAGGTGCCAAGTCCTATCTTTCTCTGTCGTACCTGTCACATTTCCCTCGCTTTCCTCTACTGCCACCATTCTAAGCTAGATCTGACCTGAATTGGTTATCCTGACTCTGAACTCCAAAATCTTCCCACATAACTCATACACATACACACACCCCTAATTGTATTTAACCCTATATGTCCCTGATGGAAATGGAAACATATATTTTAATGAGTACAAATGGAAGACAGAATATAATGAACTGGTACTATTCTGGAAAATCTGGGTCATAAGTTCACCATACTTTCCCAAAAGTGTGCTGACTAGTTTTGCCATCCACTACAGCTCCACAGCCTCCCTTGGGTCTGTCATCACGCTGAAGACTGGGTCACAACACATCTTTCTAACTGGCCTCCCTGCCACTTGCTTGACCATCCTCCTCCATATGGCAGCTGGAGTGAGCTCTCAGAAATGCAAATCCCAATATATTCACCTCCAGCCACCTTGTATCTCCCAGTGGTCTCCTACTCTTTTCACGAAGTCACACTCTTTAGTCCTGACAGATAAGGTCCTTCATGCAGGAGGACCTGAATGAAGGCAGCTTCATTCACTAAGTGCTCTAGCAGAACGGAACTACTTGCAATTCATGGAATCTAGTCCCTCTGCCTGGAAACCTGACCCTCTGTTTCTACCTTTCCTTGCCCCAGAGTTGCTACTGACTTAAAAAAATTAAAAGGGACTTCCCTGGTAGCGCAGTGGTTAAGAATCCGCCTGCCAATGCAGGAGACACGGGTTCGAACCCTGGTCCGGGAAGATCCCACATGCCGCGGAGCAACTAAACCTGTGTGCCACAACTACTGAGCCTGCACTCTAGAGTCCGCGAGCCACAGCTATTGAGCCTGTGTGCCACAACTATTAAGCCTGTGCTCTAGAGTCCGCGAGCCACAACTGCTGAGCCTGTGTGCTGTCACAACTACTGAAGCCCGTGTGCCTAGAGCCCGTGCTCTGCAACAAGAGAAGCCACTGCAATGAGAAGACTGTGCACCGCAGTGAAGAGCAGCCCCCACTCGCCACAACTAGAGAAAGTCCACACGCAGCAACGAAGACCCAATGCAACCAAAAATAAATATAAAAAAATAAATAAAAAAAAAAAAGGTGCTCCACTGCTCTGAGCAGAGAATTCAGAGAAAGAAGCAAATCTGAGAAGACACAGCCTGGCAGTGCTCAAGGTGTGGCAAGCAGAGGGGTGCCTTCCAGTAAGGAAAAGGGGTCCTTCTCCTCTGCAGACACAGCCTGTCCAGGCTTGGTGAGCTGAACAAGGGTTAGATTCCCGCTCCCACTCGTCTCCTTGGTTGAGTGCCTCTGTACACTGCACAGACCAGACAACTGCACAGGGAGACCCACTTATGTGACAGCATTTAGCCTAACCCATCCTGAGTCTTCAAAACCCAGAGCAGGAATCACACCTATGAGGAAGCGTTCTCTGACATTCTCTGGCATCCGCACCTGGGGTGTGAAATCACTCTTTGTTTCCTTGTGCCTTGTACTTGATCCCAGTGCAACAGTTGTTACACCTGATTATAACTGTTGTCATCCTCCCTCCCTGGGTGAAGATCCTTCGGATGGGGACTGTGCCTATCTCCATTTCTTAGAAACGTGCCTGGACAAACCGATGATTTGTCAGTTTCCAGTAATAACATAAAAAGCTATTATTCATGTTATCTAAAAGGGAACTTTAACATTACTTCAACTAGTTTCAAATAATTGGGTTTCCCCAAATTAGTAAAATCTAACACATTTTATAAAGGGCAAAATAAGGAGGAAAATAGATTACACTAAATTTGCTATAATTTGAAAAGGTAATCTAGTTATCAAATATTGAACATTATAACTAAAGATGACATATTTTAACTTAGAAAATAGGTAGCCTGAGACTCATGTGTTAAGGGTTGGGGATAGGATACACCCAGGACTTAATCAGATGAGACTTCCTGTTGCTCTGATTGGGGCTGTAGTCAGCATTTCTTCTGATGTAAGTTAGTTTACGTTGTATATGAATAGCAAGAGAATAGTAAAACCAGGTTCGTCTTGTGTTACAGATGAGACAAATGAAGACCTGAGATATTTATCTGTGCAAGTTCTCACAACAAACTAGGTGCGGAGCCGGGACTTGAACTCTGGGGCTGCTGCTCTGTGTACATCTGACTGCTAGCTAGTACATGTACAAAGCTCACAATTTGAGACTAAGTATTAATGTGTGAAACCCAGAGGTATCCTGGTGGCTGGACTCTCCTTCTATAACCCATAGTCCATGTTGTTGAACTGATGGGCACCTTCTCATTTTGCACCATTGGTCTCCTAACTCCTTTGATCTCATACCCTCAACAGTAAATATCTGGAGAACTCACTCACATTTATATATTACATACACACACTACTAAAAATCTTATATATTTAACATTAGTAAAGCTTAATTTATCTCACGTAATTTAATCTTCTTTTAGAGAATGCTGTCCTGACCCACAGGACAGCCTTCTAAGCCAAAGGGCTATGAAACTCCAATTCCAAGAAGAAAGGCTAGTGTCATCTAGTGGCCACGTGTTAAACTGCACACTCCCTGGCCTAGCGGTGCCCTGCTTGGCTTTCCTGTTATCTCAGTGAATAGACCCCAGCAAATCTCCATTTCCTCATCCTGCACACATTAATTATGTCAGAGCCCAACTTCCTCTCTTCCTTTGTCTCCTCTTCCTTTACTAAACATATCTTTTATTTATATCCACTTATGCATATAGAAAAAATACTGGAATAAAACACAAGAATAGGGAATGTGAGTTAAACTACCAGATAGTGTGTATTTATTTGTTTACTGGCTTATTATCAGGCTTCTCCATTTGACAAGGAGGGCAGGAATAATTCCTGTATCCCAAATGCCTAGAACAGGGTTTGGTACACACATAGCAAGCATCAAGAACATTTTGTTGAGTCAATTAATTAATTGGTTATTTGGGGATAGAATGATTCAGAATGCTTTATATTTTCTCAAAATGGCCTTATATTTTGCAAATGCTCAATGATCAATATGAATCACAATTATAGCTAGAAAAAAAGAAATGTTACAACTAATTGGTTAGTTTGGCCTTACAGCCATAAGCATGCTCTTTCAGAAAAACCACAAAGATGACAAAGACCTTAAAGAGCTATCTAATCCATTACTCATTACCAGCCTCTGAGACAACTGATGCCATCTTTATATCCTGTCTGCCACCTAAAGGAGACCACAGTGGTCTCAGTGGTTAAGAATGTGCTGGTTCTGATAATCTCTCGACAGTCAGCCTTCTTCCTCATTCTCATCTACATTGTAAAGATTAGTAGGCTAAGACGGGCAACCTCGTAACAGTCATTTCAAATACAGAAGTGCTAGATAGCATATAAAAGGTCAAGAAATTGTCATACTCAGGAAAATTCATGTGATCATAATAGCAGGGTAAGGTCAAGGAAATTTATAATGAAAGATGGCTGTTAAAAGTATTAAGAGAGGGCTTCCCTGGTGGCACAGTGGTTGAGAGTCCGCCTGCCGATGCAGGGGATGCGGGTTCGTGCCCCGGTCCGGGAGGATCCCACATGCCGCGGAGCGGCTGGGCCCGTGAGCCATGGCCACTGAGCCTGCGCGTCCGGAGCCTGTGCTCCGCAATGGGAGAGGCCACAGCAGTGAGAGGCCCGCATACCGCAAAAAAAAAGTATTATGAGATAAGTTAATAGGCACACAGACCTCACAGCCTGCCACTGTCGATCCATCAGAAGATGAGCTTTGTCAATTCTCACATTTTTGGCATAGTGTAGGCGTTTTGGCAAATCAGGAGTCAAATAGGGTGTGAAATGCTGATCAGGTTTTCGGCACTGCAAAAGAGGTAAATTATTTCTTCATGACACCTATAAGATATGCAAACTAATTCAACAATTTCACCTCCTAAGATGATTTGTTAAACACTTTTTAAAAGTAAGAGGATTTAAGCCTGGCTAATAAAATAGGAACATTAAACTTATTATGTGTAGTCACATTCTCTAGTTATATTGTTTTTAATTGTGGCAACAATATTTAAGTTCTAATTTAACATATGATGTAAATTATATTGTTTGCTGTCTGAAGTTTTATTCTTGTATATATACATTAAACCACCATAAATCTCCCCTCCTTTTTCGACAGAGAATAAATATAAGTTTGTATTTAGAGTGGCAATTACAAATTTGGAGTCTAAATTATATACGAAAAGTCTTATATAGACATTAATAAATATGAGTAAAAAATTTTTAAATTAGTTAAATTGCACCAAAAATCCCTTCACAATTGACTCAATTTACCCTTTAAATAACCTACATTTGCTTAATTTTCAAATCAAGTCAATAGTTTTTGAAATCTAGTCCAGTTCTCCCACTTCTGAAAAATTCATGGGTCTCTTCACAAACTGGAATGAAATTTTATTTCTTAATAATAACTGCTGTTAACTAGATGGCGTATTTAAAAACTTGGTAAAGGTGCAAATCATACTGGTATCTATACATGTAAAAAAAGTGAGCAAATGAGAAATAGAACTACAAAGAACCTTTTTCTCCCTCGACTTTTTTGAGAAACAACAGAAAAAAAAAATACAGGTAAGGATAAGGGGAAATGAATTGTTTTCTACTTGCTCAGTTTCTTATTTATTTTAAGCCTCAACAATCTCATAAATATTTCAAGTCTGTGTCACTATTATCTCATGTTCAATTTGCATAAGAAAAAGAAGAGACACTACAAAATTGATTTTAAAAATTTAAAAGAAATACAGAGAGTAGGAGAGTGAAGAGAGTTATAGAATGAAAAAGGGCAGAGAAACTTATTTATTGCATAGATATTTCTGCCAGATATTTTTTTTTCTTGCCTACTTTTCCAGTCTTCTTATTTTTCGACGTTTTCATTTATCATTACTTCTTTCTTAAGCCACTATTTTTGTAACTTCCAGGCAAGCACACTGTGGCAGCTGCTGAGGATGCAGCTTCCTCAAAGGTCCAAGGGACTAGAATGTGCCCTTAAGGACCGCCGATCATTTGATGAGGCACACTTTGCTGACTGGATGTACAGCCCGAGTAAATCCAGAGAAAACTTGTGGTACACTGCCAACCTCTGAAGAAGTATGGGGTTATTCTTTGCATCTGAGAATTTGAGATGAAGACGCTAGAGTTGAGATATAATTTTGGTCCTTTTATCTAAGAACAAAGTTGATGCTGCTGTCTGTCATGCAGCCAGAATGTGTGGAACTTGCCACTTCATGTTTGGTTATGTTTGTCCAATATAAGCTCAATACAGGCCCACAAATCAGCATTCCTGGAAATATTGTACTACCACTTGGAACTTTTCCCTGGGAATAATGGGCTACTTCATAAAATGATAGTCCATTTCCTCAGGGCTCTGCAGCTCCAGGCCTGGTCCTATCTGTGATGCCATGTAATGGATTTCCAAAGCCTGCGGTATCCAATCCCTTTGCGCCACTAGGATTATTAGACATTTGCCATCATTTCACCAATAGGACTACAGCTATATGGATCATGAGGTGATGGAAAAAAGGGAAAATGATATGTGGATTTAGAGAGTCCATTTGCTGGAAATTCTCCACTACCCTTCCAGTCAGCATGGGCACATTCCAGGTACACCCTTCACCACCTTCACCAGTAGGGAGTGAGATGACCCATCATGCTTACTCAAGATCAGAATATTAGGTGTAAGAGACAAAAGGAGTGACTAACACTAAAGAATTCTGCTCAAGCGTTCATTCTTACTTCAAACTTGCAGTGGGTCCCAGGTTATAGTAACCACTCTTTCCCCAGCGTTTCCTTATTCACATTTTCAGCGTTCAATGATTCACATTTTATTCTCACAGTTTTTACTATGTTTGCATATCGCCTATACGTAAATAAATCTAGCCCTATCCCAAGCCATGGTAAACTCATGAATCCATATAATAGATGTATATTTGCAAATATACTTTAAACATAGAACCATTAAAACCACCATAGAAGAATATTTTATTAATATTAAATATTTCATTTAATATAATGGTGGTTTTATATATAATATAAAACAAATAAATATTTCATTTAATATTAAAAATATTAAATATTTTAATATTTCGACCACTTTAAGCTATCTGGAATTTGTCCTGCTTATTTACTTACAACCTGGGATACAAGAACCAATCAAAAGCAGTTGCAATTATACTTAAGGGAGTTGATTTTTCTGACCTGTACAAAAAGATCTATAATATCTGTGCTTCACTGTTTTCCAATATTAGATCATACAAAAAATATGAAAAATGATGCCGCCTTAAGCTCACTAGCCCAGCTCCTTTGAATGAAACATCAGCCCATTCAATTCAGGAGTGAGTGCCTCTGATACCCAAACAAATTTCCAATGGCGGTGTCAACTCCAAAATAAAAACAGCTAAGGTAAAACCAACTGACAGGAATTTAAAATAAAGTTGATGGAGGTTTAAGAAATAAATTACAAATGGCTTGGACTCGAAAATATAGAATACAGCTTTCTTGAAACTTAGATTAAAGACATCCATTAATTTAAACATATGCATTAGAAGACTGTATACTTACACTGAGGTTCCTAACAATTTCTTCAGAATTAACTGTTTCAAAAGAAAAAGAAGTAAATCACATTACAACTGATACCTGACAACTGCAAAAAAATATAAACAATTCAGGTGAATTTGACACAGACATTTATTAATGACTGTGATCTGGTAAAATTAAGTAAAAAAGTACTTTAAGCAAAGAATTATTTTAGCATTTAAGAATGGAGTATATTTTAACTTAACAATATTAGATATTACCATAGACCTTAATGACAGACTGTAATTAAACATGGGATTTTCTCATTTGCTTCTGTGTGGTCTTCCCAAGAGGTGAGAAGAGGGGGCCTGGGAATCCCTGCATCCTCAGAATCAGGAGGCTATGGTTATTCGCTTTCAGTATTACCTTTATTTTTTTATGTGGTCATCTTCATACTTACAAGTAAAAAAATCATGAGGTATATTCAGAGTCCTGATGCGGGGGGCAGGTCCTCCATACATGTAGAAGTTTGTTTGGGAAAAATAATTAGTCATATATTCTACTTTGTCACAATAAGTCTGATCCATTCCTGAATTAAAAAAAAAATTATTCACTGAATGTATAAGATGGTAACGATCGGTTGTCTTTGATCAGATCAAATAGGAGATATTTTATGTTACAGATCTCAAACCAAGTTTGACTGAGAACCTTTACAATTTACTCAATTATTTTATTCTAATTAGCAGGCCTTGAAAATCCTGGCAGTGGAAGACAAGGATCATGTTTATAAGAGAAGAACAGATAGGAATTATAAACAGATCATCTGTTCAATGTAGATCTGTTAAAGTAATTTCGAAGAAGAAAGTTCTCTGTTAAAAAAAAAAAAAAAAGAAAGTTCTCTGTAGGAAGCTAATTAAACCTTTATAACATCTGATTTTACATAAAGCAACATGATATATTTTTAAATCAAAAAATAACATGCATTTTTATAAAACAATACATTAAGCAAGAGAACAAAGTCTAGATAATTTTTACTTTTCATAAGTGTATTATTTAAATTTATATAAGAAGCATATGCTTTAAAAAAGAATTGGTAGTTAAACCTTTTTTATTTGAAGATTCTTCAGACTCCATCCATATTTTTATTATTTTTACCATTCATTTTATTATTTTTATATTTTATAATTTTTTAACAAAATATGCATTAAAATATTTTCTTCAATTTTAAAACAATGGGTCAAAGTATTAGGGAACCATTTTAGAAACTTAAAATAAATTACTGTCTCACATTATCTTGTTGTAAGATATAAACAATATTCTGCAGACGTGTCCCTTTTCCTCTTCTCACCCCATCTAGATTACCCTGTCTAGAAAAGGTCCACTTCTGCTTTACGTACTTCCTACCACACCACATCAAGGAAAATACTTGGCATTGAGTTAGCACTTAAAAAATATTTGTTGAATGAATGAGTACTTTAAAAGTGAGGTTGCAGAGGGCATGACATCTGTCTCACTTCTTTTAATATTCAGGTTGACGGAAATGGAGAACTACCCTCAAGCAGAGAAATGTGGAGTGACAGGACTTTATAGAAGTCTATTCACATGACCAAAAAAATACACAGAACATGGTAAAACTAGCCAATTCAGCAAACTGCAGCCAATCTATATGAATGAATCATTCACTGAAAAGAAGACACTTTTTATGATGACAGCCCAGCCACATCCTTGTTAAGTACTACTAACTCCAAATATATAGAAAATTAAGTGTATGGATAGATTTTTCAGAGTGAATGTTAGAATAATTAAACTAAAAGTATAAATTTTAGTCCTCTATTCATCACAGCCTACTACAAAGCTCATTCTTTGCTCATTTAAGAGCTTCTAGGTCTAGAAATAGACTTTTAAAAATCTCTATTTTTTTGTATGCCCCCCAAAGTGATAAGATTTAAGCAATGATAAAATATGATTTTAAAGAAAGCATACCATGGTCAGCCAAGAGGATTATATTGACACAATTGACTAAGTTTCTCTGTTTTAGGCCTTCCATCAACAATCCAAAAGTGTAATCTACTAACTGTAAGGCTTGAATTACCTAAGGAAAAAAAAATTGGAGTTAAGATTATCTTCATGGATTAAGGCTTAATTAACCAAACCATTACCTAATCAAGTAAAAATTAAATAATTTCCTTCTCTGAAATTGCTGGGTTTTGAAATAGGATATCAGAGCCCAGCACCCATACTACATTTACCAAATACCACTTCCCTATATTTCTATAGACAAAAAAAAAAAAAAAAAATTAAACCATATTCCTTACAAAGGGAAATAGACTACTGGCCAATAAATACCTGAGAAAAAGTGTTCAACTTCAACATTATTCAAACATTATTTAACTGCAAAGGTTTTCATGATAATTTCCAGTGCTGGGGAGAAGAGTCCACAGACACTCCTATAGGAGCCTAAATGGTTACACGTGTTCCGGAGAACAGTGTGACCATGTGTAGCCAGAGAGTTTAAAGGGGGCATACCCTATAACCTAATAATTCTGTTTCTGGGCATTTGTCCAGAAACATACAAGGATATTCATCACATTATTTATTTACAATTTAAATAGAAGAAAAAAATTATACCATATCCTTTAGTAGGTATACTCAACAACAATTAAAAAATATTTAAGCAACCTAAATATCCATCAACAGAGGAATGTATAAAGAAGATGTGGTACATATATACAATGGAATATTACTCAGCCATAAAAAGGAACGAAATTGGGTCATTTGTAGAGATGTGGATGGATCCAGAGACTGTCATACAGAGTGAAGTAAGTCAGAAAGAGAAAAACAAATATTGTATATTAACGCATATATGTGGAATCTAGAAAAATGGTACAGATGACCTTATTTGCAAAGCAGAAATAGAGACACAGACGTAGAGAACTAATGTATGGATACGAAGGGGGAAAGGGGTTGGGGATGGGAGGAATTGGGAGATTGGGATTGACATATATACGCTATTGATACTATGTATAAAATAGATAACTAATGAGAACATACTGTCTAGCACAGGGAACTCTACTTAATGCACTGTGGTGACCTAAATGGGAAGGAAATCCAAAAAAGAGGGAGTATATGTATATGTATAACTGATTCATTTTGCTGTACAGTAGAAACTAACACAACATTGTAAAGCAACTATACTCCAATAAAAAATAATTTTAAAAATATTTTTAAAGAACAATGGCGTAGGAAGATGATCACCGTACAATGCTGAAGTTAAAAAATTAAAGCCAAACTGTATACACACCCATACATATTGCATAATCCAATTTTGTTTTTAAATATATTCAGCATTTCATAGTAAAGTCACATATATGGAAAACCAAAAGAAAATATATCAAGGTACAGTTAATAGTGATTGTCTCTGAATAATGAGTTGGAGTTCATTTTTATTTTATTGTTTATATTCTTCTGTATTTTTAGACTTTTCTACACTTTATTGATATAGTATATTTAACTGACTTAAGGTTTAAGCGAATAACTTTTAACTAACATAACCTCATCTTTTTTCAGTGAATAAGAAAATATAATAGCACTTTCCCCACAGGATTGGGAAAAATGTTTAATCTTCTTAGTACTATTATAACAATGATTGCCTTTTGTTTTCTTTTTTGAGAAAGGATTTTACAAGCCAATTACTGTTAAGAGTGTTAGTGCATTATCTCATGAAACCTCTCAGCAAATATTCATGGAAGGTGCTATTGGAATTTCCAGCTATAGAGACCAGGAAACTTGAGGTTTAAAACAGTTAAGTGACATGCTGCTGATCCCACAGTTACTAAGGGACAGGGCAGGACTTTAACTCAAATCATCTCTATATACTGCTAAATCTGTCATCAACTCCATGACACTTTCCTGACCCTCATTCTCAGGGTCACCACGCACTCTGGTTTGCCATGAGAGTCATGGTTTCCACCTGTCATCACAGCATAATTATGTTCCCTTTCACACAGTCCACCTACTCACTCCTCCCGGCTGCACTCAGAGCACTTCCTCCTCTGTCCTCCCCTGGCACCCTGGCATCCCGCTACCTTTGGACTCTCCACAGTTTAGAAATCATCTGTGCCTGTGTCTGTCTCCCCAGGAGCATGGGAGCTCCTGCAGGGAAGGGACTGTGCAACCAAACTCATCACCTGCTTCCTAAGCACAGAGCTGTTCACAAAGTACACACTCCATAGATGGCACGTTGCACTGAACGTGAAGTGAGTAGATGCCAGCCTCCTAACAATAGCAATAGCAAAGCCATAAAGCCTTCCAGTTTCTGCATCTGTTTGGCCTCTTCTTAAGTTTTAAATGAGGCTTTGTCTTAATCCTTCTAGTTTCACTCTTCACTCTTTCTTTCCTTAGGACATCTCCGCTTCCATGCACCATCTGTATGCTGCCAAACGACCTGATCGCCAACTCCTTTGAGCTTTAAATCCATATTCAGTTGCCTTCTGGACATCTCCATTTGGATGTCACAGGCACCCCAGTCACAACATGATCTTCACCTCCAAGAAGATGCCCTTCAGTGGTCTTATTGGAGGAAACTGCCTGCTTATGCTAGAAACCTGAAAATCACCATTGATTCCCCCACCCCATCACCTATCTCACACCAAGTCATATCAAGTCCATCTCTAAAATGAATCTTAAATATACCTTCTTCCATCTATGATGGTTGCCACTACAACAGTCCAAGTCACTATCATCTCTTTCCTGAAATGTCGTAAAAGCTAACTCATGTCTCCCCACTTTCCCTTGCTCTCTCTAGCCCATTCCTCTTACACGATAAAAGTGATATTTAAATTCACATAGATCTGATCATGTCCTTCCCTGATTAAAATGGCTCAGTGCTTCCCATTGCACGTCTTATGGCCTAGAAGAACTCGCATGGTTTGGCGCTTGCCTCCTTCTGTAAGCTTCCTCTTAGCCCTCTCCCCTGGTCCACAGTGCACCTGACACTAGTGAGAGATAATCCTCATATAGCAATTCAAACAGTACCTGGCACAGAGCAGCACACAATAAGAGTTAGCTGCTATTCTTATTTTTACCATTATCATATTGTCTAGCTATCTGTCCATTTGTCTGTCCATTTGTTCCTCTAATGTGCTCAGCTCTTCCCTTAATCAGGCCATTTGTGAAATTTTTATCTTTTTTGTTATTCAGAGAACTTTCTAACCATCCCCAACCCAGACTAGGTTAGCCCCTAAAGACCTCTCAGGGCAACCTGATCGTTCCCTTTGCAGCACTTTTCCAAATTACACTTAAAATTTATTTGGGTACTAAACTAGAGCATTGGATAGAAGAAAAAGATATGGCACCTAAAGTCAGCTGTAGGGGTCAGACAAATGCAGATTAGAGTAACTCCTCTCAGATCATATAAAGCAGGGATAACAATTAAAATGGAAAAGAAGAAATGGTGAATATGCTTTAGATAGGTACTAAGCCATTCACCCTTAGAATAACCTGATTAAGTGTTAGATTCTGTGAGACACTCAAGGGTGGTGTAGGAATATGAAAGAGGACTAATGGGTTCAGAGTGGTCAGACTTGAGCAGGGCTTATATTAGAAATCATTTTGATTTAATGAAAAGGAAGAAGAAGGGCATTTCTGACAAACACCTAAGTCATGCTGCCAGAATGAATATGCTTGCATTGCAACTGGGGAAAACTGTTAAATGAGTTTCCGTGGGGTAAGGAAACGCCATACTCGTGGGGACCTTTGCAACTTTATATCATGTCCAAGACAATGCAGCCTTGAGTGGGTTTTAGAAGAGAATCTGCTTTTTAAAAAAAATCATATTTAAGAACTATATTTCTGTAGTAAATACAAAATGGTTTAGATAATGAAGTAACAAGTATTGAAGAGTCTACCTCAATTATAATGGGGGCCTAGAAGGCGAATAACTCTGCCTGATGCAATAATATATTGTCCAATTATAAGGAACTTCTGATTGGAACTGTGCTTGAATAGACAGCCATATATTCCACGATGGACTTTCAGGTGACATGGCTCGAAATGGGCTACATTAACACGTTAAGTTGACACACGGGATCTAGCCTCGATGTTCTCGTGATGTGAGATAACAATGCTGCATCTCAGTATTCAATAAGTGTTATCAAATTAATCAAGATGCGCTTAATAAGCCAGATATTCTTTTTACACTTTTAACTATTTTGTGGTTATGAAAGCAGATAATCATTTAGACTTTTAACTCTTTTTATGTCTTCATGTATATCAAATACACTTGTATTCAGTGGAAATTAAAGAATAACGTTGCACGCTGTGGGTGAAGGCTAGATGATTTTAGCTTTGTTTAAAAAGAAAAACTTACTGCGGCACTGACTGGTCCCTGAGCATGTCCTGCAGAATCAGGTTGTTCCACGTATATGGTATAAAAATCAGGTCTAGGGGTAAAATTGAAACAGAGAAAGACGTTACCCATTTGGAATAAAGGTACAAGTTGGGTGTGGGAGATTTGTAGGTCTGGAACTTTGTGGCAGTTTCCTCCTCTTTTTCTCTGGTCTTTCCTTCTCTACAACCAGGCCCAGTGGTTCAGTGGTTCTGCTTGGTTTTGGCAGGGATAGTGGTCTAGCAGGAACTAAATGAGACCTTCCAGGATGTAAGCACTTGTCTGACTCAGTGCTGAAAATCTGTCTTGTTCTTGCTAAGACCTCTCTTGATGAGCCACAGCCCTCTGTATTTCCTACTTTATGACTTTCTGCTGACTCTTTTCTCTGCCACACTAGTTGTTTCTTTAAATGTCTGGTTTTAAGAATAATTCTTGAAAAATGCCTGTAAAAAGGAAACGCCAAGTTTTTTTCCAAAATGGTAATTTAAACTAAGAAATACTTTCATTTTATGCCCACAAACATCCCGCTGTGCCAGCACTTCCCTGACACTAGATATTACCGTTCAGCTTTGGGCAGGTCCAGCCACTTTAACAATGTAAAGACCCTTTCTTCATATGTGACACTTCTGAAATGAAAAGTAAAAATAATTTTTAAAAATTAATCATATCAAAATAACTTCATTATATGCCTGCTCAGGAAGGCAGGTTGATATTTTCAGATATTTTGTGTCCATATATTATAAAAGGGATTCAGTACTGCTCAAAGGGATTCCCGTTTTCAATACCTATATGGAGATACACTCGACTCACTATAAATTCAATGTATATTGTTTTCTTTCCTTCTCATCCATCCTTCCTTCACTGTTCCCCCGATTAAAATAGAAGGCCATTCATTACTATCCATTAGTTCAATTTGTTGATTTTTATTTACTTCATTCATTTATGCATTTATGTGCACTATCTTTTGTCAGACATGATTTGTTCATTTTAAACAGAATTTATCAGTGAGCAAACCAAAGACGACGTCCTTCCTAGAGGTTACATTCTAGTCAAGGAAGACAAACAATAAATAGGCCTAACACATAAATAAATTACAGAGTGTATTGAAAGGTGAAAAATGCTATGGGAAAACAAAAGCAAGACTAGAGCCAGAATAAGGGGCACTGAGAAACTGGAGTGGGAGAATTTGAATTTGAAAGCTTAGTGTGATGAGGCTAAGACAATACTGAGAAGGTAATTTTTGAGCTACAGCCAGAAGGAGGTGAGGGAGCGGGCTGTACAGATACATGGAGTGAGATTGTCTCAGGCAGAGGAACAGCCTGTGCAAAGGCCCTACAGCAGAAGCAAGCCTGGTATGCTGGGGTCACCGAAAAGGTCAGTATGGCTCGAGCAGAGTGACAGAACCCAGCAAAGTAGCTGGAGAGGAGTCTGAGAGGCAGGGGCACAGCAGGGCTCATACCACAAGGGCCTTGTAGGCTTTACTCTTTGCTAAACTGCAAGCCGTTGAAGTTTTTGGTGCACAAGAGTGTCATAATTGGACTTGTTCTTTTAAGTAATTATTCTGGCTAATAAACTGAGAATAGATTATAGGGAACAGAAATAGAAACAGGGAGACGTGTAAAAAGGCAGCTGCAGTAGTGCAGGCAAAAGAGGATGACGGCTCGACCAGAGTGTTAATGCTGGGGGTAATAAAAAGCTCTCAGACTGCATATAATATTTTGAATTAGAGGCACAAGGGTTTGCTGACAGACGGGATGAGGGATGTAAGAGAGAGGAATCAACGTTGACTTCAAGATTGTTTGGCCCAAACAACTGGAAAAATAAAATTACCATCAAGATTAAGACCAAAAAAAAAAAAAATTCTAGGGCTTCCCTGGTAGCACAGTGGTTAAGAATCCGCCTGCCAATGCAGGGGACACGGGTTTGAGCCCTGGTCCAGGACGATCCCGCATGCTGCGGAGCAACTAAGCCCATGCACCACAACAACTGAAGCCCGCGCATCACAACTACCAAAGCCCGCACACCTAGAGTCTGTGTGCCCCAACAAGAGAAGCACTGCAGTGAGAAGCCCATGCACCACAACGAAGAGTAGCCTCCCCTCACCGCAACTAGAGAAAGCCTGCGCACAGCAACAAAGACCCAACGCAGCCAACAACAACAAAAAATTCTAATCATCCCTGCCTAGACAAGATCACATCTGCAGGTGCTTTAGTACCTGTTGTAAGTCCTATATATGGAAGGAAAGGTGCCATTTATAGCCACATCTGATCCTGGCCAAAAGTAGGTACCAGCTTTTAAACCCTGATACATGGCTGTCAGCCAGATCTATAAGAAGAGAAAATTTCAAATGAGTGGAGGTCAAGAGAATAATCAGTTTGAGTAGAAATGGTGCCATTTATGAGAAACTGAACAGTATTAACAGTTGCAAAATTTATTCAACTATTAAAATGTATTTAAATTATTTAAAATTTGTCTTTGTTGCAGTTCAGAAAAGTAATTATCCAGGCATCTACTTCAAAAATCAAAAAACATAGGACAGTAAGAAAGATCATTTTTCAAATTGGTAAAATTGTACAGTTCTTCTTTCCCTTTTAAAGATTTATAAAACAGAATGAGTAAAAACGTTAACAGATAATCTTTCTGAGTAATTTCCAGGTTGATACGTTTATAATACAACATCCAAGTTTCAACTGAAGACAATTTAGGTGAACAACTATACACGTTAAAAAGATTCAAATTATAATTATAAATAGTGGTGAAACACTGTCCCACCCCTAGCCCTTAGAAATTAAAAAGATAAAGTAAAACTCAAAGTGGAGAGAGAAGAGAGATCCACTGTCATGTTGGGAAATGAAGGTTACTTTGGAGCCACAAGGAGAATGCTACATACTGGTTGTCCATGCCACCAAACTGGATTATTTTTCTCCTTTGAAGAGAGTGAAAAGTTCTTGTTGAGGTGTACATCATACATTTTATTGTCAATGATGCCATGTGATTCTGGATATAACCCCTAAAATGATAATTTTTAAAAAAGATTTAAGATAAAATAATAAATTAATAAAACATACATTTAAATTGAAATAGCATAAGACCCATAACTCATATTTGAAAAGATGCCATATACCCTTCAATAGAAAACCCCTGGATCTGAACCCTAATACCAAATATACATACTAGTATTATATATATACTAGTTCCACCGTGGTCTATAGCTGCAAATGAATGACATTAGGCAGATGATTTGGGCTGATGGTTTTAATATAACTCATGTTATTAATAACTGTTTGTTAATTATAGATTCTATATTATAATAATGACTAGCTATTGGTTTTATTGGCAGTAATAGCAAGAAATTTACTACATGGATGCTTTTAAGTATCAGATAGCCTGGCAAATGGGTTAAAATGTGTTACCAGCAATTTAAAAGGAAGCCTGCCAAGTCTCTGTACTTCCTCCCTTCCATCCATCCATCAATCCAGTCATTCCTTCAATTCACATATTTTTATTGAATGCCCATGATACCCTATGCAGTTGTAACTACATTTAGAGAGATTTTTAGGGTCATTATTTCAGAACATTACTATATATATGAATATGAATACATATGCATATGTAGGAAATTAACAGCACTTATGTATAATCCCTTATTTATATATACATGTATAAGTATTATATATTATGTATGTAGACTTATGTATGTGTACATATAGTCAATTCTTGCTATTTGCAATAGTTATGCTCTATAAAGTTGCTGCAAACACTGAATTAGTGAATATTGAACCACTGCTCCTAGAGAAAATAAAGGGTTAGGTTCCTGTGAGCCTCTGGTTACAATATTTTTGTCTACTGATCCATATGTAATCTTGTTTTATGTGTGTTTCTGTTTGAAGATCCCTTATTTAATATATATTTTTAGTTCAGTATAACTCATGACTGAACAAAGCTTATCTAACACACATATCTTCTCCATAAGGTACATCACAGACTTCTTGCTCTTAGGAACACTAGAAATTACTTGAGCACCACACTTGAGGGCCATTGTAAACAGCAAAATCTCCAAGAAAAAAACACAAACATGTGAAAAACATGGCACTAAATAGACAGTGGACTTTGAAAACATTTGTTTATAGAATGAGAGCTAAAAACAAGAAGGCAGAGTATTGCCTTGTTAGACCTCAGCTGGAAACATGTGAGCTGGGTAACTCAAATGTTTAGGTGAATCTGCAAAATGGAATCTGCATTTATACATGCACACACACACACGCAAACACACATATATACATATATACATACATATAATTACTTAAGGACTAAAATTTAAATAAGTTGAAATTACTGTTCCATACTAATAAAAGACTAAATGCAATGCAGTAAAGACATAATATCCTTTGGCAATAAAGCCTGAGGCAGAGAACGCCTTAAGATGTATTCTAAATCTATAAATATTAAATAAGTTAACCTTCCTTTTGTTCATTTTGATCATTTCATGTACGTCTTCTCATACATTGAGGAGAATTCATTTGCTTTACTTGCTTTATCTAAAGAGGTATAGCCAGTTTGGGACTTCCCTGGTGGCGCAGTGGTTAAGAATCCACCTGCCAATGCTGGGGACACGGGTTCGAGCCCTGGTCCCGGAAGATCCCGTATGCAGCAGAGCAACTAAGCCCGTGCTCCACAATTACTGAGCCTGTGCGCCACAACTACTGAAGCCTGTGCGCCTAGAGCCTGTGCTCCGCAACAATGAGAAGCCCGCACACGGCAACAAAGAGTGGCCCCTGCTCACTGCAACTAGAGAAAGCCCGTGCGTAACAACAAAGACCCAACGCAGACAAAAATAAATAAATAAATGTTTAAAAATAAATAAATTTATAAAGAGATGTAGCCGGTTTGAATTCAATTATGAAACAAGAGACTTTATCAAATTAGATATAATAAAAAAAGACTAGGAAAGAAAGAAATTTCCCACATCAGAGTGGCTGTCCTCATACATAGCCTACCATTCCCAGCAGACCTTCAGATAAATGGAGGTTAATCAACAGATCAGAATAGAGGGTATTTCTCACATCCAAGAGGCTATCCTGGCCTGTCACAGAGGTAAATGAACCTAATGCTGGGACACTCATTCATAGTTAACATCTCACAGCCCTGGATTGACCCCATACTGAGACACTCCTTCCCAGTCTGAATTAGCTGTGACTGCCACCACACATGCTCGTGAAATGTGTGACCTGCGGCTTGGCCAGTTCCGCCTAAGCATGTCTGGTGTGGTCAGTTGCCCTTCGGGGGCCTGTCAGTCTTGCCACTGGGCTAAGCACTTACCGTGACAATGGTGTAATGATTTGGGAAGGTTTTGGTCGGATAGACAGGTCTCAGGTATTTTGAATGAATTCCGCATGTTTCTGCAGCAAAGGATAGTGAGAAATTAAGACGTTGTTTCTTCCTCAGAAGTTGTTTGAATAACTAAAACTCTGAACGTGCAAGTTTCACAGAGAAATAGAAAACTAATTAAGGGGTGAATTAGATGGAAAGAGGTCGAAATTCTGATGCTTAAAATTCCTCCATTCCAAGGAATGACAGTTTTCAGGAGAGGAGTGAGTTAAATCAAGGGTCAGGAAAATTTTTCTATAAAGAACCAGATAATAAATATGTTAGGCTTTGCAAACCCATATGGTCTCTGTTGCAACAGCTCAACTCTGCTATTAAGGCCTCTAAGCATCTATAGACAACATGTAAACAAATGAGCATAGCTGTGTTCTAATAAAACTTTATTTGTAGACATTGAAATTTGAATTTCACATATTTTTTTTGCATGGCACAAAATATATTTTTTTTCCCAACCATTTAAGAATGAAAACAATTCTTAGCATTAACAGGCCTTACAAAAACAGGCAGAGTGGGCCGGATTTGGCCTGTGGGCCACAGCTTGCTGACCCCTGAGCTAAATGTATCCTGCTTTACACAGTGCCAGCTTTGTTTGCTTTTGCTGCTCCCCTCTTTCTGACCCAGGTCATTACAACAAGAATTTCTATACAACATCCGCTTCTCAGCCAGTTCTTATACATAAATTATCCAATATAACAAAAGTGAACACGACTATCTAGATAACTGAAAAGGAATTTAACTTGTGTAAATGCATAAGCCCATGCCACAAAGCAATGTTACAAGATGAACTAACTTTCCCACTTATTATTTTCACTCAGTACAGTTTCCATCTGATCAGTGGAGTTTCCTGCGATCTGTTTTCCCCAAAGCACGGCATCAAATTTGCTTTCAGTTATTCTATTGTTTTCATCTGTGCAATAACTCTGCTCAAGGAGGTCAGAACCACTAAGGCACACTGATATTTCCTCTGCAGCAGTGAAGTATGAGAAGTTTTCCATACCAAAATCCTATCAACTCTAATTCTAAAAGAGAGCTTCACCATTAGAGATTCTATTTAGGTTAAAACAAAAAGTGCAAAGGATTGTTGTCCAGAAAGCAACAAACACTGCAACTGGAAATAATGAAGGTTTTCTCAGATAGGCTTGGAACTGGTCTCCTTCCCAGCCTCGAGAACAGTGTTTCCAATATGATCCAGGAATTTCCTCCTTCAGAAGATTCTTGGATCCAATACCAAGTCTACTAAATAGGACTCTGGTGGGGATGGAGGAGGTTGAAAAGTGGAAGAAAAGGAGCTCAAAAAATCTGCATTTCTAGCAAGCACCCCAAGTGGTTCTGATGTACTCGAGTTTGAGGCCTGCTCCAAGACATAACATATAATCAACTTTTTTCTTTCTCAGTCAATACCCCCAATAAATAAATCATGTCCTCAATCAGGGAAAGACGCATTTAATATTGTTAAGAAGTCATGTGATAGAAAATAAAATGAGATCTCATCCACTGATAAAAGAATTTAAGTGGGGAAAACAACCATACAATAGAGAGAGATATAAGGTCAGTTTCTGTTTTTATTTCCCTGAAACATAGGTAAATGGTTCAAATTCTTAAATGCCTAAAGGCACAGAGTATAAAATAAAAAACAAAGCTAAGCTACCAGTGATGTAAAAACATGACACCTTCGTACTTTTAAACAGGACACATCAGTTGACTATCTACAGATTCAAGCTACCATTTTCGATCACCTGCCTTTGAACCAGAGCTATCATAGAATAACTCATCAAAAGCAAGATCTTCTACCATTGTTTCTTCCAGGTCTTAAGAATCTAAATTATGACTGAACAGAATAATTCTGGAAGGACACACAATAAACCAATAAGAATAGTTGCTTCTACAGAGAAAAATGAGGAAGATCAGGAAAGAGAGTCTGTTGGTTGGTTGGTTGGTTTTTTTGTTTGTTTTTTTACTGTATACCCTGTAATGTCACTTGTAGAAGTTTATCATTTGCATGTTTTACTCCTTAAAAAACATATTTTTAAAAAGAAAGTACCAACCGAAAAATATTCTGAAAATATAAATGGAATAAATATATATCCATAGTAACTATAAACTATAAGAAGAAGTGGAAGACTGAATGGATGAGTAGGTGAAACAGCTGAAGAATGTACAGATGCAGCAAAAGCAGTACTAGGAAAGAAGTTCATAGCAATAAACACCTACATTAAAAAAGAAGAAATTTCAAATAAACAACCTAAATTTACACCTTAAGGAACTAGAAAAAGAACAAACAGAATCCAAAGTTAGTAAAAAAGAAGAAAACAGCAAAGATTATAGCAGAAATAAGTGAAATAGAGAATAGAAACACAGTTCCAAAAATCAACAAAATTAAAGTTGGTTTTTTGAAAAGATAAACGAAATTGACAAAGCTTTAGCTAGATTAAGGGAAAAAAAGACTCAAATCAATAAAATCAGAAACCAAAACCAATACCACAGAAATAGAAAGGATTATAAGAGACTGCTATGAACAATTACACCCCACGAACTGCATAACTTAGAAGAAATGGATAAATTCCTAGAAACATACAACCTTCCAAATCTGAATTATGAAGAAATAGAAAATCTGAACAGACCAAAAACAAGTAATCAAAAACCTCCAAACAAAGAAAAAGCCCAAGACAAGATGGCTTCACAGGTTAATTTTCCCTAACATTTAAAGAATTAATGTCAATTCTTCTCAAACTCTGCCAAAAATTTGAAGAGGCGAGAACACACCCAAACTCATTTCATGAGATCAGCATTACCCTGACACCAAAGCCAGAGAAGGATACTATAATAAAAGAAAATTCCAGGCCAATACCTTCATGAATTTAGATGTAAAAATTCTCAACGAAATACTAGCAAGACAAATTCCACAGCACATTAAAAGGATCATACACCACTTTCAAGTGAGATTTATCGTTGGGATGCAAGGATACTTACTACTAGTCTTGTACTATCCCCAGTTTCACATCTAACTTTCCAAGAAATCTGACTTCTAGTTCAAGCTAAATCATTTCTATCTCACCTGACAGTTTGTTGATCCCGGCCCTTCTTTGTCTACTCGCACCCACGTTAGGACAAGACAACAACCTCATGTTCTCACTAGAGTCCATGACCCCTTAGTAGTCACTGATATAACTCACTGCACTGTGGTATTAGTCCATGCTCAGTTTCCAGGCAGCTTGATAAGACACTAGAGATGAGGTTCTAGACTTCCTTAAAGTGATGCCTGCTGTCACATACCTCACCTCAATCCTACCATTCTTGGGAGGTCCTAATCCTAAATCTTTTAACACATCTACTCTTAATTGGACTTCCTAGAAATGAAGAGCCCATTTTGCCTTGGTAGACCTAATTAGTTATGGCTTCACACATTAAAGGATCGAGATGTTGTACAAATGACTTAAAAAATATTTTAAACCTTAGAAAGGAAGGATCTTAATGGCCCAATATTTCACTGGTGTCCTTTCCAACTCTCAAGGGGATGAGCAAATAAAATAATTCCACTTCTAAAGGGGTCCAGTTCAGCCTGGCTAGATAAATTCCCTTTTGGACACAGGATTTGATATCCAGACTACCAAGGGAAATGCAGATAAGGAAATAGAAACTGAGAGTTGTTAATGGCTTTTCAGGCTAAAGTAACTCAGCAGTAAGTGACAAATCCTGAATTTGGAGCCAGTTCTGTCAGAGGCCCAACATCTAAATCTCTTTGCTAAAGATCTACCTCAGAGAGTGTAGGAGAACCTGAAGAGACAAAGCCCCTTATGCTGTAGGGGGGAAGTAATTGATCTTTCTACAGTCAAGGAATTTTAGTGCTGGGATTAGTAGTAGAAATCATTAGGTCTAATCCTCTCATTTTACAAATGAGGAAACTGAGGCCCAGAAAAGGTGATCACCTTACTCAAAGTCAAAAGCTAGTTTTTAATAATTTGGAGAAAAATAAAAAGAGGAAACCAGTAAAATTGTCAGAAATTTTCAGGACCATGGAGGTAAAAGAGGGCCTGGTAGAAGGGGGAAGTAAGAGAGGAACTGAAGGGCAGTGAAGACGATGCGCCCTAGAGCCAACCCTCTGATACTTCTTAACTTTGTGCCCTCGGGTTCTCCATTCTTCTTTATTATTGACTTTATAAAATTGTGTGAAGTCCAAGTACCCTAACTCAGAAGTACATCATGATAAAGATGCCAATAAAAATAATAATTACAGTAACAACTGAAAATCATCCAATGTACACTATGTCCATAGTCTCACAGTATTTCTATGAGGTGGTAAGTGACCATTTTACAGATGAAGAGACTAGGGCACCAACCGTGCAAGTAAACTTGCCGAAGGTCTCAGAGCTAGTAAGTGGTGGAGCCAGGTTCCAGGCACTTTGATTCCAGAACTGGACAGAGATACTGGACTTTTCACTTACTGGAGCCTTGGTATCTGCTGATTCTGTCCAGTCTGCTCAGGCTCCTTCAGGTTCCCATCCTTACTGGTCATATCTACCTTGCTGAGACCCAGAACCCAGGGCTGACAAATGCCAATTTTGAGAGAGTATCCATGAACAGATTTTCACAGAGCAGAAGTTATATTCAAATATAAAACAAATCAAAATAAACAAACAAAAAGATAAACACGCTGCAGAAGAAGGAAGGAGGAGCCAAGAAGGATGAAAATAGCTGTTGTGTAGTAAACGCATCAAACTCTTGAGAGGACCCAGAACTAAGACAAACCGCTAACATTAAAGGTCAGAAAGAAAAGTGTTAGTTAATCTAGACATTAACTAACTAGGTGTCTATCATCTGCATGTCCCTGATTAGAGGAGACTTACTCAGTTTATTGATATTAGGTATTAGAGAACCCCATGTCTGTAAATATTCAGCTCTAAATCCATCCATGGAAAACAAAATAACTGGTGGCAGGTCAAATCTGAAAATGGAAAATAAGAATTTGTCCATTATTTTGATTTTTTAAAAAAGACACTTTTCTGTACTACTTATAATTCTCTAAATTAGAAAACACTAAGAAAATACAGCCAGAAATAGTTCTAAGCCAAGTTTTCCTTTCTCTTTTTAAAAATTATTTCCCTTTACAATCAGTATGTCCAGTACGTTATTAATCCGTAGTAAAAATGTACAGTATTTTTTAAAAGGTGTTACATAACTTATCTGGGTCTTTCAACTTGGAGATCTACCACCCTTTGAGTTCTAGAGTTTAAATAATGTTAGCTAACTTTATTTCTGTTTGCTCCTTGGCACTGGCTATCTGTGACACCCAGGTATACCATATATGAAATTTCTCTAGCCCTGAGTGTTTACAATGACCAGGCAGTGCACTGTGGAGAAAAAGGAAGGGATTGGCCTCAGAAAGACAAGTTTGATTCTCTGCTTCATTCTTTATGAGCTGTTTAACTGAGCAGTTATTCAACCTCTCAAAACTCAGTCCCAACCCACACACCCAGCACTTTGGAATCATTACAACATGGCACATTAGTATCATTGCCTCACCTCAAATAAATGTAGTATTTTACAGGGGCAGGTATACATGGAGCTAATTATTTGTAGTTTTATGGTAGAAGTCAGCAGCGTGCAAGCAGAGCACTAATAAAACATCACCAGAAATGAGATTTTATATTAGAGACATTTCAAAATCCCAGCTTTGGGATGTCCTGGCTGGAGTCATTTAGATCTAAATTCTAATCCTGATCGTAGGACCTTGGGATGTTACTACAAATATTTCAACCATTTTTTAAGTCATTGTTGTAAAATATGAATATAATAACTTAATATAAAAATGCTTTTTAAACAATAAAGCAAACCAAAGTATGTTATGAGTTGGAAGCCACAAGGAATCTAATCTTTTGTTAACTGTTTTGTTCTAAGATGTAAACAGAGTGGGAGAAATTCCACCCTGCCTCTCAGCTACATTCCTGCGTGCCGTCTGTTAAAGGAGAATAAACATGTCCGTTTCCTTCTCACCCTTCTGGGCACTGGGGCTGCTGGGCTGTGCCACACTCTTCTTCAACCCATGAGGTTTCTCCTGAAAAGCATAACATCAAAATCTTTAGATAAGAAAAGAGAAACCAATGTTCAACGGACATGCTCTTTCCAAACGACTTAATTCATGTTACTGCAATGACAAAATTCTTCTAGAACATGTTAAATGCTACTTCACATGTTGGCAAAGTCAGTGCCTCTAGCGATTTGCACAGATTAGTAATCTACACTAACTGAATACCAGGAAACCCATCTTTACCAAGAAAATAAAGGGAATTCCTTTAACTGGAAAGGGACAATTTCTTTTTTCTTTTTTAAATAATGTTTTTTCCCTCAAGGACAGTGTTTTCCCAACTGCTAGGAAAAATGAGTTTAATAAATATAGGTATACAATCTAAAGAAAAATGAAAGCATAAAAAAAAGAGAAATAGCCAATGAGAATTTTTTTTTTTTTTTTTTTTTTTTTTTTGCAGTATGCGGGCCTCTCACTGTTGTGGCTTCTCCCGTTGCACAGCACAGGCTCCGGACGCGCAGGCTCAGTGGCCATGGCTCACGGGCCCAGCTGCTCCGCGGCATGTGGGATCTTCCCGGACCGGGGCACGAACCCGTGTCCCCTGCATCGGCAGGCGGACTCAACCACTGCAGCACCAGGGAAGCCCCAATGAGAATAATTGATATTAACATCAAATGGGGAAAATCAAACAAACAAATTTTTAAGATTGTAACTAAAAGATTACACTCCATGTAACTAAAAAATTACACTCCATCACTCCATGGATGTTTCTGTTTATAAAACATTCCCACTAGTTAATGAAGTAGAAATGATAGAATATGAATGTCATCATTTGCAACCCCTAATGGATCTAGGCAATGATCATCAATGGCTAACATGACCAAAAAAGAGACAAGCAGACAAGATGTTCCTCTTGATGGAAGTAACACCACCACCTGTGAAGGGTACATGGTAAACAGGTGGATAGATAGATAGATAGATAGAAAGAAAGAAAGATAAACACCTGAATCTGAACAGTCCTCTAGTTCTAACTACCAATTTGCAGGAAAAATAGGGGATGACAAACTGTTTAAGTCACAGAGGATGCAATCTGCAAAACCCAGACTGGAAAATTCTACAGGACAAGTGACTCCATTTATCCAACATGTAAATTGCATGGGGTGGAAAAAAGGAAGGGAGAACCCACTTTTAAAGGACTTGAAATATATCAGCCAGTTGCAATGTATGGAATCTGTTTGGATCCTACTTCAAACAAATACTTTTTTAATATTATAAAACAAAAAAATCTGAACACAGATTGGACATTTGTTAACAATAAATAATTATTGAAGACATTTTTAGATATATTGATGGTATTCTAATTTTGTTAAATCTTCATCTTTTTTAGATACAGACTGAAAATATTTATAGATGAATGACATTAACCTTGGGATTTGCTTTGTAGTAATCTAAAATGTTCAAAGAGAGGTTGGAGGTATTTTATTAAGAAAAAAACCCCAAAGCTGGAAAATAAGCAAAAGGAGGACTGATCATTAAACTTCATTTTAATGTCATGCTGGGAATTATTCAAAAAGCCCACCTATGGATTATCTAGTTACCTAGGAGTATATACCTTTATCTAGCTTATTCTTTACCACTTATTCATTTTACAACTTAGTAAGGGTAGGAGTTAATTGGTAGAAAACTAATAGCAATGTAACTGATTCTTATCTGATAGCAGATAAATTGTCCTGTAGCAAAGCAAATCATTTGTGTCCCACCACAAGTTACATCTTTAGTGATTTTATTCCAACATTCTCTCAGTTCTAATCTCTTCGATCCTCTGAGCCAGCTTAACATTCATACTGTATTGGTATGAGACAAGATTGGTCATGAGTTGATCACTACTGAAGCAAGGTGATTGACATATGGTTAAACACACTATTCTTTCCATATGTTAGAAATTCATCATATTTCTTTTCAAAATTCTGAACTTAAAATGTAAAAGTTAGGGCTTCCCTGGTGGCGCAGTGGTTGAGAGTCCGCCTGCCGATGCAGGGGACATGGGTTCGTGCCCCGGTCTGGGAAGACCCCACATGCCGCAGAGCGGCTGGGCCCGTGAGCCATGGCCACTGAGCCTGCGCATCCGGAGCCTGTGCTCCACAACGGGAGAGGCCACAACAGTGAGAGGCCCGCATACCGCAAAAAAAAAAAAAAAAAAAGAGTTATAAAATTAGGGCAGAAGGCAGGAGACCACAAAGCTCAGAGGCACTGTGCTCAATGAACTTATTAGAGAAATAAGCAAACTGCAAACTACACTTGCCTTTGTGAATTTAGGGGGATTTTTAATGACACGATATTCACTATTAAATATCAATTATTATTTAAAAACAGACTTACCATTTCAGGCTTTTACTTTCCTTTCTGGTTGCCCCTTTTAGCGGATTTTCAGTTATATTTTGCATAAAAACTGATTCATCTATTAGTGTAAAGCCTATTTTTTACTGAGGGACTATACTTAATAATGTTTCTACTATAACATTTTCCTCTTATTTAAAAAAAATCAAAATTCACCTTAATCTCTTTTTTTGTCTAAAAATATTACACATGTAAGTTAGTTAACTCTACTGGGTGTGGTGTTAGGAAAAAGGGGTTGATAGCTTGAAGCAATCTTGTTGCTATGTGTATATGACGTTTTTCCTAAGTCTCATCAGATGTGCAGAGGGATTGGTGATTTTTTTAAAAATCTACATCACTTATAAAGTGGCAAAGCAGGTGAAATCAGGCGTTGAATAACCTGGATTCTAACCTTGGCTCTCTGCATTACCTCCCTGCCAGTCCGAAATCAGTCATTTAACTAACTGCTATTCAGGCCAGAGAATCTCTTCTGTGACGTTTTAACTTTAGGATCTGCCGTCCAGTGTCTCAAACCACAAGAATGTCTAGCATAGTCATTGGACTGAAAAAGACCTTGCTTTACAGAACATGTGGAATGTTAACTTTTCTCTTCTCTTCTATAATATCTTTGCTCTGAGCTCCCTTCCTCTATCGTGCACAAAACCCATTTCTTCCCACAGTAAACACATTGGGTCTTTTCTTCCACGTAGAGTGGCTAAAAATTCTTGGACTTGATTTAATGTCTGCAGCCTAGGCCAGCTCTAGGGTCACTGAACTCACGCAGGCAAATGGGTCAACACCTGCTTACCTTGGCAAACACTCTTATAGTCAGCACAGCAGTCTTTCTTCTGTAAACAGTCATCTGAACAAGAGCAAAGGCTGGATTCCAGTCTGGTCTCCCCACAACGAAATTTATTGCACGTCCATATTCGAGCTGGAAAATTACACAATTCGGTTTTGAGCATACAACTTAATTTAAGCATCCAATAACAAAAATACAAATTCCATGCATTTCTTCTTGTATTATCCTATGGTCAAATTCTTGGTTTATCTTCATTCATAAATGAAAATTCATAATACGAATAAGGGGCAATCCACCACTTTTCTTCATTTGGCATGGGTGGCAGAGAGAAATGTAGCTTTATAAGCTGCAGCTCTGGTCTACCTATCAGGTAGACCTCTGAGTCTGGAGAAACTCTGAACACCTGTCCTATTCCCACCCAAGGGTAGGAACTTCCAATGGTAAAGAACTACTAACCTTGAGTGACTGTTGCCACCTAAGAGCAGCCTGCCCAGCCTTATCTAAGGACAGACAACAAGGAAGTGGCAGTGACAACAGAAGTAACAGGAACATGGTCAGGTCTGTAAGAATGTAGGCAGGCAGGGTACCTCCCAGCTGAGAGTGAAAGAAAGGTAGATCAGCTCCCCACCATGCCTCTGATATTTGCCCAGGCTAGGCACTTAATGTGAGATCAGTTTCAATAAATCCCAGTGCTAACAACAGCAAGAGGCTGGACTGAGGCTGCTTCCTAGGGCCACCTGCAGGAAACAGTGACTAGAATCAACATCAGCCCCTGTGCTCAGACAAATGCATTGGCTAGGTGACAGCTGTGTGTTTCAGTCATGCACAGAATTCTTCATTCTCAATTATATACTATGTACTTAGAAAGAAAAGAGTTCTGGAGAGGAATTAAAAGGAGTACAGATCTTACCCATACTAGGCTATACCCTCCTTCTTGCCCTTTTCAGAGAGCATAATTTAAGGAGCTGTACTGTCCTAATCTTCTCTCCTCGAACCACTAGACACCTCCCCCCACCACCTCCTTGATTTCTTAGAAAATTAAATATTGCAAACTGTCTCTTCTGCCTCAAGAACAGTGTTTCTCAAGTTGTGTTCTGTGGACCGCTGGCATCAGAATCGCTAAGAATCACCAGCTTTCCAGTGGAGTCTTATGCATCCTGAAATTTGAGAACCACTAAAAATGAGACTAAATAAGATGAAAAGCCATGAGAAAACTCCCTTGAAACTTGTGTAATTTGACAACATTTCATCTACTGGAGACTGTTATTCCTCAACCTCAACTAAATAAAGTGTGGGTTCTATCTTTAGTACTGAAAGGGGGGTCAGGATTATACTAGATCCTGAATACAAGGTGTAATGGGCTGAATTGTGTCCCTCCCCTAAAATGTTGAAGTCTTAACTTCAACATGACTGTGAATGGGCCCTTATTTAGAAAAGGATTTTGCAGATAACCAAGTTAAAATCAGGTCATTAGAGTGGACCCCAATCCAGTATGACTGGTATTCTTCTTACAACAAGAGGAAATTCAGACGTGGACACACCCAGAGGGAAGACTGTGAGGACGTGGGGAGAAGGCCATCTGCAGACGAAGGCAGAGCTTTGAGTTACGTCTGCCACAAGTGGAGGAACACGCAAGATGGCTGGAGACATGCCAAAAGCTAGGAGAGAAGCATGGAACAGATTCTCCCTCACAGCCTCAGAAGGAACCAACCCTGCCAAACCTAGATCTTGGACTTCTAGTTTCCAGAACTGTGAGAAAATGAATTTCTGTTGTTTAAGCCACCCAGTTCGTGGGACTTTGTTATGGCAGCCTGAGCAAACTAATACACAAGGTGAGCATTTGCATTTGCATGCAAATGCTCATGCAAATGTGCTATCATTAGATAGCACAACCAACATGCTAATAAACTTGCTCTCAGGATTCATACTTGATCCCACACAGGTGTCTTCAAAGTCCCAGCAGCAGTCGCCTCGGCCTTTACATTGCACATCACACCGGCAGCCCTCCAGTCCTCTATGTGAAGCATCAAAGCATTTTTTCCTGCAGCTGCCTGTAGAGTGAAAGAATAAGGAAATCTGTGCTTAGAAGTTATCCGAAGTCTCATAGCTTGAGGGTGCAAGCCCAAGAAGTACCCAGCACAGACTAGGACAGACAATTAGATAATTTTTATTGCACTGTATGACTCATCAGTGCAAAGTGATAAATAATGAGTAATACATAATGAGTGATTTTTCCCCAGGACTCCAGAGAGGTCCCAGACTCAGATACACCAGGGGCCATAAGGAGAGGGTAGGAGGGACAAGCAGAGGCTAAATGTAGTGGAATTGGTTGAAAGTCTGCATATGAAGCAGCAGCTACCCACCCCACCTCCCACTACAGAATAGAAGGCTCAAAATTTGGAAGAAATTGGGAGGAGTTGCTTTCATCACAGAGACAGCAGACATGGAGGATGGCCATAATGAGAAAAAAAGATGAACAAGTCTTACTCTTAAATGTGAACAGATGATTACCAGACCTTTGAGGATAGCATCCACATGAAAAACCAAAACAAACAAGAAAAAAAGAAAAACTTTTGAAGAGGAAATATTGCAAGGAGCAGAAGAGTTAAACACACACACGATCACGCACACACAAACACACAACTGATATTGAGATGCTCAGAAAAGAAATTGCATCCATTAAATAAGAAAGTAAACTATAATTTTAAAAAGGGAAATCACGTTCAGGGTGCTCTTAGAAATAAAAACGTGAGAGCAGTAATGGAAAACTCAGTAGAGGGGTGTGGTAGGCAGAATTATGGTTTTCAAGAAGATTCCATCCCCTAATCCTCGAGACTGTGAATATACTGCCTTACATGGCAGAGGAACTTTGCAGATATAATTAAGGCTACTACTTAGTTGACCTTGAAACAGGGAGGTACTACTGAAAAGTGAAAACAAAGAAAATGGAAATGATATTATTAAAGAAATCATAATAAAATTTCCCAGAGTTGAAGAGTAAACATTATTATGTCAAAGGTGCTCACCAAATTTCACAGCAAAACTCACACCAAGGGATCAATAGGGATAAAGAGATCTGGAAAGCTCCCAGAGATAGATCAGGAGAAATGTGTACAGGATCACAAGTCAGAATGATATCAAATTTCCTAAAAGCAACTCTGGGAGAGGGCATAGGTCAAATGGCATGTTGGATACACACCAAAGAGCACTATGTATTAAGTAGATAGGTACATAACAATAAGTGCATGCATTGTAATTAGATAGCTACAAAGTCCTGTGAGAAAGTAAGGGGAAAAGTTTATATGCCATTTACATAAAACGTCTTTACATTTTTACATTCACTCCTTTGAAACATTTTCCGCACTTGAACTTCAGGACAAAACAATCACCTGGCTTTCTTCCCACATTCCTGACCCTCCTTCCTAGTCTTCTGTGTTCTCCTCCCTTCATCTTCCAGTCCTTTAAGGTTGGCATACCCTGGTCACATTGCTTTAAATCCCATGTATGATGCTGGTAACCACCATGTTGCATGTCCAGCCAGAACTTCCCCCAAAAGCCAGTCTTTTATATACAACTACTTTTTGACTTTTCTACTTGGACATCTAGTAGGTATTTCAAATTTAACATATCCAAAACTGAGTTCCTGATTATTCTTCCCAAACCAGCTCCTTCTATAGCCTTCCCCATCTGAATTATGGAAATGCCATATTTTCTGATGTTCATGCTGAAAATCTTGAGGTCATTCTTGACTTCTCTGTTTCTCACTCCATATCCAATCTGTTGATAAAATCTATCTATTACATCAAAAGATCTCCAGAATCCAAGTACTTTTCATCAGTTACAATGCTACCACCCTGGTCCAAGACATATGGCTTGTCTATATTATTGCAATAATTTTCTAATTGGTCTCTCTATTTCTCCTGGTTTCGCTCTGCCATTTATTCATAACACAGCAGCCTGAGCGATCATGTTGAAAAGCAAACCACAGCATGTCATGTCATTCCTCTGCTCAAAACCTCCAATCACTCCCCATCACACTCAGAATGAAAGCCAAAAGCCGTATTTTGACCTACCAACCCCTCTGTGATCAACTCCTCTTTGGCTGATCTCATTTTATGACTACCCTCCCTCTGGGCCTCTTAGCTCTAGCTCACTGATCTCCTGTTATTCTTTAAATAGAACATATGCCAGATAAGCTCCTGCCTTAGGCCTTTGCACTTGCTATTTTCTCTTGCCTGGAATGTTCTTTTCCAAAATATCCTTGTTTCTTCCTCACTTCCTTTAGCTCTTTACTCAAAAGTCATTACGCACACCCCACCCACCCTGACTCAATATTTCATGTTCCCCTTTTCAGTTTTACTTATTCCTTAGCACTTTCCCTTCATATTATATATATATATATATATATATATTGCTCAATTTTAATTATCTGTCTTCCATGCTAGAATGTAAACCCTTTGAAGGATTTTTGTCTGTTTCCTTTATCACTATATCCCCAGTAATTAGAATAGTGCCTAGCACAGCGTTAGTGCTCAATTGTTGAAGAACAGGTAAAAAGGATGTGCACATAAATTGAGAAATTTGTCACTCAAACTAGAAAAACTTGTTTAAAAACTCACACTAGAAAAAATATATATTGTCTATGAAAAGTAGGTTAATTGGAGCAGAGAATGGTGAAGATGATCAAGGGTTGGGGGTTAGGAAACAGTTGTGGTGGAAGAATGAGGGGGTGACTATGTTAGGATGCTGGCAAAAAGAAGCTGGCGTTAAACACCAATCCCCTGGGTGGGAGGGAGAGGAGAGTGATGCCACACAAGCCCTGATAGACTGAGATGAAAGGAAGAGAATAAGGAACAATGACTAGGGAGCCAGTCAGTAGCTGTACTAACGTAAGGAAAGGAGGGAAAGAGCTGGAATAATTGGAGATTTTGCTCAGAGATTACCATATGCCTTTTGCAATTAGTTTATGTGATTTGTGGGATGAAATAACCAAGAAATGATGCCCACCTGTGCACACTAACATCAGAATAATACCACCAAAATGACCTGCCAGCATTTGCTAGATCTAGGACTGGTACTGCAGCTCAGAAACACAACAGCCAAGTGACCAAGAAAAGACAGTAATTTTCCAGCCAATGCCCATCTTTTCAGTTCCACTGTGTTCCCATGTTACAGCAGGGGTACTGAGTGTTTGTAAATTACTAAGTGAAAACATAATTGGAAAATTGCCAGTTAACCTCACCAAGAGTCTCCCACTGAAGAAGACTTTCCCCATTGGAGTCAAATTAGAAGTTAATCAACCAGATAAAAAAGGAGAATAAATTATCTAACACTTGACCTCATACTTTCCCTTAGTAAAAGTGTCAAAACAATACACAGTAAGATTATAGAAAGTGCTTTTTATTGAATCGCTTGCAAATGGTTTATTTACTGTTCGTACTAATGCAATATGGCAAAAGGGATGGGAGGTGTTTTGATACTTTGAGCCACAGATCTCCTATTTTTCTTTGCTTCTTATGAGAAAAAAAATGTGAAGCTTTTATTGTGCACTACATTTCAGGAAAGTGGCACTGCCTAACCAAGAAATGGTGATATTTCTGGGATGGGGTAACACTAACGTGATATCAAGGTACAAAAGTGGTGGTAGGAAGTCATGGGAGTGAAGCAACTAAGACTTTCGAAGTCAAGTTTATCATAGGATATTAATGATTAGAGTAGGAGCTGGGAGAGAAGGAATCTTTGATTCAGTTACCAAAGTCCTCTATGAAAGTGAGGAAAAGGGGCAAATACTGGAATGATATGAATCTCAAAGAAGCAGGGAGATGAGGTCAAAGAGGAAAGTCCAGAAGTGGCAGTGGAGAGTGCTAACCACAGATGTGGGCTCCTGACAAGTGGGGCATGGGAGAAAGGGGAGCCTAGCCTAGCCTAGAAAGGAGGCGAGTCCAGGTTATATAACAGGGAAGGGGAGGAGAAAGAAGGAAAGTTTCTGAGAAAATGTTGAGGGGAGTACCTTGCTCTTCATGTTGCCTGAGTCCAGCCACCAGGCCTAACGCAAGTGACACAGCCACCAACAAAGTGAGAAGAACCTATTAACAAAAAAATGTGACATTTACCATCTTATTAAAATATACAAAGACCCAGACAACTGCCCTCCCTTGGTGATTGTTAAGGGAGCACAGCCTGCTAGCTTTTCGCATTACCAGATCCAACAATGATAAGGGGACAGAATTTTATTTAATGTCTGATTATTTTCAGGCATTAAGTAAGAAAGGTTTGGGAAGAATGTTAAAATACCATTTATTACAGATCTTCAAATTCAAATACGTTAGTCCTAGTTAGTTTAACCCCAAATTGAGTTAAAGTACAAATGAAACCAAGGGGCCATTTACCTTTGCCCATTTTCCTTTCTTAACTAGATACATGTTTGGAGATCATTTATTTAAAAGCATTCCAAAACTGTGAAATCGTCAACTACCTCATTCCCAGGAAGCAGGGTTTTTCTCTCCCACTCTGACCATCAGAGAATAATGAGAATATTTAACATATAAAAATATAATGTCCAGGGCTTCCCTGGTGGCACAGTGGTTGAGAGTCTGCCTGCCGATGCAGGGGACACGGTTTCATGCCCCGGTCTGGGAAGATCCCACATGCAGCGGAGGGGCTGGGCCTGTGAGCCATGGCCGCTGAGCCTGCACGTCCGGAGCCTGTGCTCCGCAACGGGAGAGGCCACAACACTGAGAGGTCCGCGTACCGCAAAAATAAATAAATAAATATATATATATATAATGTCCAAATAATTAACTAGCAAATTATCTGCTTTGATCTGCAGTGCAAACAAATGTTTTAGGGGTAACCAGGAAGTCATGAGACCAAAGACTGTGTATGTCATTCATTATCACTACTACTGACAAAGCTCTTCAGTGTAATGGACTTTATACTATTACTGAAGTTAAACTGTGATATAAATTAAAGAGAATTCTTCCCACTGACCTCTTTCCCTATCCATTAAGTCCAATGATAAGCATACTGGATGACAGAGCTTAAATAATATGTATCACCATAAAGAATACAAGTGCAACAGGTACACAGATTACTTCAAGTATTTTACAATACAAATAAACTTTGTTATGTTTCTTTTTTAAAAATCGCTTTTATAAAAGAAAAAAAAACAACATCAAAATTTGCTTAGATAATAAAAACCCTACATAAACTATAGATTTTGTCTGTTTTCCTTCTGAAAAATCATCTGGAAATTAACATATCTAATTTTTACAATAGAAGTGAATTCAGTGATTGGGAAAATATGGTTAAAATACTGTGAAAACAATTTTTACATGAAGACTCAAAATTAGCCTAAGGGTCAGTGACCTTCCAGCAGGTATTCATTCAGTGGAGAGGATGGAGAGGGCAAAGTAAACATAAACAGTTATTAAATAACATCATTAGCACTTTTTCCCTTATTATGATGCTCAAGAGCCACAGCTGACTAAGGCTACTAACGCTACAAAGCAACAAAGCACTGGGAAACTCTCCTATGGTAAACCTCATGTGTCATAGATTTACATTTCGGCTATATCTCAGTTTACATCTTATTTTTGGTCCTTTGGCCATTCAAACTTGCTGGAACAATAGACAACACCTAGCTGTCCTTAGGATGCTTTAAAACTTTTTAATGTTAAATCTTCATGTCTATTTCTTAGTGATTTTGTACTTGTTCCATATATTTATGACTTGCTCTCGCATTATTCTGTAATCTCCTCAAGGATAAAAAGGTTCATTTTCAATGTTGTATAATCATTGACTCTAAGTATGTAATTCTGAATAAGCTTCTTGATATTAAGGTGCAAATATATCTTAAACTATCTTATGCTAGCTACAAAATGGAGAGGGGAGTGCTTTGGGCTCCAGAAATCACTGAGAAACCAACATTTGGCTTTAGCTTGGCTGAAAAAAGAATGCTAGAAACACAATAGGTACATTAAAAAATTTTAAATAAAACTTGTACTAAAATTTAGAAACAATAGGGTAACTTTGAAGCTATGATTTTAAACTATTGAGCTTCTGTTTACGTGTACTAACAACCCACTAAAAGGATACAACGAAGGGAAATAAACGATGAACAGACTTTGCTCCCGAGGAGTTGATAATTCCCTGAATTAATAAGGTAGGATAAATATAGTAAATGGCATAAGAGCTAAAAGAGAATGCCAAAGTTCCCAGAACAATAAATAAATAGAATATCTTGAGAGTTTCCTTTGTTATAGTCACTGAGCTCAATACATATACACACTGTTTCATTTACTCCTCCAAACAATGCTTGCGTGACAGAGAGAATGGCAATGACATTAAGAAAAGTAGGGAATTGGGCTTCCCTGGTGGCGCAGTGTTTGAGAGTCCGCCTGCCCATACAGGGGACACGGGTTCTTGCCCCGGTCCGGGAAGATCCCACATGCCGCGGAGCAGCTGGGCCCGTGAGCCATGGCCGCTGAGCCTGCGCGTCCGGAGCCCGTGCTCCTCAACGGGAGAGGCCACAACAGTGAGAGGCCCGCATACCGCAAAAAAAAAAAAAAAAGAAAGAAAGAAAAAAGAAGAAAAGTAGGGAATTTAAGAGAAAACTGCAGCAGTATAGGTGTGAGAAAACTATGCAAACGGTTTTAGCTACAAGGAAGGTGCTGGATTGATGAGCCAGCAAGCAGGCACTTGGCATGGTGTGGTAGACACTCAGCAACAGGTCAGAACTAGTGGCCGACTTGGAATTCTTGGTGGAGAATATGCTCTTAAAACCATTAAAGAAGGTGAGATTTCCTAAAGAAAGGATCTTTAGATAGGGTTTGGTGAAATGCATAATGAGAAGAAAGATAAATCAGCCAATAAAGCAGGTAAGGAGAAAAGTGATAAAAATGGGAATGTCAATGCCATCATGAAAGCAAGGGGAGAGAAGAATTCAAAATGAGAAACTGCTCCACAATATCTGTGTATTATTGTTAGGAGACTCAGCAGGAGAAGGATAGGGGAGAAGGGCTGACTTTTGAGGAGGTGACTTGAGTACAGTAAAAGCAAAGCTAGAGAACAAAAAATGGTTGGGTGGTGAGAAAATTGAGACAATGGCTAGAGCTGAAAGTTTGATGGTAAAAGGAAAAGAGAATGTAATAAAGTCAAGGAAAGTTTTTTGTTTTTGTTTTGTTATTGTTGTTGTTGTTTTAGGACAGGGAATATCTTACCATGTAAGGGAACAAGAAAGAGAAAATAGGAAAAAGAGACCACCTCTAGGAGTGAAGTAAAATAGGATAAAATCAAGAGTCCAACGAAGAATATAAGACACAGTGATTTTAATTCCTCACTCTCTTGTCTTAAAATATTCATGCAAAATAAATTAAAAATGGTGACTTGGGAGATAAATATAATTATAATCATGGTAAAATCAGTGCTGCTAAATGTTCTGCCACAGATCCCAACCTTTTAGATTGATCAAATATTAATTTGTTGTTACTCAAATTTCTTATTTGCAAAATGTGATTCACTTTGCTTTAGAGTTGTCATAAGGGATAAAACTGAACACAATTACTTAAAACTTTACATTTAAATAGCAACACAAACAAATACAATCGGGGAGTCATACCCCTACCATTAGTCACAAAGCTACAGAGACGAAAATGTTAAAATGTACTTACAATACAAATTATTTTGTACTTCTTAACAGTGTTTCTCATAACAGGTTCTTCCGTTGATAAACCCAGAGTAGAATCCATTGTTCTGTTAGCTGTATAAACCTGTTCTACCAGAAAATGGTAGAACTCCTTCGTTTTTCTAGTCTGGCAAAGAGAAACTGTATGAATTACGGGGCTGTAACTGACTTTTAAATGTTTGGGAAGAGCACAGCTCTTTAGTGATTGGGCAATCAAGAGAGAGGAAAAAATAACAGTGTCGAGAGATAAAAGTTCATTTCTAGTACATTGTAGACAACTGTTCTTTCTCTCCTTATAGTTTCTACTAAATACTAATCAAAATATATGTAACAAGAATAATATAATAATCAAATTTTAATACAATGATCATTGATTTTCTTTAAAAATAACCCCAAACAAAACACCTTGTTACCAAAATTCTAGAAAGTTTCTACATTTATATAAACTTCCTGTCACTGTTGAAAACTAACATATTAACCATGTGCTTTAACCATATAAAAACTCCAACTCTGCCAAATCTGTATAAAGTATTAATCATGTGATAATTATGACTTGCATTTTAGAGTATTCACACCTTGACATGTTTTCACATGCATTATCTCATGTCAAACATAACAGAATCCCTTACAAACACTGTAGCCCTATTTTGTAAGATGAGTAAAGTAAGGCTCTGATTATTTAAATTATGTGACTTACTTATCCCAAGTCACATTTACTAGATGCCAGAAGTGGGACTGGAACCCAAGTCTTCTATAGCCCCAAATCCAAGGTAATTTTCACTAACTAATTAAATGCGATCCTTTCTTATTTACATAGACGAGATTGGTCTCATGATACATATATTTCATGCTGAGAGGGGGTTACTGATTTCTGATGAAAGAAGCTAAATTAGTAGCAGTGTGGCCTAAGAGAGTTCTAATAAATGGTGGGTTTTACACATTTCTATTTTAAACGCCCTAAGGCAATAATTCTCAAAGTGTGATTCCATGGAACTGATAAATGAAATATTTTCTACCATGTCAGTAAACAAAGGGTGTCACAGTCATCAACGATTGTAACCCTCCAACATGAGCCAGTGAGCCCTGAGGAAACCCAGGGCTGAAAAGAATACCTGCCATCTAGCAGCCATCAGACGGCAGCCACTCCCTACCGTGAGCGCTGAGGAAACTCAGGATATGAAAACACAGGATACTGGCCCCCAGATAGCTGAGGTGCATATTAAAGGAATGATTTCAGTGAGCCCAGATAATTGCATCTTCACATACATAGAAGAGTACTAAATTCCTTAACTTGAGATATCTGGTTTTCTTTAACAGTAATTTTTTGACGTACAGACTACCTGCCCTTTGTTACAAAACTTCTATATAAACTGGCTCCTCGCCTTGCCTCTTCGGAGCAGTTTCTCAGAAGCATCTGCAACGCCGTCTCCCAGGCCGCAGTCCTCATTTTGCCCCAAATAAAACTTAACTGGCAACTCTCACGTTGTGCATTTTTTTTAAGTCAACAGAACATTAGTCCTATGATAACCTCCTTTATTTAATCAAATAAAGCTTGAAAACTCTCTTTTAGTGTAAAGATTATAAAAATCCTGTAGACTGCAGTACATTCTTTGGAAACCACTATTCAAATTATTACAACCCTAAAGACCGTGGAAAGAAATAAGAAATGAATCTATCCTAATATACAATGACATAAATATTAAGAATATTTCTGAAAATTGTAGCTACATCCCTTTTTCTGTTATTGAAGTGCACTCCCTTCATGAAAAAATCTGCAGCATAAAAGCCATGTTTCCTTTCGTGGCTTTGAGGATTTGTGCTATTCTTTCCCGTCGCTTTCTCCATCCACTATGCCCCCCCACTTCACCAATTCCACCTACAGACCTGCTAGTGGAAGCATCTTCATTTGTTGCAGTAACAGAAGGAATTAAGGTTCAGAGAAAATCTAATTCACGGTCTTGCAGACTTCTTTCCATGGACCACAATGAACTACCAGGTCTTCAAAAATTCAGAAATGAACAAAAACGTATTTGAATACGTTTGGCAAATGGTTCTTGGTACCAGGTAAACTTAGAAGCACCCAAAGTAGTTTTTTAATTTTAAGTTTTTAAATTCTGAAGGCCAGGCTCCACATTGATTGAATTAGAATCTTCTGGACTTTTGGCAAAGGCGGCAGTATTTTTAAGTATCCTTCCACGTGATTTTTTTTAATGTAGCCAAGATCAATCTGAGGCAGGAGACAGATGGGCTCCAGGCTAGGCATTTACAACTGGCCTCCTGTTTACATTTCATGGGGCAGGAAAAAGTGGGCTTCAGGACAGACACTTACAAGTAGCTTCCTGTTTGCATTGCCTGAGACAGGAGATAGGTAGGCTCCACGTTAGCCATTTACAATCAGCCTCCTGTTTACTCTGAAATGGAAGTAACAACAGAGAGAGGGTAAATAGCCAGGCTTTGTCTCCTGTGGACACCTTAAGAAACCCTGTTTGAGTAAAGGCTCAAGAGGTAACGTATTTCCCCTCCTTGGGGCAAGGGAGACACTACACATGCAAAGAAAGGCTCTTTGGGGTTCAAAAGTCAGGGGATGCCGGGCCATAATGTCCTGTTTTTTTCTTCCCAGATACCTTTGCATTGAAATCCATCTTGGCTGAGGGGTACGCGTGCACCTAGGGGAGGGTCCTGAGACAAATTAGCCAAGGGAACAAAACAAGACGATTGGCCAGAGGGAAGACAAAGACTGGAAGAACTGACCTGTATAAATGACTTAACCGCCTTTTACGGGGCTCCTCCACATTGGGGGGGACGCCCGTACCCTTTCTTTCCTGGTATGTATCTCTGTCTTGCTTCCGTCTTAACTAAACAAACTGTCTCTCTGTGTGCTCTCCCACTTGTTGTTGTGCTGTGTCTCTAATAATCAACTTTGTACCTGTTTTTAAAGTTTTTGCCTCCTTGAGAAATGCATTTTTCAATGGGGGAAAGAGCCAGGGAAAATTTGCTTCTAGCCTCTACCCCTTGCTGGTCTAGTGGCTAGGATTCCTGGTTTTCATCCAGGCTACCCAGGTTCAACTCTTGGGCAGGGAACTAAGATCTCTCTTCAAGCCACCACTCACTGCTGCCTCTCCGAAATCAAGTCTAAACACGTGCTTTGAGTCCTGTATGCGCTTTTGGATTCTCTTCTGCAAACTTTCACTCTGGATTCTAATCAAAATTGATGACTGTACAGATAAAGCTAGAGGACTTGATCATCTGCCCAGATCACCTTGGTGAGCGATCTCTCAGAAACGAGATTCTGCCCTGTCTTCAGGCTCCCACTGCAGAGTCTTTTGTTGTTATTGTTGTGTTATGACATACTGATTTTATAAAAGATAGATTAAGTCTACATTGCAATTTGCCTCAAAATTAGGAGATTCCTAGGACCTACAGCTTCTGTGTACTCATCTGACTTAAGCCTTCAGTTTTTCTTGGTTTCTGGGTTCTAATTGCCTATGTGCACTTAGGACAATCTATCTAGTCTCCTTGAGTCTGGTTCACAGTGCTCCTGGCTTTATCTACGTCTCTGTGGTGGTTTGTTTTGTATGTCAACTTGGCTACACTATCATAACCAGTTGTTTAATCTCCCACACTGTCAGAACACCCCTCCTCTCTTCTTCCACCTTTGTTCCCCAACCCCCTTCAACCTTGAGAACACAAGGAAACGTTAGGTAAGGAAGTCAGGAGGCCTCTGATAAAGTCTTATGTCTGTTACAAGTTAATTGACTCTTGACATTAGATTCTTCATTTTCAAAGTGATCTCAGATTATCTCCATGCTAATAAATGTTGGATATTATAATGGAGAAATATCTTAATCCTTCAGCTCCTGAGGGTAGTAAACCTCAGACAATCTACCTGGGACATGTACAGGTATGTACAGTAGAGATGTTGGCATTGCCCAGCTTCTGGTCATATTTTCTGCTATAACAATTCCCCTGAGTCCTAAGCTCCAACCTCTTTTGAGTTTCTCAAGTCTTAGAAATTTCTTAACAGTTCTCCTAAACATTGGACACCAGCCAAATCCACAGCTTCCCGGCAATTTAGACTTTGGACTAGACTGCCTGTGTCATCTGAACCTACGTTTTCTAAGTTACTTGAAACTTGGAAGCCTCACAATTCTTCTTCCCTTCAGTTTTAGAACAATCTCCACCTTCTGGGTTCTGAAAGCTTCACTCTGCATATTCTAATGCTTAGAACACTTGGGCTCTGAAAAGCAGCTATCATTACATCCCCCACCAATCATAAATATTTTTTACATTCTACAAGGTCCCCCTGTCCACAGATTTCTGGGAATTTTCTAGAATCACAGAAAGCCCACTTGTTAATGTCTCAGGAAAACCCCAAGGGCCTGCCAACATCAACTTCCTTAAGTCTTATAGAACTGCCCTTGCTGGTTCTCCCACTCGAGCTTGGGTGGTAGTTGGACAAGCCAGACAGGAAAAGTTCAGAGAAACTAGATATGCTGAGGGTGGTGGAGGTGAGGTAGATATTAGGCTCAGGTCCAGCAGAAAAAGTCCATCAGGACAGGGAGACCTCAAGTAACATAAGAGCAGGGATGCGTGGGCAGGTGGCCAACTTCAAGGAGGGCTTATTACGAAAAAAGGCTAACCAGATAGGCAGGTGGTATAGAAAGGACAGATGATAGCCCTTGGCAAGTGGAGATCCAATATTGGAGCTGAATCTAGACCAAGCTGTCCAGGTGGGACTGGTGTTAGCAATGCAAAACCAGGGCCAAGAGGCAGCAGTATACAGGAAAGGACAAGGCAAAATCTCACCATGGACTATAGGACCCTGGTTCTTGGAACTGAAATACTAATAAAGTGACTGGGTTACTAGACATCCAAACAATGATTGATAAAGTAGAATCAATGCTTGTGGACTGATATCAGTATTTTGCATACCTACGTGTATGAAAAAACACTTCTCAAGATGAAATACATAAAATCTCATTACCAGTCAGCACAGATGCATATTGAAGACAGGTAACAGTAATTTTGAACCTCAACTAAACAAAAGGTTATCCCCCAACCCTAGGGGAAAAAAAAGCTCTACTACTTTATTTTTAATTTTATCAATAAAAATTTGTGAAATTTGTTTCCTTTTACTATATAAGTACACACATTTTTAATTTCATACACATACCTACATAGTATCTTTGGTTATGCCTCTTGGCCCACAAAGCTTAAAATATTCACTAACTGACCCTCTGCAGTTTTGGAGGCTGGCACTAATGTACTTAACCAGAGAAACCCACCCCAGCTCATCACCTGAACCCTTGATTACTACCTCTGATGATTCAAAAAGTCAGAAACCTGATTTGATGCCTCCAATTGTGGCAACTGTCTTCTACTGAACAGTCAACTTTTCTAAGGTTGTGTCTGGGGTCTGGAGAACTACTTCTCTTTCTTTGCCTCAAGTGCAGATCTGCCCTACTAGTGTTAGAATTCTAGTGGCCCACTCTTGTTCATTTCAAAACCCAGAAATAATTTTATTTCCAAAAAGTGTCCAAGCTTTCCTAGGCTCTTGCTGTTTTTAGTGTTTTCAAGGGAGTGTCATTCATGACACAATTTCTAGGGACATCTCCAGAAGAGACATCCCAAAACTGGAGTCCCGCCATGCTGCCTGAGTTCACCAGTGTTTGGGAGAGCAGCCCCACAAGTGTCAGTTCATGAAGATAAGGGCTGTGAGTTCACTCCACTTCTTTAAACACTGACAGGCACTGGGCTATTTCCCCAAAACTTGGAATCTCTCTGGCATTCCAGCTCCATTGAGGCAGGGGCTACATTAGGTTAGGCTTGCCATTTTGTTCCATTTTATCTAGCACAATGGCTGGCACCTAGAAAACATTCAATGAACATTTGCTAAAATTATTTAATGGTTTCAGACATGACCTTGGAGGTTTAAGTCATAAATGTCTAGTGAAACAAATTGTTATAAATTATGACAACCTTACAGGTATGTGATCCAAATCTTTCTCTACATCCAGCATTTCAGAAATAGCTATTACCTCAAAGGAAGCCTCACCCATGAAATAACGCCACGCTGGGTGCTTTTATTCAATGCAGAGTAACAATAATTACTGAGAACCACCAAGCCCCAGATTTTATGCCAGGTGTTAGGAGATGCAAGAATGTTCCGTTTCTGTATCTCTTCTAAAGAACTTCAGTCTGGTAGAAGAAATAGACATGTTAAACCATAATATAATGTGAGATGTGCTATACTAGTAGTATTAATGAAATGCCAGGGGAATAGAAGAGGAAATAATAAACTTTTTTCAGGGGATTCAGAAAGGTACCTATATTAGTTTGCTAGGGCTGCCATAACAAGGTACCCCAGACTAGGTGATGTAAACAGCAGAAATGTATTCTTTCATAATTTTGGAGGCTAGAAGTTTAAGATCAAGTTGTCAGCAGAGTTGCATTTTTCTAAAGCCTCTATCCTTGACTTGCAGATGGCTGTCTTCACACAGTGGTCTCCCTGTGTATGCACTTCCCTGATGTCTTTGTGTCATAATCTTCTCTTCTCATAAGGACGCCAACCATCATGTATTAGGACCCACCCTAATGACTTTATTTTAACTTAATTACCTCTTTAAAGACCCTATTCCAAAAACAGTCACATCCTAAGGTACAGAGGATTAGGACTTCAACATATGAATTTGGGGGAAATGAGTCAGCCCATAACAGTACCTTAAGAGGTAACATTTCTAGTAAGCACTATGTGACTTAAAAAGTAACTCAAGCACTGTTGTTGAGTAGTGAAAACATAAGTCCCATCACCCGTGCCAATTGTACTTACAGCAGAAAACTTTGCCAAGATTTCATGTGCTTACATGGATAGGCTTAAAGGGAAGGTCTGTGGACCACTTGAAATTATGCACAAACTTTATGTGTATATATGTGTAGGTATATGCATAGGTATATGTATGTATTTGTTTTCTATATAGCTTACCTCTGAGTCTCAAAGGCAAGAGCTAAACCTTCTAAACATAACACTTTTAAGGATACAATAGCATACCTACAGAAAACAAAATATGTTTAACCTGAATATAATCATGAGAAATGAGACAAACCCAAACCAAGGGACATTCTGCAAAACAACTGCCCTGGAATCTTCAAAAATGTCAATTTTATGAAAAGTGGGGAAAAGAATGGGTTAATGAACTCTTTCAGTTAAAGGAGATCACAAAAACCTAACAACTAAATGCAATGCAAGACCCTTGTTTGATTCCTGGATGGGAGAAAAAAAAATATGTGAAGGACATTATTGGGACAGTTGAGGAACTGCGAGTACGGATGTATTTTAGATAACAGTATTATATTGATGTTAAATTTCCTGAGTGTGTTATGTGTACTGTGGTTATGAAAGTCAGGTCCCACATGCAGGACTTTCAGAAAACACACAATGAAGTATTTAGGAGTGAATTATGACATCTGTAAATAATTCTCACATAGTTCATATAAAGATAATAGATTGATAGGGAGAAGACGAGGGACAGAGAGGAGAGAGAGAGACAGAGAGAAATAGCAAATGTGGTAAAATATTTAAAATAACATGTGATGATTGCAAAATTCCTGCCATTTTTCTCTAGGTTTAAATTTTCTCAAAATAAAAAGTTGGGGGGAAAAGAAATAGTCTTTCTGAGGAAATGAATGGAGGATATGATCTCTTCCATCTTCAAACAGGAGAGTAAATTGAGAAAGAGGAAGACATGAAACTGAGCAAACAGAAGATGCATGTAAGAGAGAACAAAAGAGAATCTCCAGGACACTAGACAGGATAGTAGCCAGGAGGCAAGCTTAGAGAGTCGCCAATCCAGACTGGCAGAGGAGGACAGACGTTCCAGGAGGGATGTCTGCAAGAGGAAGATAAAATTGGTATATACTTTATGTATCTGAACTTCCTGAGAAGAGACAAATATCTCAGATGGAGGTTTCTGGATGAATTACTCATAGGCACATCCCAAACTAAGCAAAGAAAAAACATGGCACAATGATTAACCCCTAAAACAAAACAAAAAGTTGTACAGAAAAGGAAAATATAATCACAATGCACTGTATTGCATTGTGTAAATAATAAAGTGTAAATAATAGCTACAGAGTCAGAACAATATAAACAGTCTGTAATCTAACCAATAAATTCTGATACATGAGAAAAAGCGTTGAACAACGCTTTTTAAGTCTTTCATTTATAGACAGTTATTGTCTTACTCTGATGCTTTTACAAAAATGCTTACAGATGACTTGCTTTTATGCTCCAAAACTAAATTAGACTAGGTAGCAAAAGGACTTCCACTTTGTCTGAAGGTTATTTCAGAGAGGCTACTGAAGAAACAGGAATAGGGTCTCCTTTAAGTATTTATGTCCCACACCCAGTTGAGTCTCTTCTAAACTCTCACCACATTCAGCACAATTCTGAAAGCCAACAAACTTCTTATGAAGTAATGTTGCTTTCTGCACCTCGCACCACCTTGGTTTGATGTAATAACATTAATCTTGTAACCTTGCTTCCAGCAACACAGGAAGAAAACAACTACGACTGCGTTTTGTTGACAGATTATCTTCTTGCTCCCTGGAATGACTTACAAGAAGCCCCGTTGATAAGGCTGATCTAATTAGATTTACAGATGGTTCCTACTTAAGGGACGAGCAGGGACGTTACAGAGCTGGAGATGTAATCACATCCGTAGAGGATATAACTGAAAGCTTTTATTTATCAGAAAAAAAGTCAGCACAACAAGCCGAGTGAATTGCCTTAACTCTAGCTTGTCAACTAGCTGAAGACCAGGTGACAAATATTTATAATGATGGTCGCTATTCTTTTGGAATGGCACAAAACTTTGGAATGCTATGAAAACAATGAGGTTTTTAACCTCTTCAGGACAACCTGTAAAAACTAAAAGAAAAGACAGGTTGCAGGGCTTCCCTGGTGGCGCAGTGGTTGAGAGTCCGCCTGCCGATGCAGGGGACACGGGTTCGTGCCCTGGTCTGGGAAGATCCCACATGCCGCGGAGCGGTTGGGCCCTTGAGTCATGGCCGCTGAGCCTGCGCGTCCGGAGCCTGTGCTCTGCAACGGGAGAGGCCACAACGGTGAGAGGCCCGCGTACCGCAAAAAAAAAAAAGACAGGTTGCAGAGTTATTAACTGTTATACAAGTGCCAAAACAGTTAGCAATTACCAAGACAACAGGGCATTCCAAATCTGACACTAGGGAAGCTAAAAGAAACAGCTTGCTGTTGCTGCAGCCCAACAAGCAGCTTTCAATATTCATCCTGTTCAGCCTCGAGAATGCTCACCGTTAACCCTGCTAACCCAGTAAAAGGTTTCTTTCTACAGGCTCAAGAAATTGCCACTACAGAAGGGAAATGGACATGGCAAGAAAAGGGGGGAATTTTGACCCCACCACACATATATGGTTTAGACCTGATGAAACAAAACAAAACAAAACTTATAGTGTCTAGTGAAGCCGAACTGCCGTTACTCCAGCATGTACATTCTTTTTTTTTTTTTAATAAATTTATTTATTTTTGGCTGCGTTGGGTCTTTCTTGCTGCACAAGGGCTTTCTCTAGTTGTCGCGAGCAGGAGCTACCCTCTTGGTTGCAGTGCTCAGGCTTCTCATTGTGGTGGCTTCTCTTTGTTGCGGAGCATGGGCTCTAGGCACGCGGGTGCAGTAGTTGTGGCTCACGGGCTCTAGAGCGCAGGCTCAGTAGTTGTGGCGCATGGACTTAGTTACTCTGCAGCATGTGGGAGCTTCCCGGACCAGGGCTCGAACCCGTGTCCCCTGCATTGGCAGGCGGATTCTTAACCACAGCACCACCAGGGAAGCCACCCCAGCATGTACATTCTTTAATCCATTGGGTATCTGAGAAAACGGTTTTCTGGGAAAACAATATTTTGGAAACTTTCACCCACAATGATTCAAAGGAAATATATTACATTATTACCAGGGTCTTATTAAGACACTTTAAAAAAAATTAGTAACTACCTTTACAGCAAATTCCCAAGAAATGAAAAGGATCATAAATTAAAACCTAGAGATTTTGTTTATTGGAAAGGACATCAAATAAAAGATTCTTTGCAGCCACAATGGGAAGAACCTTATCAGGTATTAGTAACTAATCCATGCACAGCCAAACTGAAAGACATTAATTCATAATTCACATCTCTCATTTTAAAAAGCCTCCTCCACCTGAATGGACTTTGACCCCTGTTTCTACACCTGGCTTCATCTAAGACAAGCATCACCAAGCTAGGGGGAGAAGAAGATGACAACAGTAGGAGACAACTGACTGGTCTATTCCCATCCTCCAAAGATTCTAAGCTGCTTCATCTCCATCCTCAGCATCTAGGGTTTCCAGCTTTCCATTAGAATTGCTATATCCTATTCCTTAGGAAGGTAGGTGCATCCCCTGATCCTCAAATCTGGCCCAGTATTTCTTCTAAACCAAATGTCTATTTTCTAAGAGACAGAAAGAAAACCAAATTTTCTTTCTGTCTCTTAGCTCACTCCATTATTTACAAGCCCAAAGTGATCATCGCATGAGCTGATGACTCAAACAACCCATCCTGGTTTTCAGGGCTCTCCAATTCTGAGAGGTACTACCTTGGACTCACTCTCCAGGATGATTCAACTATTTGTCCTAAGACCAGCTCTAACAGCGATCCAAATATACTAGCCGTTTTTACAAAGACATCCTGGTTGATCTCACTTTGCCCAACTCCTGCTGGTCACCTTTACCTCTAGTTCTGCCTTAGCTTGTTTCCTGAACTTCTGACATATTTCCTGTTCTCAGCACCAAGGCTCCACTATGCAAAATTGCACTGATATGTCACACTGACCTGACCACTAGTATACTTCCTTAGGTACAGTTTTATGTTCACCCTTTTGCTCAATCTGCCGCTCCACTTAATTTTTCTTTCTGCTAAAGCTTTGGTCATGTTTGAGGAAAGCTAGGACAGCTCATACTGTATTTATTTCTAAAACTACCCGTCTATTAAATCCATGAGTTCATATCAAAATATCCAATTTCAATCAAGCACTATAGGGTTCATCCTAGTTTTCTCTTTCCACATATGTATTCCCCTTCTCCCACAGTGTGAAACCAGACTTTCACTGAACTTACTATTTCTGCTTATTTGATAAACTCCCCTGTATGCAACCAGCCTCTCAACCTCACCACCACCCCTCCCATGCTTGGATGCCCACGTCACGCCACTTAGGTGCCTACAAGCTCCACCGAGCCACCACCCACACACACACCCATCCTGGAGGACAGAGCAAATAATCAAACCGAAAAGGATCTTCTCAAGCCTCAAAATCTAGTGGAAATTGCCCAGCTGGATTTCAGAGTTGCTTGGAACTTGTGACCCCTTTATTCTTTTCAATTTTTCCCTTTTGGAATGGGAATGTATATCCTAGGCTTGTCCTATCTGTCCTATCATTGTGCTTTGGAAGCAGATCTGGTTTCACAGCCTCATAGCTGAAGGGGAATTTTACCTCAGAATGCCTCACACCTGAAGCACCTATACCTGATTTAGAGGATATTTAGACGAGAGTTTGGACTTGGAACTGATACTGGAGTGGTTAAGATTTGAGAGCTGTTGTAATGGGCTGAATGTATTTTGAATGCTAGAAGGACGTGCATTTGGGGGCCCAGAGGAAGGAGTTTTGAGGCTGAACTGTATGCCTCCAAATTCACATGTTGAAGATGTAATTTATTTGGACAGAGGGTCCAAATAAAGAGGTAATTAAGTTAAAATGAGGTCATAATGGTGGGCCCTAATCCAATATGACTGGTGTCATTATAAGAAGAAGAAATTCGCCACAGACATGCACAGAGGGAAGACCATGTGAAGACACAGGGAGAAGACAGCCATCTGCAAGCCAAGGAGAAAGGCCTCCGAAGAAACCAACCAACTGATAAATTTATGAATCATAAATATTTCTTATATATTTACCAAAATAAATAATGATAATAATGGATTTTGACTTATTGAGTAAAATAGAAAACCTTGATCTCAAATTTCTAGCACCTTGATCTCAGAATTGTGAGAAAGTACATTTCTATTGTGAAATGTACCTCCAGAATTGTGAGAAAGTACATTTCTATTGTTTAAGCCAACCAGTTTCTATTGTTACAGCAGCCCTAGCAAATTAATACACTCAGCCTAACTCTTGAAGCGACTCTGCAGCAGGAAATTGGAATGCTTTCATTTCAGGTTGTTAGAAGCTCTTACATGGTAACAAGGGCATATTGTGTTGTATATAATGTTAGGGAACTAGATATCTGCCAGGTCAAAGCCACGACAGGAGAATTATTAGCTCGTCACCTAGCAAGTGAACGACACGAGTTCAGCTGTATGAGGTATTCCACAGCCTTCAAAACAAAAAAAAGTTAAAGGGCTTTTGGAGGCCTATGACTCCCAGCAGTTTTCTTCACTAGTTAAAGTTGATTATTCAAAAAAAGGCATGTTTTGTTAGGAGTTGGCGATGACAGTAGCATATGAAAAAAAAATAAAATCTCAATAAAATATTAGCAGATAGAATCCAGAAATATATAGAAAGGAATATATAGAAAATATATATCATGACCGAATAGCATGTATCCCATGGAAGCAAAATTGGTTTAGCATTTTGATGGGGTTCAGGGTAGGCTGCCCCAAGATGTGCCACTCTGGCATGCTGAAAAGGCTCAGGAAGAACCTTTGAACCTTCCCCTATTTATTGTCTAAAAGAATTTATGATAGAAGACCTGTCTGAGGAAGGAGTCAACACCATGGATACTATAGTAAAGTATGAACTAGGTGTGGTAGACAGGGAGGAACCTACCAAGGCTAGTTAGATCAAAGTCCTATCTGTGTTCCGCTGTCCCTAGATGGCCTAGCAAACATATGCTTACCAAATATTAATTCTTTTCATCTTCCTGTGAATGCCTTATGTCCCTCTGAAGTCCCAGACCCCTACCTCCTTCTCTCCAGTCCAGAATAATAAATATACCTCATCTTGCCTTACTGCCTGTGGAATTCTTTATGCTTATGAGGGTTCCCTGTATATATGTAGTAAATTTGATTTTCTCCTGTTAATCTGCCTTATGTCATTTTAATTGCCATTCAAAAGAACTAAGAGGAAAAAGAGGGGGAAATTCCCTTCTCCCACAATTCAAAACCCCATCAATTAAACCCATCACATTAACAGAGTAAAACTGAAAAATCTCAATAGAGGCAGAGAAAAATTTGACAAGGTCCAATATCTATTCATGATAAAAACTTCCAGTAAACTAGGAATAGAAAAGAACTTCCTCAATCTGACAAACAGTATCAATGAAATGATAATGAAAATCAGTGAAAAACCTACAGCTAGCATCAGACTTTATGAAAGGCTGTTTTCCCCCTAAGAGCAAGAACTTGGCAAAGGTGTGTGTTCTCACCACTTCTATTCAACATTGTACTGCTGAAGGTCCTAGCCAATACAGTAAAGCATGAAACAGAAATAAAGGAAGAAGTAAGTTGAAAAGGAAGAAGTAAAACTGTCCTATTTACAGACAACCAATTGTGGACAGAGACGATTCTAAGGGTTCTATAAAAAACTACTAGAACTAAAAAGTGAATTGAGCAAGGTCGCAGGATTAATGACCAATATCCAAAGAGCAATTTTATTTCTATATGTTAGCAATAAACAACTGGAAAACAGAATTTTTAAAATGCTACTTGAAATACCATCCCCCCAAAATGCATATAAAATACATAAGATTAAATTTAACAGAAGATATGTAATATCTGCACACTGAAAACTATAAAAGATTGCTGAAAGAAATAAAAGAAGACTAAATAAATGGAGAGATCAACCCTGTTTGTGGACTAAAAGATTTAATATTGCTTAGGTATCAATTATCTCCAAATTACACTATAGATTCAATTTAATCCCAATAAAAATCTCAGTATTTTTTTATCAAAATGGACAAGCTGATTTTTAAAGTTATATGGAAATGCAAAGGATTTAGAATAACCAAAATAAGCTTAAAACATAAATTTGGAGAACCTAAGCTACCTTACTTCAAGACTTACTAATTAGCTACAGCAACTGAGACAATATGATATTGGCATAAGGATAGACAAATAGATCAAAAGAACAGAATAGAGAGTCTAAAAAGAGACCCAGACTAATACAAGGCAATGCAATGAAGAAAGAAGGGTAATTTCAACAAACGGTGATGGAACAAATGGATGAAACTAGAGGTATGATTCATCCTTTGGCAAAATTCCTTTCTATGAACACGTGAAACTACAAAACAAATTATCTGCTTCAAAATACACTGGTGAGACCAGCATTCCTGTTCCAAAAGAAGGGGTCACATGGGTCCCAGGTGAGTCTGAGACCTGGCAGGGAAAATTCCATTAGACTTTAAGGCTCAAGAATAATTCTCTTTAGCTTGAGGCTCTGTTCTCTAGGCCCATCAGGGTGGCAGCTGAGCAACTCAGCCCTAGGCAGCTGCCATGACCCCTCTGGAAACAAGGAGGAGAGAGCCCTGCCCCACCCTAACACATACACACACATGCACCCCACCTACAAAAACTAATTAAAGATGAATCATGGATGTAAATACTTGAGCTATATATCTACACTATCTATACTAACTATAAAGCTTAGTTCTTAGAAGAAAACATTGGAGGATAGCTCCATGACCTTAGGGTAGATAAAGATTTCATAGGCTACTTAAAACAATAACCATAAAATTTAAACATAATAAATTGGACTTCATCAAAATTAAAATTTTCTGCTAATCAAAGGCATCATTTTAAAAATGAAAAAGCAAGCCAAAACAGAGAGAAAACATTCACCATGCATGGATTTGATAAAAGACTTGTATACAGAATATATAAGTACTCCTACAAATAAATGTATATATAAGAAATCACCTGATTAATAGCAAGCAAAAGACTTAAACAGACCCTTCATGAGAGATATCTGAAAAGCTTATAAGATACACATTTTTTTAAAAATCAACATCATTAGTCACTAGGAAAATCCACACCCATTGGAACGGCTAAAAGTAAAAAGATTGACAACACTAAATGCTGACAAGGATGTAGAGCAATTAGAAACCACACAAATTTATAGTATCAGAGTGTAAGAAGAGTAAAAACCATTTTGGAGAACTGTTTGCCAACTTCTTATAAAGTTAAGCATATACTTACTATATGACTCCAAAATTCTGCTCTTAGAAAAATAATATATGTCTACAGAGAGACTTGTTTGAGAATGTTCATAGCAACTTTATTTGTAGTAGTCAAAACTGAAAATGTAAATATCCATCAACAGGTGAATTGAAAAATAATCTGTGGTATATTCATATGATGGAATGATATACATGGATAGATCTCAAAATACAAAGTTGTGTGAAAGAAGTTAGACACAAATAGTAAATACTGTGTGAATCCAATTATATAAACTTTGAGAACATGCAAACTAATTAATGATTACTTAAATTAAACCAGTGTTTGCCTCTGGGAGGGGGATTGGCTGCAAAAGGACTCTAAGAACTTTCTGGGAAGATAGAAATATTCTATATCTTGCCTGAGGTAGTAGTTAAACAAGTGTCAACATTTGTCAAAATTCATGGAGCTGTATATTTAAAATATGCATTTCACTGTATACAAATTATACATCAATTTAAAAACATGACTTGGGGGGAAACACTTGAAGAAGGTCTAGAAATGGATGGTCAACTTTTATTCAGTGAATAGAGCATCAGCAAGCATAATATAAAAATTACTTTGTATTTGGTTATGACAAATAATTCTTACCTGACCATTTTACCTACTTAATTGTACAAGCCCTGGCCAATATCAAGAGTAGCTGGCATTTGCTGAGAATATACCGATTTCTCTGAAGAACCTAGGGGCAGGACAGGAATAAAGACGCAGACTAGAGAATGGAGTTGAGGACACGGGGAGGGGGAAGGGTAAGCTGGGACGAAGTGAGAGAGTGGCCTGGACATATATACACTACCGAATGTAAAATAGATAGCTCGTGGGAAGCAGCCGCATAGCACAGGGAGATCAGCTCGGTGCTTTGAGACCACCTAGAGGGGTGGGGTAGGGAGGGTGGAGGGTGGGAGGGAGATACAAGAGGGAGGAGATATGGGGATATATGTATATGTATAGCAGATTCACTTTGTTATAAAGCAAAAACTAACACACCATTGTAAAGCAATTATACTCCAATAAAGATGTTTAAAAAGAGAGAATATACCAATTTCGAAACACAGAGCCGAAACATGGAAATCTGCTAGTAAATGAAAGCTGTCTTAGAAGTGAATCTGGTTGAAGACAATCCACAATAAAATAATCTGTTTAGCATACAAAAAAGAACAATAGGTTGCTAGGGTACTTGGATTTTAATAATTCTGGCTCTGTCACCCTTCTATAATAGCTCAGATATTCTGCAAAATACACTCTGTAATACAGTTCAGTGAATACCTATCACCGTGTCTAGCACTGAGGGAACGGTGGATAAATATTCCATAAATGAAGTCCTCTACTACTTACACACAAAAGTGTTATATGAAGACAAAGAAGAGACACCTAAATCAGCTTGAAGAATGAGAGCAAGTTTCCACAAAAATGTCAACTGATGCTTCAAAGAATACAGCGGTGGGGGGCACACCACTCAGTGTATCTGCTCCGACCATGCCACTGAATCAACCTTCCTCTTTGCCACCCTTCTCCATCCCTACCCACCACCAAAGAGGCTATATGTATTTAGTAATTGATAAATATTATTATTTTTTGATGATCATAACTGAAAACAGTATATATTATTATTCGATTACTTTAATTAAAAATCAGTAGTGATGCGTTCATTCACCTTTTCAACCTTCATTGAAAGCCTGCTGTGCTTCTGGCACTCTGCAAGGCACTGAGGTTACCATAGTCGAGAAGGCATTGTCCCTGTCGTCTAGAAAAGTGAGCTTTCAACTCCTGGCTTCAGGCTGCTGACGGAGTCCTAGAAGGTCAGCAGCTCGTAGACATCAGGTTGCCCCAGGTCGCAAGAGGAGCATTTCCAGCAGGCTCTAGCCCCTGGGTCTCAAGCTTGTTTTCTTCCCGCCGTGCAAAAGCATCAGCACCAAGCGGGAAGCAATTCCCACTTCAGCCGCGAAGTGGCGGTCTGCAGCCGACCGGGCCTCGGGGTGACTTAGGCTCGAGGTTCCACTTAGGGGCGCTCTCGTCTGGCTCGCGCGCCGCACTTCTCCACAGGCGGAACCATCTGACTGTGTCCCTAGTTTCTGCGGGTTTCGTAATCAGCGGACACCCAGCGATCCGGCTTCCGTGCAGCTTCCGGTTGTTTGCTGGGCCCTGCAACAAACAGGGGACGGACTCAGCTGGGCGCTTGGGGAAGAAACTGACCCCGGCAAGCTGAGGTTTCCTACAGGCGTCTGCGGTCCTCTGCCCCTCCATTGCCGGAGCTCGGGTCTGACCCGGGCAGCGCGCCTGGTGTCCAAGGAAGGCGGGGGAGATGGTCCAGATGGAAACGCAATTGCAGAGCATTTTTGAGGAGGTGGTGGTGAGTGGAACGGCCAGGGATCCAGGACGATGGCTGGGAGAGGGGGTGGCTCGCGGGCAACGACTCAAGAAACCTGGCCCGGGCAACCTCTCCTCCATCTCTTCTTTGTTGTGAAACCGTGTATGTGTGCAACGGTTGAGCAGTTCTCAAACTGCTGTCCAATTCCAAGTCTCCTTTGAAATCCACAACACCCTTTGTTACAGGCCAAGCAGGCAGGTATTGTTTGTTTCTGCGCGTTGTTGATTAAGGTGACTTGCCCTTGTTGCATTGTATTATTTTGCTCGGGCACGCCCCTCCCCCTCCCTTTTTAAAAAAACAAAATTCACGTCGTTTACTTTTTTTTTTGTTAACAGAAAACGGAAATTATAGAAGAGGCTTTCCCTGGGTGAGTATATGCATGGCAGATTTTTCTGTTTTTACCTGAGTGTATCTTTGTAAGATTTTATTTAGGTCTGTTTTGGAGGTTTTTAAGATCCACTATTCTGATTATGTTGAATTACCTTTTTAAAACTAGTGGCAAATAATGCTATTTTTGTTTTTTAGCATGTTTATGGACACCCCTGAAGATGAAAAAACAAAACTAATTAGCTGTCTGGGGGCCTTCAGACAGTTTTGGGGTGGTCTTTCTCAGGTGAGCTCTGCATTTTTAATACACTCAGCTGATGAATTTTGACCCTTTCTTTTTTCACATTTTCTTTGATGTTGCTGTTAAGGTCTTTCTGGAAAAGGAGAAATAAAATTGTCATCATCTTTTATTTGTCAATTCTGATTTCCATTTGTTTCAATTTGTATTCTTCCAGTAGAGAATCTGTATTGAAAAATCAGGTTGACGATAGCACAGTGAGTTGTTTTTATAAATCTCTCCCAAGTTAGATTATATAAAACCATTTTGATCCTATGCTGATTTATTTGGTGTACTTCTAAACAGCTGTGTTAGGGAGTGTAATGGATAAAATTTTCCATTTTTAGGAACTGGAAACTGGCCCAGCATTGATACAAAGATGCCACAATAAGGGTACAAAGATATAATAAAATTGAGGAAAGGAGCAGTAAAACTTAGTAACAGAGAACATTCACCAGAAAATGCAGCCTTGAAAAAGACAAAGTGTGTGATCCTTAAAGAGCTCATAGTCCAGTAGTACCTTATCTTCTCGTGGTGCATTTTGGTAGGAAAATGAGAACTGTTTGCACTTGAGCTGCTGGTGGTTACGACTTGCTACTCAGACATGAATCACAGAGTTTCAATGCATTCGTTTTTTTAAATTTCTTTTACTTTTAATTATTTTTTTTCTTTTTATTTATTTATTTTTTGGCTGCGTTGGGTCTTCATTGCTGCACGCGGACTTTCTGTAGTTGCGGTGAGCGGGGGCTACTTTTAGTCGCGGTGTGCGGGCTTCTCATTGTGGTGGCTTCTCTTGTTGCAGAGCACGGGCTCTAGGCACGCAGCCTTCAGGAGTTCTGGCACACGCGCTCAGTAGTTCTGGCTCGTGAGCTCTAGAGTACAGGCCCAGTAGTTGTGGCGCATGCACTTACTTGCTCCACGGCTTGTGGGATCTTCCTGGACCAGGGCTCGAACCCGTGTCCCCTGCTTTGGCAGGCGGATTCTTAGCCACTGCGCCACCAGGGAAGCACCCTAATTATCTTTCAATAGATAATATATTCATACGGTACAAAATGCAAAGGGTTGGACCCAATGATGAATCTGCCTTCCATCTTTCTTAGCTTAATTGCTTGTTTCTTTTTCTGTCTGCAAACAGCATTCCCAGTTCATGTTTCCTTCTTTTTTTTTTAATACATTTATTTTATTTATTTATTTTTGGCTGCATTGGGTCTTCATTGCTGCGTGCAAGGTTTTTCTAGTTGCAGTGAGCAGGGGCTACTTTTCGTTGCGGTGCACGGGCTTCTCATTGCAGTTGCTCCTCTTGTTGCAGAGCACGAGCTCTAGGTGCACAGGCTTCAGTATTTGTGGTATGCGGGCTCTAGAGCACAGGCTTAGTAGTTGTGGTGCAGGGGCTTAATGCTCTGCAGCATGTGGGATCTTCCCCGACCAGGGCTTGAACCCGTGTCTTCTGCATTGGCAGGTGGATTCTTAACCACTGCACCACCAGGGAAGCCCCTAGAAGTGTTTTATGCATAGAATCATTTTTATAGAATGTTCATATGCCGTGTACACTGTTCATTAACACCTTGCTTTTTTCCTCTTAATATTAAATTCTCAAAGTAATTCTACATCAATCCTCTTAAGTTACTTCTGCCTTCCTTTCTTACTTTCTTATAGCAACATAATGTTCTATTATATGGCTGCACCTTCCTTTATTTAACCAGTCTCCTACCAACTGACAGGTTGCTTCTTACCTTTTTTCACTTTAAATAATACTATAATGAACAGTTTTATGCATGGGACACAGAATAAATTTATAGTATTGCTGGGTCAGAGGGTATGTCTATGTGTAGTTTTTATAGAAATTGCCTAATAGCTTTCCATAAGGGTTTTACCAATTTATACTCCCGATAGCAATGTATAAGAGTATCTGTTCCCTAGAGCCTCGTAATAGAATGTTAATCTACTTTTTGATCTTTGAACTTTTTGATCTTTGCCAATCTAAAAACAGGAGAAATTTTATTTCAGTGTGGTTTTATTTTTGCATTTCTCTGAGTGATGTTGAACATCTTTATGACATACTTTAATATTTTAATAATTCATTAAACATTTTATGAGTTAAGACACAGCCCTTGTCTTTGAAAATTTTATATTCTAATGGAGGAGCTGGGAAGAAAATAAGTATTTCTAAATCAGCATTATATGTTCAACAGTAGAAGTGTGTATCAGGGACAGTGGTAGCACAGAGGAGCAGGACATCTTGAGGATATCCTAGAAGATAATCTGTGATTTGGATACTACATTTTGGTATCAGATTTAAAGTTTTGCAAGTCTAGAAATTGGATATGTCATTAGATTCATAACTCATTGGGCTCTTAGGGATTAGACTCACGAAATTCTCATGAGGCTGATGTACTAATTCATAGTGGATTTTTCCCCCAGTGACAGGAATATTTATATCTGCCAGTAAGGGCACTGCTTACAATGCCGTACACAATCTTTGCTAGAGTTTTCTATTGATCATGAATATGTTAATAAAATCGTACTCTTTTTGGAGGTGCCATGTAGTAAAAGTGGTGGAAGTTTATATAATTGTATGATTTTAAGCTTACTATAACTCAAGTACTAAATCTGAATTTTTTCAGTTTTTTTTTTTAGAATTTGTTTTCATCCATGAATTTATAATGGAGTATATCATTCATAGTCTTGATATACTCCCAGGTACTGTTAGCTATTTGTTAGTTACAAAATGTAAGTTTAGACCTAAAGCATAATTATTTTCTGATTTTCCAGGAATCTCACGAACAATGCATCCAGTGGATTGTTAAATTCATTCATGGCCAGCATAGTCCTAAAAGAATTTCTTTTCTTTATGACTGCTTAGCAATGGCGGTCGAGACTGGTCTCCTTCCACCCAGGTACGTTTAATGGTGAATATGAGCAATCTAAAGAATTTTCTTTCTTTCTTTCTTTCTTTTATAAATGTATTTATTTTATTTTATTTATTTTAATTTTGGCTGCATTGGGTCTTTGTTACTGTGCGTGGGCTTCCTCTAGTTGCGGTGAGTGGGGGCTACTCTTCGTTGCTGTGCGCGGGCTTCTTATTGCGGTGGCTTCTCTTGCTGCGGAGCACAGGCTCTAGGGCGCCCAGGCTTCAGTAGTTGTGGCGCGTGGGCTCAGTAGTTGTGGCTCGCGGGCTCCATAGTTGTGGCTTATGGGCTCTGGAGCGCAGGCTCAGTAGTTGTGGCGCACGGACTTAGTTGCTCCGCAGCATGTGGAATCTTCCCGGACCAGGGCTCGAACCCGTGTCCCCTGTATTGGCAGGAGGATTCTTAACCACTGTGCCACCAGGGAAGCCCAGAATTTTCTTTTTTATTAATGTTTAGAAATTGGTTGAGGGAATGAAGAAGGAAGTTGGGCTCAACAAGTAATCCTTTGTAATATCTCATTTTTAATTTCTAGGATGCAGTATTCTTAGAATTGTATACTTACGGTGCTCAAAACCAGGCAGACTTTGCTCTTCAGTCCAGAGACTAAAATCACTCACGTTCATGAGCTTGTTCCAGTTAACTTTTGTTGTTTTTGTTATATTCACTAGATTGTTTATTGTATTTTTTAGATTCTACATATAAGTGATATCATACATATTTGTCTTTCTCTGTCTGACTTATTTCACTTAGCACAATACCCTTCAAGTCCATCCATGTTGTTGCAGATGACACAGTTTTATTCTTTTTTTATTGATGAGTAGTATTCCACTGTGTGTGTGTGTGTGTGTGTGTGTGTGTGTATGTATGGCATGTCTTTTTTATCCATTCATCTGTTGAGGGACACTTAGGTTGCTTCCATATCTTGGCAATTGTAAATAATCCTGCTGTGAACATTGGGGTGCATGTATCTTTTCAGTTTAGTGTTTTTGGTTTTTTTGGCTATATACCCAGGAATGGAATTGCTCAGTCGGTTCCAGTTTACTTTTGCTGTGTGATGAATTACTTCAATACTTTGTGGCTTAAAACAATAATAATCCTTTTATTATTAACATTCACGATTATAGTGCGTGACTGGGCAAGTAGTATGTAGTTTTTTCTCAGGTCTCGTGATTGCAATCAGATAGTGGCTATGACTGGAGTCATGACAAAGGTTTCCCCATTCATAGCTGGTGGATGATACCTGGCTGTCATCTGAGACATCAGCTGGCACTGTTGGCCAGAACCTACATGTGCCTTCTCCATGTAACCTGGACTTTCTCACAGCGTAGTGGAGTCCAAGAGCAAGCATTCATAAGAGGGCTAGGCAGAAGCTTTATCACCTTGCTTTGAAAGTCATACAGCATCCCATTTGCCAGTATTAGGCCTGCCCAGGTTGAGGGGTAGAGAATGACACTGATACTTTTCATGGGAGGAGTATCAATGTCACATTTTAGAAGAGCATGTGGAATCGAAAGTCTTCTTGCAGCCATCTTGGAAAAATACAGTTTGCCACAAACTGGTAAATATTTAACCAATAGCTTTTGGTACATATCTTTCTAGTAAAAATATAATGTAATTAATATAATTTAGTTCTACTTTGTGTTTAGTCTTTCATATAAGTAAAAAATGTAAAATACTATACGTAATTTTTTGAAAGTGTGCTTGAGTAATATGTACCTTTATGAAAAATACTTACTGGGGCTTCCCTGGTGGCACAGTGGTTAAGAATCCGCCTGCCAATACAGGGGACATGGGTTCAATCCCTGGTCTGGGAAGATCCCACATGCCACGGAGATCTAAGCCCCTGCGCCACAACTACTGAGCCCATGTGCCTTAGAGCCCGTGCTCTGCAAGAAGAGAAGCCACTGCAATGAGAAGCCTCCTCATCACAACTAGAGAAAACCCGCGCACAGCAATGAAGACCCAACGCGGCCAAAAAAAAAAAAAAAACACCTTACTGTGGCAAATATAATATCCAAAGTACGCAGACCTTGGCTATTAGAGAACTTGCAAAAATTCTGTCTTGTAATTGGAATGGGTATTCCTTTTTTCTAGGATGGTTTGTGAATCCCTGATAAACTCTGACACACTTGAATGGGAAAGAACACAGCTTTGGGCCTTAACATTTAAACTGGTTCGGAAAATAATTGGAGGAGTGGATTACAAGGTATTTTTTCCTAATTATTCAATATAAAAAGTAATCGTTGTTAGGTGTGATTACTTTTTCAGTGTACATATCATAATTTCACATGGGAGAAATGAAGTGGAACCATTTACAAAATCTCCTTTTTTGTTGTATCTCCTGAAGGGATTTAAAATTGCTCAGTGTTTCTCGCAGCTTCTCTGCTCCCCTCCCAACATTCTTAAAAATGCAGGTGGCTGGTAAATTTCTGTGACAAGTAGGGAAGTCACCAAGCAGACTCTGGGTCCCTTCATGCCACAGTTCTTAGGATGTTGGGGCCCCTTTCCAATGAAAGCACAGAGCAGGTGTGTATGGAACTGAGAAGAGATGCAGGCATCAACTGATGAAGGGAGCAAGTCCTGCTTCACCTTGACCTCCCTTGGACACATTTCCTTCCTTAACTGGTGTCTTCAGCACTCTGCTCTTGACCAAAAACAACAGCATACAGTCTCTAATTGTGTCTCATAATACATCTCAGGAGCTCCATAGCTGCAGAAGCTTCTCCTTCATTCAAGCCACTTTTGTTATTGTCCTTTTTGAAAGACTTGCCAATACCTGACCCTGTGCTTTATGTCTGTATTTTTGCTAATCTAAAATGACTTAACTGATAAGTATTGGCTTGAATTAATTCTAAGAAGCTTTTTCTGATTATTTTCTCTGTACTTGTACTTCACTTTTCTTAGCATTAATATGTGGTTTTTACCTCCGTACTTATTTGTATGGTGCTTTATAATTGTTTTTAATTTCTTTCATATATATGTTTTGTCTGTCTTTGTTACAAGATTGATCACATTGTTTATACTATGGAATGAAATTTCTTCTCTATGTATCAGATTCTGCTCTGAAATAATGCAACTGGTGATAGATATGGATGACCAGTTAACAGAATGGCCTTATTCGATAAGTTTGAGGGATTGAAGTATGTGATGGATGATGAGAAGGGGGAATAAAGTTAGAATATGCAATGGGAAGGAGTAGAAAAGGTCATCTGCCAGAAAGTTTGTATTGTTGTCCATGTTTTCAGAGTATTTTCAAGTTATATTCAAATATATTTCTGTCCGTTAAGCTCAAATTAAACTTTTTGGCCCCTCATAGTAATAGAAACTCTTCTAATGTTGTGATGGTCAAAAAAGCTTAGCAGAGTGTGGAAAGTTTAATTTTTATTTATAAGTGACTTTCTTCGTTCATTCATATTGCAAGCCATCCTTTAGAATCCTGCTTTGGAACATGACACTTGTCTTGGGTTAATGTTAGGAGGTGGAATGTTAGCTCTGGTTCAGAAAAAATCAAAAGTGTGACCTTGAGGGTAACATTTTTTTTTCCAAGTGTATAACCTTGAAAACTTTAGATGTGTTAACTAGCACTGGGGACGTTTTTATATTTTAACCTATGACTTTTTTGTTCTATCAGGGTGTTCGAGATCTCTTAAAAGTGATTTTGGAGAAAACCTTAACAATTCCCAATACAGTGAGCTCAGCTGTAGTACAGCAGCTTCTAGCAGCAAGAGAGGTAAACATGTCTGCAATTCATTGATCATATCCTTAAAAAAGTCTAGTTTTACATAGTTCTGTGCTTTTAAAACTTATGGTAGCTTGTAAAACGTTCCACTTCTTTACTTCTACAAAAATCGTGTTTTAAAGGTTCTATTTCACTTCCATTGTTATTTCAGAGGGAAATTTTATATTTTAATTAATTCATGGTTTTTAACTATGAAAGCAACAATATTGATATTAAAGTATTTTCAACCATTTTAAAACATCAGCCTGGACAACTTAAAAGACCTTTGTGCTTTGTAACTAATGTTGCAAGAATTGTTAGTCTGTTGCCTTCCTATTAGAGTCTACCAATAATTGATGCATTTTCAATGTTTCTTACTATCAGCAGTCATTTTAGTATTTATTAATCTTCATTTTTAGATAGTCACATATAAACAAATTTTTTATGCTACAATTTAAGCCCAGTGAATCCATGAAGTAATATCTCTACTTTTTAATACCATAGTTCTTGTTGTTGTTGCATTTAAGGGGCTTATCTGTGGGACTAGTCAGAATAATAACATCACCCTCTTATTTTTCTTAGGTTATAGCATATATCTTGGAAAGAAATGCTTGTTTATTACCAGCATATTTTGCAGTCACAGAGATCAGGAAATTATATCCTGAGGGAAAACTTCCACACTGGGTAAATTTGATATTTTCTAAAATTTTTAATAGAAAGTTTTATTAAAAATCGTTATATTAATCTGATTTTTTGTGTGCTTATTCTTTTAATGATCACTTTATTCTTAGATAATAATGTGATTTTTTTGTGTGCTTATTCTTTTTACACTTTATCCTTAGATAATACGTAATATGTATTTCTTTCATTTCTCTGCCATCCTGCTGAGACAGTTTATATATTCTGTGATGAAATATACATAGCTTCATCAAATAGCTAAGAACATGGTGGTATGACCTGGCTTAATTCAGGAAGAAATGAACTGGTCAGTAATTGTTTGGAAGGAAGCAAAAGAGAACTAACCTTTGAGTAATTTTATGTGCCAGGAATTGTACTAAATCTTTACATATTATCTCATTTTATGTAAATGATTCTTGTATTCAGAGCAATCTTGATTTTATTTTTATACTTTTTTGTTTTGTTTTGTGTCAGTTACTTGGAAACCTGGTATCAGACTTTGTGGACACCTTCAGGCCCACAGCAAGGATCAACTCCATTTGCGGTAGGATTATAATTCAAAATATACTAAATAGTACCTGGTCTTTAGTGATCTGACTATTGAACAAAGTTGATGGATGGTATCTTATACATGTCTTGGTGACTTGTTATTTTAGTATAACTTTAGGAGCTTAATAATGTCCTTTTACTTGCTTCAGGTACTTTGTGTGTTAAGTACAGGGAAGGAAAAGCAACTGTCTGGACTGGTCTAAGCTTCAGATAGAACCATTCTAGAAGATGTGTTTCCTGGTGATTAGAGGGAACTTTTAATAGAGCTAGTAAAGCACCATGGAATCTCTAGGCAACTGGAAGTCGCAGTAGATCTGCCCCTCGATTATCTGACTCTCTCAGCCCATTCCAATTTACACCTTTGCTCTGTATTTCATTTATTTTGTTTTCCATTTTTTCATGTTTGTTAGATTCTCAGAATTTTCTTTTAAAAATAAGCACGTGATTTGCAGTTTTTGCAGTGCTCATATATATTCCTGAATAATTTCTAGAAATCATGGTGGCCTCAGAACAGCCTGGAATATAGACGTTATTTAGTCAATGATGAAGTTTTTAGCACTTTCTGTGAGTCAGGTGCTATTCTGGACACTGGAAATACAAAAACTAAACAGACACTAGACAGATAATTCTTAGGCTTTTAGTTTTTGTAACTGAGTAGATATTGACATCATTTAATGAATTATGGAAGGATTGAGAAGGATGATGACGAATTTAGTTTAAGTTATGTTGAACTTGAGGTGCCTGTGGGACATCGCAGTGACAGTATTTATCAGGCATTTGGATACATGAACTGATTGATGGTCATATACTACATCTAAGGCTTCTAGGAGCATCATTTTTAAAGTTACTCAGGTTGACCCTAGATTAAGCGTCTGTAAACTTTTTCTATAAATGGTGATATAACAAATATTTGAGGCTCTGGGGGCTATACAGTCTGCTGCAACTACTCAACTCTGCCATTACAGTGCAAAAGCAACAGTGTTCCAGTACAGCTTTACAAAAACAGGCGGATTTTGTCCATGGATTGTAGCTTGCCGACCTCTGTCCCTGGACAAATGCAACATTTGTGAGTTTAGAAGGCCTGTACAAATTGGTCTTTAACCATCTGGGCTAAAAATAATCAAAGAAAATTCCCAAACTTATATCTAATTAAAACATATTTTTAACCAGTGCCTGGTTCAGCATAGATGTTCATTAAATAGTTGTAGAGTGAATGAAGGACCAGGCATTGCTATGTTCACATTTATTTAGAAACATTTTTTTGTAATGCATACAGGCCGTTGCAGCCTTCTGCCAGTTGTAAATAACTCAGGCGCCATTTGTAATTCATGGAAATTGGACCCTGCAACTCTCCGTTTTCCTTTGAAAGGCCTCTTGCCATATGATAAGGTATGTTACTAAATACGATGGAACTTTCTCCATCCGTCTAAGAGTCTTCATCCTGGAGTATTTGATGTGTAATGCTAAACTGTCTCTTCATAGACTGAAGAAGTAAATATTTAATGAAAGATAGTTTATGGTTTATCATGATTTCAATATCCAAGTACCGCCTGTGGTTTATGATATTGCAGGTGTCTATGTTCCAATGGTCCACTTCTGGCAAAGCACTTGGTGTTAGAAAATTGAAGTTTTTAATTGATTCCTTGTTTTCACTTTTCCTTTACAAAGCAGGGACCAAAAATGAGTTTGCAGCGTCCCTAAAATTTGAGGAGTGAGCCTCCTGTTTGTTAGATTTTTTTCAGAAGGGGAGGACAAAAGTAGAGTAGAAATTTCTCAAAGGAAAAAAATCCACAGATATCCATAAAATGAAATGTGTGATATAGACATAAAGCTATAATGAAATATGACATTTATTTTATTATCTTGGGGTTTGGAGTAGTGACAGAGCAGGGTATGGGGAGGGCAAGATAGTTATCATGTAAATGTTTTCATGTCAAAAATGACATAGACAGTGATTAGGAAACTTCCAAAAGTGAGGATTGTAAAATAGTGCAACTAAAGTGACAATGCTGGGTTCTTGGCATATTAGTCAGCAAAACCTTAGAAGATGAAAAAGTGGAAAACTAAATGGAATTTGCAATCATGATAGCAGTAATAATGAAAACAGAGGAACTTATTGTGAACTTACTATGTGCCAGGCACTGTTTTAAGAGCTTACTTTGCAACAACTTTTATTCTTAACTATCATCTTAATATTTCCATTATCCAGATGATGAAACTGAGACATTGAGTGGGGTAGTAACTTGACTAAAAGGCCCCACATTTAGGAAATAGTATAGTCAGGACTTGAACTCTTAACCCGTGTGCTATCAAGTCCTCTCCAAATTTGGAAATGATGTCTATGTTTACACTTGTAGGAGAATGAATAGAAACTGCCTCTTTGATTAGATTTCTGGGGAAAAAAATCCTTTCCCTACAGTGATGCTTAAGACTTCCACGTGACTGTAGCTGAAGCCATTTCTAACTTTTCCTCTATGACCTTGGGCAAGTCCCTTCACCTCAGTTACATCATTTATCAAATGAGGGGTGGGAACAGATTAATTGTAAGCACTAAAATCCTATGATTTTTTTCCACTAGATACTGCCTACTCTGTGAAGGTAACAAGTGCCTTTAGAGGATTTTTTGATCCCAATTTCAAATTATTTGAATTAACATTAACTTTGATCTTGAAGCAATAATTTTCTTTATTTTCTTTAAAGGATCTGTTTGAACCACAGACTGCTTTGTTGAGATATGTTTTGGAGCAGCCTTATTCCAGGGATATGGTCTGCAATATGCTAGGTTTAAATAAGCAGGTACTGTACTGTGCTGGAAACCTAGTAAATTCTGCATAGAATCTGCACTATTCTTTTCTCTTTTCTTTGCTATAGCTAACTGAGCAAAACAGTTAAGAACTATTCGGTGATTTTTTTTTTTAATATATGGTTTATTAAACAATGTATTGTTCTTATCATTTATATATTGCTTTAAGAATATTTAAATTAAGAAGGAGATATTTTAAAAATTGGTTTATTTTGCATTGCTTTTTTTTCTATAAGGCCAGTTTCAAGTATACCTTTTGCCAGAGAAACCTACACATGACTTAACCATAATTTTTGACTTTTTTTGTTGTTTGGGTGTCTATTTTTATAACCCTTGGTATTTTCAGCATGGCCTCAATTGCTGATTTTTTTTTTTTTCTTTTTGGTGTGTGTTTGTTTTTGGTGGTTTAACATGTGGGAGGGTTTGTGCTGACTCTGGGTTCCTTGAGGCTGGCCTCATAGTCACTGTTTTGTCTTTTCTTTTTTTCTTCCTTTATTTTTGTTCTGTCCTGTCTTGTCCTGCCCATCCTCCAATGCTCTAGACCTTGAACATTGCTCAGGTATGTTCACAACCTTACTGTTGTATTGTGACTAACGATACGCTGGCCGCTTTGTAGCCACTGATTCCATTTAGAGAATACATGTATGGTCGGGGCTTGAAATTGGCAGGACCATGCTGAGACCAAGGCCACTAAAATGAATTTCTTCTTGGGATATGAGAGTTGTTTTTGGTGGATTGTTTTTGTTTTTGGTTTTTGGTGTTTGTTTTTTTTTAATATTCTTTTTTTTAATCAAATCAAGAGACAACACCTGGCACATGATAAAGCCTGTCACTTTTTTGATGGGTTGTTTTTCCTTCCCACTCCATTTTACTGTTTTTCATACTTTAGGGCTAAAGCTAGCCTGGTGGAATTTTCAGAGATGGAAAGATTTGTGGTGGCCTTTATCTTTCCAGACTATTAAAACATAAACAAACAACAACATCAATAAAAATACTTACGTTGCTTTGCCTAAAAACAAAAACAAATTAAAAACAAAACAAAAAAGAGAACAAAAGCACTTTAACAGAGATATGTTACTTTTAAAAGTTGGAGTGGTACGCTTTACATGGGGAAGTTTTTTTGGAAACATGGAGATTGACTAAGAAATGTCGCACTCTTAGGTGACCCCACACCTGCTTGACAAACACCCTTCTTTGTCAGTCTTTGCCAGAAGTGTCCTCCTCCTGCAGTGAGCGCCTCGCAGCTGAAGTCCACCTGTGGCAGGAGGAACACGAAATGGCCAAACTTTATAAACCAAACTCTTATACAGTCCCAAGTCTGTTCCAGGACTTTTCACCTTTGAGATTTTAAGCAAAATAGTGGTTCTCATTATTTTTGTTAAAAATTTTTGAGCCCAACATATTAAAATAGACCAGCTTTTTGATTTTAAAAAGACATTCTTGTCTAGGTTATATAAAATAGCGTTGCTGTTTGCAATACTATAGTGAAGGTTGTGCCAGTGCTTCCATTTATAAAGCCCTATTTTTAAGGACATATAGCTTGGCCATAAAACTTGCTCAGTGTTGAAACTTTGCATGCCAAACCTCACCCTAGTAGCAGTATCTCTTTTATTATTTTAAGTTTTTTCTTCTGAAAAATTTACCAAGTCTCCTTGTTTGGACAAGCCTTTGTTCATGTGAAACTGAAACTGCTTCACCCCACAGTATCTGACAGTTAACCTCACATAACCTGTCAATGTAACATCTTAAACACCAAGTCTTTAACTCTGATCAGCTTTCACTTGAGTTAGAGGTAAGTATTCAGTGAACCTTGAAAGAATGCTTCATGCTATGTCTTAAAACTAATTTTTGCAGTGCACTTTAAGGCATACTTGACTCAGTTTCTTTTTGCAGTTTGATGAATAAATGTACCCATGGTCATTTGAGCTGCAAGTACCTTCCCCCAGATATCCTTAGCCATCCTTAGCTTTTTGCTTTTGGGGGCAGCTCGTCTCAAACTAGAAATTGACAAAATTTAGAGAAGGGTGTTTCTGATCTGATCCTTTCAGTAACAAGTTTCAACCTAAAAAAAGTTTATGACTAAGACATAAATCCGTAAAAAATAAAGTTTATAATGGAAATGCTGACAGAACATTATTAATATTGATCTCACTGTAGTGTAAACATTGTCAAAAGTTCACAATTCATCATTAATTGTTTTGGGAGAAAACTGTAGTGAGCGCACTTGTAAGATAATATGCTGCATTGACTTGATATATTATTTTTACCACCTGGAGAGTAGGATAGAAAATGAGAGCACACTGTATAAGAAGCATATGATTAAAAATAAACAAGTTATCTCATCACATCTTTTATCATTACAGAACTATATCCTGCACTATACTTTCTTGTCCTCTCTCTAGCAATGCAATAATTTACTTAAAGCTTTGAAACCTTTTAAGAGCTGTCCATATTGCATTTTCCAGTAGGAATTGGGCTATGGTATTTTATCCTAAAATTGGTTGCATTCAGAAGGTCATAAATAGCCCAGTTCTGTGACCAGCAAGGTAGTGTTCACAGTGTAAGAATCCTGTTTTGTATATTTGCACAAGAGTTTGTATTCTTTGTACTGAATAAGAGCATCACAAAACAGATTCACTCCTCAAGCTCTTTTGTGGTGGTATATGAACTCTGGCTACCCTGAAACAGTGAAGTACTAGACTGATCGCTCAGTTTATCCTTAAAAGGCACCATTGAACGTGGTACTAACTGGCATGGGACTCCAGTTCTGATTGGTAGAGAATATGATAAATGACATACAATGGGATTTTTCTTCCCAACCTGTCCTAAATAGATACTGCTTTAAAATTGATTTCTGGCACTGAAATAATGATTTTAAGTTAACTTACGCCCACCTAAGTACAATATGTTAAAATTGCACCACAGAAGCAGTACCAAAACTTATATGAAAATGTCAGGGGCCACTTAATATAGGATATGCTTACTAAGACGGAAAGCATTATCATTTGCCATTTTAAATAGTGGTGGGAAAAAATCAGGGGCATGGGTGGGGCTTAATGTTAATGTTTCTGTTAATTCCTTGTGCCTGATTTTCAGCATTTACCAAAACTGAAAATTTAATACAAATTTCCGATACAGTTTGAGCTGTTATGCAGAAATTGCATTGTTAAAATACTGAATTTAGATTCTTATTGTTAACACAGGCTTTAACTAAACATACATATACATATGATGTAAACTAATTCAATTTGTATGCCTATATCTTAAGACTTAAATTTATGAAAGCTTTCAGCAAGTTGTGAATAGCCATAGACATAGCATCCGTTGGCTACCAGAATTATCACACCCTGTGACTGATAATTAGCCTTTATTCACAGATCATTAAACTGATTTACGAATTTTCATTTCTTCCACTTTATAAAACTTACGTGGTGGAGAATCTTAATTTTAATGTAATTATCTTTTAGCAGTTGAAAACTAAAGCAAAACTTATTCTAAAGTAGTTAGCACAGATCATTTTATATTCCAGGTTTTTCCCTCTTTTTTTTTTTTTTTTTTTTGGTATTATTAAAATTGGCGAGTAAAAAAAGGAACATGTGTAAGCTATCCCTAAACTTGGTGTGAGAACTATCCTTGGATTTAACCAAAAACATCCGGGAAATATAGAGTTCATTCTAATAGATGTTCTGCTACCCTCAGACCAACCAGTGCATTTGGTGCCGTAGAGATTCCTGACTGATTTAATTGTTAACAGAAAATCTGGGGGTAGTCTTGAGTCATGGTATATACTGAAAGCTTATCAGCTTTGACTGTAAATTTCCTAGTTGTTCTTACTTTGCCGAAATCTTAATATTTTTGGTTTTCCTCTAAATCATTAACTATATGACCATCAATCACTGCAGTCCTAAAAATATGTAGGTAAAAATCCAGTTCTCTGAAACAAATAGCTAATACTAATAAGGGAAACTCAAAAATGACCCAGGTGCTAAACACCAATTTTGTTTAGTTTATTCTTTTTTCCTGAAGCAGACTGATGGAAGACCATCATGGATGGAGGAATAGATGACAAATTGGTTAGTTTCCAACTAGCAGCACATTCCCATCACTGAAGAAAAATTCCTACTGGAAATTCTGGCTTTACTTCTTTTCACAAATTTTTCTGACTCTTGTATACTTTGAATGATCTCGCTCTAAATTTGTGTTGTCTGACACATTTCTTAGGTTGTTGGTGGTTGGCAGAACTAGTGAATTTCAAGCCCTGTACACAGTAGTTGTGCATGCTGATTTAAGAAATAGTTTGTAGTGTTGTCTGTTGCACTTTGCTCTGCTTCATAATGATAATTACATTTGGAGGAAAAGTACTGTAGTCCCAGCTGGTGGTGTTAATATTGCTCTTCGTAAACCTGTAATGTGATTGAACTGTGATCATGGCATTGTGTTTTTGGAAAAAATATGAAACAACCATTGATGCTTACTGTTTTGGATAGATGTTTGTTTTATTTGCATGCTTTAAGAAAGTGCAGCTATATTGGAGCTTTACAAGTTTGGAGCTGGCAGAAAGCATGCAAAAGAGGGGATGCTCTTCATTATGTTCTGTTTTTTTCCAAATTTGTCCCCATTTTGCATTTTTCCCCTAAATTTAAGGAAATCATATCCCTTTTTCATGGCAAAAGACTAATAATCACATCTAAAGTTTATAGGGAAAGCATCTATGTTAGTATTGTATTCATTAGAAAGGCTTCCAACTGCCTGGCTATTGAGTCATATAACATTTTATTAAAAGTATAAAAATGGCTTAAAATATGGCTTAACATATTTCTTTTGGTAAAAGTACATTTTTTAAAATCACTTTAAAAAAGCATAAATCTTTTTGCCTCTAGAAAGGGAAGTTGCATTTTCATTTTTAGTGTTTAAACTCAATTCTTTTTCTTGTTTTAGATTTTTAAAATAGTCTAATTTAAAATTAAAGCTGCATTATGTTTGGCTTCTAAGAGGGAAGAGCAGAGATTTAACTTTGAGATCAAGGTTTTTTTTTTTTGTAGAGGAAGTTTTCCTTTCAGTATCAGATCAATACCACACGTTGAAAAATAGACATTGAGTAATCTGGAAGCTATTTAGATATACCTCTGTATATAAAGTTAGTGTAAACATGTGGTGATTACTTTTAAATAAATAGATCACACACTGCTTTGTTTGCTCTCCTGTCATAGTATTTAATTCCTGGAAATCCAGGGTTTTCATATTTTGAGCTAGATTGCAAACTTAATACTGTTATCCCCATTTCGTTTGTCTTTTAAATGATCTTTGTTCAAAAAATAAATAACAAAATTTTCTACTGTGTAGTGCCCTTTGTCATATTGGAACAATGATGTCTATAGTGAAAGTCAAAAGTTAATGGGAAGGCTGTTTTGTGTGAGACCTGAAAAATAATTTTTTATGATACTCGTCCTCTATGATAATGTAACATGATGCAGCTTTAACAGACTAAATCTAACCTTAACTTTCTAAGTTCAACTTCATTCCATGCTTCTCAGCCTCTTGTTACGATTAATGCCCATTAACTGGTAACTTCTGAAACTAACCGGGAGGCTTTTGGAATACTGTATTTAATCTCTGCCCTACAGCACAAGCAGCGCTGCCCTGTGCTGGAGGACCAGTTGGTGGATCTGGTGGTTTATGCCATGGAGCGATCGGAGACCGAGGAGAAGTTTGATGACGGGGGAACAAGCCAACTCCTCTGGCAGCATCTCTCGAGTCAGCTCATTTTCTTTGTGCTTTTCCAGTTTGCAAGTTTTCCACATATGGTCCTTTCTCTTCATCAGAAGGTAAGTACCACACCCTTTGCCAGAGCCACTTTACCTGTTGATTAGTATGTTTTAGACTGGTGTGGATGTTACCTAGTGAACAGAAGTTCCGAGCTCTGATTTCTGTTTTGTTCAGTGCCTTTATGATTTCTTAACTTCTCATTTTCTTGTCACCATAAAAACTGCATTCACTTATTCATTCCACATGTTCACAGTGCAAGGACCAGGAGATACAAAATGAAAAGGCACTAGTATAGTACCCTCAAAGAGCTCTTTACCGGTGGGAAGATATAGGTATAAACAATTTGATTATAATATTATAGTTCACATAATGGAAGCATGTTTCCTTGTGATAGGAATGAGAGAATAGTCCTTATTAAAGACATCAGGAATGGCTTTCTCAAAGGGATCTTGAAACTATTACTTGAAAGGCAAGTAGAAATTTGCCAAGAGGAAAAGATAGGAAAGTGTTTCCATAACAATAAGATGGTCATTTGGAAAGGGACAAAAGTGTGTGATAGCTGGAAAGAAAAATGTAAAAGGGAAAGTGTTGGTGAGATGAAGAAAGCAGGAAGGTAAGGCCAGACATGGAGAACTTTATATGACCCTGTGTTTGTTCTGAGTTAAATTTACTTTGGGAAGCAAATGAGGAAGGGAATGACATCATTATATACAAGTTGGAAAAATTACTGCTAATGACCACATGTAGGAAGACAGTGATGTAGAGATGGATGGAGCCAAAATCAGAAGCAAAGAAATTAGTAAGGGAGCTGTTGCAGTGGTCCGGGTGAGAGATGCTGAAGACCTAAACCAGGACAGAGAGGAGGAGCCAGAAACCCGGTATGCTGGGAGGTGAATACGACTTGGTGACAATAGGTGACAGGGAGTAACAGGAATCTAGGATCACCCACTGGTTTCTGCTTAGACAGGTGAATGAAAGAGTAGAACAATGAATCCGAAACAGGGAATACAAGTGGAAGAGTAAGTTGTGGAAAGGGTGGTTTTAGGCATAAGGCTTTGGACACATTGAATAGGAATAAAATAGTGTTGTTGTATCTATAACATCTTGATAGTCTAGATTATTTGGGGGAAATATTTTCATAAGAGTTGTTAAAATCCTTTCAACCACCACTTACCCACCACCCCGATCACCACCACTGGTTTCTGTTATAATCTACAGGAAACCAGGAAACCAGTTGTGTTGGATAACCAGTCCTTGAGGAGTAAAAACAATAAATTTCATCCTTTTGGTATAATAAAGTACTCGTGTTTTGATGAAATATTTTTCGTAATATTCCAAAATTAAACTTGATTCTCATGCATACATTATCGACTTAATCATGTTTTAAAACATTTAATTTTTGATATGCATAGTTGTTTTGGAGGTCAGGGAGAAAACATATAATATTAAAATAATTTAAAAGGCTTTGCTGGGTGTGCCTTGAGTGGAGAAAAAGTAATTAGTAAATGTAAAACTTAGATGCTATAAATCACAGCAAGATCCTTTCTGACCCACCTCCTAGAGAAATGGAAATAAAAACAAAAATAGACAAATGGGACCTAATGAAACTTCAAAGCTTTTGCACAGCAAAGGGAACCATAAACAAGACCAAAAGACAACCCTCAGAATGGGAGAAAATATTTGCAAATGAAGCAACTGACAAAGGATTAATCTCCAAAATTTATAAGCAGCTCATGCAGCTCAATAACAAAAAAACAACCCAATCCAAAAATGGGCAGAAGACCTAAATAGACATTTCTCCAAAGAAGATATACAGACTGCCAACAAACACATGAAAGAATGCTCAACATCATTAATCATTAGAGAAATGCAAATCAAAACTACAATGAGATATCATCTCACACCAGTCAGAATGGCCATCATCAAAAAATCTAGAAACAATAAATGCTGGAGAGGGTGTGGAAAAAGAGAACCCTCTTGCACTGTTGGTGGGAATGTAAATTGATACAGCCACTATGGAGAACAGTATGGAGCTTCCTTAAAAAACTACAAATAGAACTACCATATGACCCAGCAATCCCACTACTGGGCATGTACCCTAAGAAAACCATAATTCAAAAAGAGTCATGTACCAAAATGTTCATTGCAGCTCTATTTACAATAGCCCAGAGATGGAAACAACCTAAGTGTCCATCATCGGATGAATGGATAAAGATGTAGCGCATATATACAATGGAATATTACTCAGCCTTAAAAAGAATGAAATTGAGCTATTTGTAATGAGGTGGATAGACCTAGAGTCTGTCATACAGAGTGAAGTAAGTCAGAAAGAGAAAGACAAATACCGTATGCTAACACATATATATGGAATTTAAGAAAAAAAAATGTCATGAAGAGCCTAGGGGTAAGACAGGAACAAAGACGCAGACCTACTAGAGAATGGACTTGAGGATATAGGTAGGGGGAAGGGTGAGCTGTGACAAAGCGAGAGAGAGGCATGGACATATATACACTACCAAACGTAAGGTAGATGGCTAGTGGGAAGCATCCGCATAGCACAGGGAGATCAGCTCAGGGAAATCAGCTCGGTGCTTTGTGACCGCCTGGAGGGGTGGGATAGGGAGGGTGGGAGGGAGGGAGGCGCAAGAGGGAAGAGATATGGGAACATATGTATATGTCTAACTGATTCACTTGGTTATAAAGCAGAAACTAACACACCATTGTAAAGCAATTATACTCCAATAAAGATGTTTAAAAAAAAAGATGCTAACTTTCTGAGAACAAGGTTTCTCTTTCTTTTTTCTTTAAACTTTACTGTATCTGTTTCTTTAACTGGCTGTGTAGATTTGTATTTAAACATTTTTTACAGTTAGCAGGGCGAGGACTGATTAAAGGCAGAGATCATCTGATGTGGGTTCTCTTGCAATTCATTTCTGGAAGTATTCAGAAAAATGCACTAGCTGATTTTCTCCCTGTCATGAAGCTCTTTGACCTTCTGTACCCAGAAAAAGAAGTAAGTTTTATTAAATAGTTAACAATGTGATTAGAATTATGTCTAATTTATGTTTAAGGATTTTAGTGTGATTTTGTGAAAAGAGCACTGGACTTGAAAGCTGGAAACACGGTTCTTTTCCCAGTTTTTGTGATTGCTGTGATCATGGGATAGACATTCGGTTTTTCTTGACATTAGTTTACTCCTGTATAAAGTGATGAAATTGAACTAGATTATTTTTGAAGTTTATCTTAAATCACAGTTGAACATCTAGTATGACAAGCTCTTTCTCTACCTTCTAAACAGGGTTACAATTTTTAAAAGCATAAAACTGTTTTAATCTATACACAGTTGAATGACGACATAATATCAGTATCTGTTAATATGGTTTTTTTGGTTGTTTGCCAATTGAGTGTGTCACACTAGTGTTTTATTATATAAGGTATTTGAGTAAAATATGGTATATATTGATGATTGTCATTTTTTAGAAACATTTTATTATGGAAATTTTTAAATGCACAAAAAAATGTAGAGTAAATAGAAAAAGACACTCCTGTCCCATCACCAAGAATTTTTTTTTTTTTTTTTGGCTGCGTTGGGTCTTCATTGCTGTGTGTGGACTTCTCATTGCAGTGGCTTCTCTTTGCTGCAGAGCACAGGCTCTAGGTGCACAGGCTTCAGTAGTTGCAGCACGCGAGCTTATTTGCTCTGCAGCATGTGGGATCTTCCCAGACCAGGGATCGAACCCGTGTCCTCTGCAATGGCAGGTGGATTCTTAACCACTGTGCCACCAGGGAAGTCCAAGAAATATTCTTATTTCATCTTCTTTCCTCATCTTTTTGATTAATGCCGATGATTTTAAAGCAAATTCCAGACATCCGTGTCATTTCACCCATCAATAAACAATGTTTTATGTTACTCATTTAGATTGCATGTCTCTTATATGTTCTTGGAAAGCATATATGTGACTTTTAGAAACTCTGTATTCATATTTATCACACTCAGTAAGATAATGATGTGATTAATTTTTTTCATAATGATGTGTTTAATTTTTAAAGAATAAAACTTTTTTTAATAAATTTATTTGATTATTTATTTTCGGCTTCATTGGGTCTTCATTGCTGCACGCGGGCTTTCTCTAGTTGCGGCGAGCGGGGGCTCCACTTCGTTGCAGTGCGCAGGCTTCTCGTTGCGGTGGCTTCTCTTGCTGTGGAGCACGGGCTCTAGGCGTGCGGGCTTCAGTAGTTGTGGCTCGCGGTCTCTAGAGTGCAGGCTCAGTAGTTGTGGCACACGGGCTTAGTTGCTCCGTGGCATGTGGGTTCTTGCTGGACCAGTGCTCGAACCCGGGTCTCCTGCACTGGCAGGCAGATTCTTAACCACTGTGCCACCAGGGGAGTCCAAGAATAAAAATTTAATGATTATGAATGCTTTGTGGCAGTAGGAAAAGCTTGACTAAGCACCTGTGGATTTCAGTTATTTTCTTGGCAAGTAAAAACAATCTTGTAGTAGTTTCAATATTTGATAGCTGTTAGATCTTCTGATTTGTGTTATTGAACAGTCAAAGGACAGTTGGAGCTAAATTATGAGATACAGCAGAAATGGATTACTAAAATATATATAATTAGTTAATTCTACTCTTTCTTATATTTAAATTGTTCTTTTCTAGTTTATCCCAGTTCCTGACATTAACAAACCCCAGTCAACTCATGCCTTTGCAATGACCTGCATTTGGATTCACCTCAATAGAAAAGCCCAAAATGACAACTCCAAGCTACAGATTCCAATACCTCATTCCCTAAAGCTTCACCATGAGTAAGTTGTTTGTAACTTGACAGTTCATTTCTTTTAATTTAATAAATAGTGGATTGTAGACTAATATTGGTCTCAGTATTTATGTGAAGTATGGAAATCTTCCCACATCCACTAGAGGTAAGAGTAAATATTTAATGTGTACGTTATAACTAAGGGAACCTGATCAGTTGCAGCAGAAAGCAACTAGAAGATTAACCAAGCCTGTTTATATGTATGTGGAGATATATATTTATATATATATTTTTTAATTTTCAGGTCTACGCTTTTACATGTTTTACCTTAGTTAAAATACTTAATTTCCAAAACTATGTGAAAATGTTTCAAAATTGTTTAAGTACTTGGAACTTGAGCATGATCTGACTGGGATATCTTTCACTCCCTGGGCTGCCAGGATTGCTTGAGCTGATCTGGCTGGCATGCTCCCTTACATCATTTCCAAAGCTGCGATTACTCAAAGAAGATGCCCTCTTTTAGATAGGACTGGGCTTCCGTCAAGGGTGTTAGGAATAGCTGAACTTCTGAAAAGGACTGTCAGGTCTCTTCATAGGAGACTGTAGGGTAGTCAGACTTCACATTTCGTTTGGCTTTCATTTTATGAGGTAACCCTTAACCATTTTTTCTTAGTGACATCTGTAATGAAGGTATATTATTGTACTTAAGCAAATAGATAAGTAGAAGACTAGTTCATGAATCTGTGAGTTATTTCTTCATTATCTGAATCTTTGTACAGTATATATAGTACATACTTAACAACCATTCAGTGTTCACTTATCATTACATTCTTTCTGAAATGCTTCTCAGTCTTTTATATGTGTTAACACTATGTTTTGGGCAGAAACTATAATACCTATAGAAATAAATATATAGTTGCATGAAATTAAACTTTTTTAGAAATGCAAATTACCTTTCTAGAAATTATTTGCATTTTTTTTCTGTTGAATGGAACTTGAAATTTTAGGTTCCTACAGCAGAGTCTTAGAAATAAAAGTTTACAGATGAATGACTATAAGATCGCCCTGCTGTGTAATGCATACTCTACAAATTCAGAATGTTTTACATTACCCATGGGAGCTCTGGTAGAAACTATTTATGGAAATGGAATTATGAGGATACCTCTTCCTGGAACGAGCTGTTTGGCTTCAGGATCTATTACTCCCTTACCAATGAACCTCCTGGATTCATTGACAGTTCATGCCAAAATGAGGTATGTTCTTTCTTATTTATTTCGTCCTATGCCAGGGAATTGATATCAGCGCAGCAAAGACTTGATTTCATGATTATGTGTGTATATTTTATGGCCAGGTATATTTTTAAAAACCTTTAGGTTTATTTTATTACAAAAATGTTATTGTTTATTATAGGAATTCTAGAATATACAAATAAACCCAAAGAAAATGAAAATAATTGCTATAATCCCTCCATAAGAAATAAGCATTGTAAAATTATATTTATATATATGTTTTGAGTCTTTTTTCTATGTATAAATATATGAATTTATAGGGGGTATTTTTGTTTTTTCAAAATGTGTTCTTAACTACAGTACTATTTTATAACCGCCTTTTTCTCACATAATCTATTACACACCTGTTTTTTGGTTTTTTTTAATTAAACATGTTTTTAGATCTAGTGCTCTTCAGGAACATGTTTTAATTGCTACAAAGAAGTCTTTTGTGTGTCTATGTATGATTCTTTAGTCAGTTCCACATAGTTGGATACTGAGATTGCAGTGTCTCAGTGTTATAAAGATGGCTATGAAGATTATCTTTCTGGCTGTCTTTGCACCTTTCTGGCTGTCTTTGCACCTTTCTGGCTGTCTTTGCACCTATCCATAATTCCATTTTTATCAAATAATTTGCTGGAAGTAGAATTGCTGAGTCCAGGGATGCAAAAACTGTAATATCTTTCCTATGTTGACTGTACATAAGAGTGCTTTTAGAATTGACATTTATGGTTTCTAAAAGACAGAAAGGGCTGTGTTGGGTGTGATTCTAGAACCTCAAGTGCCCATAGGAGCCAAGCTGATAATGTAAGTGAGTGACGCCTGCCTGGGGCTGCGTGAAGGCGAGTCAGGTAATAGTGTGCACGGAAGCCTGCGTGTATAGAGGGGTTGAGGCTGACTGGAGCGGGAGGGGCTCAACTTAATGGTGCTGCCACTTGTGCTAATTTCTGCAGTGTAAGAATGAACATTAGTGTATCTAGTTCTTGTTTTTTTTGGAAAGGGCTTTTATTTCTAGACTCTCAACCATTAAGTGTTGGCTCAAACTTCAAACACTGCCTAGGTCAAAGAGAATGTATGTGTGGACCTCCAGGTGGGGGGTCATTGATTCTAGAAAAAACATGCTCTTTTTCAAATGGTTAACATTGTGCTAGAATTATACAAGCGCTTTACTGGCATATGTGACAAAATTGAGGAAAGTCCCTTTAGTACCTAATATTTGGGTCTTACCAGTGATTTGTTAAGTAATTCTGTAACAAAAGTTAATTTCTTAAATGGCTTTAGTTACATATTTGAAAAAGAAACAGCCTAAAACCATTCGAGCATGTACCCAAATTTTGAGTTGGGTACATGAGTTGTACCCAAATTTTGCTTTTCTGTGAGCAGAGAGATCCTGAGGCACATTGAAAGCAGCGTGGAAACCAGAATTAGTCTCAGGTTGTACAGTGCATCACTACCATGTGTCCTGTACAACCTAAATGATTAAAACAGAGCTGATTCATTTCATATATTTAAGTTCAGATTTATACCAAGTTCTCAATAAGTAGAATAATTCCTGTGTTTATGTCAAAAGTAATGAATTTTTATTTTCTTTTATTTTAATATGTTGTTTCTCCTCAGCCTTATCCACAGCATTGCTACCAGAGTGATAAAACTTGCTCATGCAAAGTCCAGTGTGGCCTTGGCTCCAGCCCTAGTGGAAACGTACAGCCGTTTATTGGTCTATATGGAAATAGAGTCTTTGGGCATCAAAGGATTTATCAGTAAGACAGGACTTTCTGGTGTTTTTAACCATTAACGCTTCCATTCATTCAACGTATACTTTTCTAGTTGCTAGGGATATAGCAGTGTACAGAAATCACTGCCATCGTAGAGATTACCTGCTAAATGAGGAAGACAGACAAAAAATGTAAATAATCGAAATATGGAATATGTCAGGTGATGAACCTTACAGAGAAAAATAAAACAAAAAAGAGGGATAGACCCTCACAGAGGGTCAAGGGAGTGGGATGCATGTTTTAAAGTAAAGTTATGGTTAAGAAAGGGGGGGCGTGTAATTGTGCTAGGTGCTTGGGATGCAGTGAGCAGGACAGACATGATGCCTGTACTCATATAAAAACCAGCGGTCCCATTTGCCTCTCTTTCTGGTTTGCCCGGGGCAGCAATGAGTACCAAGTCTGACTGGCAATAGGCAGGGGGTGTTCCTGCATTGCAGAAGACATTGTACGACGTCTGTTGGTTGTTATGCAGTTCTAAATAATAGATATTTTCTAATATGGAAGTGTTTTTCTGATTTGAGGTAATTTTAACTTTTTATTAATACAGTATCATTTTAACCATGGTTACTCTTTTTTCCAGATAATTGAAAGTCAAATTAAACTTTATTAACAGGGAGGAGGGGGTGTGATGCAATTTGTGTATTAGAAAGTGATCCTCATGCTTCAAAAGGTTGGGAACAGTAACGTTATGAAAGTAATTTAAAAGATAACTAAATAAAAATAAAGAAGTGAGGAAGGTTAGAGTAATTTTTTTCCATATCGTCGCTCTTATTTTACCTTTCCAGATGAACTTGAGTATCATTTGTCAAATTCCAGAAAAAAAAAGCAAAGTTGGTATTGTTGGGTTGGCCAGAAAGTTCGTTTTGTAACAGAAAAACTCGAATGAACTTTTTGGCCAACCCAAAAATTAGGATCTGGATTTTCTTCCTTAAAATTAAAGTACAAATTATGGAGAAGATTTGGAAAATATATGAGTATATATGTGTGCATGTGTATCTGTATGTTTGTATGTGTGTGTGTTCATGATCAGAGTCTTTGCATGGATTTTATTCAGTGTGACTTTTCTTCAGGTATCTTTTAATACATAGCTGTTACTGATTGGTGCCTTAAACTGTCTTGTTCCTCAAGGTCAGCTTTTGCCAACTGTTTTCAAGTCTCATGCCTGGGGGATCTTGCACACGCTTCTTGAGATGTTCAGCTACCGGATGCACCACATTCAGCCTCATTACAGAGTTCAGCTCCTGAGTCATCTTCATACTTTGGCTGCAGTTGCACAAACCAACCAGAACCAGCTCCATCTCTGGTGAGCTCATTGGAGACTGTCTTTCCTTGGATTTATTAGAAACTTTGTTGGAGATGGGGAACTTAATCCATTACCTCACAGTATTTTTATTCACTGTCATAAAACTCCAGGGCTTCTGGAGTGTTTTATTTCCAGTATAGAAGAAGTAGAGTCCAGTGTTTTTAAATAGAAACCTAGTAAGATAGTTGAATTATTGCCTAGGGATCTTCGGACTGAGAACAAGTACTTCCAAGACCTTTGACATTGTATTCTAACTTAGCCCTTTAGAATACTGGATTCAAATATACTTCAGATTATGGTTAAAGTATCACATCATTTTGATTTTCTCTAAGTGAAAATACATTTCAAATTTTAAAGGATGTACTTTTTGAAATGCTGTGCATCCGGGTGAAATTTTTTAGTCCTGCAGGCTACAAGCTATCTTTTGCTGTAAAATTTGGCACGTCGGGCTTTTAAAACAAATTAAGCAAAGCTCATTCCCACACAAAAGACGAGTTCATTTGTCTGTTTGTTTTTAACCAAAGAAGGGAAATTTATAGTTTGCATGTTTTCCCATTGTGATTAACGTAGAATTAGATTTAATTCTGTAGTTCTGAGATGTTATCTGTAGCTTAATCTTTTAATGATTGTTTTTGTTCTCCCACTTTTCAGTGTTGAGAGCACTGCACTCAGGCTTATAACAGCATTAGGTAGCTCGGAGGTACAGCCACAGTTTACACGCTTCCTTAGCGATCCCAAAACGGTGCTTTCAGCGGAATCTGAAGAACTGAACCGCGCCTTGATATTGACCTTAGCTAGAGCAACTCACGTAACAGGTACAGTGAATATGCAGCCACTACCAACAGACACAGATGAGTCAGAGTGTGCTGTGTCCCTCCTGACTACTAAGGGGCAGGGGGGAGGGTAACCTACTGAAAAGATTCTTCTCACTTGTTTCCAAAAAACCAGTTGTTGTTTTGATATCTTCACCATTTCAGTAATTAATGTAAATTCTTCTCTGTGTACTACCATTTTAACTAGGTTGAACATCAGTTTTTGGTCATCTAACATCATTTTAAAGTCATGGTTCCTGAGCTTTTTGGTCTCAGGACCACTTTATACTCTTAAAAAATAATAATAATAATTGAAATTCCCAAAGATTTTCTGTTATATGGATTACATATATGATATTTACTTTGTCAGATATTAAAGTAGGAGTTTTTTAAATATTTGATTTATTTTAAAATAACAGTAATAAACCTATTGCATGTTAACATACATGATATAATTTTTATGAAAAATAAACCCTGTTGTCTCCAAAACAAAACTTTAGTGAGAAGTACCATTGTTTTACATGTTTTGCATCTTTCTTTTTTTTTTATAGAGCTGCTTTTATTTATTTGTTTGTTTGTTTATTTTTGGCTGCATTGGGTCTTTGTTGCTGTGTGCGGGCTTTCTCTAGTTGTGGTGAGCAGGGGCTACTCTTCGTTGCAGTGCACGGCCCTCATTGCGGTGGCTTCCCGTTGCGGAGCAGACTCCAAGCGCACTGGGCTTCAGTAGTTGTGGCATGTGGGCTCAGTAGTTGTGGCTCGTGGGTTCTAGAGCACAGGCTCAGTAGTTGTGGCACACGGGCTTAGTTGCTCTGTGGCATGTGGGATCCTTCCAGACCAGGGCTCAAACCCGTGTCCCCTGCATTGGCAGGCAGATGCTTAACCAGTGTGCCACCAGGGAAGCCCTTTGCATCTTTCTTTAATGTCTGATGTAAAGGAACATTGCTGGATTCTTTTATTTGCTTCTACATCTCATCTATTGCAAGTGTTATTTTAGTAGAAGTAAGTAAAAAGGAAATGGCCTCACACAGGTAGGAGATGGAAAGGGGAAGAGTATTTTAATAGCATTTTCAGCTAATTATGAATATTGTTTGATGTCACACAAAATTGAAAAGTTGATAGTTTCTTAAATGGAATACAAAGTCCTATCAGTGAACTCTTCGTACTCTGTTACCTTATAACCCACTGGTCTATTTTGTACATTTAATGGATTTTGTGTTCATGCATATTTTGTAAATTCATGAATTGTTTTTTTAGAAAACATTGGTTTGCTGAGTTCTGTAGATAGAGCTTGTAAATGTTGACACATTTCATTATGTAGTATAAGAAAATTACATTTTTGAATCTCACTACAGATTTCATTAGAAAAATTCTTTAAGTTTTGGAAAACTATTAGGCTTGTGGTAGTGTGTATAAGTTTTCCAAAATTCTAATTTTCACTTGAAAGGTCAAATTTTATCATTGGTAAAAGATGCAGTCATTTGTTCTTCTTGAAGTGACAGACTCCCTTTGTTAATTTTCAAGAAAATGTCTGCCTAATGCCCAAATCCAGAAAACTATATGTTCTTTCAAGTAAAATTGGAATTCCATTGAAAAAAAGAACTAATTTGACCCAGTACTCAATCGCACAAGTATTTTTCCTCAAGATACCCATCATACTTTGGTGTGTAGGTGGAACACCTTATGCGTACTTCCATTTTATCACACACAATATTACAAATAGATGTACTTAAGGGCTGAGCTACAATCTTTTTTACTACTTTATCAAGGATATTCTTAAGTGAAATGGCACTTTTTTTTTCCTGCTGAGAGTGTTTTGTGGTGGAGATTACAGTGGCTGTTAGTATTGTTTGGTGCCACTGTTTGATTTGTTCTGAGGGCCAGCAGTGTTACCACCATTGCTTTTGTGCCATCGGTGCACATTTCAACACAGTAAAATGGCCAATGATATCTTAGTAGTAGTATTATTTCAATAGCATTGACCTCATCGAATCCTTGAAAGGATACTGGGGACCCACAGAGTCTACAGACCACACTTCGAGAATGGCTATTTTAAAGAAATAGTTATTGAATTTAGCAACCTCAAATACCTTTGTGTAATCTGTCTTATTTTACATAAATAAACCTCTTTGGTTTAGAGAGTTATAGTCTATAGCTGTTTCAACCACCAGAAAAGATATGTGGTACTTTATTAATTCTATTTCCTTGGCTCAGTAAAGTGCTAATACCTCATTGTCAGAGTGAACTAAATGAGCAGTCGTGATGGGCCTGTACCAGTCTTTTATCAGTGGTGCTCTGTAATTAAAAAAAAAAAAAGATACCAAATGTCTTTTGTCTTCTTTTCACTAGTTATGTTCACATTTACCGATGTGATTACTAGTTAAGTAGTGAATGCACTGCAGTGAAATTCTCTGAGTGTACATACTTGTGAATTTTCTGTGAAATCCTTTATGAATTGTGGCCATGATCTTTTATATCTGGGTTACATTTGTTTGCTTGTGTTTAGATTTTTTTACAGGCTCTGATTCAATTCAGGGAACTTGGTGTAAAGACATCCTTCAGACCATCATGAGTTTTACTCCTCATAATTGGGCTTCACACACCCTTAGTTGTTTTCCAGGCCCACTGCAGGTAATTTCATCTTGAATTATATATTGAGTCTACAGTATATGAAATCATTCTTCCCATTTACTGTGTTATTCTAGAGAGTTTTGATGATACCCAGAGAAAATTAGCTTTTATTTCTTTTTTTTGTAAATCCTTGCTATTACTTCCAGAATCTCTTGAGTTTTTTCCTTGTCTTATTATAGGACTGGATATGTTTCTAAAAATTTAATTGTTATGGCTTCATCTTACTAGTGAACAGTTTTAGAATCTTGTGAGATTTAACACATTAACTGAAAAATTCTCATAGAACAGCAATGGGGAGAAATACAGTGTAATGGAGCTTCACAGAATACACATCATGTACACTTGACTGATTTTTTAAAATCACACAAAGAGAAAACTATAAACTTGGCTTTTATAATATGGAGAAAGGAAAACCTCATCTGTCTTCCACTTCGCAGAGAAAATTTTAGGCATAATGAACATCTGTTTTCTGTAACTTTTAATAGGGCTGGAACAGTAGGTCTTTTCAAACTTATCAGAATCACCTGGAGGGCTTGTTTAGCTAAAGATTGCTGGACCCCAGCTGCGGAGCTCCTGATTCAGTAGGTCTGGGATAAGGCCTGAGAATTTGCGTTTCTTACAGGTCCCAGGTAACACTGATACGGATGGTCTGGGGACCATAGTCTGAGAATCACTCGGCTAGTGTAATGGATTTTCCTTATAGATATACTAAGATATGTAACCAAAGAGTACTTAAATTTCTTTTTCTTTTCCTTTTTTTTTCCCAAAGATGAGCAGAAGTATCAACAGATGATTGAAGAAAGTTTGAAATTCAGGCTTGCTTGGAATTTCTGTTTAGAAAATCTAGGAAAGAAATCTTACAGATAATCCAATCAAGCCTTTGTATTTTCCCAGTATAGAAATTCAGGCCTTGATTACTGAGCTGCTTGAGGTGACCTGGAATTTATTAGTGTTAGAGTCAAGCCTGGAGCTGGTTTCTTGACTCTGTAGCCATAGCCCTTTTTACTACAATCATTGAAATAAACTTCTGTTCTTCCTTGTAGGCATTCTTTAAACAAAATAATGTACCTCAGGAAAGCCGTTTTAATCTGAAAAAAAACGTGGAGGAGGAGTATAGGAAGTGGAAGTCAATGACGAATGAAAATGACATCATTACCCACTTTTCTGCACAACGCTCTCCTCCTCTCTTCCTTTGTCTTCTCTGGAAAATGCTCCTGGAAACAGATCATATTAATCAGATTGGCTATAGGTAAGCCAGAAACCTAGATCTGCATTCCATTTGGCAATCCATTATACCCTACAGCAATGCAATTTATTTTTTACTCTCTGCTTTCCAGAGTGTTAGAGAGAATTGGAGCTAGGGCCTTGGTAGTCCATGTGAGAACATTTGCAGATTTCCTGGTATATGAGTTCTCTACATCAGCTGGGGGTCAGCAACTCAACAAATGCATTGAAATTCTTAATGACATGGTATGGAAGTACAACATTGTTACATTGGACAGATTAATTCTCTGCCTGGTAAGAATACATTTAGTTAAGAACAGATTTCTAAGCAGTCCCATTCTCTTTTGGATCGATGTGTATGGCTAATGGATCTTGTGCTGATCTGTTCTGTGTTGTTTCTAAGGATTTAATAAATTTATACTGTAAAACAAGTATTGCTATCAATTCCCTAAGGAACTAGAGATTCCCCAATTTCTTCATTCATTCAGTAAGCATGTACTGAATATCTACTGTGTCGTATGCACAGAAGGTATAGAAGTAAATAAGACAGATGTGGTCCTGGCCTTGTAATGCCCTGAGTTGATTCTCAAAGGCTCCTACTAGAGGCAGGAAGTAGTAAAAGGTCACTGAATCTTTTTTCAGTACTTATAACCATTTCTGTACACTTTGGTAGCCATAGTCATAACTGAGTGTTTCTTATAGCCACCCAGTGTTCCCCAAGCAGTTTTTTCTCCTGATTTTGATGTCTATTTCAGGCCAAATTTTAAGAAAAATCACTGAACCAGGCTGGACAATGCTACATTTTTTTTTAATACTATAGTGGTGATATTTAGGGAGCTTAAGTGGTTAACATTTACCTCTTAGCTGTAGAGCATAGATATAAAGATGGTTATAGTCTAGTAAGGGACATAAGGTAAGTTTATAAATCAGTAAAATAAAAGGATAAGTTAGAGGTGTAGGGAAAATATTGCCAGACAACAATGAGAGATTACATCTACCTAGGTGGTGGATCTTAAAAGGTAGGTTAAATTTCAAAAAATAAAGATGGACATTCTAGGTGAGAGCCAAAAATAGGCAAGAAAGGGTCAGATATGTTGGAGGAATGCTGAACAGTTGTTTTGGGGTAGACTAGACATATAATGAAATTCTAATAATCGTGAGTTTTACTGTTTTCAAATTTAGACTCTTTAGAGCCATGCTTTCGCACAGGTTGGGCATTTTCATTTAATTTTTCTGTTCTTCTCCAAAGGCCATGCGTAGTCATGAAGGGAATGAAGCCCAGGTTTGTTATTTCATAATTCAGTTGCTGTTGCTCAAACCAAATGATTTTAGAAATCGAGTAAGTGACTTTGTGAAGGAAAATTCCCCAGAACACTGGCTACAGAATGACTGGCACACCAAGCACATGAATTATCACAAGGTACTAATTAAAATTAGTGCTTCAGTTAATCCCTTTTAAGGCCAAACTTTAGGTATTTGGCTAATTGACTTGGCTGTTTTCTCTGCAGCTCTGCTCTTTTCTCTCTGGTCTGTATAGAAGTGAATTAGCTCCCTAAACTTTCTCAAGGTTCTAGAGTATCTCTAATGTTAAGAATAAATTGAAACTACAGTTTTAGTAGACATGGGTACTTACAATACAAAATGAAAAGCGTTATTACCAATCCTTTCATATGTAAATCTCTTTTGGTATATCTTTGGGATAATAGAGATTTTTGGTGAGTAAAGGACTCTAGATTTCATTGCATTGCAGGAACAAACACAGTTTCATACTCTTCGAAAAATGACAGGTTTATTTAGCTCCTTTTTTAAGAAAATTACAAAAGATCCCATAAACATTTACCATTTCCTCACTTCCACAGAAATACCCGGAGAAGCTCTATTTTGAGGGCCTGGCAGAGCAGGTCGATCCTCCTGTGCCGATCCAGTCTCCGTATCTACCCATCTACTTTGGAAATGTGTGTCTCCGTTTCCTCCCAGTATTTGATATAGTAATCCACAGATTTTTAGAGCTGCTCCCAGTATCCAAGTCATTGGAGACTCTACTAGATCACCTGGGAGGCTTATATAAATTTCATGGTGAGCTTTTTCAAATTTTAATTCCATCTAATAGCTCTGTAGACAAAACTAAGCTGGGCATGACCATTTGGGTAATAGTAGTTCTAAAGGTTTTATTTTAATAATTTTTAATAAAAATGTTTTTGAGGGGCAGTGCTATGTGATGATGCCATGAAGTATAAAATAGAAAACATAAAAATATCAATAGTTAAATCATAGCCAAAAAAAAAGTAATTTACTAGAGATCCCTTATTTTATATATTGTGTGATTAATTACCAAATCAGTATAGGAGGGAAGTATGAGTTCAGAACAGACTAATGTTACTATGAGCTAAACAGATCTTGGCAGGCTTCTTGGATGGATAGTGTTTGAACTATGATGTATGTGATTTGTATAAAGAGAAAGGAGAAGAGAGCATGATAAGCAGAAAGAATCCTTTGGAAAAATCATGGCGGTGTTAAAAAACAAGGCATTTTGAAAACAGTGGGCTAAATTGTACCTGGTGGTAGATCACCGTAAATGCCAGGCTGAGAAGTTAGGATTTTATAACCTGCAGATATTCAAGAGGTAACTAGAAGTTACTGAGTAAAGTCATGGTATGGAAAGCATTCTTTTAGAAAGGTAGGTCCAGTTCTAGCCGCAGCATGTCTTGGAAGGAGGAAGCCATTTCAAAGACTTATGTCAAGACGTTCAGGTGTATGATTAGCATCTAAACAAGTATGGTGGCATTGAAAATGAGAAAGAAGGGACAGATAGTCAAGGAAGTAGGAATTGGGCTTGATTGACCAGTTATGGGGAAAATATCAAAAGAAAGAAATCGAGGACAACTCTAAAGCTTTGAGCCTGGTAACTGGAGCATGGTGAGGTCAGTGACAGAGCACAGAAGTCCTGGAGCAGCCACTGTGGGGACAGGGCATATTTATCTGGGGGCAGTTTTTCTTAGTCCTTGATCTGAGATGTCTCCCTTCAAAGCAGAAGTCTGAATTGCGTTTTAGCACTGCAGAGTAGGTATGAAGTTCAAGGGAGCGTTCCTTTAAAAATGCTTTTCTTGGGGCTTCCCTGGTGGTGCAGTGGTTGAGAGTCCGCTTGCCAATGCAGGGGACACGGGTTCGTGCCCCAGTCCGGGAAGTTCCCACATGCCGCGGAGCGGCTGGGCCCGCGAGCCATGGCCGCTGAGCCTGCGCGTCCGGAGGCTGTGCTCCACAACGGGAGAGGCCACAACAGTGAGAGGCCCGCGTACCACCAAAAAAAAAAAAAAGGCTTTTCTTCTGTATTGGGTAATGTATGCACATGATGCAGTGAAAAGTAGTTAGTCCCATCCCTATCCTCCAGCTAGGCAGTTTCTTTCCCTGTTGGCAATCACTATTACCAGTTTCCTGTGTATCCTACCTTAAATACTCTGGAGTTGGTAGTTTATTTTTTTTCACAAATACTATGTAATATACACATTGTTCTGCACCTTATTTTTTTTAACCTTTATAATGTATTAGGGTTGATTATTTTGTATCAGTACGTACAAAGCTGCTTCATACATGCCATAATTGACCTAACCAGTCCCCTGTTTTTCACCATTTACACTGTTCTAATCTTTTGCTAGTATAAACAGGGCTGCAGCAACATTGCTTACACATAAGTCATTTTTGCAGGATAAATTTCCAGGACTGGAATTGCTATGTCAGAATGTGATGAATATCCTTCAGTATAAGCTGTGTATATTGTTAGAAGCCTTTTGCGTTGTCCTAGAATAAAAATATTCATTGTAGGCTTCCCTGGTGGCGCAGTGGTTGAGAGTCCGCCTGCCGATGCAGGGGACACGGGTTCGTGCCCCGGTCCGGGAAGATCCCACATGCCGCGGAGCGGCTGGGCCCCTGAGCCATGGCTGCTGAGCCTGCACGTCCGGAGCCTGTGCTCCGCAACGGGAGAGGCCACAACAGTGAGAGGCCCGCGTACACACACACACAAAAAAAAAATTCATTGTATGCAATTGCCCAACATGTGAAATCGTTTTATAACCTTCTGAGCTGTTTTTTGGTAATCTTGAAATTGAGGATTAGTTTTTCACAGTTGTCAGTAACCAGGTAACATTGTAATGATCTGTTTTCTATTTGGCAGATCGTCCAGTGACCTATTTGTATAACACTCTGCACTATTATGAAATGCACCTGAGAAATCGCGAAAGTCTCAAACGAAAACTTGTCCATGCAATCATTGGGTCGCTCAAGGATAATCGACCACAGGGCTGGTGTCTAAGTGACACTTACCTGAAATGCGCTATGAATGCACGAGAAGACAATCCCTGGGTCCCAGATGACTCCTACTATTGCAAATTGATTGGCAGACTAGTAGATAATATCCTTTTTACTGTGATTTTTCCAGACACTTCAGAAATAACTATATGTTGATTTGTGTGAACATATATTGTCTTTAAATATTCCAAGATTTTGATATATTCTAGGATTTCAATTTTTTAAGATCATTTTATTTGAAATGTTTTGAAGGTTTTGAAATCTTAAATTAGCAGCATTATGCCAGATAGGCAGAAATTTACTCCATTAAAATTTATATTTCAAAAAAGACTTTAGAGAAAAAATCTGTTTTAAAGAAAAAAAATCCTATTCCTAAATAAATGTACTATGTGTTATAGAACATACATCTTGTTTGCCACTGGAGAACATAGAATTTTGTTGCTTTAAATAAATCCCTGAATGTTTTTTAAAACATTAATAGATAACAATAAAACCTTATTTTTTTTTTTTTTTAGTGAAAGAGATTCTATATTGGTATTTTTATTTCTTCACTTTTATGTTGTTTTAAATTATTAGCACACTGTGCTTAATATGTCTATACATCATGCCACTATTTACTAGATAGAGCAATTTTACATAAATGGGCATGATTTCTTTTCGTATGCAAGGAATTATTTCCTGAAGTAAAAGAATTACTCATGAGAAAGTAATGTTCTTATTAACTTTCCTATAACTATTAAAAGAAAATAGGTTGATAAAGCCTACAGATACCTTGGTTGCATCTATAGCTATCATGTCACAATTACAAGAGCCCACTTATATAAGACCAATTGTTTATACCTGTGGTTGACCACATGGTTGCTATCAGTACACTTCGGTCATGTCGTATTTATTTGTATTTGGTTTGTATTGTTTGCCTCTTAAGCTCTCCAATAAATCACTTCTTGAGGCCTCATAATCAGGTGAATTGGTAATCGAATGAGATGTTTACATGTGAAACATTTGAAAACTGTAAAGCATTATACAAATGTGAGCCTTTAATCTCAAAATAATCAAATAGTTATTGCTTTAATCATCTGCACCAATGGCTGGCAAATCTCCTGGTCCATTCCCAAACTGTGACTGGAGATTCAATGAGTTTCCCAACCCCGCTGCCCACGCACTGCATGTTACTTGTGTGGAGCTCATGGCCTTGGCTGTTTCAGGCCAAGATGTTGGAAATGCTCTTCTAAATGTTGTCCTGAAAAGGTGTGTATCCTGTTTCCTGCAGTAAGATTCATTGTTTATTTGTAGAGAATGATATTTTATTTGGAGCTGTGTGACAAACCTGTTGTCCCAAGGCCAATGCACGTTGAATAGTGGCTGTCTTTTGGGTCCAGATCTTGGCTTTGTAATACAGATGAAATGGAATGAGCCCTGAACAGGGTCAGAAGACCTGGGTTTGTTCCCACTTCTACTCTTTATTAGCTGTTTGACATTTAATTTAGGAATAATGTTAACTTCTCACTAAAGATAGTCTTTCAAGATTCCCTTCTTAAAGACCAACGTAAAGTAGGGGATAATGATTGGAGAAGAAGTATACATAAGTGAAATAGTCTTTTAGCTCAGCAACCATTGTTAAAGGAGACGACCAAAAAAAGAAGAAAAGCCTTATTTAGCTTTTGTTTATATTTTTACTCGCTAAAAATCCATTGTAGTTTTATTGAAATAGGTCAGTTGTCACCCCCCAAATGATATATGTTCTCAAAATAAGATCCATTGTCACTTTTACAATTTCACTCTTTTATTCTTTCTTCCCCACTAATAGTCAGCCTTTAGTGCCAAGAGAGAACATTACAGCATGGATGAATGCAATTGGATTGATCATCACTGCCCTGCCAGTGAGTTAATCATTGTGATTTGTATAAGCTTGTCGTGCAGTTAATGAAATGTTTCATATTTTTTAAGCTTTCACGTTGTTATTGCTTCAGAAATCTACAGTGACTATTTTGTTTGCATTTTGCATCAGATCTAAATAAATCTACCTGACTTATGGGTCCCTGCATCTCTGGTCCCACCTTACCTATCCAGCCTTAGTTTTCCCATTAAAATCTGATCTACTTTCAACCCCCAGAACATGTTATGTATCTAGAGCCTTTGCTCCTGCAATAATGCTTGTTGAGACATGTTTCAGGTACTTCTGCCATGTAAGAGAATATATCAGAACCTTATTCCTTCCGTCACCTTCTCTAAAGCTTACTCATTCTCTGCTGGCTTAGGGCTTGCTTCTTCAGTGAAGTCTTCCATGACTTCTCCGCCCATGTGAAGTCTCCCTTCTGTGACCTCCACACGTGTCTAGTCAGCACCACACAGTTGTCTGACATCTTTGAATGTCAGTAATATTGTCTAAACCTGAGCTTTCCACACTTGTTTTTTTTTTTCCACACTTGTTTTTTATGCACCTTTATGAATCACTTTTTCCTTACACTCCTCCAAAATATATATACACACACACATAGTTATGAATTACAAATGTGTACCGGTGTTATCCGTATAATAAACATAGGCAAAGTCAATTTACCATGTAGTAAATATCAGATACTAAATGAACTGGACATGAGAAAGTGCTATTATTTTAAGCTTTGGAGTAGAATACTGGATATGGGGTGGAATACTGGGTAAATGCTATTTTTCACGAGGCTTTGTCCTGGTTTTAAAGGAGCCGTATTGGATCGTCCTTCATGATCGAATTGTGAGTGTTATCAGCAGTCCCAGCCTGACGTCTGAGACGGAGTGGGTCGGCTATCCTTTCCGCCTCTTTGATTTCACTGCTTGTCATCAGTCCTACTCTGAGATGAGCTGCAGCTACACGCTAGCTCTGGCACATGCGGTGTGGCACCATTCTAGCATCGGGCAACTTTCTCTCATTCCCAAGTAGGTATTATGATTTCTTAAAGACATTTGATTTATCATTTTGTTTTTGTTTTTTAATCTCATTTGTGCATGAGGTATATATCTCATTCAATAGAACAACTTAGAAGTAAAAGTCTTAAGTAGATTCTAGGTATCAGGAAGCCTCCTTTATTTCGGAATTGTTTGAATGAAATTAATTTGTATGTACAAGTAACAATCTGGTATCTTGTTTTCCATTACCATTTTGGGAGGCTTAGTCAAATGCATTCTTTTTCCAAAACATATCCCCAAACTTGGCTTTGGAACTGCATAACTAATATTAGGCTATCTTCTGATTTTTTTTTTTTGACTGTATAATTGGTATTAATTAGATTCATGTTTCTTGAGAATGGCCTTTATATTAGGTTTGTCATTCTCTTTTTACTTCAAATAATTCTCATTCTGTCATTCAGTAATTTTACTATTAGGAATGACTTCTAAATCTGAAGTAATTTATTTCAATAATCAAATGAAAATAAGAGCCAGTGAGAGATGTGAGATTAATTTAAAATGTTACCAAAATTAAAGGAAACTTTTTTAAGAAGATTACAAATTTTGCAAATACTCGGGTAGGCTGTATTAACAAAGTTCAAACAATTCAACTGATTTCAAGTAACAATAAATTTTTATTTTTAAATTTTAGGTTTCTCACTGAAGTACTTCTTCCTATAGTGAAGACTGAGTTCCAGTTGCTTTATGTGTACCATCTCGTGGGACCATTTTTACAAAGATTTCAGCAAGAGAGAACTCGATGTATGATAGAGGTAGAATAAAATCTGGGTTTTCCGTGATAAGATTAAGTTCTAAAAGATATATGAAGATTTCTTTCCCAGGGTTTTTCAAACTGCATATCATTACCATTAGTAGGAAAACCATTTTAGTGGGATCTAAGAGCAATTTTTGAGGCCTTAGTGTCCCCATAACTTAGTATGCCTATAACGAGTTTGATGTGTGATGTGTTGAACTGGAGATGCAGGGGAAAATATCTGTCATCAAGGTTGAGAAGAAAGTTAAGGACGGAGAAGTGCATTTGAGAACATTCCCTGTAGTACAGAGGAATTCATTAAAATGATGGGAATGGTTGAAGTCAATCACCTATAACAAGAGTATAGATAAAAGAAAATGAGCCAGGGGTAGACCCTTAAAGTATGAGCCACCAAATGGAACTAAGAAGGTCCAGTATAAAGGCTCCCTGAGGTTGCAGATATCCCAGCAATTGAGAGGTCGTTTCTAGAAAAGGGATTGTCTAGCTCTTAAGTTTAAGTGAATACTATTAGAAAGAGAAGTTCCATGTAAGCTCTATTAGGAGGCAGTTTGTAGCACTCTGGATTCCATTATAAATGCAGGCAGTATCATATCACCCATGTGCAGAGGTCTGTCTGATAGTGACAGTTCCTCAACAAACATGTTATCCTCTGTGCTAGTCTTGTAATGGAGTCTAGCTGCATCAAGCTGAATTATTGAACCATTTTCTTACCATTTAAATAATTTTATATTATTTGTTAAATAGATTGGTGTGGCATTTTATGACATGTTGCTGAACGTAGACCAGTGTAGCACCCACTTAAACTACATGGATCCCATCTGTGACTTCCTGTATCATATGAAGTACATGTTTACTGGTGACAGTGTAAAAGAGCAAGTAAGTTCACTTTAATTATTTTTTAATGACATTTAGTTTAGAAAACTTAAATATATGGCGGATAGACTTTTTTGTTTGGGTGAGTGGGGTTTTTGGTTAATTTTTTTCTTTTAAGGGGACAAGGTTAATAGACCTTTTTAGGCTATGTGGCATATTACTCTGGACATAATGTTAAAGTAAATACCTATTATAATTTCTCACACTTTTCCCCTTGATATTTGCAGCAAAACATCTGAAAAAGACCTGGGGGTTTATTAACAGTAAACTCATTAGGAAGAAACAGTACGGTATGGTTACTGAAAAGATCAGAGAGGCCTTGTGTTATAAGTGAAGCAGGGCCTAGTTTTCCCCACAGTGATTAGGGTACACTGTGAGGATGTGAGACAAATCGCAGCATGACAAGAAGACTAAAACCGGGAGGGTCAAGAGAATAACTAATGAAGGGTGTTTGAAGGAACTGGGGGTGCTTAACTTGAATTTTTAAAGTCCTGGGGAATTCATTGTATTCTTACTGTTTGGGCGTTGCCATTTGGAATAGGTATTAAATTTGTTCTGTGTCACTTTAAAAGGTATTCAAACTGGTGAAGTTAAAGGGAGGCACGTTGTAACTCAGCATATAAAGAGCCATTCCCTGGGAGAGCTGTCTCAAAGTGGAAGGGTCCTCCTTAAATCATAACTGAGTTTCCTGTCTGTGGGAACCAGGATCTCAGCTGTTTTAGAAGGGTGGAGAGAGGGCAGATAGGTGGAATTAAGTGACCTCCCCTCCATACTTCAATGTTATTTCTCTCTACAATGGGAGGGGAACATAAATTGATAGACGTAAACATATGACTCCTAGTCTGAGGGATTCGTTCCTTGGAGCTGGCGACATGGGGTGGGGAGGGTGTCGCCTCCTTCATGCCTCAGCAGGATGGTCACGTGGGAACCAAGTCAGAAATGTTCTCGTTAGCATATTCCCTATATTTGGGCCTAAGGAACTTTGACACAAGGGGAATACAAAAAGGAAGCATTATCAATGGGCTGATCTTTCCTAATAAGATCCAAAAACATCTGAGTAAAGCTAAGAAAGCTCTGGAACTGCTTGATGTATTTATTTCTTTAAAGTTTTTTAAGTAAGAGTAGATCTTATATTATTTAGTTTGAATTTCAAGTGTAAATCAAAACCAGAAAGTTCGCTTTATAGATAAATGTTATGAACGTAAGTTATTCAGAGAACTTCGACATATAATCGTGCTTTATGCTTCCCTTATGTGATACCTTACGTGAAGACGGTATCTTAAAAGGATGATCCCCTTGGTGGGTATGTAGAATTCCCAGTGTAAACTCTACTAGCTATCGTCAGTGGGACGACTGGCTAGCTAGGTAAATGAGTATGTTTTTGTAAGTGTATGCATAGATAGATAGACGCACATGCACATATATACATATATATATAATGTGTGTGTGAGGGACAACACATGTTTTTTCTCATGTAAGAGAGAAAGTTTTATCTGCTTTTGTTAAAACACAAAACATTCAGAGAAACATCTCATCCACCTGTTCCACTCCCTAGTTTATTGTCTCAGGATATGTGTAAATTGCTTCTTTAAAGGTTGGAAATTGAAGTTCTCTGGTTAAAATACTTTCTAATGTGTTTTCATTTTTTAGGTAGAGAAGATTATCTGTAATTTAAAACCAGCTTTAAAACTTCGTCTTCGATTCATCACTCACATTAGCAAGATGGAACCGGCTGCAGTGCCTCCACAAGCCATCAATAGTGGGTCTCCAGCACCTCAGTCTAATCAGGTGCCAGTGTCTCTACCAGTGACTCAGTGAAGTCAGGGTGTGCTGTGGTGAAAACGGACTTCAGTCTATTAAATCTGAACATGATCGTGCTACATAGTGGTGGAGTAGAGGCAGTGATGTTCAGATTGTTTTATTCTGATTCAAATGGTGAATCTGTTGACTTCCAACTCCCATCTCCCTATGTTTTTGTCTCTAAGAGATAAAGTAAGCTACATGTTGTTCATATCCACAACAATGTACTAGAGCTACCTAGGAATGGGGACATATCTGATTAAATGACTTTTACTAGGTACTCTCAATCTTTCCTATCTTGACCATTGTTTTTATTTTTTAGTATTAATGACTTATTCAGTCTTCAAATACACTGTTTTAAAGGCACCACACATGTAAAATAGTTATTACAAATCCTTTTATACATAAATCTCTTCTGGTGTATCTGGGATAAGAGATTTTTGTCAAGTAAAGGACTCTAGGTTTCATTGCATTACTGGAGCAAATAGGTTCATATTCTTTTTTAAATGGCTTAAATTTTTTATCATAGATTTCCAAGTAAATGGGCTAATATTTCTAGTGTAGATTGGCAAGTTTTTGCCTTTGCCATGGACTTGAACTTACTATATGAAATGAGTTGGAAGTCATGTAAGAAAATAACATAGCTAGGGCTTCCCTAGTGGCGCAGTGGTTGAGAAACTGCCTGCTAATGCAGGGGACACGGGTTCGAGCCCTGGTCTGGGAGGATCCCACATGCCGCGGAACAACTAGGCCCGTGAGCCACAACTACTGAGCCTGTGCGTCTGGAGCCCGTGCTCCACAACGAGAGGCCACGATAGTGAGAGGCCCGCGCACCGCGATGAAGAGTGGCCCCCGCTTGCCACAACTAGAGAAAGCCCTCGCACAGAAACGAAGACCCAACACAGCAAAAATAAATAAATAAATTACTAAACTCCTACCCCCAACATCTTCTTTAAAAAAAAAAAAGAAAAGAACATAGCTAGAAATGCATAAGCTTAATAAAATCATCCTTAAGTGGTGATTCTTTAATCTCTGTTTTTAAAAATAAATCAGTTGCTTTTCCAGGTTGACACTCTCACCTGTGTGTGTGTGTGTTTTGCATGTATTTAGAAACCTGTGTAGCAGTGACTGACAGAATCTTACAAAGAGATAGATAAAGAGAAAAGAAGTTTCTAGGGATTACAGCTTTGAACAGCATGGAAATATGGTCCCTTTTCAGGTTGGGTAGCTTTATCTATCTCCTGAAATCAAGAGTTCCAGTCTATGTACGGGGGCTGATATAGGTGTTTATTTTTAATGCCAGCATATTTTTATTTGGAAATGAATGTGTATTTCTCTAACGATAAGGCTTTTGCCAAAATGGGAATATAAGCTTTTTAATTTCACAAAAGTTAGCATTTCCATATCTTGAATTTCATACCAAGAGGGAATTGATACAGTTTATACTAATTGTACTTTTACCAAGGCAAAACATTTTTCTGAAAGACCAAACCTTTGGGAGGATAACTAGAAGTTTAAACTAGTCGATTTGCTAATTATGTCATTAACTGTGAGATTTTTATATGACGCTTCCATGTTTACTTAGGCGGGTTAAGGTAATCAGTAGGCTTATGGTTACCCTCCCGAGCAGCTCCAAAGCAAGCCAAGGTTATTGCTACTGCTGTGTTCACTGTCCGAGTTACTTCTTCTGGTGTCTTCCCCAGAGATGGATTCACTTCCATTATATCTAATCCTGACAGTAGCCCTACAACAACAAATGGAAATAATGTAATTTATTAAACAGTTGACATTTTTAATTTAGTACAGACTGACTTGAAATATTATCTGGGAATAGAAAGAGGTGTAATAACTGAAAACATTTCAGTCATTGCATCATGCAGTGGACATTTAGGAAGTGTCTGTTGGGGCTCCATCTTCAGATTTGGGAGGTATCAATATATATTGGCCGGGTGTACACTTCCTTCTTTATTCACTCAGATTTTTACATACCTGTTTTGTAAATTTCTTCTGTGATGTAGAGACCTTCTCTGTAAGACAGACCTCCCTGGACTGGTGTGCCAGTAGCTGGTGTGAAAGACGGGTCCAGTCCATCAACATCAAAGCTCAAATGAATTGGCCTTTTCTTTCTTTTAAGAGGTGGGAAAGGAATTCAGTTTAAAATTGGTGGTTTAATATTTCGTAGAAAAATACAGTTCTTACTTTATAAAAAGTAACAACCCAGTGACGTTCCATGATTGTACTTCCTTGCTTTATTAATAACTTACACTGACCAGTGTCAGTAGCAAGTCCTTTTCATAATATTTATGTTACACACATACAAACACATACACACACACAAAGTATCATACCTTCCTAGTAGATAGCTGAATGCTTCTTCCATCACCTTGCCAATTCCCAGTTTATCCACTTCAGTCATTGAAAAGTATTTAATTCCCAGAATTTTCAAAATGTAGCTATGAAAGAGGATATATATTAATCTACAATTTATAAGGAGACTGACCCTATGCCCTCTTGTTTCCTTTTAAAGAAAAGATCAGTGTGGTGAGATTAAAAAAATATATTAAGTTTGGTGAACTGTATGTATATATCAATATATTTCTAAATAGCAAGTCAACGTAAAAATCACCTGAATACATACACGTATGTGTATGTACGTGTATACATATAAATATGTGTAGATATAGATATATAGACTTGGTGCTGAAAATAATTTTTTCTCATCGGCTCGACCAGCACACCTAGCAAGAGAAAGGACAAAAAGGAAGATAAGTCACATCAAGGAATAAACTTACTGTTCCCCAGGGTCCACGTCTCTCAGGCCAATATACACAATATCTTTGGCAGATAGGCAGGGAGTCACCCAGGAGAATCCTGGGACATCGGGAATCTAGAATTGCAATGGTTCCATTGGGTTATATATGCTTCTCTTGAGCAAATCTTACATTGAAAATTAAGGACACTTGTTAGATTGCATGTGTCTGGTTTAGAACATAAATCTCAGGGAAATCATTAAAATATAATACAAAATGAAGAAGTTCCGGCCCGCCTGTGCTACCCTTGTTTGCTTTGGCCTTACCCAGCTTCACCCTGTGGCCCACACCTAACCTGAATCACTTGTCAGCGTTTACCTGCCCTGCGCCCCATTTCCACTCTGCCCTGCTCTCCTGGAACTCTTCTGTAAAGAAATCAGTGTGCTTCCATTACTTTCATAGCTTCCTTCTTTTCTTCTCTTTCTCAGTAAAGACTTAATCCAGAGGGTGGTTGAGAGTGGCTAAGGGAAATTTTCGATCAGACCTTTGGTTTGACCGTGTCTTCAGATGGCCTGGAGCCAAGCTTGGCTCTTCCCATGAGCTGGCTATGCATTTTGCAAGCCTGTCACTTTGGTCATCTGTGCGGAAAACACTGCTGCCGACATTTAACATGAAGGAGGTTTTGATCCCCAAGTATCATCACAACGGCCAATTTGCTACGGTTGAATCAATAAAAATTGTTTTATTGATATGCTACAGCATATCAATAAAATTATGAACTACAATGTTAAATCTCATTCTGCAATTTCATCTTAACGTCTTTTAGAAAAGAAGTTTCCAAGGAGGAGGTAGTTCTTCCTCTTGTGGTTTAGATATATGTTTCTCACAGTAAAGATGTTAAATAATAAACCACCATAATCCTCATTTTAAAACTCCATGTTTGAAAAGGCCCTATGATGTGGAGGGGACGCTTGGTAAGAATGAGAGGCTATGGGGTTTGTAGTAGAAGGAGGAGGTGCCAGGAGACCAGTTCCGGTCCTTGCTGCACATCTGGTATGTCTGTTAACCTCTGAACCTCTGTTAACTTGTTTATAGAGGATTCCTCTCTGCCCCACCTACTAAAAAGGGTAGTTTAAGAATCAGAAGGGAAGCTACATACGAAGTCAGTTTGCAAACTGTCAAGTAAGGTAGAGGTACAGAGCCTCACCACCTCTATCCGCCCACCCATTGCTTATTGGCTGCCCAGAAAAAAAGTTTGAGAAGTTAATCAAGAAGATGGCCCAGGGGTTCTTACTTCCCTTCCGCCTCCTGAACTTCTGCTAAAGATAATTCTTTTGTAACAAAATACCAACCAGCTGTTTACCTTTCCCTTTAGTTCCTTCAGGAGGAAAGATACAGGTTGTCCATGTAAGTTCCCAGTTGTGGTTGTCAGTGGAGTGTTGATGTCGGTGTGAGCATCCACCCAAATGACACAGAGATCTGGGTGGACCCTGGCATGGCCAGAGATGCTGCCAATTGCCAAACTTGAGAGGAAAAGAAGTTTGTATGGACATCAGGTTTGCAGTATCATTACGTACATCATATCATAAATGCAACATCCCCACCTGATTTTCCTTTAAGTCAAAGTGGCTAATATTTCTGAGAGGTTTTAAACTGGAGATGCCAATTAAACAATGATAACAATAGAGAAAGTATAGCTTATACTTAATATTTACTAACAAGTTATATTTATTCACTTCAATGGCATTACTAATAAATTTGTAATTTTTTTCAAAACCACCTTCTAATAAAATTGCAAATTATAGTTTAACTAAAAATTAACTGTGAAAAGACAGTAGCCACACAAGAAATTTTTTAGCATGAGACACCACTCAACTCTCAGGGTCAAATCAGGCTCGTTTTCTGTACTCTTATCTCTCTTGGTAAATACTAATTCTCCCAAGTGAATTATGACAGAGTCCTTCCATTTTTCTTAAAATCCAATTCTTTTACAATTGGGGAGCATCACTCGGAAGTCCTTACAGCCACTTCAGCCAGTGTATCCTGGGAGCTCACTCACTCAGATCCTCTGCTGGAACTTTCTAGTCTCCTGCTATGTATTTAAGGACCCGCTCTTAGCCAGATCCAGAACCCTCAAAGTTCATCTCAAACATTCCAAGCTCCAGAAAACTTGCCGGAATGAAAACGCTAAGTAATATCTTACACAAAAGTTAAAAGATCAGGATTTGCCATGTGGTGCTTGCATTCTCCCACTTGTGAATGTTCAGGAATCCTCCAGAGAATCGTGAACTTTCAGATTCTCAAAGTGGAAGCAGTCGTTTCTTGATGTTCAGGTATTGATTCAGCTTGATGTTTGTCTTTCCCTACAGGTTTCTTTTCCTTTGGCCATTTGCCACTCTTAAAATTTCCACTTACAAATTTTTCCACTTAGAAAAGAAAGTGAGCTCCAGTTTCTCAATGGCAGTTTTGTCACAGAAGCCCTGGTAACTCTTTGGCTTTAGGGGAGAAAACGGAGGGGGATGAGGTAACTGACTCTTGCATCAAGAGCTATTGTAATGTTTGTACTCTTTATCTAATTATACTTCTTCTGATAACATATTGTGGGACCTTGAGAGTAAACATGGAAAGACGTGCACGCAAAAATTATCTTTGCCACATTATTTATAGTGGTGAAAATTTGAAAATAATCTGAATATCTGAAAATATGGATATATATAGTGATATCATACCTTGATGAAAAATTAAGCAACAATAAACAATTATGCTTGTATATATCATGAAGTACCCTAAGGAAATTTGTAGTGTAGATTAAGAACAAAACAGGATAATACACAATTGTTAAAATCAGACACAAGGAAAAAATTATGGCAGGAAGGAAGTATGCCAGATTTTCAAAATTCCAGTAGAAACGGTTGTTAGAGAATTACAACTGCCATTGTTTTTTCCCTTTTATATATGTGTGTGTATTTCAAAATTTTTACAATTATTAACTTTTATAATGGGAAAACGCATGCTTTAGTTGTTGACCTAAATGAGTTGTTTCTATTATCAGTAATCAAGCACAGTAAACTGACTATGAATTTCCTCAGTGCTCATTTATTTAGAAATGTAAGCCTGAATATTTTGCCTAAATCCATTCACATGTCATGTATTTTCTGCTGTTACACAGATAATGCAAGCCTTCAAACAGAGCTAAATTTATATTTCCAAAATAAAGTAGTAACCAATAAAATTAAAAGAAAAAAGACAGATAATTTGGTATAAAATATTGATCAATGCTCTCCCTTATTTTCTCTCTTCTCATGGTTTTGGTGATACTTCCTTTACAGTATTTGTGCCAGACTTCCATAGAGATAATCATTAAAAAAGACCTGTGGTCTCCGCCCAGTACAAGACTGGTCCTTCCGTTCCTCTTGATTTCTGCCACCACATCAGCCAGCTGTTCACTTGCTTTTCCCACAGACCTTGGATTCTTCACGATTTGAAAGGGACTGTCATTAGGGACATCAGCAAAGGTCAGGGCCCCATAATCTTTCACATCACACTCTATAATTAAAATTAAAAGTTTCAGGTTACTAAGTAAAAAAAGAGATTACAAATCAGCCTGTAGGATGATTCCAATTTTACCAAATAGGTGTATTTGCAAAAAAAAAAAAAAAAGTCTGGAATGGCTGTAAAAACTTGTGAAGGTAAAAAACCTTGTCCACTGTTGCCTGACAGCATCATCCCACCCTTGCTGTACACCTGTGCCTGCTGTATACTGGATTCTCTGCAAATATCGATAATGCTTGAATCGAGCCAGTTAGGCTAGACACGAAAGTGTAACAGTGATAAGCTGGTTTGCTCTTAATGGGTGGCATCACTGTCTTGGTCTCTGTCTCGGTTTTTGTGCCGTCTACTTTACTACAATAAGCGTGTTTTGTATATGTAATGAAGAAATTGTTTTTAAAAGAATATGTATACATATATATTTATGCCCAGAAGAAAATACACCAATATTTTCTAAATTTTCTCACACTATATTAACAGCCCATGGTTTCAGTCCAATCTGTCACCAGCTGAAGCAGCTCAGCTCCCTGCTCTGTCCATCGTACCTGCCTCATAGTGGGACGGTCTGAATTAAATAAGAACGTATGATTAGCAACGAGCCTTAAAGCTTTTGTGAGGTCAGGAAATAAAAGCTCTATTATTATACTTCTTTAAAAAAGAAATTGCAGCTAGCCCAAAGTTTCTAAGGACCTAGGTCACTCCCTAAAAGGCCCTGTTTAGGCTTCAATGTACAGAACTTCATGTGATATAAGTACAGTGTTCTGAACTAACCAGTCATTGTACGCTGTAGTCATTAAATGTCCATGTGTATCCATGATTCACTAACACCTTCAAGAGATTCAACCTGATATAAAATATGACCAAATTATGCTTGTTAACAGAGGGACTAGTCTAGTCCATTTCCCCAAGCCTTCTGTTCTCTCTTGGGGTCTTTTTTTTTTTTTTTTTTTTTTTGCTTTATGAGGTATAATTGTTATTCACTACAATTCACTCACTTTAAACGTACAGGTCAACCAGTCTTAGAAATATCTACAGTCTTGCAACCATCACCATAATCAAGATTTAGAATATTTTCATCACCCCCTAAATTCCCTAGTGCCCCTTTATGGTCAATCCCTGCCCCACCCTCAGGCAACTACTGATCTTTGTCCTGTTATGCTTTGGTCTTTTCTAAAATTTCACACAGTTGGTAGTCTTTTGTGTCTGGCTTCTTTCACTCAGCATGACATCTTTGCCATTCATCCATGTTCTTGCCTATGTCGGCAGTCTGTTCCTTTTTACTGTTGAGTACTATCCCGTAGTATGGATGTACCACTTTTTGTTTATCCATTCACCGGTTAATAGGCATTTCGTTTCCATTTCTTGGCTTTTATAAATAATACTGCTACAAACATTCGGGTAGTAGTGTTTATAGTATATGTTTTGACTTCTCTTGGGTAACTATCTAGGAGAAGATTTGCTGGGTCGAGAGGTAAATGTATGTTTATTTAAGAAACTGCTGAAGTGCTTTCCAAAGTGGCTGTATCATTATGCATTCCCGCCAGAAATACACGAGGGTTCGAGCTGCTCCATATCCTCCCCAACACTTCATCAGAGTTCTAAATATAAAGATGACCTTGACTTTAGCCCATACTTTTAAAATTATATCACTTTGCATTTGCATGCTCGTATACATGTATGTATATGTGTACACATATACACAGCATGCAAACACTAGGTACTATTATTGTTAGTATATTACTGTTTTATTTTCTTTCCTTTCACAAATAGGGGTCCTCTTGCTAGTAGTGTACTTCTTGCTGCCCCTGGCTTTTCATTTGCAATTCCTCTGACTCGCCTACCACCCACCCCCAGTTCTTGCACACACACATTCTCTTACGCAAGAGTCTGGCTGGAAAGACAAAAGATCTGAGTGAGGATATTCATCCAACAGTATTGACTGAGCATGCTCCCCATCACTGCTTTTTTTATGGGCTGTACTTCTAAGGTTATAGCCAATGCTGCAATTCTGTAGTATAAATGTCACTCCAGACACACTCTCTTTTAGCAGGAGCCCGGTCCTTCCTTCAGAGTGAGAAGAAAATCAGGCTGATCTTTCAAGTTAAAAATTACCCTGCTCAAACTAGTGGTTACCAGTGGGGAGGGGCAATATAGGGGTAAGGGATTAAGAGGTACAAACTACTATGTACAAAATAAGCTACAAGGATATATTGTACAACACAGGAAATATAAGCCAACATTTTATAATAACTGTAAATGGAGTATAACCTTTAAAAATGTGAAGTATTATATTGTACATATATGTAACATATAATATTGTACATTAACTATACTTCAATAAAAAGTAATTAATTTTTTCAAATTACCTAGTTCTTTAAGTTTCTCAAGCAGACCAGCCTTCCTCAATACTGTAGGGCCTTCTTCCACCCCACCTCGTGGCTGAACAATTAAAAAATAGAGTAATTCAGACATTATCATGACCATCTGATGCCCACAATAGGAACCCTTTTCATTAATCAATTGAAGAGTATCAATTTTTGAATACCTACAGAGTCAGGAATTTACATGATCTCATTTAATCATCACAGCAAGGTAGATTGAATTACCCCTATGTCAAATATGAAGATCCAGAATCAGAAAGGTTTCCTAACTTTCCTAACAAGTGGGAGAGCCTTAGTTCACATCCACATTCTTTAGATTCCAAAACTTGCATCTCCTCTTCTCCATCGCACCGCGTTACCAGCACAGTGAACACATATCTTGTGCAAAAGCACTCTGAGAGATGGAGATACAGTGATTAAAAGGAGAAGGCTTCTGTCTTTGAGTAACTAACAAGCTAATAGGGGATTTGGATATTTAATCCCAATTACAGTGCTTAGAGACTTGCTTCAACGCGGATACAAGATTCATAACCACAAAAACAGGATGATCCTAACTCTGCCAGGAGCAGAGTGTGTCAGAGAAGTCTGCGTGGAGTAGGCTGATATTTCTGCTGAGTTCTGCAACGTGAGTAGGTGTTCAGGAAAACAGATAGGGTGATAGAGAAACTTTGCAAACCAGGGGAACAGCTTGAGTAAAAACATAAGGAAGAAAAAAAAAAAGAGCGTGGCATGAGAAAGACCTACTTGCAGGTCCTCACGGTGGTAAGTTAGGGCTCTTGGGGAGAAAGCAGGCAGCAGGGAAAATCATCACCCGGGAGCCGAAACCACAAAACTAACCCGGTATTTCAGGTATTTTGACCTGGTTAAGCACAGTTGGCACAATTCTACCTTTGCTCATTTTACATCAGGGAAGCTAACACGCTTCCTCCTAGCTGTAAATCTTCTCCAGCCTCCTGGCAGATTAGCCATCTAAAGAACCGGTTCTTGCATGTGTCTCTCTGATTCTAATTTCCAACAAGCCTTTTCAATACAGGAGGTTACTTTGTGTTCCCAGGGGAGAAGGTGTGCCAAAAGACAGGTGGATCTATCCCCAGGATTGTGCTGCGGCACCAAACTAAGTAGATATTTCTTCCCAACTCAAATTACCGGATGACTTGCCCTGGCTGCTGGGCAAATCCTCCATGTCAAATTCCTGTCCCTGGCAGCCAGGGACGCCCCACGCTCAGATGGACACATTTGCTCCTTCACTCCACTCCTTTTTTGTATGACTCCTACCCCCTCTCAAGTAGATACAATTTCTCCTTCTTTAAACTCCAACAGCGTGCTGCTTGGCTCAGATTTTGCCTTGGTTTTGTGTTTGTTTTGTCTTTTCTCCATTATTAGATTTCAGTCCAATTTTTTCTACACTTCCAGCACTGTATTTTGTAGTACGGAGCTGACACTTAGTAGATGCTCAAAAATTGTCAATTTGATAAAACTCCCTGCCCTTTTTCCCTCTCCCTTTCAAACTTTAGAACAAATCTCATACACCCCTTACAAGTGAACTTATTTACAAAACAGAAATAGACTCACAGACATACAAAACAAACTTATGATTACCAAAGGGGAGACGGAGGAGGGGATAAATTAGGAGTTCGGGATTAAAATATACACACTACTATATATAAAATAGATAACCAACAAGCACCTACTGTATAGCATAGAAAACTATACTCAACATCTTGTAATAACCTATAATGTAAAAGAATTTAAAATTTACGTTCATATATAAAACTGAATCACTTTGCTGTACACTCAAAACTAACACAACATTATAAATCAACTATATTTCAATAAAAATTTTAAAAATAACACCATTCTGGGGCTTCCCTGGTGGCGAATGGTTGAGAGTCCGCCTGCCGATGCAGGGGACACGGGTTCATGCCCCGGTCCGGGAAGATCCCACGTGCCGCGGAGCGGCTGGGCCCGTGAGCCATGGCCGCTGAGCCTGCACGTCCAGCGACTGTGCTCCGCAACAACGGGAGAGGTCACAACAGTGAGAGGCCTGCCTACCGCCAAAAAAATAAAAATAAAAATAACACCATTCTGAACTTTAAGATTTATAAAAAAAAAAAAAACCACAACAAATCTTATACACCCCTTAGTTGATACAAAAGTCCTCCCTCAGTATCTGTAGAGGATTGGTTCCAGGACACCCACCCTACCCCACCACCTCCCCATCCCCCCACCCCTACTCCCCCTACCCCCTGCCCCCTGCACGGATGCTCAAGTCCCTTACATAAAATGACATAAAGATATTCCAGATACAGAACCCGCAGATATGGAGGCCCAGCTGTATATTTATTACAATATCACAGTCGATCAATTTCACAGAGGGACACTTTTTAGCTTTTTTTTTTTTTTTTTTTTTTTTTGTCTGATTCAAACTGCTTCTAATGATTGGTCTTTTCTCATTGTTCTTTGTTAGCTCTACTGACTTTGAAGCTGGGCTCCATTCCCTAACTGACTGCAACTCTAAGATCCGCTATAGATCTAAAGATGCACCAGTGCAGGTCGGGAGCACAGGCTCTGGTATCAGACAGTCCTGTCTGGAATTACACAGTCGAAGCTGTGTGACCTTGAGCAAGTTCTCAAATCTCTCTGAGCCTTAGTTAACTCAACAGTAAAATCAATACAATACCTACTTCATTCTTTGCCACCACCCCCTCCCCTTAACCACTGCCCTGCAAGGGAATGGAGTCCTTTTTCAGACTCAACCTTCTAGCCCTTTAATCCTCTCTTTTGCCTATTTATCCAATTTTACCTCCTTTAAGTGAGGACAGAAATTTATATGTTGGCCATTTTTTTCCCTTCTATGCTATGGCTTAGTGTAGAAAAATATCTCTCTCTGAGTCCTTACTATCACGAGACAATAAGCTTCATTCTCATGGGGCCATGTTTTTTTTTTTTGGTCGTCGTTGTTTTTTTTTGCGGTACGCGGGCCTCTCACTGTTGTGGCCTCTCCCGTTGCGGAGCACAGGCTCCGGACGCTCAGGCTCAGCGGCCATGGCTCACGGGCCCAGCCGCTCCGCGGCATGTGGGATCTTCCCGGACCGGGGCACGAACCCGTGTCCCCTGCATCGCCAGGAGGACTCTCAACCACTGCGCCACCAGGGAAGCCCCGGGCCATGTTTTAATAAGGAAGAGCTGTAGAAATCAGGAAGGAAAAATTATGGAGAATGGAAAATGCATCTGGCTATATTTCAAAATATTATCCCCTGGAGTGGCTGTTATTATCAGTATTTGGCCTTCTGCTGAGGTCCAGGGGTCAGAGCATATTCAAGCCATTACCTCCCTTCCTTCCTTCCTTCCTTCCTCCCTCCTCTCTTCTTTCCTTCCTTCTTTTTTTTATCAGTTATTTCAGGGCTATCTTTGTTAGAACCTGTCCCAAGAATAGGTGAGCACATTGTGGATTTTGCAATTACCCCCAGCATTAAAAGAAACACTTCTTTGTCAGCAAAATGTCCCTGTGTTTCAGGAGAGACCTTTGGAAGATTTCCAGGGAAAGTGAAGCAGTATTGACTGACAGTCCAAATGCAGTTTGCATCTCTAACCTCCGACCTGTCCCAATTTGTTTTGTAATAAAAAAGCCAGAGAGCAAAGCAAGAGTTCAAAACTAAGAGAAGAAATACATTGCTCAGACGGGCAAAGAAAAAGTTCTAAGACACCTGAGAAACCCCATTTAAAACAACCACAACCACAAAAAATCAGCCTGGGAAGGTGTCAATTCACACTCTATTCTGTTTGTTTTTGTTTTTGTACTTCCCCATCCCCCCTCTTTTAGCACAGACACTTACAGGAATCGAAGATATCTGTAATCTCATTAGATTTACCAGAATGAGTGTGCCTGGGCAGAAAAAAAAAAAGACTCTACATTTATGTGTGGCTGGCATGTTTTGGAATCTGGGAGTTTGATAAATTCATTTGTCCTTTCAATGTGGTCAACTTGCAGGTGGGTTTCCTTTTTTGTTTTTCTTTCTTCCTCCCTCAAAGAGAGGTGTACAAGGGACTCTACCGAGTCCATGAAATCAGTATTTTATAGAATCATGAAAGCCCTAAAATAATATAAATCACTCACAAAGTTGATAAATCAATAATGTTTAGGTTATCCACATTTTTAAATTCTAAAGGTTGCTGCCCGTCTATGAAATTTTTCTAGGTGTTAATTACATAACTAAACAAATGTGTTTTCTTAAAATTCTATCTCCTTCTACATACACAGTAACACCAAAAGCATCGAGAGCACAGAAATCTAAATGAGTAACTACAATGCAGAAATAGTCTATTTCCATTCAAATAAAAATATTTTCTCTTAAAAAATTATGAGGAAAAATTCAGCAGATTTAAATAAAATTAGCTGTGGCTGAGATTAGGAGCCATAAGAATAAATGGATTTGTGACCATAATTATACAATGATGCAAAATGATGAGAGGACTTTAAAACATAGATTTCAGGTCAGGTTGTATCAGGGAATTTAACTAACTAGACATTAACACCTTAGTAATTTTGAAGCTCGAAACTTTCTCATAAATTCCGGTTCTTCAAAGCCAGGGTTTTTACTCACCTGGCCCTTTGAGAAAGGAGCTCCGATGATCCCTATGGATTTTGGCTTGGAACTCATGCTCCAGCACTGCTCACCGCTGCACCCAGGGTTTCGAGGCAGTCGTCACTCTGTGCAACTCTCAGTGACGGAGAGCACATATTTTTTTTCTATTTATAATTGAGTTAAATCTGTTTACTTTATTCTAATGAGGGAGAGTGGCTCCACCTACTGAAACAAAGCAACAGTCAAGTGGAAGTCCAGCAAGTTCATACTTGGAATAACTATGAGTCCTCTGGGTCTAGGTCTCTAATTAAGTGAGATCATTCATGTAGACAGTTCACACCCATTTGACAAAGCCAGCTAGTGACATTAATCTTTCCTAATCACCACTTTGATTTCCTAATTATCTTTTCTAGTCATAATTAATTAATCAAAACCACAGAAGAAGTGCTATGGTTCTTGCGGTGCAAACTCAGGGCATGGTACTTACCTCCTCCAGGTCTTTGCATCCTCCTGTGTCGAAAGGGCTGGGACTAGCAAGATGGTCTCCCACATCCTTTCCAGCTCTACAACACTGAATTCAGTTTTCACTCTGGGATTAATAGTTAATCCACGAGGCACACCTCATACACCACCAGAGCACAGTCTCAGGGAAGGCATATGACTTCCTTTTCTGATTATTAATTAAAGAAAAAATTAATTGCCTGATTAATAACCCAGAAGCGTTACCATACTAATTTTGAAATATGATATGCGGGAAAGTAACAGTTATTGGACTCATAATATCAAAATGAAATAGAGATGCAAAAACAGCCACGACTGAGTTTTTATCATGTGCCAGATGCTGTTCTGTTTTATATTATCTCATTTAATCCTTATGTGAATTTTATGACCAGCCTCATTATTTGTGTTATTGTACTGATGAAGCAACTAAAGTTCAGAGGGGTTGCCAAATGTCACAAAGAGGAAGAGCCATGACACAGTCGTGGGCATTCTAGATCCACTTAACCACTGGACTTTACATTCTAAACGCAGAGGAAGTGTCAGCCATGTGTGCCTGGCAGACCAGTGTGTAAGATCTTATAGAAAAACCCAAACGAACTTTTTGGCCAACCCAATATATCCTAGATATTTACTTGGGGTATTTTGTATAGCTAAGTATTAACCTCTTATGGTTTCACATTGCAAATAACTTTTTTCTAATCTGTCAGTAACCTGATAACTTTATATGTCATCACTCAAGATTCTTATTTTTTGAAATGGACAGTTGAATAATTTTTTCCTTATGCTTTGCACTTTGGAAGTTTCATTAAGTCCTTTCTACTCCAAGATCACAAATATATATGTCTGTATTTTCTCCTATTTGCTTTAGAGTTTATGTTTCACATTTAGTTCTTTAATCCATCTATACCCATCTTTGTACATTGTGTAAGTTTTCCAACTCTATTTTCCCTTGTAGAGTCCATCCGTTTCCTCAACAACACCCACTGAGCCGTCCTTCCATTTTGCCTCATGGATTCGAGTGTTATTTCCCTCGTGTACCAAGTTCCCCTAGACACATGGGCTCTTCTGATCCATTGGCTTATTTACCTGTGGCTGTACCAGGTCCACACTCTTTGATTATCCTGGCTTCACGGTATATCTTACCATTCTTCGGTTAATAGTAACATTTTGCTCTTCTTTTTCAAAACTGATTTAGCTATTCATGAGCCTCTGTTCATCTACATATTCAGAATAAGTTGATGGGTTCCTTAAAAAGAATCCTGCTAGGATTTTTACTAAATTTGTAGATGAGTCCATAGAGATTTGATATCTTTCAGGTTTCATTGTGGGTGTATTATTTTTACTCTAACATCTGAAAGTTCCTTCTATATCAAGCTGAGTTTGCCTTCCTATTACTTGACCCGGTGATTACAACCCTTCAATCCAAGTGAAACACACTATCCCTCGGCTTCATGTACTTCTTGCATTCTCTATTGTTTAGCCTGTATATCCCCAAATACCTCACCAGTTTCTTATATTACATGATGGCTACTCTCCTTCAGGTCATCAACTTGGTCATTCCCTTCAAAACATCTTCTGGCTTCCCTATGGCCTCCTTAACTATGTGATCCTATCCAGAACCAAGTGCACACATCCAGGTGTAGATGGAGGCATCTAGCCCATCAAAGACAAATTTGGTAATGCTTGACTTTCCAATTCACTGATAAAAATACTGAACAGGGCAGCACCTATGAAAGAGCTCCTTGGCATTCCGATGGAAACCTCAGCCCAGATTGTCATAGTTCCATTCATTAGTCATGGATCCATAGGTACAGCTGTTCCCTCAATTCCCAGCTCAACCACTCTATCTTGGCTGTGAGGATATCATAAGGAAAACTTCCAGGTATGTCAATAAATTCTTGCTACACTTTGCCTGCTACATTTTGTCACTTACCAGTCTGACTTCCCTGTCAAAGGTGATGAACTGACCCTGAGAGACACTCTCTTCTTGGTAAACCCATGCTGACTTCTAGTGATCACTGTTTCCTTTTTGTTGTGAACATAAACCATCTTTTTGATCTCCAAAGCTGTCATCTCAGGACTTCAAAAGGAAGAGGACAGAGGGCATCGTACCTATATCATCCTATCAGAGCTCCAGTTTTTCCAGCTCAATCCTTTCCTTATTTTAGAGTGTATATATTAAGTTTTTAAAGCCCTTCTCCTAGTAGTACAAACCTCTTATCTAATATCTCTCCTTCTCTCCCTCCGTCTTTCACTCTCTCTCTCTGTCTCTCTGTCTCTGTCTCTCTCTCTCTGAAATCCTATCTAGCACTTTCCTGAAGATGGGACCACATCTTATTTGACTTTGATCCAAAGCCACTAGAATGAGGTTTGACACATAGGCCCTTGTATTAGTTGCCTAGAGCTACCATAACAAAATATCACAAACTGGATGACTTAAAAGAGCAGAAATCTGTTATGTCATAATTCTGGAGGCTGGAAGTTTGAAATCAAGGCGTCACAGAGCCATGCTCCTCCTGAAACCGATAGGAGAATCATTTCTCGCCTCTTCCTAGCTTCTGGTGGTTCTCCAGCGACCTTTGGCATTCCTTGGCTTGTAGATACATCACTCTAATCCTCCATCTTCACATGGTCTTCTCCCTGTGTCTCTGTGTTTTCCCATGGCCATCTTCTTATAAGGTCACAGGTCATATTGGATTAGGGCCCACCCTACTTCAGTATGACCTCATTTGACTAGTTATATATGTATGCAATGACCCTATTTCCAAATACGACCACATTCTGAGGAACTGGAGATAAGGACTTCACCATATCTTTAGGGGAACACAGTGCAACCCTTAAGAGCCCTCCGCTAATGGTTTTGCAATAAAAAGAAAGGATGAATAAATAAGTTACATGATGAGAGAAACCAAAAAATCATAGAGCTCTTACTCTCTACCTCTTTCTCTTTCTAAGGCTTCAAACTGTGGCCCATCTCTGCATTGTCCTTTCATCAGCCAACTAACAAACAAGACTGTCTTCCAATGAAGCCCAGGAGTCTTAGCACTTTTATAAAGAACTAGAAAGTACAAAAAATCCAAAGGACTAAATCTCTAATGAAGTGATTTCAGGGAACCCTTTTGTCTGATGCATTGCCCAAACTTTTTTTTTCTTCTAAATATTTTTGTATTGTGTACATTCTTTATATTTTGTTGTAACATATTATTTGAGAAGAGATTCCATTAAATATTTTCTTTTTCTTTAAGCCATCTCTTACTCAGGAAGTGACCTGAAAGGCTGGCATTGGAGCCTGTTTTATCTCGGTCTGGGTCAGGGTGGGTGTCAGGGGTGTGGGTACGACAGCAGGGGAGTGGGTCTACGATGTATGTGCTACAGATGGGACGTTCGCGGTCAGCACCAGTGTTTCCAGGTGGTTCTTAAGTTTTCTTGAATTACTGAGTGTTCTTTTTTCTTTTTTAATTTTTATTAGAGTATAGTTGATTTATAATGTTGTGTTAGTTTCTGCTGTACAGCAAACTGATTCAGCTATACATATACATATATCCATTCTTTTTTGCCCGAACTCTTTAAACCCAATACAATAAGAAGGGGCCCGCTCCTGGAACACTTTGATTTTATAGAAATGTTCAAACTAATGATCGCTGGTACGTTACCTAGTCATGTCTCTAGGAAGGAACTCTTCTAACCCTTTGAGGCATGCTAGAAGCTTAAGCAGAGTGGGCGGCCATGAAAGAAGCCTCACTCTGAGCGTCTGGCTCATGTCACTTCATGACGATGTATTTATAGCCTCCTCCTCTTTCTTTGCCTTCCTCTCTTTACCCAGTCAGACTTGAGGCAGTCCTCCTGAGGGTGTGGGGGCTATAGGAAACAAAATGTCGGGATGTCACTGATCTCTCTATGAGCATAGGAGCTCGGGGCAGCACTGCACCAGGAGACAGTGAGTAACCCCAAAGTGGAAGACCCACCCACCTGGTGCCCCGAAGTCTCCAGGGCTATCCCTCAGTTCCCAAGGGGACCCTGAACTGCAGCCTTGGGATGGGGAAGGTATTTAAGTTTCATTTCGGAAGCTGCAGTGGCAGACTCCCAGACAGAATCTAAGAGAGAAGGAAGAAGGTATAAATCACAGAAAATGATCATCTCTGGTTTCATGAGCACATGTGAGTCAGCTGAGAGTACCCTAGAAATAGTGTAGGGACTTAAGGTCCTGCACTAACAGGCAAAGATTGGAGCCAGAGAACTACTGTGTATGCCTGTTATTGGGATCTAGATTTACTCCAAGGTAATGTGGCTGGGAATGTAAGAAGTCAGGCATATGGAAAAACCGTGTCCCCCGAGGTAGAGCAGCTTGTTCAACTCACACAACGAATTGAGTCTAGAGCTGAGAACGGGATCCACGTTTCTTGGATCGCTCTAATGCCACTCCCACTTCTCATGCCACCTCTCTTCACCTGCAAGACTTCTTCATTCTTATAAATGAGACAGTCAAACTTTAGCTTTTAAAAAATTAAAAGGATTTTCGGAATCTTTCAGAAATGAAACCTGGTGAGTAGTGAACCATATACTCTGAAAAAGTTGACAAAAGAATCTGTAGAAAATTCATCAGGTTCTCTACCTAGACCCTGAGAGTCAAATCATTATATATTATGTTTCAGTGGTTACTTTCTTTTGATTTGTCCTACTAAATGGTGGATGCCCTCAAAGTCTGACTTCTCTGGAAAATTAAACTAAAATTAAAAACAAAATTTCCTTTTTTGCTGAGGAGTTTTAGTGTGTCTGTGTATTAATCAGCACTGGATATCAATTTCTTGTAATTATTCATGGAAACCAGAAGTGTGTTAATTTAAGAGATGGCAGGATTTTGTTTTAAGATTATCTTGGTTCATGCTCTGGGAATTACATTATCTAAGCTTCCAATGAGGCATTTCTGGAGGAAAGTGGGGTTTTGTCTAGTCGTTTTCAAGATTTTTCTCTTTGCCTTTGGCTTTCTGTAGTTTTGGTGTGCTGGGTCTAGCTGTGCATTTCTATATATCTTTCTTGGATTTTTTTGGCTTCTTGAATCTGTGGATAAATATTGTTTATCAGGTTGTTTTTAATTCCCAGCCATTTTTATATGTGCAAGTGTCATATTCTCCGCCTCACCTTCTTTCTCCGCTCCTTCTGGGATTAAAGTGAAAAGTATGTTAGGCCTTCTAAGTCTATTCTCTTATCTCTTGCTCTTTTTGTCTTTTTATCTTTCCATGTTGCATTCTAGGGAACATCTTCTGATCTATTCCCTGGTTCAATAATTTGTCCATCAGCTAAATCTCTTTAATGAATTCTCAATTATTATCCATTTTTTTGATATGGGTTTCTTCTCCCTGTAGCTATTTCCAAGTTTGTCTTTCATTTCTTTAAACATAGTAAATAGAGTCAGCTTGTAGTCTGTAGCTGGTAATTAGTGTTTGAAATCTTTTTAGGCCTACTTCTATTCTTATTGTTTCTTTCTTATGGTGATTTGTTTTTTAATGCTAGGTCACCTTTGTGCTGGTCATTGTTAATGAAAATACTTTCAGGAATAATGTGAGGAGATGATAAAAGTATCTTCCTCCGATAAAATCTGTGTAGTTTCCAGGTACCTGGGGCACAACAAGTCTAAAACTACCTTAAATCCAATTCAGGGCCCAGGGTCTCAGTGCCACCCAGGTGAATTGCAACTTGGATGCAAATCTTTGTAAAAACTGGTTAACTTCTTGTCCACCTTACTCTGAGGATAGTCCCTCTAAAGGGTCACAGCTTTTTTTTTTTTAAGGTTTCTTCTTTAATTCTGAACTTTTTATATGCCCTGAGCTTTGATTTATGTCCATTTCACTCCACAAGGCTGTCAAAATAAAAGTTAAAATTTACCTGAATTTTCAAATGCCCCAGAGCAAAAGCAGCTTCTGTTCTAGCTTACTTCCTGAGGCTCCCATTTTCCCTTTTAATTTTAACCTCACAATTCTTTACTGTCATGTTAGGTCATCACTGCTTTTAAGTGAGTTTTGCCCATTATTTTTAGTTGTTGTCATCAAGAGAGATGATCTCAATAACCTAGCCTACTTTCTTGGAAACTGGAAGTTTACAGGTGAATTTTTGAGAGCATTCTGGCAAAATACAGTAGAAAGTTGAACTTATGGTCTTTCCAGTGACATTTCCCAAAAGGGGGAATCGACAAGATATCCACTCTTTGGGTAAACCGTTTGAAGATGTGTCCTCAGGACACATCAGCAAGGAGGCTTGGCTCTCTGGCTTTCCAGAGTTAAGGACGAATGAGAGTCACCTCTGAGATCATGAAACAGCTTTACCTGGCAGAGTCCAGCACTTTGAAGGCAGCCACTCAGTTTTTTAGCTTATATGCTATCAATTCTCTGGTGAAGGACAGAGCTCCTCTGACCTGTGTACGTGCACACTTACATTCTGTGGGTGGTTCAAAACACATTGCTACTCAAAGAGAGGGAGGCTGATGAAAGCAGAGGGCTCTACCTACCTAGATTCCTTGGTAAGTAATCAATCAATAAGTATTTAATAAAAACCATTTCATTTACTGCTTGCTTCTGTACTTTTCGTTATGTGGGACCAGAGGTATAATATATAGACAGAGCCCTTAACTCAGGATGAAGCTAGGATCACAGATTGCATGAACTTGTTATGTCCCCTTAGACTCCTTTAATCACCTTTAATCTCCTTTAACCACAGTTCCTCAGTTTTTCTTTGTCTTTCATAAACTTCAGACTTTTAAAGAGTCGCTCAACTTAGGTTTGTCTGAGGTTTCCTCTGATTAAATTCAGGTTTTACATTTTTGCAAGAATACCACAAAAGTAATACTGTATACTCTCAGTGTATCACGTTAGAGGGCATGTGATGTTGATTTCTCCCATTACTGTTGAGGTTGACTTTGATCTCTCAGTTAAAGTAGGATTTGCCAGGTTTCTCCACTGTAGAGTTACTATTTTTCTCTTTGTGATTAATACATATCTTGTGAGGTTAATCAGTTTTATGTAATTATCCTGTTTCTCATTATACTTCAACCCACTAAGTTTAGCCTTCATTGATGATTCTTGACTAAAAGAGTTATTACTGTGACATTTGCCAAATGGTGATCATTTATTTCCATCACTTTTTACATTTGTTAGTTGGAATTCTACTCTAACAAAGAGCTTTTATTCCTTCCCCATTTATTTATTTATTCAGTTATTCATATCACCATGTGTTCGTGGTTTCTACTCTATGGGTATTGATCCATCATATTCTATTACAAATGTTGGTGTCCCCCACATCCAGTTGATAGGCTGAACCCTGCACCCTCAATGGTATTTGAAAATAGGAGGCTTTGGGAGGTAACTAGGGTTAGATGAGGTCATGAGAGTGGGGCCCTCATGACGGGATTATTGCCCTTATAAGAAGGTACACCAAAAATTTGCTCTCTCTCTCCATGATTGCACAAAGAAGAGGTCCTGTGAGCACACTGAGAGATGACGGCTGCCTACAAGCCAAAAGAAAGAAACCTACCTTACTGGCATCTTGATTTTGAACTCTAGAACTGTGAGAAATTTCTATTGTTTAAGCCACAGTCTATAGTATTTTGTTATAGCTGCCTGACGTAAAACATTACCGTTTATTATTTTGTTCTCAGATTACCCCAGATTTGGCCAATGTTTCAAGCTGACTTGTGTATCTTGTTTTAATGACACCATCTTTATTGAGCACTTCCTTACTTTCTGGAACCACGAGATATTCCAGGCTCGTCTTGTACTTTCATCTTGTTCTTTCCCTATGACAGCCCTGGGGCTAGCCATTTGTCCAAGGAGCCCCAGTTCCTTTTATTTGAGAACGGTATGTGGAAACTAAGATCCGGGTGCCAGGAATGCCCATCGCTCCTGGGAAATCATTGCCTCTGTGCTCTTTCAGCAGGCAGAGCTAGGAAATACACACACACACACACACACACACACACACACACACACACACACCTCTATTCCTATAACCATCCATCCATCTGAAAATAGTCCCTCACAGAACCAGAACCAAACAATCCAGAGATTATTTGGGGGAGGGGGACATCCAGAAGGAGAGAAGGGCAAGGAAATTCCCAGAAAAGAGGGTACTTAAATGTTTATGTGCTGTTTCTCAGCAGTCTCCCAGGAAGCCTCTGGGGCAGAAAGCTCTGAAGGGCAGCAGCAGCTTGGCACCTATATAATCACAGGGTTTATCTTATCTATGACCAGCAGATGTTGGGCGCTATTTGGTGAAGTATGCAAAGCAGACAGGCAGCTCTAAATGGCTAAAATTTTGTTTATTTGGGCAATGCTTAAAACAACTAGATGTGTAAAAAAATTTTTTTAATTAATTAATTTATTTATTAATTTTTTTGGCTGCGTTGGGCCGTCATTGTTGTGTGCAGGCTTTCTCTAGTTGTGGAGAGCGGGAGTTACTCTTTGTTGCTGTGTGTGGGCTTCTCATTGCGGTGGCTTCTCTTGTCGTCGAGCACAGGTTCTAGGTGCATAGGCTTCAGTAGTTGTGGCATATAGGCTCAGTAGTTGTGGCTCAGGCTCTAGAGCACAGACTCAGTAGTTGTGGCGCATGGTCTTAGTTGCTCTGTGGCATGTGGGATCTTCCCAGACCCCAGACCTTCGAACCCGTGTCCCCTGCATTGGCAGGCAGATTCTTAACCACTGCGCCACCAGGGAAGTCACTAGATATGTAAAAACTTGAATTTAGTGCTAGCAGGCTTTTGAGCTCATTGGTCCCAGTCCACTGTTGGTGTTTTTTTCCAGTTTGATTGAGATGTAATTGACATACAGCACTATATAAGGTTAAGGTGTACAGCATGATGATTTGACTTACAAATATCATGAAATGATTCTCACAATAAGTTTAGTGAATATCCATCATCTCATATAGATATAAAATTAAAGAAATAGAAAAAATATTTTTCTTGTGATGAGAGCTATTAAGATCTACTCTCTTAACAATTTTCATATATAACATACAGCACTATTAATTATACTTATCATGTTGTATATTGCATCCCTAGTACTTATTTATCTTATAACTGGAAGTCTACCTTTTGACCACCTTCATGCCATTCCCCCTTCCCTTACCCCCTACCTCTGGTAACCACAAATCTGATCTCTTTTTCTATGAGTTTGTTTTTGAAGTATAATTGACCTACAACACTATGTTAGTTCCTGTTACACAACATAGTGATTTGGTATTTATATATGTTTCAAAATGATCACCATGATACGTCTAGTTACAATATGTCACCATACTACATAGTTATTGACTATGTTCCCCACACTGTACATAGCAGTATATATATATTATTATATATATTATATATATGATTATTATATATGTGATTATTTAAAGTTGCTGATCTCTTAAGTAGATACATTTTTAAAACCCTGCGTTTTTACTAACCCCCCCACCAATGTTTACTGTTTTTGAAATTATATTTTACATCTTTTTGTTTTGTGTATCTCTTAACTACATATTGTGGATATAGATGATTTTACTACTTTTGTATTTTAACTTTCCTGCTAGCTTTATACATGGCTGATTTACTATCTTTATTGTATATTTGCCTTTACCAATGAGATTGTCCTTTCATAATTGTCATGTTTCTAGTTGTGGCCTTTCCGCTTTTGCTTAGGTAAGTTGCCTTAACATTTCTTGTAAAGCTGGTTTGGTGGTGCTGAACTCTTTTAGCTTTTGTTTGTCTCTAAATCTTTTGATCTCTCCATCAAATCTGAATGAAAAGCCTTGCTGGGTAGAATATTCTTAGTTGTAGATTTTTCCATTTCATCACTTTAAATATACGCTGCCACTCCCCTCTGGCCTGCAGACTTCCTGCTGAATAGTCAGCTGATAGTGCTATGGGAGTTCCCTTGTGTGTATAACTTGTTGCTTTTCCCTTGCTGCTTTTAATATTCTCTTTATCTTTAATTTTTGCCATTTTAACTACCATGCGTCTTGCTGTGGTCCTCTTTGAGTTGATCCTATTTGGGACTCTGTGTGCTTACTGGACCTGGATGTCTGTTTCCTTTCCCAGGTTAGAGAAGTTTTCAGCTATTATGTCTTCACATAAGTTCTCTGCCCCTTTCTCTCCCTCGTCTAATTCTGGGACTCCTATAATGCAAATGCTGTGCTTGATGTTGTCTCTTAAACTGTCCTCACTTCTTTTTTTTTTTTTCTTTTTCCTGTTCAGCTTCAGTGTTTTCTACTACTCTGTCTTCCAGTTTGCTGATCCATTTCTCTGTATCATCTAATTTACTATTGATTCCTTATAATGTATTTTTCATCTCTGTTTGGTTCTTCTTTATATTTCCTAACCCTTTGTTAAAAACTGCTAACTTCTCCCTCTGTTCATCCAATCTTCTCCTGAGTTCTTGGAACACCTTTATAATCATTATCTTGAATTCTGTAGAGGAGATTGCCTATCTCCGCTTCACTTAGTTCTTCTGAGATTTTATCCTGTTCCTTCATTTTGGACATATTCCTCTGTTGCCTTACTTTGCCTAATTTGCTGATTTTATTTCTATGTATCTTGTTGGTAGGTTATGTTTCCTGGCCTTGGAGAAGTGGCCTTTGGTAGGAGATGTCCTATGCAACCGAGGAGCTCTGCTGCCAGTGTCTATGCCCCCAGATTGCCTCCTGCCTCTTCGGGAGGTACTCCAAGATTTGCAGGTAGGTCTGACCCAGGCTCCTTTCAAATTACTGCTTTTGCTCTGGATTCCAGAGCATGTGAGATTGTGTGTAGGCCCTTTAAGAGTGGAGTCTCTATTTCCCACAGCCCTCTGGCTCTCCTGAAAGTAAGCCATGCTGACCTTCAAAGCCAAACATTCTGGAAGCTCACATTCCCGGTGCAGGATCCCCAGGCTTGGGAGCCTAATGTAGGACTCAGACTACTCACTTCTTGAGGAGAACCTCTGCCATTGTAATTATCCTCCCATTTGTAAATTGCCTACCTGGAGGTATAGATCTTGACTATACCATATCTCTGCCCCTCCTACCCATCTCATGGTTACTTCTTTATGTCTTTAATTGTAGAAGATCTTTTCTGCTAGTCTTCCAGTTCTTCTCATCAAGAGTTGCTCTATAAATAGTTGTAATTTTGGTGTGCCCATGGAGGAGATGAGCTCAGGGTCTTCCTACGCTGCCAACTTGGCCACTCCCCTTTTAGTTGATTTTACAGTATTTGGCTGGAACATCCTTCAATCAATGACACTTTATACCTACATCTATTAATAGATGAGTGTTCTCAAGTGAAGCAATTCATCCATTCTGATTTTTTTTAATGTAGGTTTTATTCAGAGTTTGAACCACAATCTAAGAAAGTAATATCCTTGTGCACTGTTTTGATTCACTGCAGACTGATCTCCCAGGGTTGCTTTTTAGTATCATGAAATTGATCTTTTTGGAAGGACACAATAAGAAGAAGCCTTATATATTATAAGTCTTAGATATAAGCAGCCTTATATCTATATTTGCAGTGGAGTTATTATTGAAGTTATTGTGTGCTATATCTTTAAGTGTTCCCTACACGAAGTCCCCTGAGTAATTTCTTTCAGAACTGAATGCTATAAAGTGTTGCTTGGCCTGAGAAAGTTAAGTTTTCTTCTTTTGGACTTTTCTTTGGGGCTATGTTTTCCAGGAAGCTCAAAGCTGATTTTGTGTGTGTGTGTGTGTGTGTGTGTGTGTGTGTGTGTGTGTGTGTGTGTGTGTGTTCGCTTTCATTTTATCTGATCCTGATTTTTAGTATATTTTTGATTATTAGATTATGTGTGTTGCCTAAAAGCACCCTCCAATTCTTCATAGTCTCAAAGCATGGGAAAAATAAATAAGCAACTAAATAGTAAATTTAAAATGTTTTGATACACAATTTTTTTCTTGAAATGCCATAGGCTGATTTATTTGTATCTGTTCAAAAAAGTGGTCCTAAATTGTTTGTGAGAGTCAGTGGCAAATAGAGACTGGGAGAACAGCCAGAAAGCCCTTAGAGTATAAAAATACAACTTTAGTTAGGGATAAGTGGTTTCTCAATTGGGTGGATCCAGTCACTGCTCTTTTCTCAGATTTAGGAATATCCATTGTTTTCCATTCCCACTGAGGTCTACCTTCTGGTACAGTACTTCCAAAGTTTCAAAATTTTTACCAACAAGGCTGTTGAAAGCAGGGATATAAGTGGTATTTACAGTGTAATGTCCATGGACTTTGTTGCCAAACTCTATTACAAGTGAACTTCCAGGAAGACTTGTGCTATTGGGAAGAGCTTTTACTGTTTTCAAGGATTTCAGACAATTGTATGCAAGTTTAAGATTTGATGCTTTCTTTCCTACATTGACAAAAAGAAGTTACACCCTCATTAAGACACATGTAGTTTTAGTATTAGTTGAATTCATATTTCTGTTTTAAGCATATTTACACTAATTCTCCAAGAGAAGGCTTAGAGAAAATTATGATTAAAATATTTATAGGACAATGCTCATAAACATACCAGCTGATTGATTTTAAAAAAAAAAGAATCCAAGATTGCAACGGTAAAAGAAAGTAGACAGAAGGTGACCTCTCTGTGCATTACAACCTGAGAAATTGTCTCCTACTCATTCATTCATTCAGCAAATATTTATTGACAACATACTTTGTACCAGGCACCTTCTACGCTATTTCTAGCATGAAAACAATGAATATATATAAACCAGTATTTTATAATGCCAAACTCACAAGGAAAGTGTTAGTAACGTGTGGTTTTCTATAAAACAGACACAGTTTCAGGAAAGTTTTATATCCAAACATGAATATCTCTAAGGAGACTGATTGGAGACATTTATCATTTCAATTAGACAACTCAATTATTCACTGAATAATCTGTCAGGTTCCTCATAATTTTTATTTTTCTTCCTGATGATAGACCAAAATAATATTTTTATTATTAAAAATGGATATGTGCCCATTGTAAAATATTGAAAAAATAAGAAAATGTAGGCTTACCCACAACCCTACCTCTCATATATAAATACTGCTAATATTCTGCTATGTTACTTTCTAATATCTTATGTATTTACACGTGTTGTTCATTGCAAACAACTTTGTTCATTGGGAACAATTTTATATCTCGTTTTATTCTCTTAGAATTATTTTCTGAACAGTTCCTATGTTATGAATAATTTTTTGAAGAATGCTTTAAAGAGATATCAATATTCTATCAAATGATCTTGCCATAATTAACTTGAATGATGAATATTTAGATTGTTTTTCACTCTTCACTACTATTGAAATTACTGTTAAAATTCCAAAGTTATCCATTCTACGGGCTCTCATACAACAGCCAAGATAAACCCAATACTGAATAAGAGTATTTTACCAGCTTAAAACAGAGGCAGCTGTCATAGGAACTAGAAAGGGTGACGATGAGCGTTGCGCAGTTAGTTCCTCAAATTTTTTTTTTTTTTTTTTTTTTTTGGCCACAGAGCACCGCTTGCAGGATCTCAGTGCCCCGACCAGGGATTGAACCCATGTTCCCTACAGTGGAAGCACTGAGTCTTAACCACCGGACCGCCAAGGAATTCCCCTCAAACATTTTAAGTGTTCAGTTACACGAGGAGTTTGGAATTCTGTCGTAATAGTCTTCCTCATGGTAATTGATGAAGCATGATATGAATATTAGGACTCTATGTGTCATAATAGGAGAGTGCAATATTGTGAAAAGTTCATAGATTTGGAATCAGAAATGTCTGGCTTTGAATCCGGAGTATTTGACCTTGAACAACATCTACAAAATGGGGATAATAATAACTTTGAATGATTCTGGTGAAGAATATACTAACTAATGTATGTAATGTGTCTAATACAGTGTCCAGCTATAATAAATGCTCAATTTATTGTAGATTAATTATAATGAATAATAATGGCTATTATTTTAAAATTATATGTACATGTATACGTTTATTTTCTTATTTAATAAAAATCATTCTATTGGGCAAGGCAATGTCTTTTACCGACTTTAGTGACCCTACGCAGATATTCCAGAGGACAGTGACTTGCAAAAATTTCTTCTCGTGTGAATCAAAAGCCTACAAGCTCTCCAAAACAATTTCTCCATTAGTTGTGAAATAGATGTCTTAACAGAAACTGTTAGCAGAGCAACTGATCAGTAACAAAAATTGATCTATTTGTCACTAAGGACAGCAATTGGAAGTTAAAAGCCTCCACCCCAGGAATGGATTTTCTATCCTCTAGTATCATACAAACCACTCAGAGATTGTGTTTTGTCTTTTCCATTAAAACAACTCTAAAAGATAAATTAATATTTAGTAATTAACTAGAAAGCAGGACCTGGGGCTTCTGCTCTTAAACAATAAATTAGTTGGAAGGAGGAGGAGCATTGGAACGTCACCTCCAAAGTGACCTTATGACTGCAAAAGGGCTGCCTGGTCGTAATGGACGGCTTTAAAACTCCAAGCCTACTGTCACCGTGCATGCTGGGAGCCATAGATACATAGGTGTGGACATCGGATTTTCTTCCTTTGGAGACGGTGAGCGTTTATCAGGGACCAGAAACCACATTTCCAACGTTTAAACCAGTGAGTCTCAACTCTGCCTGTGTATGAAAATTTCCTGAAGAGGTTTTAAAAACACCAGTGATGGCCCCCCACAAATAAATCTGAACCTATGGGGAGCATTTTGGTTTAGGCCAATGGATATCAAACTTTAGCATACATCAGAATCACCTGGAGGGCTTGTTAAAACACAAATTGCTACCCCACATCTAACACAGTGCTTTTGCCTAGTGTAAGTGCCCTAAAAATATTTGCTGAATAAACAGTGTTAGATTTCCATTTGAAAAGAGCAAACTTCTAGGACAAGGTAGATTGACTGGTGTCCATGGATGGAATTTTCTGCAGTGTTTCATGGGCATGTGCCTCTGTACACTCAGAGGCCAGTTCCTCACTTTCATCAGATTCTTAAGAGGGGGTGGGGTTCCGTGATCTAGAAATGTTACAAGGCACTGTTATAGGAATTAAATGTTATATCTTCATGAGTAGAGTGAAGAAAAAAAGTAGTCTTTTTTGTTTTTAAAAAAAACTAACTTCAGTATTGACTAGCACAAAAAGCATTTCATCTTGTTAAAAGTAATCAATTAGCCACTAAAGACACTAGCCTCTCAATCTAAGAGCCAATCTGTACTCTGCCTCTCTCACATGGTTGACGTGGAGAGGAAACAAAAGATGTGAACATGCTTTGAAAACTGTCTATTTCATCAGTGCTTTGTATTCTCTTGGAATACACTGCATGCCTAGTTTTACTCCTGATGCCCAGTTTTACCCTGTGCACCCAGTAAATGCTTGTTAAGTGGGAGACTGTAAATGGGCCTTCCCAGTGTTTCTCAGATTGTGGTCTGTGTACCACCTGCCAATGAGTCACCCAGTGGATGAGTTAAAAAAGCAGATTCCTAGGACCCCCTCCCTGGTCTAGCAAATTAGAATCTGTGTGGAGGGGGGAAGTGAGTGAATAGGACCTGGATTCTGACTTTTCTCAAACTTCTCAAATGATTTTGAAGCAGATGAAAATTTGAGAACCACTGAACTAAGCTGACATTGGCATTCCCAGTCCTCATTGAAATCTCCATAGTAGGCAAAGGTAACTTACCTCCTTGGGTGGAGGAGAAGCAAGTTCAAAACAGGAAAATGGGGCTTCGCTGGTGGCGCAGTGGTTGAGAGTCCGCCTGCCGATGCAGGGGACAAGGGTTCGTGCCCCGGTCCGGGAAGATCCGACATGCCGCGGAGCGGCTGAGCCCGTGAGCCATGGCCGCTGAGCCTGCGCGTCCGGAGCCTGTGCTCCGCAACAGGAGAGGCCACAACAGTGAGAGGCCCGCCTACCGCAAAAAAAAAAAAAAAAAAAAAGGAAAACGTCCCCTGCACATTTTACTGACTTGAATCCCGTCATAGGGTCCTTAGAGATCCATCTGAGTGGACACACTACCCAAACAAGGCAGTACGTTTCCTGCAAAGCAATTTCCCAAGAGGGGCTTCAGCTTTCTTTTCAAGATTTAGGCTTGTGTGGATGTCTAGATCCGGCTGAATAAAAAATTACCTGCCATGATGCTACCAGTCACGCTGAATGTGGGCTGTGCAAAATGTCCATGTGGAAATAGAAAACTAGGCTGGGTCTTCCCTGGTGGCGCAGTGGTTGAGAGTCCGCCTTCCGATGCAGGGGATACGGGTTCGTGCCGCGGTCCGGGAAGATCCCACGTGCCGCGGAGCGGCTGGGCCCGTGAGCCATGGCCGCTGCGCCTGCGCGTCCGGAGCCTTTGCTCCGCAACGGGAGAGGCCACAACAGGGAAAGGCCCGCGTACCGCAAAAAAACAAAAACAAAAGAAAACTAGGCTGGCCCTTTCTGGGTAACAAAGGCCATGAATAATGCACAGAGAATGCAGTTTCTTTTCATGTACTTCTTACTGTGCTAATATTTGTGACCACTTTAGAAAGTAGCAAATGCAGGAGAAATAGGAGGGGGCATACCTTAAAACATATATCAAGCAAAAAGTTCAATAACTTAGACATTGCTTTCTCATATAGTGGTATATGATTACGGGAGAGAAGGATGAATAAGGTGATATCTCTGAAGATCGGGTAATAAGATTAGCTCACGTAGGGAGAGCTTGCTTGGTGTCAAAGCTGTGTTAAGTGTTTTACATTTTTATCTTATGAAACCTCATTAATTTGCCAATTAGTACAATGTTTTTTAATAAAATTAAATGTGGAACAAAGTTAAGAAAACATGGGCAATCAGCCCAGATACTTCGAGCCAACAGGTGAAGCCAGGAATCCTGGTTCGATCTCAAGGTTATTAGCTTCAGCTTCTGTGAGGTCATTTGTCAGACAAGTTTGTTGGGCAGGGTTACGGTTTGATGAGCCACCAGGTGAAATGGCTTAGGGAAGCACAAGGTAGTCCTCTTGGGAAAGAAAAACAAACAGGTTTGGGACATCTAGTGCTATTTGTTATTTTTCACCTGTGACGCTGAGGATGGAGCTGCCAGCATTCCCATCAGAATGGAGGGGTCTAGTCAGTCAGTTAATATTTGAAAACTCTCCCCTGTTTGCATAGTACATAATAGAAGGCATCTTGTAGAAGGCGGGTTCCTCCGTCTCAGAGGAGTTTACAATCTATTATGAGGAAAGGAGGATAAACTCCCATATGTTTTTACTTATAAACTTGTATGTTAACCCTAAAAAGCAGCCTGAGCCTTATAGATTCGTGGGAAGGAATCAAGAGATGAAAAACAAAAGTAATGGAGCTCATGGAACCAGTTGGAGTGCCCTATCTTCGGAGGAGTCCCAGTGTCCGGGTTCGGTTAGGCATAAAGAGAGGAGTCATAGAAAGCGCCCAACACCAGCCTTGTCCAGGTCGTGTTATGCTTTCCCGGCTCTGTCTCTGGGGGTTCTGCCATGTCTTCTCTCTGCACTGTCAGCCTCACAGGACCCCTGTTCCTCCTCCCTCTTCCTGAACCTATACAGCCTGACCCAGCCCCTGCAACATCAGTGACAGAGGCACCAGTGAGCTGTGAGGTTTCTGACCTCCCAAAACCCAATATTCTACTTCATTCCCAGCTCTGACTCTCCCTGGAGGTCTGAGTGTGCCCAGGGCACGGCTGTGCGCCGTGTTCTCTCGGGAGTCCTCCAGTCCCTCTTTTCAGTAGCCTACGGTAACTTTTTAATTTATTTTATTTATTTATTTATTTATTTATTTTTGCGGCACGCGGGCCTCTCACTGTTGTGGCCTCTCCCGCTGCGGAGCACAGGCTCCGGACGCGCAGGCTCAGCGGCCATGGCTCACGGGCCCAGCCACTCCGCCGCATGTGGGATCTTCCCGGACCGGGGCACGAACCCGTGTCCCCTGCATCGGCAGGCGGACTCTCAACAACTGCGCCACCAGGGAAGCCCCCTACAGTAACTTTTTAAAAAAATATATTTATTTATTTGGCTGCACTGGGTCTTAGTTGCGGTATGCAGGATCTTAGTTCCCTGACTAGGGATCAAACACGGGCCCCCTGCATTGGGAGTGCAGAGTCTTAGCCACTGGACCACCAGGGACGTCTCTAGCCTATAGTAACTTAATGAAGCGTGTGCTTAAGTCCAGCGGTGACCAAGAAGTGCTCCAGCCTATTGATAATAAGGTGATAACAACAGGAGAACATTATTACCTAGATCCCATATTCCAGGCAGTGAGCTTGATAATACTCGACTAGGATCATGGCATCAGGGGCATGCAAGGGTCTGTTATGCAGCCAGTTCTCTGTGGATACTTGCTGCTGAGGTTAACCGTTCCTTTAGTCCCTTATTGGCTGCTTCTGCTGTGCCCCTCTGCTCTTGGGCAGCCAGGTCACAAAGCTCTCTCCCATGCTCCTGCATCACCCCAAGGCACCTCCAGGTCCACTGACCCACTCAGCCACACATCTCTAGAAGTGGGAGAAAACCCGAACCTCCCCTTACGATATCCCCCGTTCTTCTCACCGTGTTTTGGCATAAACATTCATGTGTGAGTTCTCCTGATTTTGCTCTTGATATTCAAAGATGAGATTTTCGGACTAAAACAAAAACCAATAATCAGATTTCGTGGTACCCTCAAATACCTGGCTCTTGAAACGGAAAATCACGTTTTGAAGATTAACATCTCCCTTACTGAGGGAGTTCACGAGAATCTCCGTAGAGACCCAAAAGTCAACAATTTGACTCTTCTTTCTTTACCATTCATATCTTGAGAGCAGTCATCCCCAAAGCCATCTTGGATGCCAGAACAAAAGAAGGAGCCTCGATGCTGAGAAATGCTGGCATTGGGTAGAGGGCTAAACTTCAGTTTACCATCTGCAATTATCATCCCGGTACACAAGGAGGAAGCAAAACACAGAATTCAAAATTTGGTTGCTTTTATCTTTTTTTAAGCAGAAAAATGAACATAATAGAAATATTGAGGACAGGCTGAGAGAGAGTGCGTCAAGGATAATCTATTACAGATGAACTAAGGACAGATGGTACACTCCTTTTCCTCACTCTCTTTATTTAGTCTTGTTTAATCATTATTTTTTCATAAAGAGCATTTAGGTCAGAGTTCCTAGTTGTAAGCAAGGAAAACATACTCTGGCCAATTAAGCTGAAAAAGGATTTTATTAAAAGGATCCCAGGCAGCTCAGAGAAGTGTTGGGTTGACTGGAAAACCAGGCTCAAGGCTGTTTCTGGGAACAAGCCCCCAGACATCACCACAGAGGGGGCCTGACAAGGGGGCCCTCACAGTGACTGCTGCCACCAGATGCTACTGTTTGTCCTGATGCCATTAAGTGGACTTTATCAAATCTGCAAATGCCATAGTCACCCAGGACGCTTCTGTACCAGGAACTGTTGGAACCACGCAGAAGCCTCACCGTCCTGCTGCCACCAAGGCCATCAGAAGGGGTGTCATGCATAACTGCCTTCCCCAAACACTCACTGCCCGCTCAGCCTGACTAGAGGAGCCCAGGAAATATAAGAATGCCATTTTGAAAGGGGGAGGACGGTTTGCGGGGAGGTGTGGGAATCAGCTTTTCTGGGCTCTATCTACCATTGTGAGGCTACATTGTCCCCTAAATGTAGTGAGACTATTCAAAAGATGCTGGATTAGGAAACTCAATATATGAAGTTGGAAGAAGGTAGCGATAACACCGCTGTGGAGAGATCACCGGCATATATGGTTATGTACAAAAGCAAGGGAGTATAAAAATAAATGATATGCTGCCCTTTGTGTAGGAAAGGAAGGAAATAAGACGCAATATCCTCTTGCAAAAATAAACATTAGGAGGCTAAAGAAGACACCATGAAAAATGATTACCTATGGTGGGGAGAAATGAGGTGGAAGAGGCAGGATGGAAGGAAGATTTCTTATCGGGATCTGATTTCTGAGTCATTACCTGCTAAAGAATATCATTTTATTTAAATCTCAGTGACTGAAATTGAAAGCCAAACAAAATAAATGACCCTGGCTGTATATTAAATTATTAGGGTTACTCCACAGAGGAAAGATGTATTTCAAGTAACTTTAAAAGAGAGTACCTTGACTGTACATTCTTTTTTTTTTTCCTTTTTCTTTTTCTAATATTTATTTATTTAGGCTGTGCCGGGTCTTAGTTGCAGCATGCGGACTTCTTAGTTGCTGCATGCGGACTGGACTCAGTTGTGGCTCACAGACTCTTAGTTGCAGCATGCGAACTCTTTAGCTGTGGCACACATGCAGGGTCTATTTCCCTGACCAGGGATCGAACCTCAGCCCCCTGCACTGGGAGCACAGAGTCTTACCCACTGGACCACCAAGGAAGTCCCAACTGTACATTCTTACTGGGATGCACTCTAAGGGGAAGAAAATCTATGGAAAAATAATGTTTTAACTTTTTTCAGTGGTAATACTGGTATTGTTTTTGTTTTAATTTTTGTGTTCTTTGTTTTCTTTTATTAGGGTATAGTTGTTTTACAATGTTGTGTTATGGTATTTTTTTTAAAAGTAGTTTCTTTACATTATAGGATGAAATATAAGTGGAGGGAGATAAAACTATAAAATTAAAGAAATTAAGTAAAACTACTGTCATGACAAGATTAGAAATACCCATAGGAACTCATTTTTTAAAAATATGTATTTTTTACCTTTGCTCACTGAAATATCTAAGATATGATGTCGCTGCATTTGCCTTTAGCTCTCTTAGAACAGGAATTTTTGTCTCTCATACCAAGGATTCAGATTTGGTGCCCCAAAGCGAGCAAGAACACTTTCAAAGGCTGATGGAGTCATGTGCAAAGGACCCAGGAGCCAGCTTAAAGGGTCTTCCACTGCTTATATTTGTGATGGTTTGAAACCTCCCCCCTCCATAACTGTAGTTTATTGAAATTCATTGAATTTATAAAAATCCACGAATCCATAGTGATACTAACAGAAGGAAAAGTCAGAAAAAAATAAACAAATGACACTCTCTTTTCACCATTTGAGGCAGTTATTAAATTAACTCTTCTTGGGGGGGGCAATAATTTTCCCTCTACCCCTCTAGGTTCTTAGCTGAGACTCCTCTGTAATAAAAGACAGATTAAAAGGAGAAAAACAAACAGAAGTTTTATAGCATGTATACCTCCCGTATAAGTGGGAGCTACCCAGGGTGAAGGGGTTTCAACCTAAAATGGAACCAGAATATATGAAATGGAGAATCTCACGCATGCCCCCTCAGAAGAATGGAGCTTAGGAAATGAGAGGCTGATTTCCTGTGAATGCCTGGTTTATAGAAGTCCAAGACTTATCTCCTGACCAACGAACATCCCCACCCTCAAGCCAATGAAATTACTGCTTTAACTCCGGCTGGACTTCCCCTTCTTTGAGCTCCTTGCCCAGAAGTACAACCCACCCCAAATCTTCAACGGACCTGCCTGTGTTTCCCAGATTGCAATTCCTTGGCTATTCCCAAATAAACCCAATTTCTGGTAATTTGAGCTCACCTCAATTTACCTCCTTATTTAGGCTGACATTCAATGGTGACAGAATGTGGGATCTGAAGAAAATGACCCCCTGAAGGGACAATGACCCTTGGAATCCAGCAAAGTATTTGCACTGAATGCCTTGAGCTCAGTGCTTCCCTGGGTCACCTTCTGCTTCTGATTTGACGAGTCTCCTCCTGGATTTTGAGCTCCCTCCTTTTGGTCTAATTCTCTGACTTTATTCAGGATTTGGATAAGGACAGATTGTCCTTCTGCTGAGTACTCTTTCGGTTTCTGAATTAGAGCGTGCTTGGTTTAGACTTAAACTGTGAATTTCCCTGAGAGCAAAACTAAAATCAGTAGGCACCAATCAAGAACATAAATAGTGTTAAAGGACTTGTCACCTTTTTTTTTTTTTTTTTTACGGTACGCGGGCCTCTCACTGCTGTGGCCTCTCCCGTTGTGGAGCACAGACTCCGGACGCGCAGGCTCAGCGGCCATGGCTCAGGGGCCCAGCCGCTCTGCAGTGTGTAGGATCTTCTCAGACCGGGACACGAACCCGTGCTTCTTGCATCGGCAAGCAGGCTCTCCACCCCTGCGCCACCCGGGAAGTCCAACAGTGTTGAAGAACTTGTCACCTTTATTTGAGAGAAAATTGTCTCCAAAGCACAAGATTCCCATGTAAGGATAATGTGGTCACGGATGAGTAAGTTTGACAACAGGTCTCTAGCCACCTGCAAGAAAATTCCCTCCAAGGAGGAACAGCTGGTCGTGGGTCAAATAGAGCTAAGGCCATCTACCAGGAAAAAGAAGTATCCTGTGAAAGGCATACTATCAAAAAATACCCAGGAGCTTCCCTGGTGGCGCAGTGGTTGAGAATCCGCCTGCCGATGCGGGGGACACGGGTTCGTGCCTCCGGTCCGGGAGGATCCCACATGCCGCGGAGTGGCTGGGCCCGTGAGCCATGGCCGCCGAGCCTGCGCGTCCGGATCCTGTGCTCCGCAACGGGAGAGGCCACAACAGTGAGAGGCCCGCGTACCGCAAAAAAAAAAAAAAACCCAAGTCCCAACCCTAAGCATACCCGTTAAGCTATCTAGAACTTTTTTCTTTGCCCTCAGGAAAACTCCAAAAATTAGATCTCAGTCGTCTAAATATTCTAAGGATGCCCTCCCTTTAGGAACCTCAGCCGGTTTTATGTAAAAAAAAATTATGGGACTTCCCTGGTGGTCCAGTGCCTAAGGCTCTGTGCTCCCAATGCAGGGGTCCTGGGTTCAATCCCTGGTCAGGGAACTAGATCCCATATGCTGCAACTAAGAGTTCACATGCAACAACTAAAGTTCCCACATGCCACAACTAAAGATTCCACAAGCAACAACGAAGATCCTGCGTGCTGCAACTAAGACCCTGCGCAGCCAAATAAGTAAACATATAAATAAATATTTTTTAAAAATTATGGTGTCTCTTTATGTGCATGGACCAATCTTATTAAAGACAACCTTGAACTACAATGGCTTTATGAGGAATGTTCCAATTAGACAAAATCGTTTATTTAAGAAGTTCATTTGAAAGCAAGGGTTCCCAAATCAAACAAACAGAATGGGATCCCTATTTTAATTGGCATGCAGAAGCTTCCAAAAAGCTTCAAAATTCCAAAGTAACTTTATTCAAAGATTCCTTGAAAAAGGCTAATGAAAAATTAAAGATACAAGAGGTACCTAAAACAAAAGACTCTAAGGCACACATAACATCTACTGCTTCCTTCTACCCTTTACTTGAGTACTCATTCTACTAATTTTCTGTCTGAATTGTCTCTCCACTCTGAAGAGACTACACAACCATTAAAAAAAGTACACCAATTTAGTGGCCTTACAGACACCCCCATATCTACCCTCGAAGTTCCCCCTTATGGGCCCATATCAGTGTTGACGGGACTCCAAGGGGTTCTCCTGTAACTGCTACCAGTGATTCCCTTAAACAGCCAAAGGGAAACTAAAATTAAAATTATTGGAAAATCTTGACAACTTCTGGTAAATAGTGGAGCTACACTCTACTTTAAACCCAACTTACTCCAGAGCCTACAGATTAAATCCTAGGAAAACTGACAGAAGGATGAGAATTCTTTTGATAGTCAGCTCTCCCAAATCTCTGTCTGTACTGCCAGTCTAGAAAGGAAAATATAATTCCACATTGTCCCTACTTTTCCAAATCCAGACCTATCAGTTATTGCTCCTTTCTTTCCCTGGGACAGCTGTTACCTTCCTGTTTGTTTCATTTTGTGTCCTGAGAACTTGACTTGGCAACCATCAGGTTGGGGACCCCAAAATGTGGTGGAATAGAAATATGAGTTGCACCACATTTGTAGCTTGGGCCCTACCAATTATTGCCAGCCCTCAGAGGAACTGTCTTTCTTTTCTTTTCTTTTTCTTTCTTTCTTTCTTTCTTCCTCTCTTAATTTTTAGGGGGCTCAGTGTTTTCTTTGTTTGTCTCGACTGAGACCTGACAAGTCATTTGAAAGGATTTTTTTCAGTAGCTCTATGGTCAAAAGTTGGCCAAACTAGCAGCTGATATTCAGAGCCTGATAGAAACTTCTTTTAAGGCATTTGTCCCTAAGCTACATGAAACTATGTACCCAAAGGGAAAGAAAAACCTTCCAAAGACAAAGCTCTAAGTCTCAAACAGAGGAATATTTTATTTCTATCTAAGTTGAAGATTTCCCTGATCTAAAGAAGCAAATTGAAGATAATATAGTCAGATGGGTGGATCAACCTATGATGTCACTCAAGCTGCAACCCAATCCCTAGAGGAATTAGAAACAATTGTACTTGTTTACGAATCTAATCTTTACAAGAAACGGAATTCAGCTCTAGAAGCAAATCAAAGCCCACCTATCCTTTTTACCAATCCCCAAACCTCCCCTAGTCATCTCAAAAGGCTTGCAGATATTGTATTAAAAAAAAATCTGAATTTAAGAAACAAAAGTCCTTCTTGGAGGAACTTGCATTTTCCCCGTGCCTTTGAGATGTAAATGTTCTACTTGGTTTTCCCTTGGAACTCTTAATTATGTCGTATCTTTGAAGTGCAAACTTCAAGGAGGTCATTCGTATCAGAAGCGGGGGAAGAAAGGAAATTTACTTAGAATCTAGGCAAATGAAAAATCTTAAAACTCCACAAATGTTAGTAAAAAATTTAGGCTGTCTGAACAGATAAACTTATGCCATCAGCCAGAAACACTATTTGGATCAAATTGTTCTTTTATAAGCTAGTGAGTTTTGCGTTATCTTACCCATCTCACAGCTAAAATTTTAAAACAAAAGTTATAAGATTTGTTTTCATCTGTCTATATGTTTATGTATGTCTATGTATGTACATTATAGATGTGTGATATTTTTCTACCTGCAGACAATATTGCCAACATTAATCTGTAAAAGAACTCTATGTAATTGGCTTAAAGAAAAATAAGTGCCTATATGAATTAAGTATTTCTAGACTCTCAGAAATATTGAAAGTAACCCAAATGTGTTTTCAAGTTCACACGATCTAGGATAAGTCTTTAGTGTCTACTAAAAAAAATGCACAATCTAAAAGTTGATAATTATGTTTTGTTTAGGGGACATACTGAGGACGTAAGCCTGGGAGACAGCCTCTCAGATAGCTCTGAGGGACTGTTCCAAAGAGGTAAGGGAGAAGTCAGGATATATAGGAGTTCAAACAAACAAACAAAAAACAGGTAGTAGAACATCAAAAGATTACCGCTAATTAAACAAAAGCAGACTTCTCAAGTTAAAGAATTTAGTGCTTTTCTATGTATTAGAAGATGCAAGAGTCTAGGGTCAATGAAATTGTTCCTTTGATATGCACCTTAACTATCTACTGCCAGTGTCCTGTTTTTCTCCATCCTGAAGACCTTCACGGAGCACCATCAGGGGTGGCTGCAGTGACTGATGGCTTCATGGCCACAGTATCCTTTGTTTACTGATAAGGTGGGCTGACTTTCTCTGCCCACATTAATAAATAAAATCTAGTTTGTTGATTTAATTTTAGAAGTCATGCCTTTAGAGTCATCAGCATTACATATAAAACTTTTATTCTACCTAGGTTTACTAAAATAAGCTCGTGTTATCTCTGTCACAGAATTTGTCAGCAAGAAAGATAACTTAAGAACATGGTTACCTGTTCAAAGTCTAATGAAATTTTCATGAGTAATCTAAACGTAACGGTTATTAACAAGTAAATTAAATAGATGTAAGTGAGATATAAGTTTATAAATAAACTTTTCAACAATAATTGTACTTTATGGTATGTGTACTTAAAAATAATTTCCAAAATCTTTTTGGTTACTTGAAACTTTATAGTCATACTGAGATAACTTGATTGATGGGTATTCATTGAATATCTAGATCATTTTCAAATAATATAAAAAATTAAAAACATTACTGTGCATAGGTTTGTATACTTTTGACTTCCTTTTACAGAGAAACTAAAGCTTTTTCGTTCTATTAGTAAACAAGTTTTTGTGCCACATTGAAAATCTTACTATGAGGAAGAATATACTTCTGTAAGCAGATAGGGCAAGAATCCCCCCGAGGAAAAGAACCAGTTATAGTTTTTGACATAAGAGAAGCCACTTTTGGCCTAAGTCATTTTGTGATTTAAGCCTGGCCGCAATGCTTGCCCTTGAACGGATCTCAGTAATAACGATATTAAGGGAACAGAAGAACACAGACAGTGAGTCTTTTTTTTGAAAATAGACAATTCTTAAAGGTTACACTCCATTTAGAGGGTTCAGTACTGGCTCTCTTCCCCATGTTGTACAATACATCCTTGTAGCCTATCTTACATCCAATAGTTTGAACCTCCCACTCCCCACCCGTATGTTGCTCCCCTTCCCTCTCCCCACCAGTAACCACTAGTCTGTTCGCTGTATCTGCACCACAACCTTCTTTAAAAAGAGAAATTCGGGGCCTTCGCTGGTGGCGCAGTGGTTGAGAGTCTGCCTGCCGATGCAGGCGACACAAGTTCGAGCCCCGGTCCGGGAGGATCCCACATGCCGCGGAGCGGCTGGGCCCGTGAGCCATGGCCACTGGGCCTGCGCGTCCGGAGCCTGTAGTCCACAGCGGGAGAGGCCACAGCAGTGAGAGACCTGCGTACCACAAAAAAAAAAAAAAAGGCGGGGGGGAGAGAAATTTGTCATAAAACCACGCTCCATATGAAGGACTAATAATGCCGTTTAGCCTGTGCTGCCCTCACACGGTGACAGCAGTATTTGCACAGGAAACACAAAATGCCAACCACTTCCTGCCTCTCACTAGGTCTCCACATTTTCTTCTTGCCCTGAAATTCCAAGAATCAGAACAAATTCTCCTGTTTTACAAAGTTATTTTTCCTTTATTCCTGAGAGTGAATCTGATTTTCTTAAGAAATGTCCTGATGCATAAGTGGTTTTTGTTCAATGACAGTCATAGGCGTAGTACGTAAACCTGAAAATTTCAGTCTCACTCCTTTCTATATTTTTTATTATGTATGCCTTTCGAAATACAAAAAAAAAGGTAAAATAATATCACGATCCAATATTCCTTTAGAAATTAGAAATCAAAATATAGTATATAAGCCATCCTAATGTGTGTGAAGTGCGATTTCATTGTGGTTTTGATTTGCGTTTCTCTAAGGATTAATAATTTGAGCAAATATTCATGTGCTCATTGGCCATTTTGTATATCTTTCTCGGAGAAATGTACATTCACATTCATTGTTCATTTTTTAATTGGATAGTTGGGGGTTTTGTCGCTGAGTTGTAAGAATTGTTTATATATTATAGATACCAGAACTTTATTAGAAAACAGTATATAAATACTGACTCCCAAACTTTATTAAAATCTATTACACAAGGGGGCGCTAGATTAACATATAATAGGTTGACTCGCGCAAGAACCAACATTTAAATTAGCTTTAGAATATAATTTAACCTAAAATAAATTTTAGCTATTGCTTTCCACAGCTGAGAATTGTCAGTATTCACCAATTGAAGAGTTTTTTCACATTCCACGTGGGAATTAATCTCTTTTTACACCTGACATTTCAAAAGTTTCTTTGAATGAATCCTCCCAGCACATGCACACACACACACACACACACACACACACAAATGCCTGGCAAATCAACACACACACCTCTCACTTGATCTGAAATAGCAATGAGGTCTTATCCTATTAAGCATTTTTATTACCCATGTAATGCGTTATATAAGCAATTAGAAGCAGTTGTCAAAATAAATTAAGTAAACTCTACTGGTGATGCAGCATGTCTGTCCTTAAAAAGGTTATTCATTTACATGCATTCTTAGTTTAAAACTTTAAGGGAATTACGTGTTGTCATTAATCATAGTTCATTCTGGTAAACTTGTTCCTCCAAACTTTACACTTCCCCACCTCGCAAAGTTATTCATAGGAACCATCAGGCCAAATCAGCAAAATTTTCAGGAGTGGTAAGCAATATCCAGAAACATTCATGTCCTCATTTCCAATTTGCCCCGTAAATGTCCATAGTATAAAAATTTGAATTTATGTAGAGGAAAACTCAGCAAGCTGTAATTAAAGTTTAAGGGAAAAAATGCTCACAATTTTAAATCTCATTCTACGGACTGGGTATTAAATTAATAACTTTGTATAGATAATCCTAAATTTTATTGTCTCTCCCTATCCCCATCACACTACACTAAGTTAAAAACAGTGTAAGTTCTTGGTATAGATGGGTGTGGATTTAAATCCCAGACTCTGAGCCTCAGTTTTCTCATCTCTAAAACAGGACCAATATTCTCAACGTATCTGGTATACCATGATGGTATTTTAAATAAGATAATGTTTGTACATCATGCTGGTCAAATAATATCTACAAGCGTCAGATATTCTTCCTCTTTCCTTTCTTTTCCTTCCTTCCTTCTTCTCTCTTCTCCTTCCTCCCTTCCTAAGTTCTCTGATTTTAAAAGGTGTCAGGCTTCAAACAGTGGTAAGGTTTATACAATATGCTGCTCTTACCGCCATGTTTAATATTTGGTTGTTTTTCTCTGTCAGCTTCTCCTTGCCCCCCTCCCAAACCACGCCATTCCCCACACCCGTGTACAAAAATGCTCGTGGGGAGCTCCTTAGGGGCTGTACTCCAAGCACTTTGCAGAGCACAACACCTGGTGCAGACTAAGTGAATCGACTCTACTGTTGCAAAGGTCCTCTTTTCCTATTATGGTTCATTTCAGCTATACTGAGGATTCAGTGATACACTATACCAATTGTCTTAGACAGAGTTTTTAGTGGTAGGCAACAGAATCCACTCCACTAGTGAAGAGGTTTTTTTCAGGGATAGAGAAAACTCCCAGAATTGTTGGGATGACTGCAGAAATGGGCTGAACTTCAGAAGCTGCTGGCTCTTCCACAATAGAAGCTGTTGAATCTGAAAGCCACTGCTGCTGACAGCAATATGCCACTGGTGCAATGATCTCTATTGGCGAAAAGGACGCCCCAAACTCTTCTTTTCCCTCCACATAACTCAGAGGGAGAGCCTCTTTGAATGTTGCAACCTGAGTTACACCTGGAACTCTACCTTTAAGAGAGACGGCGGAATGTAACTGTTAGTTTTACACACAGGAAGGCACAATAGAATTGATGTTGGGGAGGATTTTAAATGAGTCAATCCAGAGAATCTCTACATTCTTTGCTTTCTATTTGGTTTATTTTCATATAATTATTAGAGCTTTTAAATACATTATTGGAAAAGGAAATGAAGAAAACAGTAGTAAAGATCAATAAAACTAAAAGCTGATTCTTTGAGATAATAAACAAAATTTATAAACCTTTAGCCAGACTCATCAAGAAAAAAAGGGAGAAGACTCAAATCAATAGAATTAGAAATGAAAAAGGAGATGTTAAAACAGACACCGTAGAAATACAAAAGGTTGTAAGAGACTACTACAAGCAACTATATGCCAATAAAATGACAACCTGGAAGAAATGGACAAATTCTTAGAAAAGTGCAACCTTCCAAGACTGAACCAGGAAGAAGTAGAAAATATGAACAGACCAATCAGAAGCACTGAAATTGAAACTGTGATTAAAAGTCTTCCAACAAACAAAAGCCCAGGACCAGATGGCTTCACAGGAAAATTCTATCAAACATTTAGAGAAGAGTTAACACCTATCCTTCTCAAATGCTTCCAAAAAATTACAGAGGGAAGAACACTCCCAAACTCATTCCATAAAGCCAGCATCACCCTGATACCAAAACCAGACAAAGATATCCCCAAAAAAGAAAATTATAGACCAATACCACTGATGAACATAGAGGCAAAAATCCTCACCAAAATACTAGCAAACAGAATCCAACAACACATTAAAAGGATCATAAACCATGGTCAAGCGGCATTTATCACTTGCAAGGATTCTTCAATATACGTGAGGATTCTTCAATATATGCAAATCAATCAATGTAATAAACCATATTAACAAACTGAAGGATAAAAACCATATGATCATCTCAATAGATGCAGAAAAGCTTTTGACAAAATTCAACACCCATTTATGATAAAAACTCTCCAGAAAGTGGGCATAGAGGGAACCTACCTCAACATAATAAAGGTCATATATGACAAAACCACAGCAAATATTATTCTCAATGGTGAAAAACTGAAAACATTTCCTCTAAGATCAGGAGCAAGACAAGGGTGCCCACTCTCACCACTATTTTTCAACATAGTTTTGGAAGTCCTAGCCACGGCAATCAGAGAAGAAAAAGAAATAAAAGGAATACAAATTGGAAAAGAAGTAAAACTGTCACTGTTTGCAGATGACATTATACTATATGTAGAAAATCCTAAAGATGCCACCAGAACACTACTAGTGCTAGTCAATGAATTTAGTAAAGTCGCAGGATACCAAATTGATACACAGATATCTCTAGCATTCCTATACACTAAAAATGAAAAATCAGAAAGAGAAATTAAGAAAACCATCTCATTTACCATTGCAACAAAAAGAATAAAATACCTAAGGATAAAGCCAGCTATAAAGGTAAAAGACCTGTATGCAGAAAACTATAAGACACTGATGAAAGAAATCAAAGACAACACAAACAGATGGAGAGATATACCATGCTCCTGGATTGGAAGAATCAATATTGTGAAAATGACTATACTATCCAAAGCAATCTACAGGTTCAATGCAATCCCTATCAAATTACCAATGGCATTTTTCACAGAATTAGAACAAAAAATTGCACAATTTGTATGGTAACACAAAAGACCCCGAGTAGCCAAAGCAGTCTTTTTTTTTTTATGGCTTTCTTTTCTTTTCTTTTTAACATCTTTATTGGAGTATAATTGCTTTACAATGGTGTGTTAGTTTCTGATTTATAACAGAGTGAATCAGTTATACATACACATATATCCCCACATCTCTTCCCTCTTGTGTGGATCATCTTTACTATCATTAGTCTGAATTCTTTTTCAGGTAGACTGCCTATTTCCTCTTCATTTGTTAGGTCTGGTGGGTTTTTACCTTGCTCCTTCATCTGCTGTGTGTTTCTCTGTCTTCTCATTTTGCTTAACTTACTGTGTTTGGGGTCTCCCTTTCACAGACTGCAGGTTCGTAGTTCCCGTTGTTTTTGGTGTCTGCCCTGAGTGGGTAAGGTTGGTTCAGTGGGTTGTGTAGGCTTCCTGGTGGTTGAGACTAGTGACTGTGTGCTGGTGGATGAGGCTGGATCTTGGTTTTCTGCTGGGCAGGTCCAAGTTGGTGATGTATTTTGGGGTGTCTGTGTCCTTATTATGATTTTAGGCAGCCTCTCTGCTAATGGGTGGGGCTGTATTCCTGTCTTGCTAGTTGTTTGGCATAGGGTGTCCAGCACTGTATCTTGATGGTTGTTGAGTGGAACTGGGTCTTGGCGTTGAGATGGAGATCTCTGGGAGATTTTCACCATTTGATATTATGTGGAGCTGGGAGGTCTCTTGTGGACCAATGTCCTGAGCTTGACTCTCCCACCTCAGAGGCACAGCCCTGACACCTGGCTGGAGCACCAATAGCCTGTCATCCACACACCTCAGAATAAAAGGAAGGAAAAAAAAAGAAAGAAAGAAAGAAAGAAGAAGATAAAATAAAGTTATTAAAATAAAAAATAATTATTAAAAAAATATTTTAAGCAATTAAAAAAAAGGAAAGAAAGAAAGAAGAGAGCCACCAAACCAAAAAACAAATCCACCACTGATAACAAGCACTAAAAACTATACTAAAAAAATAAATAAATAAACCGGACATACAGAACCCTAGGACAAATGGTAAAAGCAAAGCTACACAGGCAAAATCACACACAGAAGCATACACATGCACATTCACAAAAAGAGAAAAAGGGAAAAAATATATATATATATCATTGGTCCCAAAGTCCACCTCCTCAAGTTGGGATGATTTGTTCTCTATTCATGTATTCCACAGATGCAGGGTACATCAAGTTGATTGTGGAGCTTTAATCTGCTGCTTCTGATGCTGCTGGGAGAGATTTCCCTTTCTCTTTTTTGTTTGCACAGCTCCTGGTGTTCAGCTTTGGATTTGGCCCCGCCTCTGCGTATAGGTCACCTGAGGGCGTCTGTTCTTCGCTCAGACTGGACAGGGTTAAAGAAGCAGCTCATTCGGGGGCTCTGGCTCACTCCAGGGGGAGGGAGGGGTACGGAGTGTGGGGCGAGCCTGTGGCGGCAGAGGCCAGCGTGACATTGCACCAGCTGAGGCATGCCGTGTGTTCTCCTGGGGAAGCTGTCCCTGGATCATGGGACCCTGGCAGTGGCGGGCTGCACAGGCTCCCGGGAGGAGAGGTGTGGATAGTGACCTGTGTTTGCACACAGGCTTCTTGGTGGCTGCAGCAGCAGCCTTAGTGCCTCATGCCCGCCTCTGGGGTCCGCGCTGATAGCCACGGCTTGCGCCCGTCTCTGGAGCTCCTTTAAGCAGCGCACTTAATCCCCTCTCCTCGCGCACCAGGAAACAAAGAGGCAAGAAAAAGTCTCTTACCTCTTCGCAGCTCCAGACTTTTTCCCAGCCTCCCTCCCGGCTAGCTGCACACTAGCCCCCTTCGGGCTGTGTTCACGCAGCCAACCCCAGTCCTCTCCCTAGGGTATGACCTCCAAAGCCCGAGTCCCAGCTCCCAGCCTCCACCCTTCCCAGCGGGTGAGCAGACAAGCCTCTCGGGCTGGTGAATGCTGCTCAGCTCTGATCCTCTGTGCGGGAATCTCTCAGCTTTGCCCTCCGCACCCCTGTTGCTGCACTCTCCTCCATGGCTCCAAAGCTTCCCCCCTCCGCCACCTGCAGTCTCTGCCCACAAAGGGCCTTCCTAGTGTGTGGAAACCTTTCCTCCTTCACAGCTACCTCCCACTGGTTCAAAACAAACTTGAGAAAGAAAAATGGAGCTGAAGGAATCAGGCTCCTGGACTTCAGACTAAACTACAAAGCTACAGTAATCAAGAGAGTGTGGTACTGGCACAAAAACAGAAATATAGATCAATGGATCAGGATAGGAAGCCCAGAGCTAAACCCACACACCTATGGTCACCTTATCTTTGACAAAGGAGGCAAGAATATATGATGGAGAAAAGGCAGCCTCATCAATAAGTGGTGCCGGGAAAACTGGACAGCTACATATAAAAGAATGAAATTAGAACACTCCCTAACACCGTACACAAAACTAAACTCAAAATGGATTAAAGACCTAAATGTAAGATGGATATTATAAAACTCTTAGAAGAAAGCATAGGCAGAACAGTCTTTGATATAAATTGCAGCAAGATTCTTTTTGACCCACCTCCTAGAGTAATGAAAATAAAAACAAAAATTAATAAATGGGAGCTAATGACACTTAAAAGCCTTTGCACAGCAAAGGAAACCGTAAAAAAAGATGAAAAGACAACCCTCCGAATGGGAGAAAACATTTGCAAATAAAGCAATTGACAAAGGATTACTCTCCAAAATATACAAGCAGCTCATGCAGCTCAATATCAAAAAAAGAAACAACCCAATTAAAAAATGGGCAGAAGACCTAAATAGACATTTCTCCAAAGAAGATATACAGATTGCCAACAAACACATGAAAGGATGCTCAACATCACTAATCATTAGAGAAATACAAATCAAAACTACAATGAGGTATCACCTCACACCAGTCAGAATGGCCTTCATCAAAAAATTTACAAACAATAAATGCTGGCGAGGGTGTGGAGAAAAGGATCCCTCTTGCACTGTTGGTGGGAATGTAAATAGATACAGCTACTATGGATAACAATATGGAGGTTCCTTAAAAAACTACAAATAGAACTACGATATGACCCAGCAATACCACTACTGGACATATACCCTGAGAAAACCATAATTCAAAAAGAGTCACATACCACAATGTTCATTGCATCACTGTTTACAATAGCCAGGACATGGAACCAACCTAAGTGTCCATCGACAGATGAATGGATAAAGATGATGTGGCACATATATACAATGAAATAATACTCAGCCATAAAAAGAAACAAAACTGAGTTATTTAGTGAGGTGGATGGGCCTAGAGTTTGTCATACAGAGTGAAGTAAGTCAGAAAGAGAAAAACAAATATATGTTAACACATATATATGGAATCTAGAAAAATGGTACTGGTGAACCTATTTGCAGGACAGGAAAAGAGATGCAGATGTAGAGAAAGGACTTGTGGACACGGGGGGGTAGGGGAGGGTGGGACAAATTGAGAGAGTAGCATTGACATATATACACTACCATGTGTAAAGTAGATAGTTAGTGGGAACCTGCTGTGTAGCATGATGACCTACAGGGGTGGGACGGGGGCAGGAGATGGGAGGGAGGCTCAAGAGGGAAGGGATATATGTACACATATAGCTGATTCACTTTGTTGTACGGCAGAAACTAACACAACATCGTAAAGCAATTATACTTCAATTAAAAAAAAAGTAATTGGAGACAGAATTGAAACAACCATTAAAAATAAGCAAATAAATACTTTATTAAACACAAGTACATGTTCTTCTAACGTGACTGGTGAGGAAGATGGCAAATGCAGAGATTCAGTAATGTGACACTATTTTTAGGACTGCCTATTTTAAAACTGTGTGTCTAGAATATTTTTGAAAGTAACCAAACTCAGTAATATCATATTATCTATTTTTCTAAACAAGACTCTATATCATACCTAGATAGATTAAATACCGAATTTTAAACACCACGGAAGAGATTGGTCAGTGGATTATTGTTTTCAATAATATTTTTTTCCAGAGGTATTTGTTTAACCCCTGAAAAAGCTGGAAAGCTGTAGTCTCTAATACCTTGGATTTTTAAATTCACCCGAAATTTCTTTTTATCTTAGAATAATTCCAAATATACTATAAGCAAGAATATCATCAAATGAAGGATCGCTACAGTTTTCTCATTGGGATGATTATTGAACAATTTTCCAATTTCAGCTTAGACTCTACTGGGCCCATTATGTCCGTCTATGGCCTTTTACAAGCTATGAAAGACATTCCAAAATGAGAAAGATTGTCAGCATAACCAAGAAGAAAATTAGAGTAAATGTGGGTTCCTTTTGATATGTTAAATAATTTCCATATCTTTACCTTCCAGATCTGACTTGTGCTCTATAATTTCCATTATAATATCACAAAATGGAAGTAATATTAGGTTTGCAGAGCACAGTGAGCTTGAAAGTTATTAAAATGGCTCAAATTTCTACTCCTGAAACCCTTCACAATACACTTTCTTTCTTCCTTTTAAACAAAACAAATGTTAGCGTGCCTTTAAAATGCCTCAAAGGATAGTGCTAGACTCTTTATATGCATTACTTATTCAACTCTGATTTGAAAGTTGCAAGTAGTTCCAAACAATGACAACAGAGAAAACAGTTTTGACAAAATCAGAGATAATAATTATTAATTCAATCATTTAAATCAGAACAATGAATAGTTGTTTCACTGAACAAAAGAAATACTTGATTTAAAACTCATCCATCTGGACAGCTACATGTAAAAGAATGAAATTAGAATGCTCCCTGACACCAAACACAAAAATAAACTCAAAATGGATTAAAGACCTAAATGTAAGGCCAGACACCATCAAACTCTTAGAGGAAAACATAGGCAAAACGCTCTATGATATAAATCACAACAAGATCCTTTTTGACCCACCTCCTAGAGAAATGGAAATAAAAACAAAAATAAACAAATGGGACCTAACGAAACTTAAAAGCTTTTGCACAGCAAAGGAAACCATAAACATGACGAAAAGACAACGCACAGAATGGGAGAAAATATTTGCAAACGAAGTAACTGACAAAGGATTAATCTCCAAAATTTACAAGCAGCTCATGTAGCTCGATATCAAAAAAATAAACAACCCAATCCAAAAATGGGCAGAAGACCTAAATAGACATTTCTCCAAAGAAGATATACGGATTACCAACAAACATATGAAAGAATGCTCAACATCACTAATCATAAGAGAAATGCGAACCAAAACTTCAATGAAGTATCACCTCACACTGGTCAGAATGGCCATCATCAAAAACTTTACAAACAATAAATGCTGGCGAGGGTGTGGAGAAACGGGAGCCCTTTTGTGCTGTTAGGGGGAATGTAAATTGATACAGCCACTATGGAGAACAGTATGGAGGGTCCTTAAAAAACTACAAATAGAACTACCATATGACACAGCAATCCCACTACTGGGTATATACCCTGAGAAAACCATAATTCAAAAAGAGACTTGTACCACAATGTTCATTGCAGCTCTATTTACAATAGCCAGGACATGGAAGCAACCTAAGTGTCCATCAACAGATGAATGGATAAAGAAGATGGGGCACATATATACAGTGGAATATTACTCAGCCATAAAAAGAACGAAACTGAGTTATTTGTAGTGAGGTGGATGGACCTAGAGACTGTCATACAGAGTGAAGTAAGTCAGAAAGAGAAAAACAAGTATGCTAACACATATATATGGAATCTAAAAAAAAAAAAAAAAGGTCATGAAGAACCTAGGGGCAAGATGGGAATAAAGATGCAGACCTACTAGAAAATGGACTTGAGGATATGGGGAGGGGGAAGGGTAAGTGGGGACAAGGTGAGAGAGTGGCATGGACATGTATACACTACCAAACGTAAAATAGATAGCTAGTGGGAAGCAGCTGCATAGCACAGGGAGATCAGCTCGGTGCTTTGTGACCACCTAGAGGGGTGGGATAAGGAGGGTGGGAGGGAGGGAGATGAAAGAGGGAAGAGATATGGGGACATATGTATATGTATAACTGATTCACTTTGTTATAAAGCAGAAACTAACACACCATTGTAAAGCCATTATAGTCCAATAAAGATGTTAAAAAAAAGAAAAAACTCATCCATTTCCACTCAGGCGGCTTGTCAGTCTTTCAAATTTCCTAAAATGCTTTCATTGCCTGAAAACTGTGAAAATAGAGGGACATTAAAAAATTAGAATTGCAAAAACTAAATAAATAAATAAATAGCTCATCCATTTCCATATTCAGGTTGTAGTGGGATGGAATGAACAATTTATTTATTTTTCTCTGTATTCATCAGGTTCCCAGGATGAAACACAGGCACTCAAACTGAATCATTTGACGACAGTTAAGTAAAGGGACATTTTACAAAGATGTGGGCAGAGATTAAGGAAACCAAGGTGAAGACAGCAAAACTCAGAGTCTGGTAAGTGCATGTGGGCGTGGAGAGCTATATCAACTCTGGGCTTAAAGAGGCGGGAGAGGGTATGGTTAACACAATCTGGATAAGGCAGCTCTGTGGAGAGGGCTACATGATAGGAACTGACCTCTTCAGTAGAGAAATGCACACAGTCTGGTGTGGCCTGTCGAGGACATGGCTGGTAGAATAAACACTCTATTCACCCTTTTCCAATACTTCAGTGGCCTGCTGCCACCGCCCGTTGGCTGAACTTAACTAGAGACAGCCACAAAGAAGTCATTAATTATGAACACAGTCCTAGGGCACAGTGTCAGAGCAGAGAGTGGATCATGGGGCAAAAGGAAGACATGGGTGTGGTCTTTATTTTGTGCCTGCGTGGCAATTCTTCACAGACACTATTTAATTTATTCCTCACCAAACCAAGCAAAGTAAAGATTTTTCTCAGTTTGCAGATGAGAAAACTGAGGCTCAAATCTATTACTGTAATTTACCATATCCAATAATGTAAGTCACTGCAATAATAGTTTGGAGGAAAAATGTCTAAGTACACGCAGAAAAAAAGCACTAGAAAAAATTTAGTTTCCATTGATGATAAAATGTTTGAGCAATATTTACATAGAAGGAATTTCTTAATCTAGTATAGGGGATATATATATTTAATTCTACAGTAAATATCATACCTGATGGTGTAAATGTAGAAACAGTTCTTTAAAACCAAGAACAAATCAAGAATGTCTACTATATTGCTTATATTTTATATTTTAATGCAAGTCCAAGCTACCACTGGAAGTCTTAGCTATTGCAGGAAGAAAAATATATTTAAAACATAACAATTCAAAAAGAAAAAGTCTGCAAAATAAAATACATAAGAATTGAAAAAAAAGAACAAAAAGAATCAATCAAACAAAACACTAAAAGATGGGATAATGAAGAGGTAGCATAACTGAGTGGTGAAAGAACACAGGCTATTAAGTACAACAGATCTGGTCTTGAACCACAGCTTCCCTGCTCTCAAATCACATGACCTTGGCTGAGTGACAACATCACAGATCCTCATGTGGTAAATATGTGTATTGGTATATGAGTATAGTCATTATGGTTGTCTACTTAGAAAACCCAAGAAAATCTACAGACAAATTATGAGATCTAAACAGAGAGTTCAGCAAGATTGTTGGATATAAGCTCAATATACAAAAATCAATTGCATTTTTATATGCTAGCAACAGATAGTTAGAAAATGTAATTTTAAGACATGAGGAATCTAGAAACAAACATAATAAAATATGTGCTTGACTTGGAGAAAATTATAAACTTTACTGAAGGGTATTAAAGAAGACCAAAATAAGTAGAGCGATGTATATATTTAGGAAATCAAAATATAATACTTCTTTCAGATTAATCTTTAAATTTAATATAATTCCTATAAAAAAGCCCACAAGATTTGGTAGAACTTGAAAGTTTACCCTAAAATCTACCTGGAGAAACAAAGGGTCAAGAATATTAAAAACAATATTAGATAGGATCAAGACATATGCTACCAGATAAAGACACTACAAAACTGTAATAACTAAGATAATGTGACAAGGAAAGACAAATAGAAGAGAAGAGATAGCCCAGAAGCAGATCTATACACATTTGGTTAATGTTTATGTGACAGAGGTGGCAATACTGATCAGCAGAGTTCAAGAGTGCTAAAACAATTGGTTATCCATATGAAAAATACAAAATCAGATTCCTACATTACACCACATACAGAAATCATCTCTAGGTGTGTGAAAGACTTACATTAAAAAATAAAACTTTAGGGACTTCCCTGGTGGCACAGTGGTTAAGAATCTTCCCTCCATTGCAGGACACACAGGTTCGATCCCTGGTCCAGGAAGATCCCATATGCCGCAGAGCAACTAAGCCCATGTGCCACAACTACTGAGCCTGCCGCAGAGCAACTAAGAGCCTGCGAGCCACAACTGCTGAGCCCGTGTGCCACAAATACGGAAGTCCACATGCCTAGAGCCCATGCTCCACAACAAGAGAAGCCACCGCAGTGAGAAGCCCACACACCGCAACGAAGAGTAGCCCCCGCTAACTGCAACTAGAGAAAGCCTGCATGCAGCAATGAAAACCAAACACAGCCAAATAAATAAATTTATTAAAAAATAAAACAAAATAAAACTCTAGACATTTTATAAGAAAATGTCTTCATGGCTTTGTGTAAGAAAGGTTTTCTTAAATGACACACAAAATGTAAATACCTTAAACAAAAGGATGATAAATTTGTCAGCATCAAAATTAGTGATGCTTGCAAATGATACAACCGACGAGGGCTTAATTTCCAAAATATACAAACAGTTCATACAACTCAATAACAAAATACCCAATCAAAAAATAGACAGAAGACCAAAATAGACATTTCTCCAAAGAAGACATTCAGATGGCCAATAGGCACATGAAAAGATGTTCAACATCACTAATTATCAGAGAAATACAAATCAAAACTACAGTGAGGTATCACCTCAAAAAGTCTACAAATAATAAATGCTGGAAAAGATGTGAAGAAAAGGGAACTCCCTTACACTGTTGTTGGGAATGTGAATTGGTGCAGCCACTATGGAAAACAGTATGGAGGTTTCTTTAAAAACTAAAAATAGAGCTACCATATGATCCAGCAATCTAACTCCTGGACATATATCCAGAGAAAACTCTAATTTGAAAACATACACGCACCCCAATGTTCATAGCAGCACTATTGACAATAGCCAAGACATGGAATCAACCTAAATGTCTATCGACAGATGAACGGGTAAAGAAGATGTACATATATACAATGGAATACAACTCAGCCATAAAAAAGAATGAAATAATGCCATTTGCAGCAACATGGATAGACCCAGAGATTATCATACTAAGTAAGTCAGACAGAGAAAGATGAATATATCACTTATATGTGGAATCTAAAAAATGGTACAAATGTTTTTAGCTATGAAACAGAAACAGACTCACAGACATAGAAAACAAACTTACGGTTACCAAAGGGGAAAGGAGGGGAGGGATAACTTATGAATTTTGTTTTAAAAAATAGGGGTATTAACAACAGTACCCGTATCATGTGGCATGAACCCACTCCATGCCATCCCACAGGGAAGGTGCTTAGCAAACTCTCTGGCCTCTGGCAAATCTGCTTTCTGTGGCTCAACCACATTGATCTTTCAAAATGCCTGATGCTTTCTCCAACCATAGGACTTATGTACATGCTAATGCCATGTACTTTACTTCACAGCACTCATCTGATTGGGTAGTTATGCATTTACATGAGCAGTAGTTTGATTAATTTCCATCCCATCACTAGGCTGTTAAGTTCCACGAAATCAGAGTCAGTATTATTCTGGCTCAGAATCATATCCACAGGACCTAGTATATTTCCTGGCTCCTTCAGTACACTCTGGTTGAAAAGTGAATGCGTATGCACTTAATAAATATTAACTACCGATATTTTATTATTCTGTAACTTGACCAAGACCGTACAGCTAGTAAGTAAATGAGTTGGAATTCAAAGCCATCTGAAGGAGTGTAGAAGTCCTTACCCCTAGGTTGACCCTATATAGCTTAGGTCTCCTGAAGAAGTGTCAGCTGGGTCACCACACATTATAGGAGCATGAACAAGGGACATCTAAGCCATTGGTTTTCTAAACCATTGGTGATTTTGCTCCATATGGAACACTTGACAATGTCTAGAGACATTTTTGATTGTCATGACTGAGGGAGGAGGTATGTTCCCAGCATCTAGTGGACAGGGCAGGGATGCTGGTAAACATCCCACAATGCAAGAGACAGGCCCCACAGCAAAGAATCACCTGGCCCTAATGTCAGTGGTGCTGAGGCTAAGAAACCATGGTCTAGGCCACCCTAAGATGCATCTTGGAATTAGGACCATATTTTAATCACCCCTGGAGGGGAAGAATCTTGCAGAGCAACCTCTTTTTTCCTGTCACCGTAGATCTGAGTAATTAGGCTCCTCCTTAGTGAAGTCTCAGAATTCTGGGTGTTCATCTAAGCTGCTTTCAAGTGGCCAGCACTTTGGAGGTTTACCCATTAACTCTGAAATCCTAAAGAGCTCTGCTTTTTCTTTCTTTCCTTTTTTAAACTCTGATTTTTCTTCTTGGACCATTTACAGGACTCTGGGTGAAACCTAATTCTTTCCATTAACTTTCAGGTTTTAGTTTCAGTGGGTTTTTTTTTTCTTCTGTTTTCAACATTAAGAAATACTTCTTAGTCATGGAAAGATGAGAATAAAATATTTTAAGGAGCTTTGTACAGTACGGGGTCTCTAAGGGAATAATAACTGTGCCTTTCACAGTTGTACTCCCATTCCTTTCTGTTGCCTCAGTATACAGTGTGTATTTTTATTTCACTCCAAACTGAGAGTTGTTTTCTCTTCCACCCACAATGGTGCTGACTGCTAATGGGCTTATTAACTAAGGCGGCTTGCATCATTGCCACCCGGAGCCGTTAGCATGTGCTGTGAGTCAGGGATGCAGAGAATGGCTCCTGGAGAAGGAAAGGAAGAAGATCCAAATTGAAACATCAACATCACAACGACCTCAGGGGTACTGTTCTGGATTCCACAGTCTAACTAACTGGAGATATTTTGGTATTACAGAGCGACAGGAAGTAGATTTAGCTCCTAACAAGAGAGACGTTAATAACCTGAGATATATGACAAGGGACTAGAAATGTCTTGGCTTAATAAAATATTCCCTGATTGCAAAAATTCTGCTGCAAATGGTCTGCGTGACATTTACCCTGAGAACAAATGAAGATGGACTTTTTATTAATGAAGATGAGTACCAATAATATCCAAAACTTCCTCCCCTCTCCTCCACTATTTAGGAGCTCAGCAAATTACTTAATCTCTTTAAGCCTCAGAGTCCTCATTTTTTAAATGGGGCTGATGATAGTACATATTCCACTAGATTATTATAAGGATTAAATGAGGTAATGAGTGTAAATAGGCAGATTACCATGCCTAATACATATAATAACTATTATTACCATTGGTATTACCAATCCCAGTTAGTTCTGCACATTCTTCCTACCCCTAGAAAAATCTGAAAGATAATCATTAAGACTGAATATAAAATATAATTAAATAATGTGGAATTTTTTTATTTTCTGAAAACTTTCCTAGAGCATATTTTATTACCTGAGGTAAAGGAAACTGCTTCTCTACCAAATGTATTTTGAAACAAGACAGGAAGACAACCCACTGATTGGAATTAATGTGCTGTCTCTCCTTTCGCTAATTTGACTGTCTTGTCGTTTGATAGGTTATAAACCCTTCAGCATTAGGATAATCTGAAACTCTCAGAGTAAAATCTAGAACAAACTGCAGATATGAGGACATCAATAGTTGGTTGTGTTTGTGTTCGCAGAAAAGAGGGAAACGCTATCTGACCATATTATCTCTAATTTTAAATTTACAGATTCATGCGTCATACACATGAACATACTAGGTGTTGTGTTGTTAGTGTCCCCAGGGAAGGAAAGGCGTTTTTGCTCATCTTTGTGTTTCTGGAACCTAATTTTACACCTACCAGATAGAAGTTTCTTGTTACTTGTTGCGAGAACAAAATAAATAGTTTCTAAATGTTAAATGCTCATGACAAGTCTCACATGACCTGTGTGAACTATTAAATCAAAACCTCATGAAAACACCGTAGCCTGAGTTTTAAAGCAAAGACTTAATATGTTGTTTAGTATCTCTGGTTTTATCACACACAAAAAATTTAAGTCGAAATGGGGTAGAATGAAACCAAATATTCTACTTATAAAGTATGTCTAATGGTCTGAATGGGACTAAGGACAGTGTGTTGTCATGGTGACAGGATGTGGGGTTGTTAAGCCCAAAGACAGTGACAGTATATAAAAGGAGATTATTTGGAGAAATATTCAATTATTCTTTTCTTATTCAAAGGTCCTAACAACCACCATCCAAGGATGATGACAATGTGGCAAAGTAGCCAGGGATTTAAATTAGAGGCTGTGCACTATGAACTCCAATGTAACAACTGAAGAGGACTGAGACATTCACACAATAGGCACTTAATGAGTGCCCCTGTGTGCCAGGCACTTTGAGGCTTGGGACTAAATAGCTAGGGTTCTCTGTTAATGTAGACTTACTGGTATTGGTAAGGGGATGTCTAAGTCCATTTGGGCTGCAGACTGGGAGGCTTAAAAATAAGAGAAGTTTATTGCTCACAGTTTTGGAGGCTGGAAACCCAAGATCAAGGTTCTAGCATGGTAGGGTGAAGGTCCTTTTGCAGACTGCAGGTTTCTCATTGTACCTTCATATGGCAGAAGAATGGGCAAAGGATCCCTCTGGAGTCTCTTTCATCCCATTAATGAGAGCTCCACCTTCATGACCTAATTACCTCTCAAAGGCCTCACCTCCTAAGAGCATCACCTTAGGGGTCAAGATATCAACATATAAATTTGGGGGGTACACAAACATTCAGATCATATAGCAGGGGGTAATGTTAGAAAGTTACCTGGTTTCTTTGAACCTCAGTTTCCTTATTCGTTATATCATTATACACACAGAGAATATTGTCAGAATCCATTCAGGTCCCTATCAGACTCCCTTTGTCCCTGGAATCCAGTCGTCTTCAGAGGCTACGCCATTCATTTGGCATGTGTTACCTGTGGCCTTGAACATTATAAGAATCACATCATAATCATGAAATAACACGGGCTGCATGAAGTAGCTCTAGTACATAGCTTGTTTAATTCTTATAACCAAAAAGCTAAATATACAGATATGAGGGAGGAGGAAGATGGGAGGACTCACAAAATAGAGGGCTAGTCATATGGAAGTACAATGAAGAAGGCAGGGGAGGTAAAGCAGGAAGGTGAAAGGAATGAATTCAAAAATGGCAGCGGCTGATTTAAAGGAATGAGGTAGAGAAGAATCACTCTCCAACACAGCCTAGCTTTGTATTTATGCCTTCTGTCCATTTTGTGTTCTACCTTTCTTTCTCTTCTTTCTTCTCACTGTATTTTTCTTTAATAAGTTTTTTAGTTAAAAATAATTGTCAATTTACAGAAAAGTTGCAAAGATAGTACAGAGAGTTCCCATACACCTGTATTAGCCTGCTAAGGCTGCCACAACAAGATACCACAGACTGGGTGGCATAAACAACATTTATTTTCTCACAGTTCTGTAGGCTAGAAGTCCAAGATCAAGGTGCCATCAGACTTGGTTTCTGGTGAGGTCTCTCTTCCTGGTTTGTAGACAGCCGCCTTCTCATTGTATGTTCCATGGTATTTTTGTGTTCACCGAGAGAGAGAGAGAGAGAGAGAGAGAGAGAGAAAGAGAGAAGAGATCTGGTGTTTCTTCCTCTTCTAACAAGGACACCAGTTCCATCAGATTAGGGTACCACATTTATGACCTCATTTCACCTTAATGGTCTCCCTAAAGACCCTATCTCCAAATGCAGTCACATTGGGGGTTAGGGCTTCAATGTAAGACTTGAGGGTAGAAGACACAATTCATAATCCACAGTAATTCTTCTCACCAAATTTCCTACTTTTCTTATCCAAAGACTACAGTTCACTGACCCGTGACCCCTCTTTTGGACAGCTGGACAAAGAAAGCATAGGAGAAAAACCTACACCCTCCCTTTTAAGGAAATCTTTAAGAAGATTTCCTTTTGGTTGAGCAGTTATGTGCCCAGCTTAAAATCACGATTTTCTTATTAAAGGAAAGGGGAGAGTAAATCTTGTTAGGTAGCCAATGCCTGCCACAATGTCTAATATATTTTGGTGTTTGGTGACTCCTAGTTCCTCTGAAAGCAAGAATGCGTCTGGACCACATGTGTACAGCTGAATTTAAAAACCATTATTTGTAAGAGGAAAGTGAGGGTAGGCAAAAAATTCAAAGATGGTTGAGTTCAGGATAGGCAAAACTAGGAGGTTCATTATCTCCATGAGGACATAATAATAGGTTGGAAGCAAATAATGTGAAAATTTTCATTTTAAGAGGTTTATGGGGCCCAGGTTCTTGGGGCCAGGCAATTAAAGATGGGGGATGTAATGAAAATTGTTGGACATTACTGAGAGCAGTACATATAAATGCTTCATTATCTGGTTTGCATTAAATGCTGGGACAAGTTTTATATGCTCTGCATTCAAATTCAGTAAGACAGACACTTGATCCCAGAGGAATCTGAATCCAAGGAATTGCTTCTCTGTAATACTTTATTAGCTGTTGAAGTCTGAGACAAAGCCCTCCACTCCTAATTCAATGTCAATTATTCTCCTTAAGTTATCAAAATGGCAGAAGGATAGTTTGCTTTCCCAGTGGCATTAAAAACCTCTTTCTGCTCATTAGGAATCTGCCTTTGTTTCAAGAAGGAGAGATTCTACATCTTGATGTGGGAAGCTCATGGCTCTGGATGGAAGAAAAGGCATCACTGAATAACAAAATATTTCATAAATTTAAATTTAGAAGTATAACCTTCTGAGTAATTTTTTTCCTAGAAATCATGAAGCTCTTGATTGCTGTAAAACAATTTGAGAGCAGTCAGAGCAGAGTAGATTTACCTAAGCACCATTAAATATGCTCATTTTATTTCCTTTCTGTCCTTTATGCTCTACTTACTATAAACATCTTTAAATTATTCATTACATTTCAGGGAAATCACTCAAAAGGACTGTCTTTGGATTACCACTCATACTAAACTAAGTGGTCCCTCATCTCCCAACTTTGTTTACTGACCATTCAGAAGCCCCTACCACATCCAGAGGCCTCCCTCTCTACCACATGCCTCACCACCAATTTCGACAACTTTCATACCCATGTTGAAATTTTACCACTCAGTTTTCTCAGCTTCTGGACTTTATCATTAAACTGAGAGTAGTCACAAAGCCAAAGAAATTAATAAAATTAATAAATTAGAAAGCAAACAGAAAAGTAAAATTAATAAATAGAATCAGAGTTTTTTCTTCCAAAAAGACAATGAAAAAGAAAAAAGATAGCTAAGATTAACCAAGGAAAAGAGATAAAACAAAAAAGGAAAAACTATCAATGAGAAAGACAGTAAAACCACAAATAAGGATACATTTGAAAGGTCATAATAAAGTATCATGTGCAGCTTTTTGCCAACAAATTTGAAGATCTAGGTGAAATCGCTGATTTTCTAGAAAAATAAATTTTAAAAACTGATTCAAGAATAAATAGAAAACTAGAATAGACTAATAGTCACTGAAAAAAAATTTTAACTTATCAAAGACCTATTTTTAAAAAATGTGTCCTACTCAAAGAACAGATGGCTCCTGTGTTATTTAAATTTTTGCTGAACATGCAAAGATGGAAACCTTTCCAGTTCATTTTGGAAAACTAGCATGTCTCTTATACTAAATCCGATATAGATAGACAGCACAAGAAGTAAAACATAGATCACTTTCATTTACGAATATGGCACTTTCTTAAACAAGTTTTGGAGAGAATCTCTGTGCCAAACAACCCCAGATTTCTTCCTCTTCCCTCATAAATCCTCTGTTCCCATGCTGGGGTATGATGAAAGGTTAAAAGAAGAGCAGAAAGTGGAATTTGGAACTTCAGGAAAGACAAAGGCAGATGGTAAAATGTAGTTTAAATAAATTCTGAGGTGTTTGCAAATGACTTGCAAATTATCACAGCCAAGCTTTCAAATTTAAAGTGTTTTGTGATTGATTAGCTCACAAAGCAAATACTGATGATTAGCAGTTCATCTAGATTCTAGAGGTTGCAACCTGAGAGACCCAGGTCCTTCAGGAACAAATGCTCTCTACTTTAGCTCATGCGCCATTTGCATGTGATGGATTTCTATGTCTGAGTCCCAATCTTGGGATCAGCACATCACAATAGTCAAGTCAGTGACCATTCCTTAACTTTACCCAAGACAACCTATTTTTTCTGGATCATGTTCAAAAAAAGTGATCCAAGGAGGAGTGGATAGCAATACGAACCCAGAAGTATTTCTTAATAGTTGGCTCAAAAGTGAAATTGTGAAATTCAGGTGGGAAAGCATTAGAAATCAGACACACACACACACACACACACACACACACACACACACACACACACACATACACACACACACACTCTCCAACTCATGCCATGGCTAAGATGTCCTGAACAGAAGACACTGTTAGAAGCCCACTAGGTTGCTACAACAACCCCTCCCATACCACATGCTCTCTTGTAATATAACCTGGTCATTCCCCCATCAAAAAGTGGAGTCTAGGGACTTCCCTTATGTTGCAGTCATTAAGAATCCACCTGCCATTGCAGGGGACACGGGTTCAATCCATGGTCCAGGAAGATCCCACATGCCACAGAGCAACTAAGACCATGCACCACAACTATTGACCCCGTGCTCTAGAGCCTGCAAGGCACACCTACTGAGTCCACGTGCCACAACTACTGAAACCCACGAGCCTAGAGCCCATGTTCTGAAACAAGAGAAACCACTGCACTGAGAAGCCCGCACACCGCAATGAAGGGTAGGCCCCGCTCGCCGCAACTAGAGAAATCCCACATGCAGAAACGAAGACCCAATGCAGCCAAAAATAAATAAATTAAATAAATAAATTAAATTAATTTTTTTTAAAAAGTGGAGTCTATTTACCCTCCCCTTAAATCCGAGCTAACCCCATGACTTATTTCTTTGTAAATTTTTTATTTTTAAATAATTTTTATTTGTAGAAGAGTTGCAAACATAATATGATGGGGTCCTGTGTACCCTTCACCCAGCTTCCCATAACGTTAACATCTTGCATAACCAGGATACATTTCTGTGATATATTTTGATCAATGTAATTCAGTGGTTTGTGTGTAACTTCTTAGACTAGGTTTGGAATGCTCTTTCTCAGAGCCCAATGTCCACTCGATAAAAAACCAGGCAGCCATGTGAGAGACCCGTTTAGAGAAGAACCAAGGCCCCAGCCAAAAATCCCAACTGAGTTCCCGGCTGGCCCCTGGCACCAACAGCCAGCAACATGAGGGAGGCCATTACAGCCCTTCCAGCCATCTCAGCACTCCAGCTGACCCCTCCAGAATGCAGGAGAACCATCTGGTCAACCCACAGAATTGTGAGACATAATAAATTGTTATTGCTCCAAGCCTCTAAGTTTGGACGTAATTTATTATGCACCAATACATAACTGAAACACCAACTTTAACTAGTTTGACATTTGTACTGAGGACTAAATTAAGCTAATCCAGGCAAGCTGGATCCAAGAAAGAAGAGAAAATGATACAAATAAAAAAGTTTGGATAAGCAGCATTCTATCCCTTTAATTCAAGCATGCTAGTCTTTTTTATTATCAGACTAAATATAAAGCCAAGGTGTTTTTAAGTGATAAACCTCAGCTTTGGCGATGGGAGACTCAAAGACCAACCTGACTAGGGAAGAAAAGCTGGTAAGAAGCCTTATAAATTCTGATTTGAATTAAATAATGTACATGTTTACCTATTCAAAAATTATATTTAAAAAAAGAATCTGCACACATCTGAACTAATTTGGTTAGTCACACATTTCCTCTAAGCTTAGCAATGAAATTAGCAGTTACAAAAATGACAAATAAGTAGGACCATTTGTGAATTTTTTCTCAATTACCTAGATCAGAAACCAGCAAACTTTTTCTGTCAAGAGTCAGATAATTTAGGGCTTCCCTGGTGGCGCAGTGGTTGAGAGTCCGCCTGTCAATGCAGAGGACACGGGTTCGTGCCCCGGTCCGCGAGGATCCCACATGCCGCGGAGCGGCTGGGCCCGTGAGCCATGGCCGCTGAGCCTGCGCATCCGGAGCCTGTGCTCCGCAACGGGAGAGGCCACAGCGGTGAGAGACCCGCGTACAGCAAAAAAAAAAAAAAAAAAAAAAGAGTCAGATAATTTTGGGCTTGCAGGCAAAGAAACAAAATCAACGATACTATATAGAAACATTTAAAAAAAGAGATTTTTTTTATTGATAAAAGTCAAGGTATTTTAATAACAATTGAGTAAAATTTTTTGTAATATGGGTCTATTAATGAGAAGAATAGAATTCTCTTTTGTGGGACATAATAATTTTTTTATTCAGAGTTCAAATGTAAAAACCGTCCTTAGCTCATGGATAGTAAAAAAAAAAAAAAGGTAGCAGGCCAGATTTCGTGCAGTCTGTAATTTTCCACCCTCTGCCCCTTTGGGCGAAGCAATTTTGCCATGGGTTCTGAGCAGTCCTGCACGTCCTTGCTTGGTATGCCAAGATTGCAAGACCCTGACAGATATTTACTAGGCCTTTTTCAGGATGGTGTTTGTAGGAAACAAACTTGAGGGATGAGGTACATCTCCCCAAGACTAAGAGTGGGCTCACTCTAAAAGTGAAAGATTCCCCAAGATCAGTGTTCTCCTGTAATGCAACTCAGTGCGTCTACAGGTATCCATCAAGGGCTCTTTGTATAGTGCCTGGACGTAGGGGCCATGGGAAACTGATGCAAATGAACATGAAAGTCTATGTACTGCTTTTGCTATGAGTGGTAATATTCTTTATCTCTGACCCCAGAATCGGCGAGCAGGGGTTACTCTTTGTTGCGGTGCTTCTCACTGCAGTGGCTTCTCTTGTTGTGGGGCATAGGCTCTAGGCGGGCGGGCTTCAGGAGCTGTGGCATGCGGGCTCAGCAGTTGTGGCTCGCGGGCTCTAGAGAACAGGCTCATTAGTAGTGGTGCACGGGCTTAGCTGTTCCACGGCATGTGGGATCTTCCCAGACCAGGGATCGAACACATGTCCCCTCCATTGGCAGGTGGACTCCTAACGCCTGTGCCACCAGGGAAGTCCCTGTAGGCATATTTTTAAATCATTTATTGTTTCATGATTTAGGTTGGATAATCCAGCAAGTGTAAATCTATTGATCCTGAAGAACTGGCACAACACAGGAAAAAGACACTGTTTTTCTTTGTGTGTAATAATATGTATTATATCTATGTTTTGTTTTTTTAGTATGTGCACACTGGTGATTGGCATTGGAAATTCTGTACTTCTTTCCATGTTGTAATTATAAGATGGGAGTTACTGGGTTAAGAAGTCATGTAACAATATAGTGTAGGGAGCAAGTGTGCTGGCAACTTTGCAAGACTTGAAGAGGAGCTTGAATAAAATTCATCAGTGCCAAAGGACAGGGTGGAGAGGAGAAATAACCTAGCAGTTCTCCAGAAAAGGGGTATAAACGTCAGGCCAAACCATCCCTCCTACATTAGGCTAAGGTAAGGCTGGTCGTGTTCAGCCTGCAAATCCTATCTGATAAAAGCGTCTAAAAATTTTGCTGAAGTAGTGCCTTTCTTTTACAAGTTTTTTCTGTAAATCTTTTTTTGCAAGAAAAAACAACGTTGCAGCCAGGAAAGCACTGGCAGGAAAACACGTGGGACTGTGACGCCTGGAAATATCTGGAACCTTAGAAAAATACTGCTCCTATTAGGCTGGTATGCTATTAAGGAAGGGAACTAGCAGTTTTTATTTTAAAATGCAGTGTTTTTATTCTAATTTCAAGTGGCAATTTAGAAAAAAACACTACACTTAATATTATTCACTATGGGATAAATTTTTCCAACTTATGAATATTTTGCATTCTTTTACAAAAACTTTATTCTTTGGGGGAGAAAAGATACATATTCATTGTGTGTAGTAAATTCAATTATAGAAAAGTACAAAGAAGAAAGCAAAAATCATGAAAATGCTATCACTTAGAGAGAGATTATTATGGATAATACTTGATACCTGCACTACTTCCAAGTATCTCTCTAGGGGTTAGTGTGTGTGTGTGTGTGTGTGTGTGTGTGTCTGTGTGTGTATACATATGTCTTCTAAGTATATATACATATATATGCAATTTTGTATGGTATGTGATGTGGGCATCTTTCTGTGTCAATAAATTTGAATGTACACCCTTATTTACTCAAAAAACATGCCTAAAGAATAATATGAAGATGCAGCTTTAGAGAAAAAGAAATCCTTAAAATAAATTCTTTAAAACGATTTTTAGAAATTACTAACAAATTGTTCTCATGTCTACATGTATGCATACATATATATATATATACATATATATATTTGTTTGGCTATTTGGTTTTTTAATTGTGCTTTTTTATTTTTCAAAATATTTTTGTATTTAAATTCAAAAAGTTCAAGTCTCATCTGATGCTGACCTCTAACCCCCTGGTTTCCCTTCCTGAAGGCAAAAAAAGTCATCACTTACTTACCTGTGTATCCTTTTAGAGATAGTTTACAAAAGTTGAGCAAATTCATATATTGCAAAAATATAAATTTATGCAAACACAAATACATATAAATTCCAAAACATTATTTTCTCCTTTTACATAATTGATAGCACATTATATATACTGCTCTGTACCTATTTTAAACAATATATCTTTGATATTATTTTTTCTCTTTCTAGATGATTTTTTCCATTTTTTTAATACTTCCATGGTATTACATTATATAGTACACCCTAAGTTATTTAACTAGTTTTATGTACCTAGACATATAGGTTGTTTCCAATCTTTTGCTATGGCAAACAAAACTGAAAGTAATAAACTTGTGAAAATATAATTTCAATGAGTGTAATTATATTTGTAAGCTCAATTCCCATAAATGGAATTGCTAGAACCGTATAACCCAGCAATCCCACTACTGGGCATATACCCTGAGAAAACCATAATTCAAAAAGAGACATGTATCCCAATGTTCATTGCAGCATTATTTACAATAGTCAGGACATGGAAGCAACATAAATGTCCATCGACAGATGAATGGATAAAGAAGATGTGGTACATATATTCAAAGGAATATTACTCAGCCGTAAAAAGGAACGAAATTGGGTCATTTGTAGAGACGTGGTTGGACCTAGAGTCTGTCATGCAGAGTGAAGTAAGTCAGAAAGAGAAAAACAAATATTGAATATTAACACATATATATGGAATCTAGAAAAATGGTACTGATAAACTTATTTGCAGGGCAGGAAAAGAGATGCAGATGTAGAAAACAGACTTGTGGACACAGAGGGGAAAGGGAGAGTGGGACAAACTGAGAGAGTAGCATTGACATATATACACTATTACATGTAAAATAGATAGCTAGTGTATCTAGCTAGTGAACCTGCTGTATAGCACAGGGAGCTCAGCTTTGTGCTCTATGGTGACCTAGATGGGTGGGCTGGAGTGAGGGAGGTCCAAGAGGGAGGGGATATATGTATACATATAGCTGATTCACTTTGTTATACAGCAGAAACTAACACGACATTGTAAAGCAATTATACTCCAATAAAAAATGATGGTGCCACATGACCCTTCATAAAAGTTGTACCAATTAACCATCAGTAACATATGATAATGTCATTTCTCCACACCTGCCAGAATAGTGTTATCAAATAGTTTCGTCTTTGCAATCTGACGGAAGAAAAATAGTGTAAAGTAGTGTAATTTTCGTTTTCATTTATCTTATTATGAGTGAAGGTAAGCCTCTTTTATATTTAAGATCTATTTTTATTTCCTTTCCTGTGAATTGTCTGTTTGTGACATTTGCTTCTTTTTCTATTCAATTGTTATTTTCTTATTGATTTGAAGAACTTCTTGTTTATTAGGAAAAGTAGCCCTTTGTGATATGAATGATAAACATACTGGTTTTTAAACAATAAAAGAAAAAGTATAAAAAATGTTCAATCAAACAAGGTATGCAAAGATTGGTGTGGGTTCATTTTGTGGCTCAGCAGTACAAGTGAAATATTTATTGGAATTTAAGGATTAAAGTTGTGTTACTCTAGTCTCACTCTACTCATATGCAAACTAGTTTAAGCAAAAAAAGAAAAAAAAAAAGCTATTTTATGTAAGAAGAATTCCAGAGGTGGGCAGCTTCAGAAGCAATTCATTCTCATCAGCACCCAGGTTCCTTCTGTCTATCTAATATTCTTCTCCATACATCATAATAAAGCTCGTTCCTTTTGCAGTTGTGAGGTGGCCACCAGTAGCAATCACATTTAACTTTATGGAAATATATTTAACAACTTAGAGGAAACTGATAAATTTCTTAGAAAACACAACTTACTGAAACTGACACAAGAATATATAGAAAATCTAAAGAGTTGTCTATTGTTTTTAAAAAGTGAATATGCAGGGCTTCCCTGGTGGTGCAGTGGTTGAGAGTCTGCCTGCCGATGCAGGGGACACGGGTTCATGCCCCGGTCCGGGAAGATCCCACATGCCGTGGAGAGGCTAGGCTCGTGAGCCATGGCCGCTGAGCCTGCACATCCAGAGCTTGTGCTCCGCAACGGGAGAGACCACAACAGTGAGAGGCCCGCGTACCGCAAAAAAATATATATATATATTTTTTAATTTTTTAATCTATTACTGCATTACCTGAGTAAAAACCATGTGGCAAAATTAGCTGAATCATACAGATTTATACTCCATGGAAAAGGAGGCCAGATTGGCATTAGAATCTTTGTACATGAAAATTTTTTACTGATTTTTTTTTTTTACAATTTTAAGCACACTAGATCAGCAATACTCCTTTCTCTTACTTCATTTTTCAAAGGGGGAAAAAAACCCCGTTTTTCCCTCCAAAGACTACTTACTAAAAATCTCATGGACCAGTTTAGAAAAGAGGCTAATGTTCATGAACAGCTCTTTGCACAATTTCTTCATTGTACAGTGTACAATGATGTAATTCTAGGAAATAAAAGATAAAAGACCTTGGTGTTTCGAAAATGGCCACACCTCGTTTGTCTTAATGCTGAAATGATGTTATTTATTCATATGAATGAATCATCATTGCAGAGCTTCTGCTATTCTCTGCCCATGTTCATTTCTTGTTGTTAATTTCTAGTGTCTGAAAATTAGGTAATAAATCAAAAATAACTAGAGGCCCTCCTACCAGGAACCCTTTTTGTTTTTAAATGGTAGCAAAATACTGACACCCCAGTCACTTAGCTGCAATAGCATAAGGAGAAAACACATCCACTCGCCCATGTCACACTCCCCCTGAATTGTTTCCCACTGTGACACAGCTCAGCCTGCCAAGGTTCAGGACTATGAAACTCATTTCACATTTCATTCCTCCCCTCTGTTCAGCACTCCCTTCAGATTCCTGAAAGCAAGAAACCTGCCACAACTGATCCCATTCTAAACACATTTTTTCAAGCAAGTAGACTCTATATTTAGAGAGCATTTGAAAATTGAAATCATCACCCTAAATCACAGATAGCTTTTCCTCTCAGGCCCCCTTAACTATGGTAGGTTATTTTCAAGAGCAGCACAAAGGCTGTAAGACAAAACAAAGAGGACATGATATTTGGAGTGGAAAGAGGAGATTAACATGGAGATAGAACGAACCAATGAAATGTAAAAGGTAGGGCGATCCGGCAACTAAATCAGTGGCAGATCAAGCAAATCTCCCTCCAGACCCACATTATAGGACACAACTGCGTGAGATCAAAACCCCCTGAATTTAGGGGATGGCAACTTTGCAGTATTATCTTGCCTTTAGCACACATCAAGCATTGTGCATTCTTCAGGGCATTTCACTGGAACCAAACAGGATTCTATTCCTAAGGATATTTTACAGTAGCCACTGAAAAGAGCTGGTGATTGTTTGTATATCAGTGAGCTCACTCTGAATTCTTAGAGTCCTGACTCTCTATCATCTTATTTAGATAGAAAAAACATTTAGAGAGAAATACAGTATGTGCTTCTTTACCTGGAATTAAAATACCCAGAAAAGCAAAATAAGTTGAGTGGCAAAAACAACGATAACTGATTATTTACAATGATTACCAAAGGTACTAGTGAGAATTTAAAATGCTTTCTGATCATTGAAAAATTAAATTATGAGCACTATAATTTTAGTGTGAAGAGTTGATTTATTACATTTAGATTCTCTGAAATTGGCCATTCATTTATTCAGTCAACAAATGTTTATTCAACATCTACCAATTCTTGTTTCAATGAGGGACAATGGACAGAATCACCCAAAAAGTGGAATCAAGATTAAGAACCCTGTAGGAGTTAACCAGATAGAGTAAGACAACAGAAGGAATTTGGTCTGCAAGTCCGACTGAATGAAGCAGGTTGCAGACCTTCTTGCATCTTTTCTTTGCACACTATTCTCAGAAATGTCTTCCCTAGATTGCTGTCTTGTCCCATTCATTTTGAATGACTTCCTAGCCATCTACACCTGATAAAATCCAAACCTTTCTTTAATGTGCACTTCACTTACAGAAGATACTCATTCTATATTTGTTGAATTGAGTATATAAGAACAAAATATTCTTCATAGCACATTTATCAGTTAGAAAAATTCAAAAAATCATTCATGTAAGACCAGGACATTCCACCTCTGAGTTCATTTCAAGAGATGGCGTCTGTGGCTTATTAGCAAATAAAGGACAGAAATTTTCTTATACAGGATTTCATCGAGTAGAATGATCTTTCGAGGTCATTTTACCAAATAGAAAGACCCTTCAAAGTCATGACCAGATTGTGAGAAAATGCCATGCAATATACCTAGAATTAATCAGATATTGTTTTAATATCTATGCGTTCATAACATACAGGAAGTATTTGAAAAGAATGCACATCAAAGTCAAAGACCTTTCGAGTTAAATGGAAAAGACCTTTAATTATTCTAATAGCTTTGTGGCAGGTTTAACGTGTGGTCACATATTTGTTGACACTTCTGCCATAGAAAGGTGTGTCTATGTCCCCTTTCCTTGAATATGGATGGGGCTTGTGACTCTTCAACTAGTCAAGTCTCATGGCAGGTGAACCCCATGTGACTTCTGAGGTTAGATCACAAAAGCTCGTGCAGCTTCCACCTTGCTGACAAGAACACTTGCTTTTAGTGCCCTTAGAGTCTACGTAAGAAGTCTGACTACCCTAAGGTCACATTGCTAGAGACACCACATGTAAGCACTTCAATTGACAGTCCCAACTAAGCCCAGCCTTCCAGCCATTCTCCTAAAGTATGAGACATGGGAATAAAACCTCTCTGGACTTTTCAGACCATTTTATTAGATTTCACAGTTCTGTAAGTCATGAATGCTGTAGGGTTCAGCTGGATAATCTTTCTCTTCCACGTGGTGTTAATGGAGGTCACTTGATGGAACAGAAGAATGAACCAGCTGATTCCTGCCAAATTTCTGACGCACAGAATTGTGAGATATAATAAAATAGAGTTTTTTATTAAAGCCACTAAGTTTTTTTTTTTTTTTTTTTTTTGCCCGCGCCGTGTGGCTTGTGGGATGTGGGATCTTAGTTCCCTGACCAGGGATCAAACCCGTGTCCCCTGCATTGGGAGCGCGGAGTCTTATCCGCTGGACCACCAGGGAAGTCCCGCCACTAAGTTTTGAAGTAGTTTATTATGTAGAAATATGTAGCTGGTACAAGATCCCTCAGCCAGAACCCCCTGAAAGAAAAAAAAGGATATAAGAGAATAATTTATGTACTACTGAAAGGGAGCCTCATACTCTGTGAGTAGATAAAAGAATTGGGTAATATACAACCTAGTCACAGGAATAGGGACCATGAGTGCCATCAGGCCACCCTATATAGAGGATCTTAAGATAACAGGTCAAAAAATGGCCCATCAATGTCATCCACAAGAATCCAATCAGTGTCTCAGCTGAAATCCTCCACTCTTACAGAATTTCAACCGGCAGAGAAGATATCCTTCAAAATTGTTTGCAAAGGCATAAATATCTCCTTGATAGTTAAGCATTTTTCAATTCTGCAAAGATTTAGAATTAAATATAAAAATGTATAAGTAATCAAAACCATAGCATTAATATTTGTGTTATTGAATCTGTGTAATATTAATATTTCTTATTTGTTATGTTTATAAGAATTTAGCCAATTCGAGTAAGAGATCAGCCTTGTAATTCCAATTTAAAATGAATAATTGAATAATTAATTTAAACTTGTGATTTCAAAATGAAATCTTAGTAAGGTTGCGTCCAGTTTGAGGACATTTAACAAAATTTAAGTTTCTTCAATATTGTAACGTTAATTTTTTAAATATATTTTTAGAGTACTCAAGAAGGTTTCTTTTAGTTGTCATGTAGTTTATGTATCAAATGAACTTAAATGAATCTAAAATATTTGAAAGACATTTCACTAAGTTTTCAAAATGAGACAAACACTATTTAAAGTCAATGTATTTCCTAATTTAAACTCCTTACAAAAGAATTTCCTCATGAATCTGCTGAGAGCCATTCTTATCCTTTCTCTCCTAGGAATTTCACCAACCTGTCAAAGAATGGTCACTGCCAAGGGCAAGAAGAAAAAGGTAGTTCTCCCTGAAGAAAGGTGAAGAACCTGTTAATTACCAGCAACAGAGCTGAGCTCCGTGGTTTCTGGACAAAAGAAAGCTCTGCCTTGAGAACCACCTATCCCCTGTCAGTGCTCCGACATGCTCATGGTGATTTCCCTGCCTCTCTGCTGCATCCAGATAAGGAGATGAACACCGTTAAAAGAGGGACACCACAAACAATGCTCAGGGAGATCACCTGAAGTGGGTAAGGTCTTCCCCTTTAAGTGACAATTGCAATATAAACCTTTGTTCCTAGAATGCAGAAGCATTCTTTCCATTCCACCTCCAGAGACAAAGAACAAAAGAAATGAAATATATATGAAAGAATTAGAGTAAAGAAATAAAGATATTCTTAAAATCATCAAGTCTCGCTATTGGACTTAGCCTACCCTTCTCATATGCTTCTAGAAACGTGCATATGTACTTTTGTGGGCAACAGCCTGATCTCTGGCATTGGTCTAAGTTATGCCTCTATCTTATGTCTTTCTTAGGTTATTCAACTGATTTTTTTCTGTACTTCAGCTCTCAATGTTTAGCTCAGGGAATGTTGTTCTAATGACGCATTTTGCTCTATTCTCTTTGGCTTAGAAAGCCAGAGATAACCACTCTCGGGTTCGCTGGCCCTTGCTACTTCCAGATGCAGAGATTCATGTTGCCTGGGCAACAGAGGTGAAAGCTTTCCCTCACCCAGCTGAGCAATAGATGATCCTTATCTTACCAGCCTCCCTTCCCCATGTGTATCTTAAATATTAATTTCCTTATAACTCTTTTGACTTTATGTGAACCACTCTCAGCATGGTGGACCTACCATATTGTCTGATCAGGTCCCTTTCCTGTTCCTGGAAAATCACCCAAACCCCATTGTGTGTCTATACAAGGATTAGCCTCTTCTTACTCCAGTTACCTTGGCCCCAACTGACTGGCTCAGGGATAACACTTAATCTCCAGTTGGGCCATTAGAGTCATTTTCCAGTTTTCTAACTGGACTTGAGGGGAAAAAATCCAGTAATCCTTGTTATGGGTTGAATTGTGCTAAGAGTATTTCTTTGATTTTCTCAAATTTGTGAATTTTCCAGTTTTCCTCCTGTTATTGATTTCTAGTTTTATTCCATTGTGATCAGAGAAGATACTTTGGATGATTTCAAACTTAAAATATTTACTGAGACTTGTTTTGTATTCTAACATATGGTCTATCTTAGAAAATGTTCCAAAGGCACTTGAGAAACAATGTGTATTCTGCTTGCTTGGGTGGAGCGTTATATATATGTCTCTCAGGGCAAGTTTGTTTATAGTGCTGTTCAAATCTTCAGTTTCCTTATTGATCTTCTGTTTAGTTGTTCAGTCCATTATAGAAAGTAGGATATGGAAGCACTCACCTTTTTTTTTTTTTTTTTTTTGGGCTGCATTGGGTCTTCGTTGCTGCGCTCGGGCTTTTCTCTAGTTTCAGCAAGCTGGGGTTACTCTTTGCTGTCGTGGGCGGGCTTCTCAGTGGCTTCTCTTGTTGCAGAGAAGGGGCTCTAGGTACGTGGGCTTCAGTAGTTGTGTCACGCAGGCTTAGTTGCTCCGCAGCATGTGGGATCTTCCCAGACCAGGGCTCGAACCCGTGTCCCCTGCATTGACAGGCGGATTCTTAACCACTGCGCCACCAGGGAAGCCCATACTCAGCTATTATTGTAGCTATTATTGTATTTCTCCCTTTAACTCTGTCAATTTTTGCTTCATATATTTTGGGGCTCTGTTGTCAGGTGTGTATAATGCATTTATAATTGTTATATCTGTTTCATAATGAAGCGTCTCTATACTCATTCAAAAACTTAAAGAGATGCCCAGGAAATCTAATAATAGATTGCGTAGCTCTATTCTTGCAGTTCAACATTTAACATAATATTTGGGGTATATATAGTAGTTGCCCTAATGTGCAAGGTCTAGAAGCTTTTGTATAGTTAATTAATTTACATAAAGGAATCTTTTTACACAGGAAAAGAAAAAGATTAAGACAATGAAATGGATTTCTAATCAAATCTGAAATGAAAATCAGTTATAGAAATGCCTACAGAACTTCCTCTTTTGTGAAAATGTTATACTATGCAATTTATACATATACAAAAGATTTTATATATATACAAAAGATTCTTTGTAAGGCACCACTCACCGCAGATGAAATTTATGTGTGTAAATGCCTGTCATGATGTTCTTAGTAATTTTGTAATCCAAAAAATGAATCTTCTATAAAGTATTTTTTAAAGTGCATTTTCTAGTTCTCTATCATGAAAAAGTAATTTGCTCTAGTTCTAGATAGTGAAAAATAAAGAAACAACTGCTCTGCTCTGTTCCTTTGCTGCTTCTTTATAGTGTCCTCCTGTGTAACTGATCCCAGTGCCCAGATGTTAAGGCTGCTATTTCTCCAAAACTTTAAAGAATGTGGAAGATTAGTTGTCTGTGCTTTTGATTCCTGTCAGAAAATTTCAATAGGTGGGTTAAGAAGCCTGAATGAGTCAGAGAATCTTTAAATAAGAAGACAAGTAAAGTTAGAAGCTATAAAGCAGCTTTTTTTTTAAAAAAAAAAAGGTAAATATAAAAATTAAAAGTCCCATTTGATGTTAAATTATGGACCATATTCTGGTGCTGCAAAGGTGGGAATAATTCCCAGGCTCACAAAGGGCATAGATGATTCATTAAGATGCAATGATGTGACATACTTTTCCTTACAATCTGCTCAGTCTATAATTCCTCCATTTGGAAATGCACTGTCCCCTCCCTGGAACAGTAATGAAACAAGAGAAGCTAGATATAGTGAGTAGCCTAATTCTTCCCTTGTCTGTCACCACCTCTCCCAACACACACACACACACATGTCATTTCTAATTAACCCTCATGGGAGTGAGAAATTGCTCCAGAAACGGGCTGGGTCTGGGCCAGGGTTTCCATCACCAGATTTGGGGCTGGGGAGGGACGTGAGAGGGGGCTGCCCTGCAAAGGAACAAGTGGGTCGATCTGAGGAGAGGACAGGTGGCCTGAATCCTCCAGGGCCCTGCTGAGCTGCAGCTGACCCATGCTGCCAAAAAAGCAGGTAGATATAGAGATCAAGATCAGAGAGACCCCGGCTGACATGTTCTGATGGGGAAAAGGAGAGCTGGGGACTGGCCAAGCCTATGTAGGCAACATGGACATTTATATAACACATTACAGTTTATGAGCGCTTTCATCTTCAATATGCCATTTGATTTTAAGCAACTGAATTATGTAAGAGGCAGACAATATTCTTATTCCCAGATAATATAAGTATCCCCATTTATTCTCATAAATGAAGAAATTGAGGCTTGCCAGATATGACAATTTTAGTGAGGACAGAGCTATAACTCAAACCTACATCAGTTCATGCCTCTTAAGCTTGCGTTGTTTGGAATATCAGCCCCCAATCGACCTAATAGGTTAGCTGCAGATCAAAACACAGTGCAATAAATTCAAGTCTTCCAGTATGGCTGGAGCTGAGTTTGTGATGCAGGCGGATGGTAAGCGGTTTGGCCGGGCTCATAAGCTGTTTTCAAGAACTTATAATTTATTCTAAAGGCAGTGGGGGCTTCCCTGGTGGCACGGTGGTTAAGAATCCTCCTATCAATGCAGGGGACACGGGTTCAAGCCCTGGTCCAGGAAGATCCCACATGCCGCGGAGCAACTAAGCCCGTGCACCACAACTACTGAGCCTGAGCTCTAGAGCCTGTGAGCCACAACTACTGAGCCCGTGTACCACAACTACTGAAGCCCTCACGCCTAGAGCCCATGCTCTGCAACAAGAGAAGCCACTGCAATGAGAAGCCCACGAGCAGCAACAAACACCCAACACAGCCAAAAAATAAATAAATAAATTTTAAAAAATAATAAAATCTGTGAACTTAAAAAAAAGAAAAAGGCAATGGGAAGGATGTATTCAAGTTTGTATTTCAAAACAGGGATCAGCAATCTATGCATCAGAAGCCAAACCTGGTCCACTGCCTGTTTCATAACTAGTTTTATTAAACCACATTTATGCCTATTTATTTTCATATTGTCTATGGCTGATGTCGTGCTACAAAGGCAGATTTGAAGAGTTGCAACAGAAATCATAGGGCTCTCTCTAAGATAATTACTATTGGCCCTTAACAGAAAACGTTGGCTGACTGTTTCGGAGAGATCTCTGACTGTGATGTTGATTAGAGGGAACAAAGATGAGACACAGTAGCCCAGTCAGAAGTCTACTTCAAAAGTGTAGTGAAAGGGCTTCCCTGGTGGCGCAGTGGTTGAGAGTCCGCCTGCCGATGCAGGGGACGCGGGTTCGTGCCCCGGTCCGGAAAGATCCCACATGTCGCGGAGCGGCTGGGCCCGTGAGCCATGGCCGCTGAGCCTGCGCGTCCGGAGCCTGTGCTCCGCAACGGGAGAGGCCACAACAGTGAGGCCCGCGTACCGCAAAAAAAAAAAAAAAAAAAAAAGTTTAGTGAAAGATGACAAGAATCTGAAGTAGGTTTGGGGCAATAGCAATGATCTCAAAGATCTGATGTGAGGATTCTAAAAGACTTGGAGCCTGGATATGTAATTTGAGGAGCTGGAAAGATAAGAATGATTCCAATTACACTATTAGATTTTTTTTAAGACAGTAATTGATGGCGCAGGATTAGATTCTTCACCCAGAAAGAGCATAAAGAGTGAGAGAAAAGGTCCCAGGCAGAACCTCAAAGAATGTAGATGTATAAACACTGGGCAAACAGAGAGACGCATCTGAGAAAATTTAGGAGTTCCCAGACAGGTGAGAGGACAGCCGAGGGTCAGTAGTGTCAAACACGCCACTGGATGGAGGTGAGGACCCAAAACTTGCCATTGGATTTGTCTAGAAGGAGCAGTTGCTATGGAAAGGCAAGAGGCATACCCCAGACTTTGGTGGGCAGAGAAATGGCAGAGAGGTGAGGAAGTGGGGAGAGAAATAGACACAACATTTACAAATGCTTGATTTGGAAGGGAAAGGTGGTGATAGACAGGCAGCTGCGGGGAAACCTAAGACTGAGCAACAGTTTCATTTTTTTGTTCTTTGTCTTTTACTAAAGGAACTCTGTGAGCAAGTTTAGATAATGAGGATGAGCCTGTAAAGAGAGAAACTGAAGATACAGGGGTCAGTGAGGCTGACTGATGGAAGATGGCTGCCACAGAGGCAGGAGGGAAAAATCCAGAGCAAGGAGAAAACAAGATCATTTATTGCAAGTGAAGAAGGATGCCACAGAATAGGTGGTTTGAGAAGTCATTATAGACGATGGCAAAGAGAAAAATAACTAGGGCAGCCCAGAATTGCCAGGCAGAACTAAAGGTCCAGCTGAAGATCCATGAGTTGCGTGATTTTTTCCACCAGTGTGAACAGTTGAAGTAGAAAACTAAACACAACATCTCAGGAGTGAGGAGTTGCAATAACTCAATAGTTCAGCTGAGAGAAGTGGTATCTAAAGTCTTTGGTATAAAGGATACATTCTTATCCTTCCACCTCTGAATATTTTTCACTTCTTGAATCAAAGTAGAGTCCCAAAGACTACAATTGTGGACCACAGCAACTTAGCCTCTCATAGAAGTGTCTTCACTCAGTTTCAATTAAATTTTCTGGCCTTTCCAAGCTATCCAGAGAGAGGTCCATATGGTGTTGTTCTGGGTTCCTGTTGTAACTTAAAGGGAAATTTTCACAATGTCGGGAGCCCTTGATGTCCTGCAAATAAAGGAGGAATTCACTTAGGTGGCACCAACCTTGACTTCCAAAGGGAACAGTACATCTGCAAAAGGAAAAAATGAGAGCATCTATATTACAAATCTGAAGAGACCCTGGGAGAAGCTTCTGCTGACAGCTCGTGCCGCTGTTGCCTATTGAAACCGGCTAACGTCGGTGTCATATCCTCCAGGAATACCAGCCCGCAGACTGTGCTGAAGTTTGCTGCTGCCACTGCTACTACTCCTATTGCTGGCTGCTTCACTCCTGGAACCTTCACCAACCAGATCCCAGCAGGCTTCCGGGAGCCAAGATTTCCGGTGGTTACTGATCCCAGGGCTGCCCACCAGCCTCTCACGCAGGCACTGATGTTGACCCGCCTACAGTTGCTCTGTGTAACATGGACTCTCCTCCATGCTATGCAAACGTTGCCACCCAGTACAACAACAGGGAGGGGTGGTGGGTTGCAGCCAGGGAAGTTCTATACATGCGTGGCGTCATCTCCCGTGAACACTCGTGGGAGGTCATGCCTGATCTCTACTTCTACAGAGATCCTGAAGAGATTGCAATAGAATAGTAAGCCACTGATTAAAAGGCTGTGACCAAGGAGGAATTTCAGGGTCAATGGACTGCCTCAGCTCCCTAATTTACTGCTACACAACCTAAGGTTGCAGACTGGTCTGAAGGTGTGCATATGCCCCCGGTGCCTATCCAGCAGTTCCCTGCTGACGCCAGCCACTGAAGACTGGCCTGCCGTTCTTACTGCTCAGGCCACTGGGTAGGTAGGAACAACCACTGAACGGTCTTAAGCTGTTCTTCCACAGACTCTTAAACAGGAAATGAAAATAAGGTTGACAAAAAATAAAGTTTCCAAAAAGAAATTTCTGATTTCTTCTAATCTATCGATTGAAGCCCAACTTCACTGGAAGTTGTAGTAAAGACCCTACGTTGATCCTAAGCTGTGTTAAACCCAAAATTCAAGTGAGTCTGAGGATGTCTGAGACTCTAGCCTGATGCGGGAGACTCTAAAAGTACCTTTATATGAGGGTGAGAGGAGCAAGATGGGAAACACATCTTAAGTGACAAGAGAATCAATGTATTGACGTCTTCAATGTTGATACAACCAACGCTCGCCAATTAGTATTTCACCAAACTCACTGTGAGGCAATGAACACAAGGTATCAGCGTCATTGGTATGAAGAGTTACAATCTGAGGGCTTGCTTATTTGGAGGCAAGCATTGTTCCAGGTCCTTGTCCTACGTTGTCTCATTTAATGCAGCAAACTTCTGAAGGGGTATTACTATTGTTTCTCTTTAATAGCTGAAGAAACAGGCTTGAGTTGCTAAGTGACTTTCCTGAGATCACGCAGCCGGTTATTAGTAGCACCAAGCTCCACACTGGTGAAGCCATAACTATCCTAGACACCTGTCTAATGACAGGAGTATCAACAGCCCACAAAGTCAGGTATACAAGAAACTTTTGAAAATTTCTTTAACTCAGTTTAATTTCTAACTGAAGCCTCATCTTGAAACTTCTACTACTTTTAACCTGGGCCATTTCAAGATTTCACCACTCTTATTCTACTCTGAGTTAATGGCAATGTTTGGGAGCTGATGTGGTAGCAAGGCATTGGGTGCACCCTGAATCTTAGCAATCTGCCCACAGTAAATACTACTAACACAGCCATCGTTCCATTCAGTGTGGCCCCGGGACCATGGGCCAAAACTTGTCAAGTACAGCAAATTGGTTTCTTTTGTGCTTTTTAAATGTAGAATTAGATTGCCTTTGGGCAGGGCACACACTCTACAGTTCTGTACAAGCCCCCTTAGTCTCCCATTCACACCACTTCCAACCTCACATGTATGTTACCCACCAGGAGCCTGGATACGTTGAGTTTATGAGCCTGGTTAGAGAACCCACAAAGCCTTGGTCTCCATGGTCTTACTTGCCTTAGTCTCTTCTGCTCTTGAGACCCAAGATCTTCTCTGCTAGCACGACCAGGAAGTAGGGCATGAACTTGCCCATCTCTTTCTCCACAGCCCTGGGCTCTGGGGACTATTTCTCATCTTGTGGAATCCTTTACCCACCATGCTTATTAAGGTCACTTTCTCTGGGCCCACAAATTTTCTCCTCCCTCCAGGGCTTAGGATTTGGAAAATAAAAGCCAGAATTTCCAAGTTTATCTGTCCCTTCCTCTCTGGAGGTAGGAGTGGGGGCAGGGAGGGGGGAACTTAGGAACTGTTTCAACAAAGAGAATACAGGGAGGGAAAAATACGATAATAGAGGATAAAATAATACCAAAATAGTGTCTTGCCACTTTAAGTTTTTTAGAAGAAAAATGCCACTTGACTGTAAGGAACAAAGTATAGAATAAAGGCCTTTGGACGATTTGGGTGAGAGTCCCACTAACTTATCTTCTGGCACCAACACAGAAAACACACAGAAGGGGAAAATACGCAAAATACAGCACAGTGCATTTAATATCCAAGAAAGTTAGATACTGAAAAAGCTGTGCTTTCACATAAGAGCGATTGTATAAACCTCTTCTCGGCATGTATCTGGGAGCATTCTGAGAGCGTGGTGAAGTGCTTTCTGGTGGTATGAGTTCACAGAGCACTGACACCATCTCGTTCCTTGTCCCATTTCTAATATGTGCTGGTTGACACCATCAGGGCTCTCATAAGTGGCGTCATTCTTCTTTTTAAATCACAGAACAGTTTTCTGTGTCCTCTTTGCTTTTCTATTTCTCCCAAGATGGCAGATGGAAAAAAAAGAATATTAAAAAATGATGAAGGACCAAGTACATGGAGAATGTAGTGTGGCATTTGTGGGTTTTTGTCTACTTTTATCTAAGTGTAGCTCTTCAAGGAGTCTCATGAGTCTGTTATCAAGTCGTTTATATGAGATGTTTTCTCCTGAAAAAAAAAAAAGTGATAATTGCTATTTCTCTTGCAGTCTGGCAGTCTCTAAAAGCCCAGATTAACTTTCACCTCGAGACAATATTATTTGTACCAAGTCATACATGAAAATATATTCCAGGCCTATAGACTGGGTTCAGAAGTACAGAATGTGGAGATTTAAAAAGCTCCCTAGTGCTTCCCTGGTGGCACAGTGGTTGAGAGTCCGCCTGCCGATGCAGGGGACACGGGTTCGTGCCCCGGTCCGGGAAGATCCCACATGCCGCGGAGCGGCTGGGCCCGTGAGCCATGGCCGCTGAGCCTGCGCGTCCGGAGGCTGTGCTCCACAACGGGAGAGGCCACGGCAGTGGGAGGCCCATGAACCGCAAAAAAAAAAAAAAAAAAAAAAAGCTCCCTGAACAGCTGAGTGTGCAGGTTGGGGACAGGTAGAGGTATGGCAGGTAAAAGGAGCGACAGAGAGATAGTGAGGGTCTGTGTGGGCAGGCTGAGTTTACCATCCCTTAAATGCAGCCTAGAGACCTAAAAGAATATGGAAGAATTGAACATTGCGACTGTCTTAGACAAAAAATGACAGATGATACTGGAGGCAGGACCGACCCCGAGAAATGGAAGACCTAGACATTAGTCACAGGTTTGAGGGGCCTAAGCAATGGTGAAAGCTAGTGGGCAACCAGACCTCACAAATGTTTGATTTAACCTCGCACAGCCATTCTGGGTAAATATTTTCCCTGTGTGCTGAAATGAGGGAACTAAATGTCAAAGGGAGTTAAATGAATTGCCTGGTCATATATTTAATGAAGTGATTCAGACCAGATTTCACCCCAAGTCCTTTCAAGTCCACTCAAAAGCCTGAACATTTTCTAAATTCACCAAAACTGACAGGGTACAGACCTGAGGTCCTCTCAGGCAGCATCCTATCCCAGCAGTGCTGGAGCCTGCAGTATTTCTCAAAACATGATCTGTGAATAAGATCCCCACTCCAATAAGAATCACTCTAGCCACTTGTAAAAATTAGTAACTTCTGGGACTCTTCCCCAGATATTCTGATTCAGAAGGTCTGGAGTGGATTTCAAGAATTTTAACTTTCCTTAGAGATCCAGATATAAGATATCCAATGACATTGCTCCATTATCTTGGCCACTGCAGTTGAGTTATGGTTGGGCATAAGACCTAGGCAGGGCCAATTGATGTCTTCTCTAAGATTTATATATACACATATACACACACACTTGAAGAGAGCAATATTCTTTCTACTGATACTGCTAAGCTTTGAGGTTGTGAGCTAGGTTGGCTGGGGTTCCTCTTGCCTACCATGTAAAAAGAGATTCTCTACAGAAGTTTACAAATCAGAAATAAGCTTTCAAGTCCCCTGGATGTAGTGATGTCTAAAGTCTACCTTGGATCTCCTAGTTTTTGAGCCCATGCTCCTTTTTTTCCCTTTCTCAAGCTAGTTTGAGTTGGGTCTCTGTCACTTGCAACAAGGTGGCCTTGCTAGAGTTTACATGAAAGGAACCAGAAGGTTTACATGAGTGCAGTATGAGTCACCAATGTAATGGGACTTCTAAATTCACCAGGGTTATCCTCGGGTTTCAGAGCAAAGGGTCTAAGTTCCATGTTGTTTTTCTTGTACTTCTTAATCCTCACACTGTCCTTGGCTGATCCTGTCCACTTCTGTGTCTTCAGTTACAACGATTCAGAAACCAATATCTCCATCTACATCGCTCATCTGTGGTTTTGATCTTCTTTGGTTGTGATTCAAAGTCTGCTGAACATTTCCGCTTGGGTGTCCCCGGGCCCGTAAATCCAACAGGTACAAACATGCATTAATGATCTTTTCCCCCTCAGATATGATTCATCTCATGTTCTTGTCTCTGTGAAAAGCATAGCCATTCTCCCAAGTCCAAAGCCAGAAGCCTGGGCACTCTACTTAACACCTCCCTTCCCAACACCATCCCTACCCTTCTATTACTACGTCAAGTTGGTTCTGCCATCTAAACTCCAAACATACATCTAAATACCCAAATACAGCTTACAAAGCTCTTCGTAATTTGACTATTGCTTACCTAGATTATTCCATTTTTGTCCGCCTCTGCTTTTGGACTTTATGTGCTAGCCATTTTAAACTTTTTCAGTACCTTGAAGCACCATTCCATACTCTCTTTTGCCTCTGGGCCTTCCTATAAGTTGAGCAAGTTGTCTGGAAGTGTCTTCCCTCACCTCTCTCTCTGCCCGTGAACTCCTATTCATTCTGTAAGACTCAACTGAGATGTCACATTTGGAAAGACTTGCCTCTGACCGTGAGTATGGCTTAGGTTCCACTATTGTAAGTTCTGACAGTGTCCCAATAATTCCTTGTTGTAGAAATATTCAGTATGTTTAGCTTACTTTTCAATTTTTTAAGAGACAGAAAATTTACATAAGTGGAGAGAGATAATATGTCAAGGATGGAAAATTAAATCATTTCTTCTCAAATTAATTTTTAAGCTTAACCCAGTATAATCATCCACGGTTGGATTTTTTAATTGATAAAATTATCCCAAAATTTATCTAGAAGTATAACTGAATGACAAATAGCATAAAAATTTCAAAAGAAAAAAGAAATAACGGGAAATTGACCTTATCAGTTATCTAAACCTGTTAAAGATATAAATGTTAGAATGCTGCTTAAAATTATTCAGTGGCTTTTTATTTCATTAATAAAATTTCTTAACAAGGGCCTACCTGAGTTGCATTTATTTGGTGGGACCTAATTTCTATCCAGACTCCTACCTACAAGGCTGTCTGGGAAGTATAGTGCTAGCTTTCCAAGCTAGGGAGAAAAGGGAGATGAACTAGAAGGAGGGGGGAATGGAGGTTGAGCTCTAACCATCCATACCCACCCCAAGAATTCTGTTCCTGGTTCTGAGTTTGTTCCTGGTCCTTGTCTCAAGACTTGGAATTATTTTATTGACTTTGTGTAGCTATCTTTTTGGGAGGAGGGTCTTCTCCATGTACTTCTCCCATTTCCAAACATAAGCTTCACAAGGCCAAGAATTATGTCTGTATTGTTCATTATTATATCCATAGAGATAATGAATAAATACCTGTTTGATTAAAATGTAAATAAAAGAGGTCTCACTGAGCCTTGAACTATTAGACCCACTGCTTAAGGTAGTGATGCATTCTGAAGACTACAGTTTAAGAGAAACAAAAACAAGCTAGACTGAATTACAAGAGGATGGCATTGATGATGAGAAGCTACAGGTACCTTGTCATATAAGGAATGGAAAAGGAAACATTTTAGCTGAAGACAGAAACTCAAGAAAAATGGGAGTGCTGACTTCAATAATTTGAAAGTCTATCACATGGAAAAAGGAGTAGACTGATTTTGTTGTTTCAGAGAATAGGACTAGAACCAATGGATGGACATTATAGGGAATCAGAGTTCAACTCAGTATCAGGAAGAATTGCCGCCTAACATATTGACCAGGAGATGGTGAGTGTCTTTCCACGGGAAATGGCCCTACTCAGGGATGTGGTTCCTTTATCACTGGGTCTGGGTGGTGGTGGACTGAATGACATCTGAAGCCTCTAGGATCTAAAAATAGACATATATCTTCCAAATTCTTATTGAAATGCCTGATTATGCAAGTTGTTAATGTTTCATTTCTTTAGGACTAAAACAAGTCATTCATAGCCTTAGACCATGACAAAGCCTTCAAAGAATTCCAAGCTACAGCATGACTGAATTGTAGATCTGGAAATACACCAGACCCTTTGTCATCCTTCACCTTCCAGTCATCCTACACCAAGTAGCTTTATCATTCCGCACTTCACACAGCTCTTCACACAGTATTAGCAAGGCAATTTCAATTACACTCATTGGCTATTCACTCCCATACTCTCTTGGTGGGAGGCTGATATTCTCCTCACCTGAAAAGCACGCAGAGGCACAGACACTTGAAGCATTTTTCACAAGGTCACTGAAAATTAGGTGAAGGCCCCAGCAGCTGAGCCTGGTGCTTGATTCCCTGAGCCACACAACCCCTCACTGCTGCTCTGCAGGAGGCCTGGGCTGAGAGTCTCAGGAAAACATGGCAGTGGCTTTAGTTCTGCTTTTCTGCTCACGCTTTTTTTTTTTTTTTTTTGAATATTCAAAGATCATCAGCTGTTTTATTTATTTATTTATTTATTAACATCTTTATTGGAGTATAATTGCTTTACAATGGTGTGTTAGTTTCTGCTTTATAACAAAGTGAATCAGCTATACATATACATATGTCCCCATATCTCTTCCCTCTTGCGTCTCCCTCCCTCCCACCCTCCCTATCCCACCCCTTTAGGTGGTCACAAAGCACCGAGCTGATCTCCCTGCGCTATGCGGCTGCTTCCCACTAGCTATCTATTTTATATTTGGTAATGTATATATGTCCATGCCACCCTCTTACTTCATCCCAGCTTACCCTTCCCCCTCCCCATGTCCTCAAGTCCATTCTTTACATCTGCATCTTTATTCCTGTCTTGCCCCTAGGTTCTTCATGACCTTTTTTTTTTTTTAATATTCCATATATATGTGTCAGCATACGGTATTTGTTTTTCTCTTTCTGACTTACTTCACTCTGTGTGACAGACTCTAGGTCCATCCACGTCACTACAAATAACTCAATTTCATTTCTTTTTATGGCTGAGTAATATTCCATTGTATATATGTGCCACATCTTCTTTATCCATTCATCTGTCGATGGACACTTAGGTTGCTTCCAAGTCCTGACTATTGTAAATAGAGCTGCAGTGAACATTGTGGTACATGACTCTTTTTGAATTATGGTTTTCTCAGGGTGTATGCCCAGTAGTGGGATTGCTGGGTCATATGGTAATTCTATTTGTAGTTTTTTAAGGAACCTCCATACTGTTCTCCATAGTGGCTGTATCAATTTGCTCATGCTTTTGAATGGGTAAAGCAATAATTGTGCTTTTCCAAAACAAATTTATTTTTTCAGAAATAAAGAAACTCAGGAGCATAATTCTTTGACAGGATGCTTATTTTGCAATACAATCCTGGATTCTGATTACTCTGTCTTGATCTAGAATATTCCAGAGACATATACCTCGGCTAGTAAGGGATTTAATAAATACTTCATACACGTGGTATTTTAGTGGAGAAGTGATCTTGTTCATTCCTCTCAAGTACTGGCTTTAACCATGAGGAACTGGATAGGGAATGTTTAACAGAAGGGTGCTTATCTGAAGGGACACTCAGTTTGTAGCTATATGTGTCCTCCCATCTGCCCATTCGTGAATTATTCAACCAACATGAAACAGCACTGTCTGAGGGTGGGTTCTTTTTTCAAATGGTGGAATTTAAATAAGCTCTATTCCCCAAAATAACTAAAAAAAAACAAAAAAAAACCCCTACATCAGCACCTCCAACACAGGCAAAGTTGGCCAAGGGCTGCATTTATCATCACCAGCTCTGCAGGATTTTTTAATTTTTCCAAGGAAACTGAAGGAAGTTGGTTTTCAGAGAAAAAGGACATTTTAAAATATCCATTCAATTCTTAAATGTATTATCCAACAGTCATATCTTGATTTTGAAGTAATTCTCCTTGGAGGAAGATAAATAGTAGATTTGCTGCTTGTGGATGTTTAACTCTTTCTGACGAAGCAAATGACTCTAGAGAGAGTCCTGCACGGAGAGAGGATCAGGAAAGGAAAAGCTAGTACCGGACCTCTCCCTGCCTATAGGAGGCACTGCATGAGAGCAACCGCAACTGCGCCAGTAGGACTTGCCTCTCGGCTCGAAAATTATTTTTAAATGTTTTGGGGTTGAGTGTGTGTGTTACACAAGGGTGAAAACCTTTCTGAAATAACCCCAGTTTTAAAAATCAGAATGGTGTATGTCTTTAGAGCCACACGAAATGCAATCCAAACAGTATCTGCTACTACCCTTTTCAAAGACTCAATGACACAATTTCATAACGTGCAATATGTAGCTGCTCAGAGTGTGGAAACTGGGGGGGACGGCAGGACCCCTGGGGAGGCAACGCCTGCCTGGTGCAACTAGACAGCCTAGACTCTGGGAAGGGAACCTCAATACTTGGCAAAGATCTCTCTGCCCCTGAGTTGATAAACCAATGGAACCAACTGTTCTCTGTGTGCTGCCACCACAATCAGCAGTGACCATGAAGACCAAAGACCAGAGGGCCCTTCACATTAGACCTGGCCTGAATAAGACTCCTTGGACCTTTGAATAACCCTGGTGAAACTGGGGGAAGAGAATCCAATAATGAATGAGTTTGAATTTCCCACTATTACAGCAAGATGGAGATTTGGAAAATATTACATTTTATTTAAAGGATGAAAGAAAATGATACATTTTGCATCCTGAAATTGAAGTATTTGGTGGTATATATATGTGTGTGTGTGTATATATTTACATATTTTTTTCTTCCAAATTATCAGGAAATCGCAAACCAAAAGTCAATTCTACTAATATCTCAATAGTTTGGAACTGTGAAGACATTTATCCGCAGTAACAATGTTATACACAGAAAGCAGATCACCAGACTGACCTTCAAAGATTTAATTTAAAACTAAAATCATTTAATTTAAAATGTTATGTATTTCAAATAGAAAATATTATTACAATATGGTAATTAAATAAAAGAGGGAAAAGTTGGGGGAAAATTTTGTTTATTCTTGATAGTGAATGCTGGCACTTAAGGAAAAACAGATTGTTGGGAGTTAGGTTCTGTTCCGTCTAATTTGTTCAAGAAAGTAGCAACAACTTTCAGGTTAGATGGTTTGCGGCTAGTCACCAGATGGTGACATTGACCCAACACTTCTTGGTTGCTACTTCAGAAAGTACTGGAAACATCATCTGTGGCTAGTACGGCAGAGCACCGATCCCAGGGGAGAGGCAACCATCACCCGGTACCCTGCGTAAGGCAAGGCTGACATGCACTCCTCTCAGGCACTTTGTATGACCCTTTTTGCTCCATGAGCTGGGATGCCACCTACTGTTTGACCGTCAGAGTTTGCACACAGTGCTGCACTTTCATTTTGCCAAGCTTTCAGGAAAACGTTATACAAATACGGTGTGGGCAGCCATTCTGCTGTGTGATTTGAGACACATTAGGCAAGACCCCTGCCAAAAAATCTACCCTCACCAACCCTACAGAGTATAAGATACAGGTATTAATGTCTTCAGATCAGGGCCCCTAATAAAGTGCACATATATTCTGGGAAGGTAATCCCTTTTCTAAGAATGTGAATGAGTGCCTTACTTTCACACAGCACGGAAATAAGAAAACATGCATTTGTTAGATGATTAAATATTGACAATGGATATATTATAGGAAACTTTTCCTTCTCAGAGTTAAAAATAGAACAAAACTATAAATTACATGTCATGCAGACATCTTTTCCCATATAAACAAAACTAAAATGGTGAGGACAACCCCTAGTAGTGCCAGCCACTGAGAGGCACCTTCCTCATCTAGAGACACAGGTAGACCTCAAGTGTTCTGGCACAGGGCCGAGCCTGCTGCTGTATCCTGGGGATCACCAATGGGTCCTTCTGCTCTCTGCCCCTGGAGGTGGGGCGTGCCACACCTGAGGAGCAAAGATGGAGCCCTGTTGGGAGGCTGGGGGTGGAGAAGAGAGGCGATAAGGGGAAAATCCATATTTTTATAAATAAAAAATTCATATGAGACAATTACTCCAGCTTTACCCAGTGTCCAATTATTCTCACAACAGGATTCCTGTCTTCTTAAGTTATCTTATATCTTAAACCATGTTAAATAATTATGCAGCTTTTATATGAACTAACATATTCACTGGCCAATTTGAGATTGTATAAATAAGCCCTTATCCTGAACTATTACACATGCATTCCCTTGCCTCAAATGTTGAAATAATTTTCCTAAAACCTCTTTGGAGCTTCAAACAAATGATTAGCCTTTCCCTTCATTATTCTAAGTCTCACCAAAACACTGAGACAGAAACCCAGATAGCAACTAGGAGGGCAGTAGTAGGAGGAGAGTGAATTCTGCGCTTAAGGAAGGCGGGTAACAGAGGCCAGAGCTTGTGTTAATTTCCTAGGACAGCCATAGCAAAGTACAGCAAACTGGGTGGCTGAAAACAACAGACATTTATTGTCTCACCGTTATGGAGGCTAGAAGTCTGAAATCAGGTGCTGGCAGGGCCTGATTTCCCTGTAGGGAAGGGTCCTTCCTTGCCTCTTCCTAGCTTATGGTAGTCGCCAGCAATCCTTGGCTTTCCTCAGCTTATCGATGCATCACTTAAATCCTCCATCTTCGCATGGCTGTCTTTCCTCTGTACCTGTCTGTCTCTGTGTCTAAATTTCCCCCTTTTATACAGACACTAGTCAGATTGAATTAGGGTTCCCTGATAATCTCATTTTAACTTGATTACCTCTGTAAAGCCCCGTTTCCAAATAAGATGATAGTCTGATACTGGGGGTTAGGACTTGGATATATCTTTGGTGCAGTGGTAGGGGGACCACAATTCAACCCATAACACGGGTGTCAATGAGAACAAAACAAAAAGCTAAACTGCAAACAAAAATTATCAAGGACCGGCCACACTACTTCAACAAACACTAAGGGAAGAAAATGAAAGCAGAAAATTTCTGAATAAGTATGGATGGCAAGGTTAAAACATGAAATACTTTTCTGAAAACCTGCCAGTTGATTAATACAGTGTAGAATATGGAAGGGGTGCTGCTAAAAAGAAACAGGCTAACACAAGGAAATAAAGAGTAGGGGCAAAGGCAAACTCTGCCTGCTTCACACCTTTGCATGGGGCTGATTTGGGATGATTATTTAGTAGGTGTAGTGAAAAGTCAGTTTAAGTTATCCTCAGTTGATTAAATTTCAAATTATACTTGTGCTGTGTGCTTTAGATTGACACTTTATATTTCCTTTTGAAAGTAGGTTTTTGAAATACTGCTGTCCAAATGGAAGCCATAGACTTAGTAAGTTTAACGATGAATCTGAAACACCGAACTCAAATTTTAGCTTTAGTATCTGTAGTGGACCCCTAAAAAGATATGTCCATGTCTTAACCCCCTGGAACCTATGAATGTTACCTTACTGGAAAAAGAGTCTTTGCAGATGTAATTAAATTTAGGGTTTTGAGATGAGGTAATCAGCCTGGTTTCCCCAGGTGTCTCCTAAATCCAGACACGTGTCCTTAGAGGAGAGAGACACACACAGAGGAGAAAATGACATGAAGATGGAGGCAAAGATTGGAGTCAAAGAATGCCAACAGCCACCAGAAACTGGAAGAAGTGAAATAGGGAATTCTCCCCCAGTCCCCTTGAGCCCCAGAAGGAGTATGGCCCTGCTGACAACTTGATTTTGAACTTCTTGCCTCCAAAACTGTGAGGGAATAAATTTCTGTTGTTTACACAGAAATTTCGGTTGTTTACACACAAATTACCACAGAGTCACCTACTTTGTGGTAATTTGCTGTGGCAGCCATAGGAAACTAATACACAGTCATTTCCTAATGCAGTTTTGGAGAAAGCCAGAGGCTCCATTTTTGCAGTGTCCATTCTAGAGGTCCATGTTTGGATTATAAGACTTTCTCACAATTTAGCTTGTAAGTCACACTCTCAGACTTCTGTGCATATGAGATACTTTATGCAAACAAAAATGAAAACAAATAGGATAACACTTATTAATTAAAGAAATATTTATGGGACACCTACTAAGTGTCTGAGGTGTTGTGAACAGTCATGGATGAAGCCTCTGCCCTCATGAAGATTACTCTCAAGGAAAGGACCCAGAAAATAAGCAAATAGATAAAAATGAATACATCAGACAGGGACAGGTGCGTCGCAATACAGCAGGATGAGGGAGTACAGTGACTCAGGTGGACGGCTGGGAGCTATTTTAAGTAAGATGGTCAGTGAAGTTCTTTTCGAAGAAATGGTTTTAGAGCAGAGAACTGAAAGAAGTGAGAGTGAGTCATGCACAGATCTGGGGAAAGGCATTTCCAGATAGAGAGAAAAGCAGGTGATGAGGTTGAGGCAGATATGAGCTGCCTTGGATGAGTAACACCAAGAAGGCCAGGCTGGAATGGCCCGAGCCACGGAGGGGGTCAACGTGACAATGCTATGAACTCTTTAGCACAGTAAGGGCTTTGGCTCCATTCTCAGTGTGGCGGGCCAGGAATCAGCTCTGTCCCTCCAGCAGGAGACTCGTTTGCAGATAACTGCTCCTTGCTGCCCAGCAGCTTACCTCCTCCCAGCTGTGGAGACAGAGGTTAGTTACCACTCCTGGTTCCAAGACTCTGTGTCTGCTTCACCCGGCCCAGACGTGGTGTCCCTGGATCTCATGCCTTCCAAGGGCCTGATTTCTTTCCAGCAGGGATTTGAAGAAGCCTGACTGTTAAGTGAAACTTCCTTTCTACCTACTCATTGGAGGGTTATTTAGCAGCTGGAAGCCGGAACAAAAATGATGAGTCAGGGGCTTCCCTGGTGGCGCAGTGGTTGAGAGTCCGCCTGCTGATGCAGGGGACACGGGTTCGTGCCCCGGTCCGGGAAGATCCCACGTGCCGCGGAGCAGCTGGGCCCGTGAGCCACCGCAGCTGAGCCTGAGCGTCCGGAGCCTGTGCTCCGCAACGGGAGAGGCACAGCAGTGAGAGGCCCGCGTACCGCAAAAATAAAAAAATTTTAAAAATGATGAGTCAGGCTTTGAATCCATTTTCTCAGAATCTAAAATGCCCCCAAATGAATGGATTATGGAATTCAGGAGAGAATAAGAGATAAAGCAAGTTGTTTCTGGAACAGGAAGCTATGATGTTTTTCACAAGTTTGGCACCATTGCTTCTAGAAACATAGGCATGGAAAAGGCTACAAAGGGTAGTCCTGATTACTGATCTCAGGTAAGGTAGCTCAAACCCCTCCTGACAGGACAGCTTCACCCAAGATGAAAGATCTCAGAGGAAACCATTTTCCATCATAACCAGTTAAGCAAATTATGTCTACAAAAAGGAAACTTGTATTAGCACATTTATCCAGCATTCAGTAAATATTCAGTAAGCACTTACACATTCAGACACAAATCCGTGAATTAGATAAGTTTTTGTGGCCATTCCTACTGTGCAAAAAATTACTAGAGGGGAGAGAATTATGTTTGTCTCATTTGGCTTGAAGCGCCAAGACAACAGATGCCATGTTACAAAGTAAGGTATGAAACTACTGTACAAGATTTGAGGAAGGAATTTTAAAAGGTATAGTGTTTTGAATACAAACTGAGGTTGGAGGTTGGAGAGGCCAGGAAGATGGAAAGAAAATCTGGGGGTCTGGTGGTTAATGGGCTGTATAGCCTATCCCTAAAGAAGGATGCTTCTCCCTACCTCAAGCCTCTGGAACCTGGAGAGTGTGATGAGTGTCCCCTGAACACTGAGTGCCACAAGGACTGGTGTCCAACCAGTATCAGATGAATGTAAAAGGCAGAGGTGGGTTGGCCATCTGCTCAGATATTGGAGCAAAGAGAGGCCCGTGCACTGGAGATTACCTGTGTTAACAGAGATGGTCAGGGAAATGGTTACACACACACTCACGTGTGTCCTTGCATGTGGGCCAGAGAGCCTGTCCAAAGTGACCCTAACAGAAGAATGGACCACTGTATGCCCAGAGGCTGAAGAAGAAAGCCCAGGTGAGCAGCCAGAGGAGATACAATCTCCCACACAGGGAATGCAGCCAAGACTCCCCCAGTGATGGGGTACATGGTCTTAGGAGAGAAACAGCTTCTAAGAGCTCCCGAGCCCAGGGAAAGCCCATGTGGTTAAGTCAGGCTTTTCCTTTCCTTTTCTCCCTCTCCTCCACATAGCTCTGATCCTGGTGGGGTCAGTCATGGAGGTAGCAAGAAGGGGTGAGGTAGAGGGTCAGCTGGGGAAGAGTGGAAGAGACCCTCTCACACTGTCCACAGCCAGCCTGGAGCAGGCCTGACCCGGGGAAGGAGAGAAGCTGAACCTTGAATGGAGTTCAAGCATCACGTGTTCCTATTACTGAATTGAGGTTGTTTTTATTACCTAAATGTGATCAAAGAAGTCTGTGATTTTCTTTACGGTAAGTAGGGCTTACCCTAAATTTCTGTCAGACAGAGGAAGATGCAAAGCCATAGGGATGTTCAACATCGCTAATTATTAGAGAAATGCAAATCAAAACTACAATGAGATATCACTTCACACCGGTCAGAATGTCCATCACCAAAAAATTCAACAACAATAAACGCTGGAGAGGGTGTGGAGAAAAGGGAACCCTCTTGCACTGTTGGTGGGAATGTAAATTGGTACAGCCACTATGGAGAACAGTATGGAGGTTCCTTAAAAAACTAAAAATAGAGCTAACATATGATCCTGCAATCCCACTCCTGGGTATATATCCAGAGAAAAACATGGTCCGAAAGGATACATGCACCCCAATGTTTATTGCAGCATTGTTTACAATAGTCAAGACATGGAAGCAAACTAAATGTCCATCAACAGAGGAGTGGAGCAATTATACTCCAATAAAGATGTTTAAAAAAATACTGGAAATAATCCTTTAAAGAAAAAAAAAAAAACAGAGGAATGGAGAAAGAAGATGTGGCACATATATACAATGGAATATTACTCACCCATAAAAAATAATGATATTTTGCCATTTGCAGCAACATGGATGGACCTAAAGATTGTCATACTGAGTGAGTAAGTCAGACAGAGAAAGAGAAATATCGTGTGATATCATATAAGCAGAATCTAAAAAGAAATTATACAAACGAACTTACTTACAAAACAGAAACAGACTCACACACTTAGAGAAGGAACTTATGGTTACCAGGGAGGAAGGGTGGGGGGATGGGATAGTTAGGGAGTTTGAAATTGACATGTACACACTGCTATATTTAAAACGGATAACAAACAAGGACATACTGTATAGCACAGGGAAATCTGCTCAATATTGTGTAACAACCTAAATGGGAAAAGAATTTGAAAAAAAATAGATACATGTATATGTATAACTGAATCACTTTGCTGTACACCTGAAACTATCACAACATTGTTAATCAACTATACTCCACTATAAAATAAAAAGTTAAAAAAAAAGATGCAAAGCCATAGAATTTAACGGGATAGTGGGAGATAAATAATAAAGCTAATTTTGATTAAACCCATGGATTTTACTTGTTCCGTTTATGGTTATATCAGTGGTCAACTGTCACCATCTTTTTTTCATTTTCTCTGATTGCCCCTGTACAACAGAAAAAGGCAAGCTTAAATATTATTCATTTATATGATTTGCATACATTTCCAATTATTAGCTGGGGTCCACTTGATTTCAGTATTGCCAGAATATGGCCATTGGGGGGCATGTTTTCACCTAAGTCAGCAAATTATTTTGTAACACAATAGCACTTAAAAAAAGAAACCTCATGAAATACAGCTATTTCTGTTTAAGGACTTGAATCCAAATTCTGACTTTTCTGTATTTATGCCTAATAATAATAGCTAACATTTAGTCTATGTTTCCTAAATCACTTAGATAAATCAATTCATTTGGTTCGCAGAAAAACCCTATGAAGTAGTAATTATTACGTTATCTTTATTATGCACATATCTGTATGTTCACCTGGGTCTGCACATTCCTCTCAATGGATAAGATGGTAATGGGGTGTCACACAAAAAGATTATTCCTCAATGACCTTCCTTATTCATTGTGCAGTCTGTTATTTTTCTTTTCTACTGAGTCACCTCTACTGAGGAAGCATTCAACTTTCCATAGAAACAATTCCTTTTTTTGCACTCAGCTGTCATTAATTTATATAATATTTAACTAAATCTTGTATTATTAAAGAAAGAAGTATTGATACAATAGGCTTAGTTTCAGGTTTAGTAGCAAACACATCTGACTTGTAATCACACACCCTAACAAATGGAAGAAGTGATTCTACCAGCTGAGTGTTTAAATTCTGTGGGCGTCCATCAGAAGGCTAAACAGAGGGAGTGGTGCATGTCAGTTCATCCAGCAAGTCAGTTCAGAGGAAGTCATTGAAGAGTCTAACATTTTTCTCTTAAAAATGTTATTACCGGGCTTCCCTGGTGGCACAGTGGTTGAGAGTCCGCCTGCCGATGCAGGGGACACGGGTTCGTGCCCCGGTCCGTGAAGATCCCACATGCCACGGAGCGGCTGGGCCCGTGAGCCATGGCCGCTGAGCCTGCACGTCTGGAGCCTGTGCTCCACAACGGGAGAAGCCACAACAGTGAGAGGCCCGCGTACCGCAAAAAAACAAAAACAAAAACAAAAAAAATGTTATTACCTATTTTCTCTTGGTGTTTTGGCCCACCTACAGGAGTTCAGTTTCCTAAAACACTCCATGCCTCCAAGAATTTCAGGGTAGCTCTTTGAAGATAATTTATGTGTTTTAATGAACAAATCTCATCAGTTAACACACATATGTAATAGAATACAAGTTATCTATGTACACCTTGATACATTATTATAAAATGAACACATTCATGTAACCAGATAAAAAGAAGAGAATATCACTGGACACCCTGTACAGCACATCACTACCCCTCCCTCTCCCACAGAGGAAGGCATTATTCCTGTCAGCTTGTCTGATATATTATTGAATCTATATAATGAGCTCTTAATTTCAGTTATTAAATTACAGTTTCACAATTTCCCTTTGACTTTTTAAATATAGTCCTCAGATCCTCTACTGAAATTCTCCATCATATCATGTAATTTCTTTTTTTATTAACATCTTTATTGGAGTATAGTTGCTTTACAATGGTGTGCTAGTTTCTGCTGTATAACAAAGTGAATCAGCTATAAATATACATATATTCCCATTTCTCCTCCCTCTTGCATTACCCTCCCACCCTCCCTATCCCACATCTAGGTAGTCACAAAGCACCGAGGTGATCTCCCTGTGCATGTGGCTACTTTCCACTAGCTAGCTATTTTACATTTGGTAGTGTATATATGTCCATGCCACTCTCTCACTTCGTCCCAGCTTACCCTTCCCCCTCCCTGTGTCCTCAAGTCCATTCTCTACATTTGCGACTTTATTCCTGTCCTGCCCCTAGGACTTCAGAACCTTTTTTTTTTTTTTACATTCCATATATATGTGTTAGAATACAGTATTTGTTTTTCTCTTTCTGAATTACTTCACTCTGTACGACGGTCTCTGGGTCCATCCACCTCACTGCAAATAACACAATTTCATTTCTTTTTATGGCTGAGTATTAGTCCATTGTATATATGTGTCACATCTTCTTTATCCATTCAGCTGTCGATGGACACTTAGGTTGCCTCCATGTCCTGGCTATTGTAAATAGAGCTGCAATGAACATTGTGGTACATGACTCTTTTTCAATTATGGTTTTCTCAGGGTATATGCCCAGTAGTGGTATTGCTGGGTCATATGGTAGTTCTATTTTTAGTTTTTTAAGGAACCTCCATACGGTTCTCCATAGTGGCTGTATCACTTTACATTCCCACCAACAGTGCAAGAGGGTTCCCTTTTCTCCACACCCTCTCCAGCATTTATTGTATGTAGATATTTTGATGGCTATTCTGACTGGAGTGAGGTGATATCTCATTGTACTTTGATTTGCTTTTCTCTAATGATTTGTGACGTTCAGCATCCTTTCAGGTGTTTGTTGGCAATCTGTATATCTTCTTTGGAGAAATGTCTATGTAGGTCTTCTGCCCATTTTTGGATTGGGTTGTTTGTTTCTTTGATATTGAGCTGCATGAGCTGCTTGTATATTTTGGAGATTAATCCTTTGTCAGTTGCTTTGATTGCAAATATTTTCTCCCAGTCTGAGGGTTGTCTTTTCATCTTGTTTATGGTTTCCTTTGCTGTGCAAAAGCTTTTAGGTTTCAATAGGTCCCACTTGTTTTTTTGTTGTTGTTGTTTTTTATTTCCATTTCTCTAGGAGGTGGGTCCAAAGGATCTTGCTGTGATTTATGTCATACAGTGTTCTACCTATGTTTTCCTCTAAGAGTCTGATAGTGTCTGGCCTTACATTTAGGTCTTTAATCCATTTTGAGTTTATTTTTGTGCATGGTGTTAGGGAGTGTTCTAATTTCATTCTTTTTTTCCAGTTTTCCCAGCACCATTTACTGAAGAGACTGTCTTTTCTCCATTGTATATTCTTGCCTCCTTTATCAAAAATAAGCTGACCATATGTGCATGGGTTTATCTCTGGGCTTTCTATCCTGTTACATTGATCTATATATCTGTTTTTTGTGCCAGTACTATACTGTCTTGATTACTGTAGCTTTGTAGTACAGTCTGAAGACCTGGAGCCTCATTTCTCCAGCTCCGTTTTTCTTTCTCAAGATTGCTTTGGCTATTCAGAGTCTTTTGTGTTTCCACACAAATTGTGCAATTTTTTGTTCCAGTTATGTGAAAAATGCCAGAGGTAGTTTGATAGGGATTGCATTGAATCTGTAGATTGCTTTGTGTAGTATAGTCATTTTCACAATGTTGATTCTTCCATTCCAAGAACATGGTATAGCTCTCCATCTCTTTGTATCACCTTTAATTTCTTTCATCAGTGTCTTATAGTTTTCTGCATACAGGTCATTTGTCTCCTTAATTAGGTTTATTCCTGGGTATTTTATTCTTTTTGTTGAAATGGTAAATAGGAGTGTTTCCTTAATTTCTCTTTCAGATTTTTCATCAGTAGCTTATAGGAATGCAAGAGATTTCTGTGCATTAATTTTGTAGCTTGCTACTTTATCAAATTCATTGATTAGCTCTAGGAGTTTTCTGGTACCATCTTTGGGATTCTCTATGTATACTGTCATACATCTGCAAACAGTGACAGCTTTACTTCTTCTTTTCCAATTGGATTCCTTTTTTTTTTTTTTTTTTTTTGGATTCCTTTTATTTCTTTTTCTTCTCTGATTGCTGTGGCTAAAACTTCAGAAACTATGTCGAATAATAGTGGTGAGAATGAGCAACCTTGTCTTGTTCCTGATCTTAGTGGAAATGGTTTAAGTTTTTTACCATTGAAAATGATGCTGGCTGTGGGTTTCTCATATATGGCCTTTATTATGCTGAGGTAAGTTCTCTCTATGTCTACTTTCTGGAGAGTGCTATTTTAAATGGTTGTTGAATTTTGTTAAAAGCTTTTTCAGCATCTATTGAGATGATCATATGGATTTTATCCTTCAATTTGCTAATATGGTGTATCACATTGATTGATTTGCATATATTGAAGAATCCTTGCTTTCCTGGGATAAACCCCACTTAATCATGGTGTGTGATCCTTTCAATGTGCTGTTGGATTCTCTTTGCCAGTATTTTCGTAAGGATTTTTGCATCTATGTTCATCAGTGATATTGGCCTTTAGTTTTCTTTTTTCTTTTTTGTGTGACAACTTGTCTGGTTTTGGTATCAGAGTGATGGTGGCCTCATAGAATGAGTTTGGGAGTGTTCCTCCCTCTGCTATATTTTGGAAGAGTTTCAGAAGGATAGGTGTTAGCTCTTCTCTAAATGTTTGATAAAATTCGCCTGTGAAGCCATCTGGTCCTGGGCTTTTGTTTGTTGGAAGATTTTTAATCACAGTTTCAATTTCAGTGCTTATGATTGGTCGGTTTATATTTTCTATTTCTCCCTGGTTCAGTCTCAGAAGGTTGTGCTTTTCTAAGAATTTTTCCATTTCTTCCAGATTGTCCATTTTATTGGCATATAGTTGCTTGTAGTAATCTCTCATGATCCTTTGTATTTCTGCAGTGTCAGTTGTTACGTCTCCTTTTGCATTTCTAATTCTGTTGATTTGAGTCTTCTCCCTTTTTTTCTTGATGAGTCTGGCTAATGGTTTATCAATTTTGTTTTATCTTCTCAAAGAACCAGCTTTTAGTTTTATTGATCTTTGCTATTGTTTCCTTCATTTCTTTTTCATTTATTTCTGATCTGATCTTTATGATTTCTTTCCTTCTGCTAACTTTAGGGGGTTTTTATTCTTTATCTAACTGCTTTAGGTGTAAGGTTAGGTTGTTTATTTGAGATGTTTCTTGTTTCTTGAGGCAGGATTGTATTGCTATAAACTTCCCTCTTAGAACTGCTTTTGCTGCATCCCATAGGTTTTGGGTCGTCGTGTTTTCATTGTCATTTGTTTCTAGGTATTTTTTTATTTACTCTTGATTTCTTCAGTGATCTCTTGGTTATTAAGCAGTGTATTGTTTCGCCTCCATGTGTTTGTATTTTTTACAGATTTTTTCCTGTAACTGATATCTAGTCTCATAGCGTTGTGGTCAGAAAAGGTTCTTGATAGATTTCAATTTTCTTAAATTTACTAATGCTTGATTTGTGACCCAAGATATGATCTATCCTGGAGAATGTTCCATGAGCACTTGAGAAGAAACTGTATTCTGTTGCTTTTGGGTGGAATGTCCTGTAAATATCAATTAAGTCCATCTTGTTTAATGTATCATTAAAAGCTTGTGTTTTCTTATTTATTTTCATTTTGGATGATCTGTCCATTGGTGAAAGTGGGGTGTTAAAGTCCCCTACTATGACTGTGTTACTGTCAATTTCCCCTTTTATGGCTGTTAGTATTTGCCTTATGTATTGAGGTGCTCCTATGTTGGGTGCATAAATATTTACAATTGTTATATCTTCTTCTTGGATTGATCCCTTGATCATTATGTATTGTCCTTCTTTGTCTCTTGTAATAGTCTTTATTTTACAGTCTATTTTGTCTGTTATGAGAATTGCTATGCCAGCATTTTTTTTTTTTTCTTTTTTTTGTGGTACGCGGGTCTCTCACTGTTGTGGCCTCTCCCATTGCAGAGCACAGGCTCCGGATATGCAGGCTCAGCGGCCATGGCTCATGGGCCTAGCCGCTCTGCGGCATGTGGGATCATCCCGGACCGGGGCACGAACTCGTGTCCCCTGCATCGGCAGGCAGACTCTCAACCACTGCGCCACGAGGGAAGCCCTGCCAGCTTTCTTTTGATTTCCATTTGCATGGAATATCTTTTTCCATCCCCTCACTTTCAGTCTGTATGTTTCCTAGGTCTGAAGTGGGTCTCTTGTAGACAGCATATATGTGGGTCTTGTTTTTGTATCCATTCAGCTGGTCTATGTCTTTTGGTTGGAGCATTTAATCCATTTACATTTAAGGTAGTTATTGATATGTATGTTCCTATTCCCATTTTCTTAATTGTTTTGGGTTTGTTACTGTAGGCCTTTTCTTCTCTTGTGTTTCCTGATTAGAGAAGTTCCTTTAGCATTTGTTTTAAAGCTGGTTTGGTGGTGCTGAATTCTCTTAGCTTTTACTTGTCTGTAAAGGTTTTAATTTCTGTGTCAAATCTGAATGAGATCCTTGCTGGGTAGAGTAATCTTGGTTGTAGATTTTTCCCTTTCATCACTTTAAATAGGTCCTGCCACTCCTTTCTGGCTTTCAGAGTTTCTGCTGAACAATCAGCTGTTAACCTCATGGGGATTCCCTTGTATGTTATTTGTTGTTTTTCTCTTGCTGGGAATATTTAATAATATTTAATATTATTTAATATTTAATTAATCTTAATATTTTTTCTTTGTATTTAATTTTTGATAGTTTGAGTAATATGTGTCTTGGCATGTTTCTCCTTGGATTTATCCTGTATGGGACTCTCTGTGCTTCCTGGACTTGATTGACTATTTCCTTTCCCGTATTAGGGAAGTTTTCAACTATAATCTCTTCAAATATTTTCTCCATCCCTTTTTTTTCTCTTCTTCTTCTGGGACCCCTATAATTCAAATGTGGTGCATTTAATGTTGTCTCAGAGGTCTCTGAGACTGTCCTCACTCTTGTCATTCTTTATTCTTTATTCTGCTCTGCGGTAGTTATTTCCACTATTTTATCTTCCAGGTCACTTATCTGTTCTTCTGCCTCAGTTATTCTGCTATTGATTCCTTCTAGAGAATTTTTAATTTCATTTATTGTGTTGTTCTTCATTGCTTGTTTGCTCTTTAGTTCTTCTAGATCCTTGTTAACCATTTCTTGTATTTTCTCCATTCTATTTCTAAGATTTTGGATCATCTTCACTATCATTAGTCTGAATTGTTTTTCAGGTAGGCTGCCTATTTTCTCTTCATTTGTTTGGTCTGGTAGGTTTTAACCTTGCTTCTTCATCTGCTGTGTATTTCTCTGTCTTCTCATTTTGCTTAACTTACTGTGTTTGGGGTCTCCTTTTCGCAGGCTGCATGTTCATAGTTACCATTGTTTTTGGTGTCTGCCCCGACTGCGTAAGGTTGGTTCAGTGGGTTGTGTAAGCTTCCTGGTGGAGGGGACTGGTGCCTGTGTTCTGGTGCATGAAGCTGGATCTTGTCTTTCTGGTGGGCAGGACCACGTCCGGTCGTGTGTTTTGGGGTGTCTGTGAACTTATTATGATTTTTGGCAGCCTCTCTGCTAATGGGTAGGGCTGTGTTCCTGTCTTGCTAGTTGTTTGGCCTAGGGTGTCCAGAACTGTAGTTTGCTGGTCATTGAGTGGAGCTGGATCTTAGCGTTGAGATGGAGATCTCTGGGAGATCTTTCGCCATTTGATATTACATGGGGCTTGGATGTGTCTGGTGGACCAATGTCCTGAATTCACCTCTGTCACCTCAGAGGCTCAGGCCTGACACCCGGCCGGAGCACCAGGACCCTGTCAGGCACTCAGTTCAGAAGAAAAGGGAGAAAAATAAAGAAAGAAAAATAAATAATAAAATAAAGTGATTAAAATAAATTTTTTAATATTATTAAATTTTTTAATTAAAAAAGTAATAAAAAAAAGAGAAAGAAATAAGAGAGCAACCAAACCAAAAAACAAATCCACCAATGATAACAAGCACTAAAAACTATACTAAAAGAAAAAAGAAAAAAAACAGCAAGACATAACCGTAGGACAAATGGTAAAAGCAAAGCTATACAGACAAAATCACACAAAGAAGCACACACACACACACACTCACAAAAAGTGAAAAAGAAAAAAATATATATATAAAAAAAAGGAAGAGAGCAACCAAATCAATAAACAAATCTACCAATGATAACAAACTGTAAATACTAAACTAAGGTAAACATAAAACCAGAAACAAATTAGATGCAGAAAGCAAACCCCAAATCTACAGTTGCTCCCAAAGTCCACCGCCTCTATTTTGGGATGATTCGTTGTCTATTCAGGTTTTCCACAGATGCAGGGTACATGAAGTTGATTGTAGAGATTTAATTCGCTGCTCCTGAGGCTGCTGGGAGAGATTTCCCTTTCTCTTCTTTGTTTGCACAGCTCCGGGTGTTCAGCTCTGGATTTGGCTCCGTCTCTGCTTGTAGGTCACCTGAGAGCATCTGTTGTTCTCCCAGACAGGACGAGGTTAAAATAGCAGCTGATTAGGGGCCTCTGGCTCACTCAGGCCAGGGTGACCCTGCAGCAGCAGAGGCCAGCGTGACGTTGCCACAGCCTGAGGCACGCCGTCTGTTCTCCTGGGGAAGGTGTCCCTGGATCACGGGACCCTGGCAGTGGCGGGCTGCAGAGGCTCCCGGAAGGGGAGGTGTGGATAGTGACCTGTGCTTGCACACAGGCTTCTTGGTGGCTGCAACAGCAGCCTTAGCATCTCATGCCCGCCTCTGTTGTCCTCGCTGAGAGCCGCGGCTCGCGCCCGTCTCTGAAGCTCCTTTAAGCAGCGTTCTTAATCCCCTCTCCTCGCGCACCAGGAAACAAAGAGGGAAGAAAAAGTCTCTTGCCTCTTCGGCAGTTCCAGACTTTTCCCGGACTCCCTTCCGGCCAGCCGTGGTGCACTAACCCCCTGCAGGCTGTGTTCACGCAGCCAACCCCAGTCCTCTCCCTGCGCTCCGACCAAAGCCCGAGCCTCAGCTCCCAGCCCCGCCCACCCCGGCGGGTGAGCAGACAAGCCTCTCGGGCTGCTGAGTGCTGGTCGGCACCGATCCTCTGTGCAGGAATCTCTCTGCTTTGCTCTCTGCACCCCTGTTGCTGCGCTCTCCTCCGTGGGTCCGAAGCTTCCTCCCCATCCACTCCCTGTCTCTGCCAGTGAAGGGCCTTCCTAGTGTGTGGAAAATATTCCTCCTTCACCGCTCCCTCTCAGGTGCTTTAAACCAAGCATTAGGAATGGCCTTGAATTGATCAAGTTCAAAGCAAAAAGTACTACCACATTCAAAACTAATGAAGTGCAAAGAAAGTGCCTCAATGATATTTTTCCTGTGCTTTGCTTTTTCCTTTTTTGTGCTTTTTCTCTCTGCCAACCAACTTTCTTTTAATTATTTGTTCCCATCAAAGTGACAGAATTGGGTTATTCCAAATTTTATGCAGCTGATAAAGCAACTCTTCTCTGGCTGAGCAAGCCAGAGAAGAAAAGCCTTTGAATCCTAGGTGCTTTCAAGAGAACAAAACATTCAGGACTGTACTTAGCTAGAGAGTGTGCCTCTCTTGGTGAGCAGAAAAATTAGGGCGTTTATTTATAGCTCTTTGAAAGGAGCAGTGTCCATTTTTGACAAAAAATTTCTCTTTCCAATTTGACACAGTTTTCTTTTAGACCAGTACTCTTTCCTAAATTAATATCGATTGCCCATTAAGGCAATGTGTGAACTCAAATGTCAAATGATATGACAAAATTATTTAATATAGCAATAAATTAGAAGGATAATCTATTTTATTTAATTCAGCATACTTTTACTGAGTCCTAATAATATTCGTCACTTTTCTAGAAGGGTTTAAAGGATGCAAATATACATAAAACAATTCTTCATCTCAAAGAGCTTATAGTCTTATAACATGAGACGTAATTGAAATAACATGTAGAAACAAAAGATTACAGAACAGAGTGGAAACAGATTATTTATGTTTGGTAACAGAAATCAAGGATTTAGGGAGTAGAATTTGAGCTGGATCTTAAAGAGTGGGTAGGATTTCACCAAACACATCTTCAGAGTCAATTTCTTTTCTTTTTTTCTATTCTTTTTCAAATTCTTTTCCCATGTAGGTTATTACAGAATATTGAGCAGAGTTCCCTGTGCTATACAGTAAGTCCTTGTAGGTTGGTTATCTATTCAGAGTCACTTTTCCATGAAGCAGTCCCTAATGCTTCCCTGATGTACAACTGACCTGCCTCCCCGACACACACACACACCTTTGTCTTCCTTTATGCCCTACTCTTCGCTGAACATGTTATCTACCCCTAAGACCTATAGTTTGTCTCATCTAACTATATTGTAAGCTTCTTAAGGGGTCTCCAGAGTCTGACGTAGGCTAGGACTATCCCAGCTCAGAATAAACATTTATAAACATCTGTTTAATTCATTCATTAGCTAATTAATTAGTTAATGCAGAGGTTTAAAAGAAAGGAGAGTAAAGATTCTAGTTTCATAGTTTTTATTACAGGTTGGGATCCCCAGAAAGTAGATTCTGAGTGCACATAAGATTCACCTGGGAAGCTTTTGTAAAAAAACATTTCATTATGAAAAAATTCAAACCTTTACAAAGCAAACCAAATAGTAGAATGGACCCCCTTGTACTTATCACCAAATTTCAACAATTACGAAAGCATTACTAAATTTGTTTCATCTAAACCTTCACAGAATCCAACCCTCTCCTCCATATATGTTAGTATTTTGAAGAACACTGAGTTTTAAAAAAAAATACTGATGCCTAAATATTCTAATTTAAATGATTTGGAGTGGGGGTTAGGCTCTTCAGAGGACTTTATTGTGTACCAAGGATTGGGAATCTCTAATCTCGAACAGCATGAACACACGTAGTTAATAGTGCTAGAGTTAAAAAATGTCAGGGTGAACTTAAGGATTAATGAACTTCCCTATCTGGCCAGAGCCTATTTCATGTCTGAAATAATAAGAGAAGTGGCAGGAAAAAAAGGCCAGGCAAACGGGGAAGGTGGAAGAGCAGTCTCACCTGCTGTACAGAGTTTGGATTTTACTCTGAAGTTTATCATCATCACCATCACCACCATCATCATCATCCTGACTGAGCTGTGGTCTCTATTATTAATTTCACAGACAGGAAAACTGGATACTGAGCAGTTAAATAACTTAGCTAAGCATGCATATTAAAGTAACATTGAAAGCTGGTGGCGCAGTGGTTAAGAATCCACCAGCCAATGCAGGGGACACAGGTTCAAGCCCTCGTCTGGGAAGATCTCACATGCTGCGGAGCAACTAAGCCCATGCGCCACAACTACTGAGGCCACATGCCACAGCTACTGAAGCCCACGTGCCTCAACTACTGAAGCCCACATGACTAGAGCCCATGCTCCGCAACAAGAGAAGCCACCGCAATGGGAAGCCCGTGCACCGCAACAAAGTGTAGCCCCCACTCGCCGCAACTAGAGAAAGCCTGCATGCAGCAGTGAAGACCCAACACAGCCAAAAATAAATAAATTAATTATTTTTTTAAAAATCAACTGATTTAAGAAAAAAAAAGTCAAACAAGTAAACCAAGATTCTCCACTTCCAAGAAATCTCTTTGATATGCAATGATTTTCACAAATATTTCCAGTAAAGAAATTATTTTACTAAAGTAAGCAGAAGGGTATACGTTAAGTATATATAAGTGCATACATGCTGTTGGGTAAGAAACAAAGGCTCTAGAAAGACCCAGCAACCAAAATGAAAACAGCGACTACTATACAGACAATCCCACATTCCAGAAAAAAAAAAGGCATCTCTTTTCAGTTCTTATTTTACCTCTTTTACTTGCCATGTTTTATTTAGTGGTAACATTTTGTTTTCTTTCCCATTCAGAGTTCTTCGACAAATTTTTTTGGGATTCTTTATACCTTTTGATTTATTTCATATTTTAATATGGATTATCACATATTGATTCAATATTTGTTTGAAAAATGTAATGGCAACAAATTGGTGAATTAGAGTCACTTATAGATTGATGATTTCAAAAGTTCAATCTTTAAAAAAGACTTAGTCATAATTGATTTCAAACTCACTGTGGGGATAGAATGAAAAAATTTGCACAACACTTAATATTGCTAAATCAAGATATTTTTGAGATTCTGTTAATTCCAAATTAGCCAAAAAGGAGAATGTTTCCTTCCCATTTATTTCTATATGTAACCTCACTTCAAAAACTGCTACAAAAATACTGCAAAAGTGCATTCCTCAAAAGCAGTTTTGCATTTTTTTAGTTTTCCTTTTAAAATATGAATCAACAAATATTTACTGAGCATATATCCTGTGAAAATTTTAAGTTTTCAGTGAAGTACGTCTACAAATTAGAAAAATAAAGATTGCATGGGAGCAGGGGTGGCTTCACTGGGAAGTTAATGAAGCTTGCAATACAGCATCCCTCACTTCATGAACCATTTCCAAGGTCCTGGGGGAGGCCTTAGCAATGTATTTAATTAGTCATTTGCTTGGTAACATTAAGCTACTTTAATTGCTTCAGATTAAACTGTCTCTTTCCACTCTGACCATCCGTTCTGTTTTGAAATCCTCCAGTAGTACTATTAAGATGTCAATTACAAGTTCAGGGATTAGGACTTGACATCTTTGAGTGGCCATTATACTACCAACTTCACCATCCATGATGTTTTTTCCTTACCTGGATAAAACTTTTTGAAAATCAGCATTCATTGGTGGAGGTGTCAGTAAGACCTGAAATGGCTGAAAAAGGAAATGAATCTAAAATATGTGAGGCATGGACATGTCAGCCCTGTTGAGAGACACTGTGTACCTGTGAGGTGGAGGTGCATCCTGTCCCTACTAGGTGACTGACTCCTTCAGGGGCTCAGACTTGTCTCTGTCCTCTGTCCTCCATTTAGTGGTCCTAGAAACATTTTGCCTAATATGATGGTTCAAGTTCTTCCCAAGAAGTAACTGTCTCTAATTCCTATGACACACATTCTTATAACACCTGTTAAGAAAATGAGGATTCCAGGTCATGCATTGTTCCTTTTAGTTATAATTGTAGGATTTCATTATCATCAAATATAAAACAGTGTATGTATATGTTAATTATTTGTATGTTTGTGACTGAGTATTTGTTTCTAAGGCTCTTGTTCAGTGTTCACTGAATGAGGGGTGCAATTTACAAAACTTTTCAGCAGCTAAAATGTATACTGTGTATTTATAATGGGTTGAAAAATCATACTGACAGATAGCTAATATAATATTGCAGTTATGTTTGTCTATCCTAGAAAAAGTCTAGGAATTGCCTGTGTTTATACAAAGTTATTACAGTTTAAAGTCACAAAAGCACCTCACAAGTGTCCTGTAAGTGTCTGTGTACAGTCATTGTTGATTGTTTACTTTCTGTAGTTCATGAGAAAATGTTTAAAACTCAGCCAATTTCCAATGGCACAGGATTTTATTAAATCATCTCCACCAAGAGATAAAGATGCTAAGGGTAATTTTGATATTAGCCTAAGAAAGAATAATTTAGATATAAATAATTTAGATGCAAATATATTATAAAACAGTCTTTCAGGGCTTTACAGTTCAACATAACTTATTTGAAAGCAATAAATAAATATTTATGCAACATTTCCCAAAGTGTGTTTCTTGAAGGTTAATTTTATGGTTGGCAATAAGTAGAATGTGGAAACAGAGTTCTGTGGTCAAGGACAAGTGGAAAACACTAAATTAAACAACTTTCTTAGTGAGGGCTTCATCTGAGACTTGAATATAAAAATATATGTTTTGAGTCTCCAAGAAGGTAACAGACGAGAACTCGGCATTTCCCAAAATTATATAAAAATGAACCCCTCACTGAACTAGTGTTCCACAGAACACACTGGGAAATGCTGGCATTTTTACCAGTCAGCTAATCAAGATTCCGCCACTGAAGTTTCCTGAGCCTGCTGCCCTGTGTTCTGCTAGCAAGTAGGAGGTGAGAAAAGACCTCTAAGATCATCCTCTAAGATGCAGACAGCAGCTCCCATCTCACAGATGATGGACTGGGGCTTTTATCCAAGTGTATTCAGCTCATAAATGGAGGATCCATTCCACACACATAGGTCTGACTTTGAAACTCTTACTTATCCTATATTCTGCTGCTTTTTGAAATGGTAAAAATGGTACCATTATTATTTACTGTCCTGAAAGATTTCTGGGAGCTTTTAGGCAGAGTTTAAAGTGAGTTTTTCAACCTGGGGACTAAAGAATGGAACTTTTGCCATTCTAACAGCCTTAGATTGCTTTACCAGAGAGCAGTTTTTCTCAGATACTTAAGGACTTTCCCTTTTATTAGCAATTAGAAATAGATTGCTTAAATCAATCTCATTTTCTTTCTTTCCCTTTCTCTAAGTTACATTAGTTTGGACCCTAAATTTCAATTGCTCAAAGTGACCAAACCAAACGCTACTGCACGAATGGCAGAGGGTGGGGGGAGAGGATATTTGAACAAAGAAAACCTGTTTCTAGCAGGAACGGTGAGGAAAATAAAGCTACAAGGTCATACCTACAATTTTCTAAGGAGCTGAGAAAATCCAAATGCAATAATTAATATTAACTAGCCGAGTGGGTATTAATTTCACAGGCTACAAACTGAAGTGCTTAAGAAATGTGACTGTCATTCTCTGTAATTGGACTTAACTCTCTTCTTGGCTTCCATTTCTATTAGATGGTGGAAAACTTAACCTGGTCCCTTCTGCATCAGTCAGTTTCAGTAATTTCATAGCAACGTGGTGGTTCCCCTATCCCTTCTTTTATAACGAATGGACAGAACCTTGTCAAAATCAACTTTTAAAAAAGCTCCATGGTGACCAAAATCTGACACATATCAGGTTGCATTCGGCTTCCCAGGGAGCAGTTTGCCACCCTGGTCATCATTTTTGAGGTTTTGAAGCTGAGACTCACAGGTCCCCCCGCAGTCACACACACAGACGCACAAAAGCCACAAATCCAACTGAGATGCGTCGGACTCCAGACCCAAGCTCCTTTCCGCTACACTTTGCAATGCTTATCAACTAGCTCTCTTCTATCCTACCATCGCCCGTTAAAATGTGCCTGACTGTGCCTCATTCTTTCCCTAGATTCCCTTGCATTGCCCTAGACTTAACTGATTGTGTTCTTTGTTTCTAATAAAATATTTGAATCCACAAGAAACAAGCTTATTTTGAGCCCCTCCGTGTACGAACTTCTATAGGAATTAGTATGTGATATGGGTCTTGCCTTTAAATAAAACAGTCCATGTAAAAAAGTTTTTTCAAGTTGTAAAGCAATGAAAATTACGTGTCTTCACTGAGTCATAGCTATATTTTTCAAGAAATCAATAGTCTATTCCAGTGTGTGTCAGGATTAAATTCTATGCAGCCAGTTTCTTCCAGCCCTGCCTCTCTTTCCTCAGTCAAGGAAAGGCCATCACACCCTGTCTCACCATCCCATCCCTTACGTTGGGTTTCTTCCATTCCCTTGCATTAATCTTGCTGGATTCTTTGATCTGATGAACACCCTTCCCTCCCTTTTTTGGAGGAGGAGGGGGATGGGAAGAAGGATAACATTTTCACTCACTTCACTTCCCTGCCTTAAGTGAACTCTCATCACCACCATCCATCAGTCTTTTTACTCGACCCAGGTCATTTATCTTGTCCATCCCCTTTAGTAACGTTTTAACATCTTTGCCGCTTTCTTTTTTTTTTTAACGTCTTTATTGGAGTATAATTGCTTTACAATGGTGTGTTAGTTTCTACTGTATAACAAAGTGAATCAGCTATACGTATACATATATCCCCATATCCCCTCCTTCTTGAGTCTTCCTCCCACCCTCCCTATCCCACCCCTCTAGGTGGTCACAAAGCACCGAGCTGATCTCCCTGTGCTATGTGGCTGCTTCCCACTAGCTATCTATTTTACATCTGGTAGTGTATATATGTCCATACCACTCTCTCACTTCGTCCCAGCTTACCCTTCCTCCTCCCCGTGTCCTCAAGTCCATTCTCTATGTCTGCGTCTTTATTCCCGTCCTGACCCTAGGTTCTTCAGAACCAACTTTTTTTTTTAGATTCCATATATATGCGTTAGCATATGGTATTTGTTTTTCTCTTTCTGACTTGCTTCACTCTGTGTAACAGACTTAGGTCCATCCACCTCACTACAAAAAAAATCAGTTTCGTTTCTATTTATGGCTGAGTAATATTCCATTGTATATATGTGCCACATCTTCTTCATCCATTCATCTGTCGATGGACACTTAGGTTGCTTCCATGTCCTGGGTATTATAAATAGTGCTGCAATGAGCATTGTGGTACATAACTCTTTTTGAATTATGGTTTTCTCAGGGTATATGCCCCGTAGTGGGATTGCTGGGTCATATGGTAATTCTATTTTTAGTTTTTTAAGGAACCTCCATACGGTTCTCCATAGTGGCTGTATCAATTTATATTCTCACCAGCAGTGCAAAGAGTTCTCTTTTCTCCACACCCTCTCCAGCATTTATTGTTTGTAGATTTTTTGATGATGGCCATTCTGACTGGTGTGAGGTGACACCTCATTGTAGTTTTGATTTTCATTTCTCTAATGATTAGTGACATTGAGCATCCTTTCAGGTGTTTGTTGGCAATCTGTATATCTTCTTTGGAGAAATGTCTATTTAGGTCTTCTGCCCATTCTTGGATTGGATTGTTTGTTTTTTTGATATTGAGCTGCATGAGCTCCTTGTAAATTTTGGAGATTAATCCTTTGTCAGTTGCTTCATTTGCAAATATTTTCTCCCATTCTGAGGGTTTTCTTTTCGACTTGTTTATAGTTTCCTTCACTATGCAAAGGCTTTTAAGTTTCATTAGGTCCCATTTGTTTACTTTTGTTTTTATTTCCATTTCTCTAGGTGGTGGGTCAAAAAGGATCTTGCTGTGATTTATGTCATACAGTGTTCTGCCTATGTTTTCCTCTAAGAGTTTTATAGTGTCTGGCCTTACATTTAGGTCTTTAATCCATTTTGAGTTTATTTTTGTGTATGGTGTTAAGGAGTGTTCTAATTTCATTCTTTTACATGTAGCTGTCCAGTTTTCCCAGCACCACTTATTGAAGAGACTGTCTTTTCTCCGTTGTATATTCTTGCCTCCTTTATCAAAAATAAGGTGACCATATGTGCATGGTTTTATCTCTGAGCTTTCTATCCTGTTCCACTGATCTATAACTCTGTTTTTTGTTCCAGTATCATGCTGTCTTGATTACTGTAGCTTTGTAGTATAATCTGAAGCCAGGGAGCCTGATTCCTCCAGCTCTGTTTTTCTTTCTCAAGATTGCTTTGGCTATTTGGAGTCTTTTGTGTTTCCATACAAATTGTGCAGTTTTTTGTTCTAGTCTGTGAAAAATGCCATAGGTAGTTTGATAGGGATTGCATTGAAGCTGTAGACTGCTTTGGGTAGTAGAGTCATTTTCACAATGTTGATTCTTCCAATCCAAGAACATGGTATATCTCTCCATCTGTTTGTATCATCTTTAATTTCTTTCATGAGTGTCTTATAGTTTTCTGCATACAGGTCTTTTGACTTCTTGGGTAGGTTTATTCCTAGGTATTTTATTCTTTTTGTTGCAATGGTAAATAAGCATGTTTTCTTAATTTCTCTTTCAGATTTTTCATCATTAGTGTATAGGAATACAAGAGATTCCTGTGCATTAATTTTGTATCCTGCTACTTTACCAAATTCATTGATTAGTTCTAGTAGTTTTCTGGTAGCATCTTTAGGATTCTCTACGTATAGTATCATGTCATCTGCAAACAGTGGCAGCTTTACTTCTTTTCCAATTTGGATTCCTTTTATTTCTCTTTCTTCTCTGATTGCTGTGGCTAAAATTTCAAAACTATGTTGAATAATAGCGGTGGCAGTGGGCAACCTTGTCTTGTTCCTGATCTTAGTGGAAATGTACAACCTAATTTTTGATTGTCCTACTAAGAACAGATATTGCACAATTCAATTACATTTTAAGTTATCTCAATGGCACAGTGTGGAAATGAATGCACAGTGATAAACTTCTGTTTGGTGATGAACACCTTTTTTCCTCAATGAGCATGAAAAACAAAACACCTCTCTCCCTTCTGAATTGTAACATGCTGCTCCTTTTGGAAATGCTGATCTCTTTTAGTAGAGCAGCTTCATTTCTAGAACCACAAGTTTCACAAGGTCACCGCAACCCAAGGACAGATTCAAAGCATAATTCACAGGAGGGCAGCCTGTCTCATGCCTGCGAGTTTGGGGGAGTGGAGATTATACAGACACCAGAGTTTGTAAAACACACACACAGTTTTAATATTCAGAAGAAGTAAAATAAAATCAGTAAAATATTTTTGTATCATTTATTCTGAATAAGTATCCTGAAATATTCCATATTGTAACATTCTTGAGGAAGAAAAACAGCACTAAGAAGATGAATTGCCTTATCCTAGTATATTCCTCATTTTTGATGATCTTCATAGAAATGAGTGTTATTGGCCTTGACAAAAAGCCTGAAAGGGTGGTCCAGAACTGTTCTTTTGACCAGCATGGTATACTGACTTGTTTACCTTCGAACAGTTGTGAAATATAACATAAGCATCATAAACATGCATAATACGTGGATATATAGTTTAATAAATAATTATAAATTCAATACCTCTGAAACCATTTTCCAGGTCAAGACATAGAACATCAGCATGTATTATGAGCTGAACTGTGCCCTCCCCAAATTCTTATGTTGAAGCCCAAACCCCTAACACTTCATAATGTGAGTGTATTATTTGGAGACAGGGCCTTTAAAGAGATAATTAAGGTTATTAGGTCATTAGGGGGTACCCTAACCCAATATGACTTGTGTCCTTATAAGAAGAGAAATATGGGAGGCCCAGAGAAAGCAAAAATATGCAGGCACAGAGGAAACACCATGTAAGGACATAGTGAGAAGACAGCCATCTGCAGCCAAACAGAGATGCCTCAGAAGAAATCAAACTTGCCAACAACCTTGATCTTGGGCTTCCAGCCTCCAGAATGTGGGAAAATTAATTTCTGCTTTTTAAGCCACCCAGTCTGTGGTATTTTGTTATGGCAGCCCAAGAAAGCTAATACAGCACCCTCAGAAGGACCCTTGTGTCCCTTCCTGATGACAACACCCTCCCTCTCCTGCTTCAGACACAGTCACTAACTTGACTTACAGTCATTAGTAAACATGTCATCACTTTTCATTACAGCTGTGCTTGCATCCAAAAAAGTACACCTGTGCTTGTATCCAAAAGTATACGTATAGCTTAGTTTTGCTAGTTTTTCAGTATTTTTTACTAATTTGAATTTGAATGCCCTTGAGCAAAGCATCCACCCTCTAACTCACAGTATCCAATATTTTCTCTTGTCTTCCCCTGACTTGTTCTTGGGCATGTGTGTTTGCCACTCCTTGGCCTCATGCCCAGCCACCTGGAATGTACTTCTTTTAATGGCCAAGAATGACCGAGCCAATGATTCTAACAATCACAGTCCTTCATTCCCACCTGTTACAGATGCTAAATGTCAAGTCTGGGGTTCTGAGTTACAGTTGAAATGGTTTTGAGAATTTCATGATATCTATTGAAATAGTGTCACCCAGAACTGTCACAGCCTAAGAGAGAAAATCACTAGTTTAGCCAGGGTGAGCTTTATTTAAAGACACAGCAACACCCAAACCCTTTTCTTGGCTGTATCAATCCGGGTTCCAACAGAAAAAAAGATGGACAGTCAAGTGAAACTAAATCAGGAAGACATTATTTACAAAGAAACTCATTACAAAAGTAGGAGAACCACAAGGAATAGTGCAGGAAACTAGGAACAGAGGGAGAGTGACAGCAGAAGCCAAAAAGGGAGAGAATTGTCTATAAGAGAAGTACGTGAGAGTGACCTTTTGTGAAGAGTCCCAGCCAGCCAGAGATGACTGCTCAGGAAAGGAGCCAGAGAAATAAATCTCTGTCCTCCCTCTTTCTCCCTCTGATCGCCTTCCTGGCTCCCCACTGACTTCACCAACCCAGAAGCCGGAGGGTTTAGGGACATGTTGATGTAGTTCATAAAGGTCCCAGGACAGAGAACAGGAAGGTAAATCTGGAGGAGGAAATGGAAGATCTCTGGCATTTTGCCTTTGGAATGACAGTGCAAGAGAATGTGGATGTTGCTTTTTCCAGGCAATTCCATGTTTGAAACGTGACAATTCTCCAGGGAGCCCAGTGTCTAAGAAACAGGTAGCTTTACCAGTATCCTTCCTGGAAGTTCACAAAAGCAGGATGACCAGATGATAATAACCAGGAAAACAAAAAGCAGGTATATTCAGTATTTAGATACGGCATGCTTCTTAGATATCTTGCTACTGATTAGATTGTACGACATTTCAACACTCCAGACACTCCACTGCCAACTGCCAAGAACAATTAGGAATAGGATAGAGAGCGACCATCTGGAAGGATTTGTATGCTTTCTAAGAAAGTGGGCATCACCTGTACTCACATTTGGAACCAAAGTTAGCTAATCTTTTTTTTTTTTTTTTTTAATTTATTTTTGGCTGCTTTGGGTCTTCGTTGCTGCTCGCGGGCTTTCTCTAGTTGTGGTGAGCGGGGGTTGCTCTTCGTTGCAGTGTGAGGGCTTCTCACTGCAGTGGCTTCTCCTGCTGCGAAGCACGGGCTCTAGGCTCAAGGGCTTCAGAAGTTGTGGCAAGCAGGCTCAGTGGTTGAGGTTCGCGGGCTCTAGAGCGCAGGCTCAGTAGTTGTGGCGCACCGGCTTAGTTGCTCCACGGCATGTGGGATCTTCCCGGACCAGGTCTTGAACCCGTGTCCCCTGCATTGGCAGGCGGATTCTTAACCACGGTGCCACCAGGGAAGTCCCAAAGTTAGCTAATCTTAAAGCATAAATCTCTCCTTAAAAATATATATATATATACTATATATTATATATATAACATATATTATATATATTATATATATATCAAGTGGGAAATTTTTTCCCCAGGTTCTTTCCCCAAGAGAATGACATAACAATATCTCATTACATGTAATACAAAGGTCACCTTTATTTCTAGGTGATTTTATTATAATGGAATATATATTAAATATATAATTAAATTACATATGACATAATATAATGTATAATATATTATGTAGTACTGTAATCCTATTTGCAAATTTGGAATTGGATATGAAGAAGGTCCTTCTTGAAATCCAGCCAAAAGATTTTAGTTATTGAAATACCAGTGTAATCACTCAAAGGATAATCTAGAGGCATAAATACCAAGGCAAGTGATGAATTAATCTCCTATCCTCAGAGACAGTCAACGTCTGTAATTCAACAGAAGAAAAAGAAAAAATGGTGCAACAAAGAATGAGATATGCCGCACAGAATTCAGTACATTAAAAAATAAACCAAATCCTTAGAAGAGTTGGGATTAGGCCCCAAATTTACCTTTATCCTTAAATTAGAACTCTTGTAAATTGCTAACGGGATGTAAAATGGTGCAGCCACTGGGGAAACAGCATGGCAGTTCCTCAAAAAATTAAACATAGAATTACTATATGACCCTGCAATTCTATTCCTAGAAGTATTGCCAAAAGAATTGAAAACAGGGATTCCAACAGATACTTGTAAACCAATGCTCACAGCAGCATTTTTCACAGTAACCAACACAGGTGGAAACAACCCCAAGTGTCTATCAATGGACAAATGGATAAACAAAATGACATATACATGTACAATGAAATATTATTCAGCAATAAAAAGGAATAAAGGCATGAAATGTGCTACAACATGGATGAAGCTTGAAAACATAATGCTAAGTGAATTAAGCCAAACATAAGAGGACAAATATTGTCCTTATATGAAATATCTAGAGTAAGCATATTCATGGAGATAGCAAGTAAATTAGAGGTTACCAAGGGTTAGGGAGGGAAAGGAAAATGGGGAGTTATTCATTAATGTGTACAGAGTTTCTGTTTGGGGTGCTGAAAGAGTTTTGGAGAGACATAGTTGTGATGGTCACGCAACATTATGAATGCACTAATGCCACTGAATTGTACACTTAAAGTGACTAAAATGGAAAAGTTTATGTTCTATATATCTTAGCACAATGTTTTAAAATTTTCCTCTATCCCCTTCCTCCCCATAGCATTGCATTTTAACCGAAGACATCAAATAAGCCTCAGAAATACTGTGCAAGGCCAGAAAGATGAACTTGAATAAAGCCACATAATGAATGAGACTGACAATAAAATTTCTGAAATATTCATTTCTGGTTTGAGTTCAAAGCAGTAGAATGACCTTCCTTAGGCCTTAGTTATCAAATGGAGGATGTTAATAAATCATTTGAACATTAAGGGAGTTGAAAAAAGATTATTCTTCAGTATTCCTAAATCAAAGTCTTCCAGCCTTCTCTTGCTAAGACCCTAAAAGAAGTGTGCTTCTTAAAGGCTTAAACAGAGCAATAGTTTATGGATCACTGTTTTCCAAATGGGAAATGAGGCCAGAGGCCAAGGTGGCTTGTCAGAGGTGACAGAGATTTCCACCATCACCTGATTGGAGGAAGCACCACAGCCTTCTTCCTCTGGCGGGGCCCTAAATTGGTTTCCATCTCCCACACTGCAGTGTAATTGTCAAAAAGCATAGCTTTCATTTTGTTAATAAGCAGAATTTTTGTCAAAAGGTTTTTTTAAATAGTAACTACTGACATTTCTAATTTAAAAAGCAACACATTTTTATTATAATGATTTTAGAAAAAAATAGAAAAGCTCAGGGAAGGAAAAATAAATTACCCATAATTTTACCAACCAGATATAATTATGGATAGTACTGTGATGTGTTTGCTTAATGTGAGACTTACATGATTAATTTTAGTCGAAAATCATAGTGCCCAACTTTTCTACATTATGAAAGAAATAGTTTTGCATTGAAAAATACAATATAGAGAGAGCAATCCTCTCACGTGAAAATGGTCCCCATTACCATTGTCATGTGTTCTAGCCCAATCAGCCAAAGGCTGCTAGCAGAGAAAGCTAGAGTCTGAAAAATCACGTTTATTGACTTTTTTTTCCCAATAAGGGAGACCACAAACCAGAGGAACCATGGGACGTCTCACCCCAGAAAGAAAGGAAGGGTTTTTACAGGATTTAAGAGAAGCAATGCTTTGATAGGCTCAGATCAAAGAAGAGCTGTGGATGAAAGAGTCAATGTGAAGTCTGGACTGCAAAGTAGACCAGAGTCCTTTTTCCCTGGAAACCACAAAGTTAAGATAGATGTGAAATGATGTGCCAGAAATCCCTCATCTGAAACTCTGCTCACGGGTTGAACGTCAAGGCAACTTCTCTGGGTCAAAGGACTGAAATCCTCCCAGCAAGAATGGAGCGCTTCATTCTTATTCTTATGATTTCAAAGAGCAAACTTTCTGACCATCTAGATATTAGAAAACAAGATGTTCCAGTGAGTAAGAGAGTAAGTGTCCCTTGAAGAAGGGAGCCCTTATGGCATTTACAGCTGCAGCATGGCCTTGGGAGAAAAGCTTTCTGCTAACTTAGCAGCTGGTTTGATCTTCATCTGTACGTGCTATTTCATCTAGATGACTGGCAAGCTAGAGTTTGTATCTTCTCAGTGAGAGCTCATTTTTATTTTTTCAGGTGTTTTCTTCCACTTTCTTAAGTGCTGGAGTTTTTGTTTCTTTTGCTCTAAATTGTTGCATTTTTTTTTTTTTTCATTTGGCCTTTCCTTGAGTCTTGTGCGATCTTAGTTCCTCGACCAGGGATTGAACCCGCACCCTCAGCAGAGAAATCTCGGAGTCCTAACCACTGGACCACGAGGAAATCCCTGCAAGTGTGTATATCCATTAGTGGATCTATTTTTTGTACTTAATATGATTTTATCATGCTTTTTATTTAAGTACCTAGTCTTTAATACATATCATTTTAATAGCTAAATAGCAGGCCATGTTATAAGTAGACCAAAGATCATTTAACAAACCCAAACTGGTTGTTACAAATTTTTAATTATAATAAGATCCTAATTTTATTATAATAAATTGTATTATAATAGACATCTGCATGAATATAACTTGATGCAAACTAATTACTGGGCCTAATTTTAATTTGCATTTTTTGTAGTATTAGTAAGGTTGAAGTTTTCCCATCTTGTTTACTAATTCTAGTTCATCCTTATGTTTTCTCAGAAACTTTTCCTTAATTACGTAATAGGAAGATTAAGGTGTTGCTCATCAAACCATCTTAGCTCTTTACATTGTAAAAATGTTATGTATTCAAATATTGATTTACTGTGTGTGATGATGGATGTTAACTAGACTTATTGTGGTGATCATTTCACAACATATACAAATATTGAATCATTATGCTGTATGCCTGAAACTAATATAATGTTTTATGTTTGTATCCCAATTTTTTAAAAAGGTGAAATATTCTTTGACACGTTAGTAGCAATATTTTGTTTCTTGGTTGTCATTTACAACAAGTCTTTGTGAGGTTATTCTTTTACTCTTTTCAAATTCTTAATTACCTCAGAACTTGAAGTCGGTAACCAGAAATCTAGATCATCAGTTTTCACTAATCTATTGATAGAAACTGGTTTGTCCTGATCGGTTGTGGTGTTTGACATCAATAATCTGTTACAAATTATAAAATACCAGCTTTGGATAATGACTTCTTTTAAAAATAAATTCTAACAAATTCAAATGTATTCTATAATATTGTTCCACACCTTCCAGTGTTCTTTCTTAAGAGCAATGAGCAGAGTGACAGCTTATAGTCACATAGTGACCATCATATAGTGACAGAATGTAGCCAGTAAAGTCCAAGCCACCAACACCAATGGGTGTGGCAACTGTGAAATACTGTAGTGTTTTTCCATCTGAGATTCATGTTTTGTATGTATCTCAGGCAAAGAAGGGAAAAAAGGCTGAGTTAAATCATAATGTATCCTAAGACTGGATCAATGAGTAACTCAAGAAAAAAAGGTGTAACACAAAAACCCTTACTACAATTTGAAATATCCATTCTGACCACTTTTTGTCTCCTATCTGCTTTATTTTAGGTCCAGGATAATTTCTTTCCCATATTGCTCTTGGGGCCATGGTTAATATCTGTGAAGTCTAGAAGTCTACGGCAGTGTAGTTGTCACAGTGATTTTAATTTGTCCCTTCCCCACATTCCTCTGGCCCCTCCATTCCTATCACCGCTAACTGAACACACAAAGTTCAAGAACTTGAAAGGTCTCAAACATCTTATCTTCCTTTTTTAATGCCCTTGATTCATTTAATAATTGATGGGGTAAAAACGGCCTTGGTTGAAAATTCACTTTAGAAAACTACATGGCCTAATAAAGGTGACGACTGACCTGTGGAAAGGGCTGTTTTTCTTTGTGCTGAGGCTCCATATTTCTCTTATTTCATGCCAAACTTCAGAGCTACACTGTTCAAACGCTGCAGATACTGTGTTTGCAGAATGGATGACAGGGGTCACTGGAAACTTGATAAGGAAATAAATATGAGGTGTGTTTAGTTTGGGCAGTCAGGGTGGGTAGTGGGGCTTCTCAGTCTGTATCCAGGGACATGTGAGATGCCACAGCCGTCCTTAGGCCCTCCCTTCCAACTTCAACCTTTTTATACAGATGGGATCAGCTTAATGCGGACATCCAGAGTGGTCTTGAAAGAGAAAGGTGGGGGTGGGTGAATTTCTTTCACAAAGAAACAAAATAAGCAGTTTACAGGGCTTCCCTGGCGGTCCAGTGGTTAAGACTTCACCTTCCAATGCAGGGGGTGAGGGTTCGATCCCTGGTCGGGAAGCTAAGATCCCACATGCCTCGGGGCCAAAAAAACAGAAGCAATATTGTAGCAAATTCAATAAAGACTTTTAAAATGGTCCACATCAAATCAAACAAACAAAAAAACAACAAAGAGCAGTTTAAGTCTGTAAAAGATGCATGGGGAAGGCTTGTCCTAACTGCCTTCTTTGTTGATGTTGTGGGCGACCACCTCTGCCTACGCCCTACTTCCTGTATCTCCTTCCTGACCATCTGACAGTCAGAAGCCCTAGGAATTAAATTTCAATTGCTTTTACAGACTAATTATGTAAATGGTGGGTTCACTTGCATTGTTTTTCTTTAATTTCATAAATCTCTTTGAAGTCATGGTAATGATGACTACTATTAGTCAAGAATAATGATAATCTTTATTTTAAGAAAATTAAAGACAGCCACGTACAGAATTAAGAACTGTTAGCATTTGCTCATATTTGCTTTTCTTTCTTATCAGATCTTTTCTTTCTTATCACAATATAGTTGAAATCTCCTTCACACCAACTTCCAGTCTCATCTCCTTTCTATTCCCCAGAGGCAACTATTACCGCTTTCATTTCATCTGTATGTATATTAGCAGTCTATTTTGGAGATATGTGTATATATATATATATATATATATATATATACACATCTTTGTGTGAAAGAGTATTTCTAATTTACATAAATAGTAATAGATAGATATACCTGGGTAAAAACGTTAGGTTTTTAAAATTTATCCATTTCAAAATGCACTATCTTATAGATATATATAATTTTATCTCTTCCTTTTAACTACTATGTGGTATTCAGTTGTATGAATATTTAATTTATGTATTCCTCTTTGACATATATTTTGAGTGTCAAATTTTTGTTATTATGAGAAGTACTCAAATAAATATCCTTGTACGTTTCCTTGTGCTTGTATGCAAAGACATTTCACAGAGCACACATGAAGTGATTAGGTTGTAGACGAATACATTCTCAAATTTACTCAATATAAACAAATTTATCTCCATGGGAATTATATCAACGAAACTCTAATAGTGATTGTAAATTCCTATTTCCCCTCCTTTTGACCAATATTCAATATTGTCCTACTTCAAAATCGTTGTCAATCTGAGGCATAACTTGTCATCTGAATGTGCATTTCCCTGCTTATTAGTGCAGTTGGTTATCGTCTCACATGCTTATTCACCATTCAGGTTTGGTTTTGCTTTGCTTTCTGAAGACTATCTATTCACTTCCAATGATCTTCCTGAGCAGAGCAGGTAGGAAACGGAGGCTCAGAGAAGCCAGGTGATGTGCTCAAACTCATAGAATGAGTGGGAATTCAACCTGAGCAGGATTTCAACCTCAGCATCCCACTTCAAACCATTTCTCTTTTCCCAACAATTTTCCAGACAGTAATCGATCCATTTAAACCCTTTTTGTCTCACTGTACTCGACCTCCTGATCTGGGAGAATTATCTAAGATACTCATGAAGAAAGTGATTTGTCTGTTTTGAGGTGCTGGCAGACCCTGCCCCGACAGTGACCCAAGGGTGCCCGGAATCCCTCTGGGATTTGAAAACTTTTCCATTTCTGGTCAAACTTTCACAGCAACCCTCTGAAGTATGCACTGTTCTCATCATCCTTTTACACACAAGAGGTTGTATACTTGCTTCATGTGACAGGACCAGGAAGGGAAACCAAGAAAAGCATTTAAAGTTCTTCTGAGTTAGAGGAAGATTGATCAGATTCATTCAGGAAAAACTTTGTCAATATAAAAGCAAGTGTCAAAGACGGCTTCTTTCTTCCTTCAACTTTCCCCCAGATTCAGCCTTTGTAGATTCGCAGGGCAATATAACTGGAAAGATCTTTCAGAACATCTTTTAAAATCTTTTGTCTCTCTTCTGGGAAGAAGTTGACATCATTATCTCATCTACAGGCGTCAGGTAATTACAGGAAAACACTTGCCGCAACCCTAGCCAGGACTGATGTACACGGGTCGCAGAGGAATGCACACACATTTCAAAGCATGATGAAGACCTTATGGTCTTTTTAATTGAACTTTTTATAACAAAGACTCTCAGTGAACAAGGAGCTTAGCCCCACTTCAAATCGAAATAAAGCAGAGATAATAGTTTAAAGAGCCTTTGAGTGAGTGTGTGTATGCCTCTGTGTGTGTGTGTGTGTGTGTGTGTGTGTGTGTGTGTGTATGCGTGTATTTACAGACTTAGGCTAATCTTCTACATACAGTTGTGTATCCTGGTATCTTAATCTTTTGGTTTCCCAGCAATAAGAATCCATTTTATTCATTCTGATATATACCTTCCAATCCTGATACCTTTTTATTATCAGAGGCTGATTTCTCTCCCACTCTCCCCCCCACCTCAGAGCCCCAGAGAAAGGAACAGGTTAAGTATGATCAGTGGAAGGTAGAGCATATGATGTAGGAGGATGTTAAGGACAAAGGGGAGAAAGCCCATCCCTTCCAATTCTGGTGGCTTGTGAGAAGTAGAAAGGGAAAAAAAGCAAGTCCATGGTGAGACACAATGTTGTGCCTTCTCTCTGGCCAAAGTCCTGGAAGGAGGAGACAGGAGAGTGGACGTGAAGAGCAGTGCCATTGCCCACTTTCCATTTGGAAGTGTAGGAGAGGCCATCTCACAGGTGGTCCTCACCACCTACTGAGATAGGCAAAGAGTAGACATGAGTGTGGCTCTCCCGAGCCATCCTCAGTTTCTATATGGAATGTACGGGATCCCAGAATCTCCTGAACGCCCCAAAGTGTGTTCTGAAATGAGTCAGTCTTTAGCTAGATACCTGATGGAAGAGATCAGCATCTTTAGGGCAAAGAGACCCTGGCGCTAGAATAGGAGACACAGCAAAATTTCGGGGGCCCACCGCAAGAGCTGAAGAAATGAGTCAGTAGGCAGGGCTTACCAGGCTAGCTAAACAAAGCAAAAAGAGGCCTTGAGCTATGCTGGTTGCGTGTCTCAGCAATGGATTCCAGAAGGACACTGAATAGATGTAAGCCCTCTAAATTCCCAGACACCATTTTAAAGAAGAGCCGTAAGGGGGAAGCTAATCTAAGATATAAAACGCTAAGGCATTCATGGCATATGATATATGCAGAGACTCTTTAACAAAGTCATTGGATTACACTGCATTCACTGCATGTGTCTAAAACACAGTTCTGTCACTCCCCAGGGGAGCTCGTAAGGAAGATCAGATCTATTTTCAAGATGAAAAGTATCTCTGTTTTCTTTGCTTATCTAATTGTAATGTGAGTAATTTTTCAATGCGATGACTTCAGCTTAAGTGGAAAGGGAAAGAATTGAAGTGGTACCAGTAAGGGCTTGGATACAGCGCTTGAAGCCATCAGGGAATCCACTCACCTATGTGTTCTCTCTCTCTCTCTCTCCCCCTGTCTCTCTCTCTCCCCCTTTCTCTCTCTCTCTCTCTTTCTGTCTCTCGCCCCGCTCCCAGCTGCATGTCCACATAGCTACTTGTGTGACCAGCCAAGAAGACTATCTTTCAATCTCAACCCTAATCCTAAATTCCACGGGTAGTGGGTCAGAGTCACAGAAACTAAATAAGGCTGCTGAAGGGCATCCCCATGTGGCTGAGGGCACGGTTGTTACAGAATTGAGATCATTACCATGGTTGTCTGGTAGTCCTTATCTTTTATTTTTAACTTAACATTAACATTTTCTCATATTATTAACTATTTCATGAAAACATTTTATGTGTCTGCACAGTTGTCCATTCCCCTCTTGTTGGTTATTTCATTTTTAACCCCAAGTATTTTTAGTATTATATAAATAATATTATGGTGAACACGCTTACACTTACATTTTTGTGCCTATATTTGATTACTGCCTAAGGACTGTTTCATACAAATGAAAGTGCTGATTCCTAAGGACCTAGAATTTTTAACTATGTCTAATAGTGAAAAATCCTTAAACTCATCCTGTTTATAAAATATCACTTATAACTGTAGTAATTCTTGAAACACAAATATCCCAAATATTCACTCTCACACATACAGCAAAATTATTATATTAGTTAGGATTTGTAATTTAGTGTGAATTGATGTCGTTTTCTGTTTTAAATGTAACATTTTAGACTTGTGACTGTCTTTTGGTCAAATAGAATTCTTTTAAGTATTGCAAGTGTCAAAAGCCAACACTTTTTTTAAAACTCAGAGTAAATTCTTTTCAGTTCTAGACTTGCTATAAATATCTGCAAATACAATGCTTCATCAGTCAGGCCCACGAAGATGCTTCGCTTTAGAGAAAGCACCTCCCAGAGTGCAGCATCACCTTGTTTAAACATGGAGGTGCTTACAGCATCTAAGGGAATCAAAGATATACACGTGTGAAGATGTAAATACTTCAAGATCTGTCACAAGCAGATACAAGCCCCAAGTGAGCACTAAGCATGTTCAGGAGGGGGATGGTACTGGGCCACCAGCAGAACATATATGAATGCATCTCTTGTCTACATCTTCTCTCCCAACTAGACAGGCATCCTGCCTTGTTTATCTACTTATCCTTCATCTAGAGCGGGAATTCAGCATGTGTTTGTTGACTTGATCGGTAGACTGATGGTAGTGATTGCTGAGGACCTGAGTCATGCAGCTTAAGGAGCTGGGTGGCAACTGATTTGCTCATGGTCAGACATAGAAAGGAAACCTGCAAGAGGAAGGGAAGGAGTGCCAGGTCTTCCAAACCATTCCTATGACCTTTGATCTCCTTGGAAGGACTCAACCCTGGTATTAATAGGATAGATAGAAACTGAATTTCTCCACATCTGTATGTCCACCGTCTTACGCAGATTGACATTTTGTATTTGTTCACTTATAGGAGTGGTGAAGAGGCCAGGCTCTGGATCCAGCAGTGTCATTTTAACCTCTAAGGCTCTAGACTTCATCTGTAAAATGGGGATAATGATAGTACCTACCTCATAGTGATCTGAGGATTGTCTGTTTATTGTCTAATTTTGAGAATACAACTCATTCAGTTAACTAAGAGTACATTTTACAAGTACAAAACATATCTAATAAGAAGTATTAATTAAATTTTAGCCTCTGAGAATACTTTGTTGGAAATTTTTTAATGGCGTAAAAAAGGAGAGAAGTATGTATGGTGTTCAGCCCAGAACCGGGCCCACAGAAAGCCATCAGGAAGCACCAGCCTTCACAATGTCCAGAGCCAATATGGTCCTTGCTCTGCCACCTTTCACACATTCAAATATGGAAAGTATTTTCTTTTTTTTTCTTTCGGGTCGAACCCCAGGCTGACTCGACTGAGGGAGGTTGATTTTAAGTGGAAATGACATTTGATGAATATGTTTATTGTCTAAAATTCATGAAATGCTGAAAAACATTTTTAAAAATCTAAGATTTCTTTCTGACTAGATTCAGAAATTCTTCTAAGGTTGTATGAAAACCTCCAGAAAAATAAAGTACCCTGGAGGTATTTCCAGCCTCCCGACCTTTTCAAGAACAAGCACCTACTCTCTAATATCCTTATTTGCTGGGACATATAACAGAAACTCTCCTCTTTTTAAAAAATAAAAGGGAAACCTCTATTGACCTTATATTTTAACCAATAACACATTGGACATTCCAGGTAACGTCTACGTCAATTTCCTTCTAAATAAATTATAAATCTGGGCTTCTTAATCTAATAGCTATGGCTATTCTCCTGCTAGTAGCACCTCTTCAAAAAATCTTGCTGAAAGAGTAAGTTCGTTCAAGTGTTGTTGATCTTTCCTCAGCTTTTGATGCCATGGGCTGCTATCAAGTATAAACTAAGCTCTTTGAATTCAAAATATAACCCCAACTATTGATTTTAATAAAGAACTAGCTCCTTATCAGTACAAGTGTCAGGTCCTGTGGGAATACTCTTCACATGGGTCTGATAACAATATTTATTGGGATTATAAGGGGCGGGCCCTGGCCCCCTGGACCCAAAGAATTTGAGATCACTTTTGGATGAGCTGATCATACAGAATAAAACAATAAGCCTTCTTCCATGTGCAGGCAACATGATTCATTGTCACACAACAGTAATTATCTCAACAGAACCTGGCCCTGCTGTTTATAGCACTATTAGAAATAAGAGCTAAATCTCAATATTTCCAAAGCCAAAGCTGTAATTTTCGGAAATTGACTTTTAACATTTTGAGAATGCAACTCATTCGATTAACTAGGAATGTATTTTACAAGTACAAAAACTATCTAATAAGAAGTTGTATTAATTAAATTTTAGCCTCTGAGAATACTTTGTTGGAGATTTTTTAACGGCATGACACAGACCTGTTAACACTAATTTTGAATTTTTTTTAAGATAACAATCATAGTCGTTCCCTGGGACAGTGTTTCTCAATCTTGGCTTATGTGTAGACCCCTTTGGAAAATGTTTAAATTATGCTGATACGTACAAAATAATATATAAAATGTCTAAGTAAGGTACAAAATCTTATTTTTTTAAATGAAAAAATTACCCAACATAAGAACTAGGACCCAGCCACACAATGGTGCAGCCTACCTGTGAGCTCCCCACCTTCTACCCCAGGCCCCTGAAAAACCCACTATCCTGTTCCTCTGCCAGAAGTTTCCCTCCAAATAATGACAGCACTATCCACTTCAATTCTAAAGCCAGAATGCCTGGGAACGTCTTTAACTCTCCTCTTCCCTCAACCCCTGTGTCCTTCACCCACATTTTCAGATTTCTTGATTCTGTGTTCCACGTCACGGTGGAATTAAGCTTCATCTCCTGATCACCAGAGCCCCTGCCCCAGTCTGACTACCAGCTCTCACCTGGATCCTGCAAACACTGCCTAATTTCCCTTCTTCCATTTATCCTCCCTCCTGCAACCAGAAGAATATTTTCCCGAATGCAGATCTGACTGTGATGCTGCCCCCCTTAAAACTCTTTGGTGGCTTTCCACCACATTTAAATAACTCTTGGAAGGCCTTGCTTGATCTTGGCCTCACTTATCTCTGGGGCCTCTTCCTGAGCCACTCTCCACGTCTTACTAGATTCTCTAGCCATAGCTATACAACACTTACTTCAGTTCCTTAAACATGCCATGTACCCTATGGCAGACACTGTAGATTGTCCCCAGGATCCATTTTCTTCTTTTTCGTAATAGAACCAATCCTACGCTCCTCCGGATTTAGTCGGGCACATAACCACCCAGCTAGTGACTACTTTTGCCAGCCTCCCATGCCATTAGACGTGTTGCTTCGAGCAGGTTTTCATGACTGGAATGTGAGGAAGAGTGATATGTACAACTTTATTTCCCTACAAGTAAATTGACTACCCTTTGTTTCTTCCCAAGGGCTGGAATGCAGAAGTGGAGCTAGAGAATAATCTTTAACCGTGTGGATGAGGAAATACACTAGGGGGTTGGGAAGGCTATGAAAAGGAAGGAACCTGTGACCGTGAATGACCAGGTAGCATACGGATATTTGAGCAGGTTAACCTGTGCATCAGTCAGGATAGTTTGGGTGATGTTGCAGTAACAAAGAACCCTCAAAGCGTAATGGCTTAACGCAACAAAGGTTTATTTTTCACTCATGCTATATGTCCAACACAGATCAGTAGAGTGGCTCTGCTCAGGGATCCAGCCTAATGGAGGGCTTCATCTAAATATGTTATTTAATGAGCACACAAGAGAAAAAAGGACTTGGCAAACTGTGCTCTGTCACTTGAAGTTTCCTGCTGGAAGTCAACAACATCACTCCGCACAACAGTGCAAGTCACACAGACCTACCTAATTCAGAGACGGTTAAAGATGGGTAACACTGTGCTTCCCTGGTGGCGCAGTGGTTGAGAGTCCGCCTGCCGATGCGGGGGACACAGGTTCGTGCCCCGGTCCAGGAGGATCCCACATGCCGCGGAGCGGCTGCGCCCGTGAGCCATGGCCGCTGAGCCTGCGTGTCCAGAGCCTGTGCTCCGCAACGGGAGAGGCCACAACAGTGAGAGGCCCGCGGAAAAAAAGATGGGTAATCCTATCGTGTTCCCGGAAGGGAAAGAAAACCAGAATATTTGTGACTAGTCCTAATGGCTGTCTTAATATATCTTCTGCCTTAATATATCTTAACCTGTGCTCCCCCAAAAGAGGTAACTTCTGTTTCTTTTGCTGAAGTGTTTGTAGGATTTTTTTCTTTGTTTCAAAATTTATATTTCAAAAATTTCACAAGACTATATCATCCCATTAATTCTTCCTGCAATCATTACCCTTGGGAATCCTAAAGTAGCTATTTCCTTTCCCAAATATTTATCTAAATATCTGATCTCTTTCCAGAGCTCCAGTACTAGATACAGTTATAGTCATCACCAATTTTTCCATTCTCCCATCTTTTTTTTTTTTTTTTTTTTGCGGTACGCGGGCCTCTCACTGCTGCGGCCTCTCCCGTTGCCGAGCACAGGCTCCGGACGCGCAAGCTCAGCGGCCATGGCTCACGGGCCCAGCCGCTCCACGGCATGTGGGATCTTCCCGGACCGGGGCACGAACCTGTGTCCCCCGCATCGGCAGGCGGACTCTCAACCACTGCGCCATCAGGGAAGCCCCTCTCCCATCCATTTTATGCAGCACTCCCATATCAATTTCCTTGAAGCATGTGACTCAGTCTGTCATATATTCTATAATCCTAAAAGGATCATGTATCATATGCAAGCACTGTGCTATGTTCTGAAGACAAAAAGAAATAAGGCACAGTCTCCATGCTTGAGCAGCTCATGATCCGGCAGGAGGGAGAGAAGTGTCTAGAGATACAGAGTAGGAAGAGCACTGCCAAAACAGAGGAGCACAAAAATGGAGTGACGGATGTACCACATGCTGAATCCATCTAGGAGTCACAGAAGAGAGGACGTTTACTCCATGTCCTAACAGACAATTAGACATTTGCCAGGATCGCCATTACACGGAAATAGGAACTATTCATCTTTCGAGTCAGGAGAGAAAAAGGAAAGAATGTATGCTAACCAAGGTTAGTTTAGAAATGGAGGATGGGGAAGAAAATTGACGCCGATTGTATCTGATGACCTCTGTTTTCTCTCTGATGCCCGAGAAGGATGAAGGACAAGTGGCTAGGCTGCAGTCTCCCAGTGAGATGTGATGCCAGCTGGTGAGGGTGACTTCCGGTTACCCACACCTGCTGGAAACCACTAGCTGTGTCCACGGTATTCAATTTAATTCTGCTGATAGGTAGTGATGTACCGGAGCTAGTGTTTGGCTACATCAAGAAGCTGCTGCCCCTGCTCTTCCTTGCACTCCCACCACCCAAGCAAGGTACAGTCTGGCTTTCTCTGGAATGCTTAGATAGACACTGCTTTCCAGGGGAGGGAGCCTTTAGTCAAGTAAATTGCTGCATGGATTTTGTAAATTCAGAGCAGACCCAATTGCTTGGAAGCCATAGCACTTTTTATTTACATAAACCAGGCTTTTTTGAGAGAGAAAATAAGAGAGTTTTCTCTTGGCAGGGTGTGGGTATGGGGGGAATATTATTTTTGGAATTCCAAGGGCTGATTTTTGAATATAGTGCCAAAGCCTGGAAAATCAAAAGCATAGATTTTGTAAATAAGCCATTGGAAAAGAAAGATCACAAAATAATTGTTTTTGCCATATGATATCATTCCCCCCAACACACACACACACATGCACGCACATGCACGCACATGCACACACGCACGTGCGCACACACACACACACACACTCCCTATCAAAAGGAATATAGTCTGACCAGCAGGCAGAAAAATGTGGAGTTTTATAATTTACTTTACATGCCTCTTCTGTGCAAGGCTCTTGGGGAATAAAAGAAAATTCCCTTTTAAAAAAGGATCATATAATCCAATGAGAGTGATGGCCAAACCCTCTCGACAGAGACACGTGAGAAGTGTCCTTTGTTTTCACATTGACCTAGACTTTGCTATGATGCCTGGCTCTGTGTTTGGGCTTCCAGAGAGCATACAGCTTTTGATAAGATCTTCCAGAAATGTTCATAGACCTTTCTCTCATGAGTTCCCAGGGGAATGAGAAATGTAACTTGATAAAATACACAGATCACCCAGACAAACTATCAAACACCAGCAGAAATAGGGGAATGGATTAAGCAGAAGGCACTCCCCACCCCCGTCATTTGATAAATGCTTCGAAACGGGAAACTGGAGACTTTTAAAAGAGAAAGTCTAAACCCTAACAGTTCTCCAAGGCACATGCTGGAAAAGCCTTTATAGCTAAATAAGAATTATTAGGCAAATTAATTAAATTACCTTTACAGGGCTTCCCTGGTGGCGCAGTGGTTGAGAGTCCACCTGCCGATGCAGGGGACACGGGTTCATGCCCCGGTCCGGGAAGATCCCACATGCCGCGGAGCGGCTGGGCCCGTGAGCCATGGCCGCTGAGCCTGCGCGTCCGGAGCCTGTGCTCGGCAACGGGAGAGGCCACAGCAGTGAGAGGCCCGCGTACTGAAAAAAAAAAAAAAATTACCTTTACAGTAAGAAGCACACTACTCTTAGCTTACACTAAGAGCTACAAAAGACTGCCTTGAAATTGGTCTAGAATTGCTTTCTGGTAAAGAAATTCTGAAAGACAGAAGGTGTTCTTTTTTTGTTTTGTTTTTGTTTGTTTCTTTGTTTACTTTTCTGTGGGCAGATTGGTGAGCAAAAATGAATGCCATGAAACTAGCTTCTTTTTCAAAGGATAAATTCCCCCCTTCCCTCCTTTTTTCAATATAAACTTTAGTATTGCTCAGAAGAATATGGACATGTCAAGGGACTTTTTTTAAAAATCCTTTTGATTGAAAGAAAGAAAAATAATCTAGGCAAATGGGAAAACATCACAAATCCTTTAAACCTTAATGAATAATTACTGGTACTGAGAGAAAAGCTTAGAGGGTTGTTAAAGTTCCTCAAGGAAGTGTCAACCTCTCATCACCAGAGAAGACCTTTAATTAATACCCAGGACTCCAAGAGAAGGAGGTACATGAAGAATTTCACAAGCTACTTCAGTTACTTGGAATTTTGTTAGGCAAATTGAGTCAGTTCTGAACATGCATGTGGTGCATGTGGGTACAGCCGGTACCCCACCCAGATCCCCATCATGTGGCCGCAGCACCTGTGTCCCAGCTGCTGGGAGCATTGACCTCAGGTGTGGTGATCGTTGCCCCCTTCACAAGCACAGCACCCTCAGCTGAGTGAGAGTCTCCTGTCTGGAAAGTTGTGCCCCATCCCAAGGATGGAGGATGGGACAGTCGGCAACCAATGACTTCCTGACACAGAGGCACAAAGGCTGGGCTCTGCCTCAGGGTGAGAAAAACTCGATGGGACATTTGTGGCCCAGAGCATCCGGTGGGGCCTGGCTGAAATTAGTCTGCAGGAGAACTCTTCCTTACGTAGCCTTCCTCCCCGTCAGATCGTGCTCTCCCAACTTTCTTTCTCCTGAGAGCATTCCCTCAACAAAGCTCTTCCACGAGAATCAGGCTCTGCTTCTGAGGAACCCAACCTAAGACTGTGCAACTAAATAAAATCTGAAACTCTCTTACACAAATCCCCATCTATGCCAGCCAATATTCAAATTTTTTACATTTTCTTTCTTTCTTTTTTTTAATCAAAATCTTTTCTCAGAAAAGGATCTGACAGAGTCAGCTTCATACACATGTATGACAATAGGTTTAAGGGTCTCTCTCCCTCTCTCCTAGGGTACTTGCGTTTCAACATGACACAAAGAACATGACTGGAATTAAGGGATTCATTGTTACTGGCTAAAGAATTTTGAGGGGGTGGAGTTAACTTTTCAGCACCTAAAGCAACACATCACAGGTCAGTATATACTCCAGAAATGTTCATAGACCTTTCTCTCATGAGTTCCCAGGGGAATGAGAAATACAAGTTTCACCTTAATTAGAAAGTTAAATACAAGTTAAATACAAGTTTCACCTTAATTAGAAAGTTCTGATGTCATTTGTTTTTGTAAAATTATAGCCCCTGCCATCACTGCAAGTACACCAAACACCCCTTCCAGCTTCCTCCATTCTTACGAAGATATGGAGGGGGTTCTGGAAGGAGAAGCCAAGGATCTCCTTCTTTCCCCCACTTCTGCATCTCCTGGCCTCATCCTCTGCCTGGAATCACAGACAATTAGACCTGCTAGTCCAGCATTGCCCGAAGGTTCTGAGTTCCAGCACCTCTGGAGAGCACCATTCATCTTATCCCCACTTGGGAGCAGGAAGGGGGGAGAGTCACAATATCACTGATATATTAAATCTAAGAAATACAGAAGTACAGAATCCTAGTTAACATAGTAAACCCAGTCCTCTTAAACTTACCTCTAGAATGCTATTTTTATGGCTCACCCTTTAGGAAACACCAGTCTGATCCAACCACTGCATTTTACACGCAAGAACGTGAGCCCCGCCCCCCCCCGACTTCCCTTCTCTGGTTTGCCATCTCCCTGGATGAGGCGTCACCCCATCCCGCAGGAATGTGTCACATCACAGAGGCAGTGCTGCCTGTGTCCCGCCCGACCACATGCTGCACGCCTTCACCGCGTACGCTGGCGGACACAGGCTGGCTGCACCCCCCACCTTCCAGGGTAACTTTACCTGGTTCACAAGTCAGTGTTTGAGATGCGAGCTTTAGGCCTCCTGTTGTATACTGTTGTAACTGTCCCAGATCCAAGTTGACTAAACAAGTATCCTGTTTGTTTCTATTGGGGGTGTTTCTGCGGAGCTGAAACGCACTCTCGGAGATCCTGGTTTGTGGCATTTCACCTGTTTGAATTCACAGTAATTCTCTGTTCCAGTGAGTTTGAGGATTCCAGGTCTCTGTTTCTATCAACAATTTTTGTAAGTGATTCATATTTTTTAAACATTTAGTAATTCTAGATACTTTTCTCTCCTTGTTTAGATTATCAACATCACTGTTTAATAACAGTTTGGCTTTTTGATCAATGAAGTCATTGAAAGGCTGTGTTTACATTAAAAATGCTTAGGCTTAGCTTTCAGCTCTAATCATGAGAAAAGGACTCAAGGTTCTTCAGAAATATGTCATAGTGTCTGCATATTCATAAATAAATGAGAGCTGCAGGGGTGAGCGGGGTTTCTTCAGAAATAAACCCTCAGGCTGCAAGCTCCTTTCCCAGCTCAGCTGAGGAAAATGTAGCAAGAAGCCATTACAGCTGGAAAGAAAATCAGCCATTTTATACCCTGTTTAGTATTTAGCCTTTTATCTGGAGCTAAGCATGTTTATAAAGAAACTATTAGGACGGCTTGCTTTTATTCCACTCAGATTGCCCCGGCATCATGAGTGGGCAGACAATAGAGAGTCCTAACAAGGCCAGTCTGTTGTAGCCCACTGCCGCCTTCACTAAGGAAAGCCTCCCTCACAAGTTCACGGAGGGCAGCCAAGTGTGCACGGACACCGTCCTCAATGCCCCTCGCTACTAGGGCCTGCACATCTGTTTGGGGACTCAGTACCCCTCTGCCCTTCCAACAACATAAATAAGAATGGTTTCCTGGGCTTCCCTGGTGGCGCAGTGCTTGAGAGTCCGCCTGCCGATGCAGGGGACACGGGTTCGTGCCCCGGTCCGGGAGGATCCCACATGCTGCGGAGCGGCTGGGCCCGTGAGCCATGGCCGCTGAGCCTGCGTGTCCGGAGCCTGTGCTCTGCAACGGGAGAGGCCACAACAGTGAGAGGCCTGCGTACTGCAAAAAAAAAAAAAAGAATGGTTTCCTAACCAGCCATTCTCCTACCCACGTCACCCCTTTCATTACACAAATTCAAAGTAGTGCACATGGGTCTTCAAGAAAACTATTAAACAACTGGGAAAACAGGTGTTGTAAACTGAAAAGGATGTGCTCATCTTGGTAAAGTGTATTTGTGCATATGTACGGCCAGAGCTAATTCTCAGCAGATTTTGTTTTTGGCTTCTCCAAGAAAAATATTTGTTTTCTCTGTGCAGAATTATTGCTCATTCCTGGGGAGAGTCAATCGATTGCCTGTATTAGTTCGCTAGGGCTGCCATAACATAGTATCACAGACTGGGTGGTTTAAACAACAGAAATTTATTTTCTCACAATCTGGAGGCTAGAAATCCAAGATCAAGGTATTGGCAGCGTTGGTTTCTTCCACGAAACAGCATGAACTGTTGCTGACAGTTACCAGATAGGAATTCTTGTGCCTTTAATTTTCAGGTTAAGCTCGATGGACAATTTCTTCAACTTTGGATTCTCCAACGAGAGATGAAAGCTAAACTATGTGACATCCATAGCGTCATCTTTTTAAGTGCTTTTTCATGGTGCAAATGTGTCTTTTCAGGAGCAGTTTGCCTTATGTCTATAAAAGGTATTAAGCAGCAGTGCATCTCACACTTGATGATTGGTTTTCTCTTGGCCTCACCTTCAGTCTGCTACTTAGCAGAGTGTATCTACAGTTTCCACTGGAAGATGGGTGAGTCACTTCTGTCCACCTGCTGGCAACAGCGATGCCAGTAAAAGGCCAAAAGAATGTTCGTCTGTTTCTAACAAATCCAGAAAATAGCCCCCAGGTGTCCCAGCTCGGACCAGCCCTAGAACCTTGGCCCCGTCCTCGGCCCACCATTTTGATCTGTGTACTGTGCTCGTGGCGAAGGACCTGGGTCCGTCTTGAACTCTCTCAGGATACCTCCTCCCCACCCCCACTCCTCACGGCCTCTTGCAGCTAAAGTAGATGTTTTGTTTCCTGACTCATGCAGTCATTCCCCTTTGCTTGTGGCTGAAACTCTTGGCTTCGTTTTAGTCATATAATTTTGTACGTTTATTTGGAAGTGTTTTTTTGTTTGTTTGTTTGTTTTTTAAATATATAGTCGTTGCAGACAGATGCACACACGTCTTTGCTGCATGCAGGTGGGGACTGGGGAAAACCTTTAAGGGTACTCTTTGCATCTGGTGAGAGTGTGTCATAAGCTTTGTTATTGCCAAACTCACTCCTTTTTAGAAAAGGAAAAAAAAAAAAAGCCAGAAAGTCATCTGTTCCATGCAAAGGGCCAAGAGCTGTTTCCAAATTAGTCAGCCAGCTCCCGAACGTTTAAAAAAAAAAATCAAGGCATTGGCAAGATTCCCTCCAAAGGCTCTAGGGGAGAATCTTTCCTTGCCTCTTCCAGCGTCTGGTACCTTCTGGCATTCCTTGGCTTGCAGCAATATAGCTCTGCCTCTGTCTTCACATGGCCTTCTTCTGTGTCTCTCTGTGTCCAAATCTTCCTCTCTTTTCTATTAAAAGACACCGGTCTTTGGATTTAGGCCCACTCTAAATCCAGAATGATTTCATCTGGAGACCCTTAACTAACGATATCTGCAAAGATCCCATTTCCAATAAGGTCACATTCTGAGGGTAGACATGGATTTGGGGAGGACACTATTCAACCCTTTACAACCCATGAAATAATTTTGTTAGTTATTTGTATTTAGTTAGTATTGCATGTAGAGAATAAACCTACATAAAACAAGATCTAGGTAATTTCTGTATCTGAATGAACACCTTCAATTCATTTCACCTGTTGAAGACAGCAAGCTGACTTAATACATTGGCTGTCGGTATTTCTAAGTTTTATTTTTTAAAAGACATTATTATCCTAGTTTCTCCAAGTCAGACAGGTAATTAATTATAGCACTAACAAATGTACCTTTTGCATCAAACATAAGTCAAACAGCAAGTCCTGGAGTCTACCTGGGTTTCAGTTCATGAGCAGAGAGTGAGCTATAGAAATGTGGTTGTTTCACATTCCTGCTAAACCCATATGTCCTTTGCTACTAGAAAAAGACCTAATGCTAAATATGAACTTGTGTGGTCTGGCCCCTGGGTCCGGCCAGTTCCCTGACAAGGTCTCCCACATTTCCATGCACTCTTGTGCTAATACATCTATTTGAATGATTATCTAAATAATATCATTGAGCCCAGTGAAGGTGGAAACCCAGTCTCCAGCATTCAGCACAGAGTATGACACATCATTGCTCTTCAGGATACAGATTGTTGAAGGAATTAACAGATGAAATGATCACTTTGCCCATCTGAAGTTTCTCATCTCGCTTTGTTGGGTGGTATCCCTAGATACAATCCTGGACATACCTGCACTGGGTTCAGGACAAAAATACTTTGGTAATCTAAGCAGCCTTGTTCCCACTGAGAAAATGATAGACCTGAACAAAAGCTGAGGTTTGAGAAATCAAATGTGGCTTTTGTACAGTCAACAGAGATTTTCACAGCGTGCTATTACTTTTTTCCCATTTGGAAAATTAGCAATCTGCTATCGCCTGAGTAGGAGGTATGCAATGGTGAGAAATGACCAGGAGCTGGGCAGGGGGCCATGGTGAATAGCAGGGTATAGGATCAGTTGACAACTTGTGAGCCCGTCCTCAGAGTCCCCCCACCAGGTTACATTTGAATTGATCACATCTTCCCCGAGAGCAGGTGTCCCCCTTCTGTGCGGGAAGCTGATGGAGTCCCGTGCTTTGCAGCTGCCTGCTGAAACCCTGGCCAGGCTTTGTTGGCCCCGGGACCAGGAAGTCTTGGTTTCTTAAAGGCAAGCAACCCGCTGTTTCAATTTATGTTGGCCTTCAACTGCCAAAAGGCGATCTGCTGAAAAGTTTATTTCAAGTAGAAATAAAAAGGGAATGTAGTAAATGAATCCAGCTGTTTGTTTCAGTTCTCATTTTTCAACTAGTTGAGTCAAGCATATTGATTTTCAGGGGGAAAAAAAGGCTACAGATGTATACAGCCCAGGGTATTGACTGGGGGTGGGGCAGGGATTGAGTCAAATAACTAAAATGTCATTTCTGGGTAGGAGTCCCCATCTTTTTGGATTTTAATTGGAAATAATGAAGCCCCCCAGCTGACTGAGGAAAGAAGAGAAAATTATTTTCCTTCTTCTCCGGAGCAAGTGCTCCCTTAGAAACTAACAGTGGAGAAAGCCCTGAGGAGACCTCTCTTTGTTCATTACTGTCCCGTGTATTTGGGTTTGTTCTCTGGACTGTGAAGGAAAGTGGAAATGTCTTTTTCCTCTTCCCCACTCCTGCCTCAAGGCTAAACTTAATGACATATGGAGTTTGAGAAAGAAAACCCATAAGAGAAGCCCAGATGAGAGACAGTTTTTAATATCACACCCATTATATTAGGTATGATTACTGCTTTTTTACTTCTGAGAAAATGAGGGTCAAAAGGACATAGTTACCTAGTTAGTACGTGGTGAAGGCAGGATTCAAACTCAGTTCTCTCTCACCAAAGCTGTGTTCTTCCTGTTACATCTATGGAAAAACACCAATGGGAGAATTCAAGTCTACCTCTCATTAGCTAAGTGACCTCTCTATACCTCAGTTTTCTTATCTATAAAAAGTAAACGATTGTAATAATTCCTGCTTCCTGGGAAGGTTACAAAGATCAACTGAGTTAATATATGACAGTGTAAAGCATAATGCAAATGTCAGGAGGAATTATTGTTGTAATAAATTCTGCACCCACCACATTGGTGATAAGAGAATGTGCTTTCACTTACAGGTAATGCTGGGGGCTTTCTCCTCCACTGTTTTTAGAAATTATGCTGCCTAATTAAAATCTCCATTAACTGTATGAATGATTAGTCTCTGGAGTCATTATCTAAAGAGATTTGCTATCACAACTCTGCCTTTTAGACTCCAGTCTAAGTGTTTGTTCAAAAAAAAGAGTACCTCGTTCCCAATAGCTGCAGTTGGACTGGTCTAGTCACTGCAATTACCCCTAAAAGCATACATCATAAAAAATTGTCACTGTGAGTATAGTGTGAGTTTTCTTAAAAGGAGATTTACTTCCCCATTAGGCTTTATTTAGTCTATTATTAACAGAATTTTGTATTACCCTAGGATGTGTCATCACCTATCTTCTCTGGGAAAACGGAGCTAGCAGCCTCATTATTATACTTTTCTCTCCTTTTGCATTTATCATCTATATTACATGATTAATGCTTAGGTCATTGGCACTACATCCCACAGTGGACACCTGATGAGCACGATCTCCCCTTTCCCCAGCCATTCTATTAATAGGACACCTCTTTACAAAGGGGAATCCTTTTCAGGTCTCGGATGCGACTGAATCTCCAAAGAAACAGATTCCCTTGCAAAAGAGCCTGGCTCAGGGATGGGCACATGCAGAGCCTGGGGAATATGGGTCTTCTCAGGGACTTCTATGCTAGATCTTTCCAGGGAGACATCTCTAGGAGGTTCCTAAACGGTAGGGCATGAGCCTTGATTTCTGGAAGCTATCTTGCCAAGTACCTGGGGAACATCTGCCCAAGGAATGAAGCCAAACAGAGACAAGGTGAGATGGAAAGATGGAGCCAGAGTCCTGACAACAGCACCTAGATTCCTAGAACCTGCCAGCCTTAAAGCCCATGACTTCCCAAACATGCATCAACAAATTCCTTCCCTACTTTTATTAATTTATTTTGTTATGCTTTGAGTTGGTTTTCTGTTGCTTGCAGTTGAAAGCATCCTGACTAATTCACACTCCAACTGAGCATTTGATTTGTATTTCTATGAAAGTGATGCACGTGGCTAAGACTTGTGTCTGACACCACAGATATAACTACTATAGTCAGTGGGATACAACCAATGAGTGTGGTCTCGATGGTTGAAGGACGCTACAGACTTGTCACCTGCTGAGGAAGAGTCACAGTCCAAAGGATTGTTATTAACCAGCCCCCTCCTCTCTTCTCCCTTTAACTCTTTGACAGAGGCTGACCTTGGTTTCCTCTTAGATTTTGTGCAATATAATGCATTTTTACAGCCCAGTGGAATTGGCAGTCCTGGGTCCTTGCTCCTACTTAGTAGTGTGATATTGGAAAAATCACTTATTCTCTCTTAGCTTCACTTTCTTCACCTACCAAATTAAAGTGGTGGACTAATCTTAGAAGATCACTATTAATCTTATGAAATTACTATGACTCTTATGTCCTAGTTGTTCCTTGCATTTGTTTCATCTTCCCACATAAACCATAAACTCTTTGTATGCAGAAATAACATATTAAACTTCTTTTGAGTCTTCAGCACGTTTGGTTTTATATCATTCAGAATATTTTGGCAACCCAGATAAAAATGTTTTTGAAATAAAGTTACTTTTTTAATTAATGAAGTAATTGACAGTAAAGTGGTACAAAAGTAGAGGAGTCCTTCATTTCTCTCAGAGAAAACAGGGTTGAGGAACCCAGAAACTTCCACTTATTAGAGTAAAATCTCCCAGACTGGCACTACCAGTTAGAGGAGAGACTCCATCAAAAATATAAAAGCAGGGCGCCTTCGAGACGACGGAGGAGTAAGACGTGGCAATCACCTTCCTCCCCACAAATACATCAAAACTACATCTACATGTGAAACAACTCCTACAGAACACCTACTGAATGCTGGCAAAGACCTCAGACTTCCCAAAAGGCACCCTCAGGCGACCTACATGCAAAGGCAGGAACAAATCCAAAGCTGAACCCTAGGAGCTGGGCGAACAAAGAAGAGAAAGGGAAATTTCTCCCAGCAGCCTCAGGAGGAGCAGATTAAATTTCCGCAATCAACTTGATGTACCCTGCATCTGTGGAATACCTGAATAGACAACGGATCACCCCAAAATTGAGGCGGTGGACTTTGGGAGTAACTGTAGACTTGGGGTTTGCTTTCTGAACCTAATTTTTTTCTGCTTTTATGTTTATCTTCGTTTACTATTTAGAGCTTATTGTCATTGGTAGATTGGTTTATTGATTTGGTTGCTCTTTTCCTTTTTTTAAATATATGTATATATTTTCCTTTTTCTGTTTTTGTGTGTATGTGTATGCTTCCTTGTGTGATTATGTCTGCATAGCTTTGCTTTTACCATTTGTCCTAGGATTCTGACTGTCTGTTTTTTGTCTGTTGTTTGCTTGTTTTAGTAGAGTTTTTAGCACTTGTTATCATTGGTGGATTTGTTTTTTGGTTTGGTTGCTCTCTTCTTTCTTTCTCTCTTTTTTTTATTTTTTTATTTTTAATAATTTTTTTCTATTTTAATAACTTTATTTTATTTTATTTATTTTTCTTTCTTTCTTTTTTTGTCTCCCTTTTCTTCTGAGCCGAATGCCTGACAGGGTCTTGGTGCTCTGGCTGGGTGTCAGGCCTGAGCCTCTGAGGTGGGAGAGCCGAGTTCAGGGCATTGGTCCACCAGGGACCTCCCGGCCCCACGTAATATCAAACAGTGAAAGCTCTCCCAGAGATCTCCATCTCAATGCTAAGACCCAACTCCACTCAATTACCAGCAAGCTACAGTGCTGGATTCCCTTTGCCAAACAACTAGCAAGACAGGAACACAACCCCACCCACTAGCAGAGATGCTGCCAAAAATCATAATAACTTCACAGACACCCCAAAACACACCACCGGACGTGGTCTTGCCCACCAGAAAGATAAGATCCAGCCTCATCCACTAGAACACAGGCACCAGTCCCCTCCACCAGGAAGCCTACACAACCCACCGAACCAACCTTACCCACTGGGGGCAGACACCAAGAACAACGAGAACTACGAACCTGCAGCCTGCGAAAAGGAGACCCCAAACACAGTAAGTTAAGCAAAATGAGAAGACAGAGAAATACACAGCAGATGAAGGAGCAAGGTAAAAACCCACCAGACCAAACAAATGAAGAGGAAATAGGTAGTCTACCAGAAAAAGACTTCAGAGTATTAATAGTAAAGATGATTAAGAATCTTGGAAACAGAAAGGAGAATATACAAGAAACGTTTAACAAGGATCTAGAAGAACTAAAGAGCAAACAAACAATGATGAACAACACAATAAATGAAATTATAAATTCTCTAGAAGGAATCAATAGCAGAATAACTGAGGCAGAAGAACAGATAAGTGACCTGGAAGATAAAATAGTGGAAATAACTAACGCAGGGCAAAATAAAGAAAAAAGAATGACAAGAATTGAGGACAGTCTCAGAGACTTCTGGGAGAACATTAAATGCACCAACATTCGAATTATAGGGGTCCCAGAAGAAGAAGAGAAAATAAAAGGGACTGAGAAAATATTTGAAGAGACTATAGTTGAAAACTTCCCTAATATGGGAAAGGAAATAGTCAGTCAAGTCCAGGAAGCACAGAGAGTCCCATACAGGATAAATCCAAGGAGAAACATGCCAAGACACATATTACTCAAACTATCAAAAATTAAATACAAAGAAAAATATTAAAAGCAGCAAGGGAAAAACAACAAATAACATACAAGAGAATCCCCATAAGGTTAACAGCTGATCTTTCAGCAGAAACTCTGCAAGCCAGAAGGGAGTGGCAGGACCTATTTAAAGTGATGAAAGGGAAAAACCTACAACCAAGATTACTCTACAGCAAGGATCTCATTCAGATTCGAAGGAGAAATTAAAACCTTTACAAACAAGCAAAAGCTAAGAAAATTCAGCACCTCCAAACCAGCTTTACAACAAATGCTAAAGGAACTTCTCTAGGCAGGAAACACAAGAGAAGGAAAACACCTACAATAACAAACCCAAAACAATTAAGAAATTCAATGCAATCCCTATCAAACTACCAATGGCATTTTTTACAGAACTAGAACAAAAAATTGCACAATTTGTATGGAAACACAAAAGACCCCAAATAGCCAAAGCATCTTGAGAAAGAAAAATGGAGCTGGAGGAATCAGGCTCCAGGACTTCAGACTATACTACAAAGCTACAGTAATCAAGACAATATGGTACTGGCACAAAAACAGAAATATAGATCAATGGAACAGGATAGAAAGCCCAGAAATAAACCTATGCACATATAGTTGACTAACCTATAACAAAGGAGGCAAGGATATACAATGGAGAAAAGACAGTCTCTTCAATAAGTGGTGCTGGGAAAACTGGACAGCTACATGTAAAAGAGTGAGATTAGAACACTCCCAAACACCATACACAAAAATAAACTCAAAATGGATTACAGACCTAAATGTAAGACCGGACACCGTAAAACTCTTTGAGAAAAACATAGGAAGAACACTCTTTGACATAAATCACAACAAAATCTTTTTTGACCCACCTCCTAGAGTAATGGAAATAAAAACAAAAATAAACAAATGGGACCTAATGAAACTTAAAAGCTTTTGCACAGCAAAGGAAACCATAAACAAGATGAAAAGACAACCCTCAGAATGGGAGAAAATATTTGCTAACAAATCAATGGACAAAAGATTAATCTTCAAAATATATAAACAGCTCATGCAGCTCAATATTAAGAAAACAACCAACCCAATTAAAAAATGGGCCAAAGACCTAAATAGACATTTCTCAAAAGAAGACATGCAGATGGCCAAGAGGCACACAAAAAGCTGCTCAACATCACTAATTATTAGAGAGATGCAAATCAAAACTACAATGAGGTATCACCTCACACCAGTTAGAATGGACATCATCAGAAAATCTACAAACAACAAATGCTGGAGAGGGTGTGGAGAAAAGGGGACCCTCTTGCATTGTTGGTGGGAATGGAAATTGATACAGCCACTATGGAGAACAGTATGGAGGTTCCTTAAAAAACTAAAAATAGAATTATCATATAACCCAGCAATCCCACTACTGGGCATATACCCTGAGAAATCCATAATTGAAAAGATACATGCACCCCAATATTCATTACAGCACTATTTACAATATCCAGGTCATGGAAGTGACCTAAAAGCCCAGAGACAGACAAATGGGTAAAGAAGATGTGGTACATATATACAATGGAATATTATTCAGCCATAAAAAGGAACGAAATTGGGTCATTTGTAGAGACGTGGATAGACCTGTAGACTGTCATACATAGTGAAGTAAGTCAGAAAGAGAAAAACAAATATCGTATATTAATGCATATATGTAGAATCTAGAAAAATGGTACAGATGAACCAGTTTGCAAGGCAGAAATAGAGACACAGACGTAAAGATATGGACACCAAGGGAGGAAAGTTGGGGGGCTGGGTGGTGGTGGGATGAATTGGGAGATTGGGATTGACATATATACACTAATATGTGTAAAATAGTTAACTAAAAAGAACATGCTGTATAAAAATAAAATAAAATTCAAAAAAGAAAGCAGTAATGTACAAATACAAACATCTATTTCTGATTGTATGCTCCTGCCCTCCATCAAAAGTTTTGTAATTTGAAGCAAAGCTGCATTTTTATAAAGTTAATTCTTAAAAGGAAGGAAAAAGCTAAAAATATTGAAGAATAACTTCACATAGCATGTGGTAGAAAAAGTACTGGGCTGGAAGCCATAATTCTTCATTTTTGTCTTGGTTTGGCCACAGTCTAGCAATGAATGAATTAATTGGCAAATATGGCACCTTGAAGGTTTGGCTTCATCATCTAAGAACAAAGGGTCTGGATTAGGTGACTCTAACCCCCTTCCAACTCTCTTAATTAACTATGAAAATACTGATGTGTTCTATATAAAGCTGATAAGCATATTATTTTAGGATTTGGTTTTCTCATAATTTTTGTTCACTGTAAATTTTCACTAAAATTACCTAAATCATATTTGTTAAAGGTTTTTCTGTATCTGAAGGAAAAGAAATAAAGACTTCTCAGAGTCTCCTTCTGAATTCTCTAAAGCAGTTCCCTCTGTCCAGGACAGGAGCCTAAGGGTTTCAGCTTAGATGTGTGTGAAATGGATCAGGTATGGCTCAAGTGCAGAGATGCTTCTCCTAAGAGAAAGGATAAATGATCCCTGTGTTTTAGTCAGACTTGCCAACTGAGTATATTACAACAGAGCCAATTACAGGCTGAGCTAGCTTGGGAGCTGTCCAGAACACCAATCTATAAATGACATTAAATCATCACAGAATAAAATTAAATACGCAGCATAACTGAAGAAATGAAAGTTGTCTCCACTGGAACTGCAGTGGACAGTGCATTTATGGGAGGAAAAAGAAAATCACCCGTCAAGTATTTTTGCTGTGCACTCGAGAGGCTCACCATCTGCTAGCCTCACCATCACACTAAGTCAGTAGTACCTGAGATCAGCAGAGTCAGACAGCTGACATTCTGAAAGATAACAGTACCATCAGCCCTCTATAGCCTTGGGTTCCTCATCACAGATGCAACCAACTGTGAATCAAAATTATTGCCCTCAAAATTTCAGAAAGTTCCAAAAAGCAAAACTTGATTTTGCCATGTGCCAGTAATTATTGACATAGCATTGACATTGTATGATGTATCATAATAATCCAGAGATGATTTAAAAGATATGGGAGGATGTGCATAGGTTATAAGCAAATGCTATGCTGTTTTATAAAAGGAACTTGAGCATGCATGGATTTTGGTGTCCTTGGGGGTCCTGAAACCAATTCCCTGTGGATACCAAGGGGCAACTGTATATGATGTACTCTTTACAGAAATGACCCATTTATCCTCACATTGCAATTTTGGACAATTTGCTATGCCCCCAAATAGTTGCCTAGTTTGGAAGAACAGCATGTAATAAATTTATCATGAATATTCAAAGAGGCATATAACTTTAATAAATGTCAAATTAGTTCCTCCATATGTGATAGTTACCTTTTTTTTAAATAGATCTTTATTGGAGTATAATTGCTTCCAATTATGGTGAGGCTGGAGTAGGATGATTGTTGTCTAAAAGTTTCTGTTTTGTTAGGCTGCTCTTTTCCTGACCTTTGGCTAAAAAGAGCAGGCTTTTGTCTGGGCTTTTCTGGGGGGTCTGTACTCATGGGCATTTCTAGGTGATGGCTCCTTCAGCTCCTGGCCTGGGACATATGAAGCTAAAAGAAAATCCAAAGAACTCACCACTGTATCATTTCTTCCGCATGTCCCAAGGTCCCAAGGCAGTCTGCCTTCTTCTCTCCAACTTTCAGAGTCTTCTTGTGTTTGCTATAAATGTCACGTCCAGGGCTTTTAGTTGTAATTTCAAGAGGAATAGGGGAAAATGTGTCTACTCCATCTTCCTGGAAGCAAAAGTTTTGGCCCCTTTTTGAGCATCCGAAAAGCCAATTTGTCTAAACATTTTACAAATAACTTTAAGTGGAAAAGTCATCACCACAATCTTAAAAATGTTTCTCCATCCATTAGTGGGCATTTTCACCTAATTTAGACCCAGCCTACCATCATCTTTTTGTATCTCTCTCTCCCTTTCCCTTTTCTGTTCACTAGTCTTTCCCCTTTCTGTTTAGAGCAAACCAACAAATTATCTTACCCACCCCTCCCCAAAATTTTAGTGAAATTTATTGAGAGCCTGCCCTGGCCCCAGCCCTGCAGAATGTGTTTGCCTAAAATCTTCCATCAGCCCTGAGCAGAGAGAAAGCAGCTAAAACATTTTTATCGTGCTATTTAGTGTGACCCTGACTAGTTTCTAAATTAAGTCACAGATAATGATTATTTCAGATTCATTTCACAGTATCTTCTAAAATAGTTCTATCTTGGGAGAGACCACTGTGTGCTCTAAAAGATCAGCCACTCAAAGTCATCTTTAGAAAACGAGCAACAGAATGAGATTTGTATTTGGTGCCTTCCTTGCTTAAGTGATTAAAGTAAAGTGATGGATTAAACCAATCATGCTCCAAAACATCCTTCTCCTCTATTCTCCTCATAGCACTCAGCCACCCCTGGAAAGATCTTACCTATTTGTTTACAGGTCTTCAGTCTTCCCACCATACAAAGCAGGAGCTAGACAGCTATCTTGCCAGTAGTCACTTCCCAGGGGTAAGATGGTGCCACAGGGAGTCGACTGTCCAGGAATACTTGTTTGCACTGGTTGCAATGAGATTTTTAAACGTATAACATCCAAAATTTCTGCAAGTATATTTCACTTCCTATTACATTTCCCTCACTTTCAAAATTGACTAATCTTTATAGGAAATTTAATTGGAATTTTGTTTGTGTGTTTTTTGGCTGCGTTGGGTTTTTGTTCCTGCGCACGGGCTTTCTCTAGTGGTGGTGAGCGGGGGCTGCTCTTCGTTGCTGTGCACGGGCTTCTCATTGCAGTGGCTTCTCTTTTTGCAGGGCACTGGCTCTAGGCACGGGGGCTTTAGTAGCTGCAGCATGCGAGCACAGTAGTTGCAGCACGCGAGCTCAGCAGTTGCAGCACGTGGGCCCTAGAACGCAAGGGCTTCAGTAGTTGCAGCCTGTGGGCTAAGTAGTTGCAGCTCGCGGGCTCTAGAGTGCAAGCTCAGTAGTTGTGGTGTACAGGCTTAGTTACTCCACGGCATGTGGGATCTTCCTGGACCAGGGATCCAACCCGTGTCCCCTGCATTGATAGGCTGATTCTTAGAAACTGCACCACCAGGGAAGTCCAGTTGGAATGTTTTATATTTTTACCTCAACTGTCTTTTTAAGAGTATTTAATCACCTCTTCTTCTTTTTTTTTTTAACCCTCATATGTGTTTTTCATGTAAGAATTCTGAAGTGTTTTTCTTTTTTAAATGCCCATTTGTTAGGAGATGAGTATAGATTTTTTGCATTTCACCAAATACAATTTTCCTGAATTTGTTTGGTGTGAGAGAGAGAGATTTATTATGAGGAATCTGTTTATGTGATTATGGAGGCCGAAAAGTCTCACGAGCTGTCATCTCCCAGCTGGAAACCCAGAAGGGCCAGTGGTGTGATTCAATCCACGTCCAAATGCCTGAGAACCAGAGTTGATCATGGTTTAAATACCAGTCTAAGGGCAAGAGAAGACCAATGTCCCAGCTCAAACAGGCAGGCAGGAAGGAAAAACAAGGCGAATTCTTCCCTCCCCTGCCTTTTGTTCTATTCAGGCCTTCAACAAATAGACAGATACTCACCCATACTGAGGAGGGTAATCTGCTTTCCTGAGGTCACCAATCCAAAGGCTAATCTCATCCAGAAACACCCTCTTGGACATACCCAGAAATAATGGTTGATCTGGGTACCCCCAGCTAGTCAAACTGACGCATACATAGCACAGGGAGATCAGCTCGGTGCTTTGTGACCGCCTGGAGGGGTAGGCTAGGGAGGGTGGGAGGGAGGGAGACGCAAGAGGGAAGAGATATGGGAACATATGTATATGTCTAACTGATTCACTTTGTTATAAAGCAGAAACTAACACACCATTGTAAAGCAATTATACCCCAATAAAGATGTAAAAATAAATAAATAAGAAAGAAAGAAAGAAAAAAAAATTGACACATACATTTAACCATCACTGTGATAATACCTCATAGGGGCTGTGGTAGATTAAAGTATTTAATGTACATAGTGTACTTAAAACAGTGCCTAGCACCTGGTGCTAGAAAAGTATTTGCCATCATTATTATTACTATTATATTATTTATTATTTGGGGATTAATTATGATTACCTAGATCATTCATTTGATAATATAAATCAAGAAAAGATGGAAGTTCGAGGCTGAGGGTACTTCAACATTTAGAAGAGAAAAAGCTGACAAAGAAGAGTGAGAAAGAAGGATCAGGAGGGTAGGGGAAAACAAGTATGATGACACAAACTCACAGGAAAACAAAAAAGCATTTCAAGACTGAGCAAAATTCCCATGTGTTGAATGATGCTGAGAGTTCAAGCAAGGCAAGGATGGAGATGTGAACACTGGAACTTAGTACATAAAACATTTATGTTAGTTGACAAGATCTTTGTGTAGATATCTCCTGGTTTTGACTACCAGGCATCCTTCTTCTTTCTTCTGGAAGCAGCATCCTACACTTCCTTGGAGATTTACATGCCAAACTCTGTATGTGGACCCAGTAAATCTGTCCACTATGGCAGTCCATCCTCTTCTATCACAGACATAGACTAGCTCATCAGAATCCTCCTCAGAAAGGTGTATTTCAGAGTTTGGGGGAAATACTGTCTCTTTAAACTTTTGTTGTTAAACTGGTGAGATATTAGCCTGGGGTTATAGATAGATAATGATCTTGCCTGGAAAATGGAGAGACCCATTAAGGGAGGCAATGACAGAGCCCTAATTATACTGTTGGAGCACCTAGATTTAGCCATGCCTGAAGCCATATTCATCCTCAGGATTCCTAGAATTCTTAAGTTGGCATGAGCTAGATTTCAGTCACTTTCAGCCAAAAGCATTTTGACTCTATCATAAATATTTTCACAATGATTGTAATATAAAAAACATCAAGTGCGATTTGTATTTTGGCACATCCAAAATCTATGTAAAGAAAATTGGAAAGTAGACAGCAGAGGAAGGGGGAAGATGTAGAATTCAGTTGGTGCACGTGTCTCATTGACAGGACCAAGCTCTCTATTCCTGATAATGAGCTCTGGGTTTTGAGCTCTTTTATATTCTGTATCTTTACAGACATATCTGCAGCAGGTACTTGACACATGGCGTCAACAGACTAGGCAACATCGGGAAACCAGTGACGTTAATTGGTCTAGCAGCAGGTAGCAAGCTAGGCTCAGTCACAGGGTGAAACTTTAGGGACATAATGTTAGTTCCTGGGAACAAGTGTGAGAGGGAAGGCTTTTGAGGATAAGGCAAGGAATGTTCTTGGGAGAGACTGGAGAATAATGTAGTAGCCTGATGAAAACAAACAAAAAAGCTCAGTTAGCACTCAAACCAGTTTGAGTTCATCTTTACAAGCAACAGAAACTATGTCTAGCTAAATTAAGCAGAAAGAGCATTCATTACAATGGTGTTGGTGACTCACAGAATCGCTGGGTAGGCCAGGGAAGCAGGGGTGACTCACAGAATCGCTGGGTAGGCCAGGGAAGCAGGCTTGGGGGACATTCAGGCAGGGCCACCCGCCAAATCACAACATAAACCTGGTCCAGTGAAGATGCCAAGCACTGCTTGCCTCTCAGATGCAACCAGCTGTGGGTAATAGATGCAGCTGCCACCAGCCCCAGAGTGTATGGTTTATGCTTCTTTATGTCACTAGCTTCCAAAGCAACATCTGTGTGACTCTGGGGGCACCGAGGGGTTGGAAGTAGAGGACAGAAAGTGGAGTAGGACCGGCAGAGCCAAGTCCATGTGCCTAGCTGCAAAGGAGGCTGTGAAAGGGGATATAAGGCAGTGTCACCTTCTATCATAGCACATGAACTCTAGGAAATTTTGTGCAGTATTCTCAAATATAAGAACATTCAAATGATGGGTGGCCAAGAATAATGGCAAGCACACTAGCCCCATTAAAGTGCAGTGTGGGCAGTGACTCAGAGTGTAGGCTTTGGATAAGACTGCAGACGTTCAAGTTCAAGGTCTGATAATTCCTTGCTCTTTAATTTCTCTAAGCCTCATTTCACTCATCTGAAAAATGGAGATAAGAATAGAACCTAGGGCTTCCCTGGTGGTGCAGTGGTTGAGAGTCCGCCTGCCGATGCAGGGGACACGGGTTCGTGCCCCGGTCCGGGAAGATCCCACATGCCGCGGAGCAGCTGTGCCCGTGAGCCATGGCCACTGAGCCTGCGCATCTGGAGCCTGTGCTCCGCAACGGGAGAGGCCACAACAGTGAGAGACCCGTGTACCGCAAAAAAAAAAAAAAAAATAGAATCTAGCCCAGAGTTGGTGTAGGGATTAAGCAAGGTGATGCTCACGTAAAGAGACAAATTATGAGCCCGAGGATGCCCAGCCTTTCCCTTTCTTTGTTTGCGAAAGGAGATTCTGGTGGTGGCCTCTCAAGTTATTTTGCTCCCATATCTTCCAAGGAAGGCCCTGTTATTGCCAAAGTTGTTCCTAGGGCTTTTGTGATGTAGAATTGGGATAGAAGATCAGGAGGAATATAACTCAAGATATGCCTATGCTAGGACTAGGACAAGAGAAGAATTTTCCAAGGATTTTGGAGAAGAGAAAGACTAGAGATCTGCGAATACTAGAAAAGTGGATAGGAGAGGAAAGGGGCTCTTGATATTGCCCTTTAAATAGATAGATAGATAGATAATCTTATACATGTAATCGTACGTATTATATATAACCTCTTATGGTATTGAGGAAATGCTAGTCATGAATATGGTCATTTTAAAATTATGTTTTGATAGCTGACCATGTTTCTTTTGGGTAACACTGCCTTAAGCATGAATTAAGTGGATCATAGAGTCATCAAGAAGGAAATGAAAATACAAGGAAAACACTTGGCATAGCGCCTGGCGCATAGTAAGTGCTGTACATATGTTAGCTGGTGTTATTATCAAAACTGGATCAAAGTCAGAGAAAGAGTGATATGATGTGACTAGTCACTTGAGCTATTGAACCAGGACTTCATAAAATCCTCTGAGGGAGATCAGGATTGATGCCAAACCCCGAGGCAAGATCGAGCTGCATCTGCTGAAGCCAGCTGCAGTGCCTTCTGCCTCCCAACTAGAAAGCAACACTCCTTGTAGGAGCTGAACTGTCCACCCCCCCCCATTCATATGTTGAAGTCCTAACCCTCAGTACCTCAGAACGTGACTGTACTTGGAGATAGAGCCTTCAAAGTGGTAATTAAGGTAAAATGAGGTCGTATAGTCCAATAGGGTTGGAAAAAAAGATGAGGTCACAGATAGACACGTATAGAGGGTAAACCATGTGAAGACATCAGAAGGCATCCATCTACAAGCCAAAGAAAAAGATTCTCAGAAGAAACCAATGCTGTGGACACCTTGACCTTGAACTTCTAGCCTCTAGAACTGTGAGGAAATAAATTTCTGCTGTTTAAACCACCCATCTGTGGTATTTTGTTATGTCAGACCTACCAAACTAATACACATGAAAATCAGCACCATTCAAGTTCAGAGCATCCTCAGTGTGCCCCACTGTACTCAGCCGATAAGCTTATGAGGCAGAGGATAGAAGCTCAGTAAATACTGGAGGTGTTACCCAGGTTGGTAAATGTCAATCTGAGGAAGTAATCTAGAAGCTTGTTAAAAGGTAGAAATGAATTTGGCGATGCTCACTGATAATCATAACCTTCAAGTAATACTAAAAATTCTGATACAGGGAGTCTGTCTTTTTTTCTAAGTCACTAAGTAAGAATTATTAACAGCCAGTACCTATTGAAGGTTTTAACATACTAGATGCTGTTACTTTGCTGTATTAACTGATTTAATGCTCACAACAACCCTATCAATATTAAAATATCAAAACATTCATTGTTTTTGTGAATATGATCAGCATTCTAGTTATATCCTGACATTAAACCCCTTGCGTAGATAGATAGATGAGACACAGAGAGATGAAGTCGTTTTCCCAAGGTCACAAAGCCAGTAATTGGCAGTCTAGCTATGGGTCTTCCTCAACGTCTGCACTCTTACCCATCAGGGTAAGACCCAAGAGGGTCTCCGAGTTTGTGTTGTATACTTGTGTGACCTTGATAACCTGGAACATAAACGTCTTGCCTTCTGCCACTTGAATCCTTGACCAATCAGAGGTAAATATTGTGAGTGACCTTTTGCCCTAATAAATATCAGTGTGACTTTTTTATTTTAAACAAAAAAAGGTTAATGTGACTATTCCTTTAACAATGGTCAATGTTAGGGGAAAAAAATCCTATTTGCTGAGCTTTAATGATCCTCCCATATAACCCAATTCCTCTGTCAACCTTTCCCCAATGTGAAAATCCTCATTATTAACACGAATCTGATTAGCATTCTAATTATATATTTACATAAAGACATCCTTTTTCAGTTTTTTCCCACACACAGTTTTCATTACAGTATATGGCAATCTTGGTGCTGAAGGTCAGGGTCTGAAAGCTACTCTGGGCCCCCCACTGCCTTTATTTACAACCTCCCACAGTTCTCACATAGCTACAGATGGGTCCTTAGGCCTTAGTCTGTCATAGATTTCTTTCTGTAGTGCATGAGGAGTGACCCAGATTTTTTAAATGCCTACAGTCTCCTCTGAAATAGCAGTTACTGCAAAGGAAGGATTTGTTATGGAGAATACAAACAAACTATTTCAGCTGGGAGCTACTCAGAAATTTTATAATTTGCCATTAAATAGGATTCTTAGCATTGACAATGGAAGGCATTCTGCCACAGTGAACCGTTCTGACTGATCAGAGTTCAGCATCACGTAGACTAAGAAGGCAGAAATAATCCTACCATCCGTCTAAGTAGATCAGCCAGAACGCTTCATAACACAACACATGGGTGCTAAGCGGGTTGTGATAGAAGATAAGACCTCTGTAACGAACTGAAATCACTGCTAATTTTTCCAAGCCCTTGATCAAATCACTTCTTTCTAGGTACTATCTGAGAGCAAAAGCCCTATGTCTAAATTCCTTCTGGAAGTGTGATATTAAAAAAATACCCATGTTATTGAAAATTTTGTTATTCTCTTTCTGGAACACTCATTGACTTATAATAACAGCATAATACACCCTAAAGACAGATCAAATTTAGAGACTAGGACTTTTTAATCTTTATCTACCCAACTGTGTTGGGAATGGTGTCCTGAATTCATTGTGCTTCCAAATTAAATTTAAATCCACAAATTTCTTATGCATGCTGTGCAAAACCATCCGCTCCATAATGCACATTTGTTAAATATTTGCGCTGCGCTTGCTGGAAATCACAAAAGGCTAGGGTGTTGTTCTTGACTAGTACAAACAGATTTTTTAAGTGAAGAATTAGGGTTTAAAGAGACCAAACAGGAAAAAAATAATTATACCCCATTTGGAACTCAAGCCCATTGTTTGTATAAAGACTATATTAAACTAAACATCTGAGTCATCGCTAACTAGTATAAGCACCTTCAAATTGTATTTAGTATTTTACATAAATGTTAATACTCCTGTTTCATTGGGGCAAGAAAGAAATCTTTCCTCTTATCTGATAGTGGCAGATAAAAGCATGTAAAAGTTTCTTTTGAGGGGTCATCCACTTAACTTTGCCTTACAACCTGCTGCATGAACCCTACGCCCCAGCCTCTGCCTGGGGCTGCCTTGTCCTGTTCCTCCTTCCTGGCTCTCTGCTTGGCTTGGCATTACCCCCACTGCCCTTCTGCTTGTTTTAGGCTGAGCCTGGCTCACACTCGAGCCCCCAGGTAGGGATGTCCAGGTAAACCCTACACCCCAACGTGACCTCAGTCCCTCCCCTTTTTCCTCAGAGCAGGTCTCAGTGCCCTGACCTCCACTGCCCTCTCCCTGCAGACACCCTCTTCATGCAACAGACTTACCACTGAGGAGATAGAAGTCCAGGAAACCAACACATGAGAAATAACTCCTTAGTTCATAGCACATTTTCATCAACGATCTATAGAAGATCCCCTTTCGTGATGTTAAAAATTATATTATTTATTTATTTTTTTGTTCATTTATTATCTTGTTCTCATAGCAAATTCCCTTTCCTCCACTCCCTTACACAAAACTTTTCAGGAACCCTCCTACACTGTTGGTGGGAGTGTAAACGGGTGCAGCCACTGTGGAGAACAATATAGAGGTTCCTTAAAAAACTAAAAATAGAGTTAACATATGATCTAGCAATCCTACTCCTGGGCATATATCTGGAGAAGACTCTAATTCAAAAAGATACATGCACCCTAATATTCATAGCAGCACTATTTACAATAGTCAAGACATGGAAGCAACCTAAATGTCTATCAAGAGAAGAATGGATAAAGAAATTGTGGTATATATATATATATATATATACATACATATAAATATTACTCAGCCATAAAAAGAGAATGAAATATTGCCATTTGCAGCAACATGGATGGATCTAGAGAATATCATACTAACTGAAGTAAGACAAACAGAGAAAGCCAAATACTATATAATATTGTTTGTATGTGGAATCTTAAAAAAATGATATAAATGAGCTGATTTACAAAACAGAAACAAACTCACAGACATAGAAAACAAACTTATGGTTACCAAAGGGGAAGTGGGGGAGGAGGGATAAATTAGGAGTTTGAGATTAGCAGATACAAACTACTGTATATTAAATAGATAAACAAGGTCTTACTGTATAGCACAGGGAACTGTATTCAATATCTTGTAATAAACTATAATGGAAAAGAATCTGAAAAGGTATACACATATAAAACTGTATAACTTTGCTATACATCAGAAACTAACACGATGTAAATTAACTACTTTTCAAAGAAAAGAAACATTTTCTGATGTGTTTGGGTTTTTTTTTCATTAAATGTGTTGCTACAAAATATTCCTTGGTGTGTGTGTGTGTGTTATAGGTTTCATTCTGTTTCAAATCTCACTCAGGATTATTTTTCAGATACATTATGTAGCTATGTTGCTTTTAACTACTGTATAATATGCCCATTCTTCACATTGTATATATTTACTCTCCCAGTGATGGTCACTCAGCTTGCCTAGAATTCCCTGACACCACAAATAATGCTGCAAAGAACATCCTCGTATCATTCCTTTAGGCTTATGCCCAGGAGTGGAAGCCCTTGGCCACCCTGCACGGAGACTATCAGCACCATACCTGTATCCCCTCGACCTCCCCAGCACTCACACAGGCAGGCCTCCCCAGCTGCCCAGTGCCAGCATCTGCATATCTTTGCCTGTGGGCTTTCTCAGCAGACCTCAACCAATGCCTAATGACAGTTATATAAAAATACTCCAGGGCTTCCCTGGTGGTGCAGTGGTTGAGAGTCCTCCTGCCGATGGAGGGGACGCAGGTTCGTACCCCGGTCCGGGAAGATCCCACATGACGCAGAGCGGCTGGGCCCGTGAGCCATGGCCGCTGAGCCTGCGCATCCGGAGCCTGTGCTCCGCAACGGGAGAGGCCACAACAGTGAGAGGCCCGCGTACCGCAAAAAAAAAAAAAAAAAAAAAAATACTCCAGCTCTTTCACCCCTTGGGGGGGCGGGGGGGGGCAAACTGTGAGGGTCTTACTCTACATTGGCTCCTAGACTCCCCCAGATAAACTCCATTAACACACAGTAGTAAATTGCTTGAAAACAGGTCCTTTATTGAGTGCCTGTCCTTCTCTACCTCACTTCTCTGCACCCCTATAAGGGTTTCGTGTCACCTCCCAAATAAACCACTTCCCTTCCAGTCCTTATTTTGGGGTATGTTTTGAGGAGAACTCAAAACACAGGGGTGTGTTTATTTACCTTACCAACAGAATGACTCTACAAATCTCACTCCCAACAGCAGTGGTAAGGGCGGTACCCACATTCCACATCCTCCCTGACACTGGCTCTATCCAGCCTTCTCAATTGTGCCCATTGAATTGGCTTAAGTGATATCTCATTGTTATTTTAATTTTCATTTCTCTGATTTCAGGGAATTCCCTGGCGGTCCAGTGGTTAGGACTCCGCGCATCCAATGCCGGGGGCCCGGGTTCGATCCCTGGTTGGGGAACTAAGATCCCACAAGATTGCACGGCACCGCCAGAAATAAGTTTTTCTCTGATTTCAAATCATTGTGAACTTTTCCTTATTTGTCTGTTTCCATCTTCACTTTCTGCAACAAAGATTAATGGTAACAGCTAACACTAAATCGTTCACGTATATCCCTAGAGGCCATATTCCAGCAGCTCTATATGTATATTAACTCATTAAATCCTGGTGCCAATCCTAGGTTTTACTCTTATCACCATCCGCATTTTGAAGATAAACCAAAACCCAATTAAGTAACTTTCCCAAGGTCATATAGCTAGTAAGTCATGGAGCCTGAGTTAAAACCCACCAGACTCAGGCTCAGATGCTGTGTTCTTAACTCTCTTACCCTGCTGCCTTCCCTGATTCAACATTTTAAGAACCTTTCCCTCTTCTGTTCTATGGAGTTTCCTTTGAGCCTGCTTCCCCTTCCAAGCAAATGAATAATGTAGGGATTGAGTCCTAGAATTGGGTGGGGAGTCCATTACTTGGGACACTGTAAACTGAGCCTCTTCAGCGGTACAATACAAAGCATACTCGGTTAGCACAGTCATTACAAAGTGAAATATTCTACTTAATTAACTACTCTAGTCAACTGAGGAGTATATGGCTACCATACTAAGACGCATTAATAAAAAGTGGTACCCTAAAACGTTAAGATCTGTACTAGGTTTCTCTCACTGCGGTAAACATTACCACTAACTTAACAGCTCATAGCATACGAATGTATCAGCCCACCCTTTCTTCAGCCAGTTCCCATGAGCTCAACTTCTTCCTCTGCTCTGGGTCTCAGAAGGCTGGCCCAAGCACGCATCTGCAGCTCCCTATCTGGAAGGAGAATTTGCCTCCACACTCACTCCTGTTGTTGGCACAATTCTGTTCCTCGTAGCAGCAGGGCTGAATTTCCCATTCGCTCACTGGCTGTCAGCCGGGAGTCCCCCGAGCCACTTAAGGCCACCTGCATAACCCATCACGCCATGACCTCCATCTTCAGACCAGCAACAATGTGTCTAGTCCCCTTCATGCTTCTCATCTCTGACTTCTCCTTCTGCTGCATCCCTTCTGCCTCCAGTCAGAGAAAGTTCTCTGCTTTTAAGGGCTGGTATGGTTGGATTGGGCCTACCTCAAAAATCCAGCATAAACTCCCAATTTTAAGATCTATAACTTTAATTATATTTACAAAGTCCCTTTGCTCTGTCATATAACGTATTCATAGGTTCCAGGGATCAAAGCATGGACATCTTTGGGGGAGGGAGTTGTTATTGTTGACCAAAAGATCCTCGTAGGAACCTGGGGTACCATTCCAAATTTCAATGGGAGTAATAACAATACCTACTTTTATAGGTTGATCATGAGAATTAAATGAGTTAATATTTGTAAAGTGCTTAAAACAGTGTCTGGAAAGTGCTATATAAGTGCTTGTTGAATAAATGAATGAATGAATGAAGTCCTGACTGTACTTGAAAGATTGGAAGTATAGGTGATACAGCTGAATGTTGTTACCTACTGGTAAAAATGGAAGTTATTGGTGGGTGGGAGGGTGGAAAGAGAGGAGTTAGAGAAAATCCCTGATAGCAATTTTGTTCAGTTGTCATTTGTAACAGGCAATGGTACCCATTATCTAGGATATTCTGGTTATTTGAAAGGTGCCTGAGAAAGTATCAATAAAAATGTGAATATGGTTGCTTACATAACTAATTTATTTTAACGCCCAGCTAGTCAACAAATCCCTCCTCTGGCATGGTCTTGGCAGTAGATAACCCCATGTGTGGCAGCACACACCATGATGTTTTTACAGAGCCCCTACGCCCTTGCCATGGTATCCGTAGAAACACAGATTTCCTGGGAACAGACCATCATCCCAGAAGGTGAGAGGCAAATACAGGCTTTTTCCTACACTTGATGACACTTCTTAATCCCCATATTCCCGTTACTCTTTACACAGTCCCTTTTCCTATACCCAGGATAGGACTCATGAACAGAGAGACCCCTTGTACTAATAAAACACTTGGGTACTCTCCAATTTCAAAGTGCTTCCATCAACTAAAGAAGCAGCATGATACAATGGGTTTGAATATTGACTATGCCATTTACCGTCTATTTGATTTTGGAAAACTTCTTTATCCTATATGCAAAATGGGGTTAGTAATAACTGTTTTCAGTTGCTGTTGGAATGACGGCCAATGTAATTGAAGTACCTAGTGGTCCCTGGCACATGAAAAACACTCGACAAATAGCTATTATTACCACATATTATTTCTAGGGATACCAGAAAAAATATGACAACAGGCAAATTTCAATTTCAGATAAATAACAAATAATTTTTATGTGTATTTTAGTATATTGCATGGGGTGTACTTATATTAACTTTATTTTTATTTGCTAGATCTGACAACCTTAATTATTTCATTTGATTTTTAAGACAACCATTGAAGTAGATCTTATTCACATTTTACAGGTAAGGAAGCACACTCAGAAAAAAAATAAGTGATGTGAAACCATCATAAACATATTAAGTAGTAGAACCTGTTCTATTTTGTTTTTAACAGAGGTTTGGGGTCTGTTTGCTTGTTTTTTCTCAAAAAAGGATGCTCTTTCGTGCTTATTACTTTCCTCTCTCTTTACCCTCATCTCACCTGCAAAGTGCTTACCACAGCTCCATAGATGCTCCACGCATGGGCTGTTTACGTGAACAGAGAATAAGGGGTGGCATGGGATTGCTGTGTTATCCTGAAGTACACTCCAAACAGGAGAACTGCCTTTCAACACAAGGGTTGAGACGAGGTGGATTAAAAAGAAAGATAGATTTTAATTCTATTATTACTTAATATTAACACAGTACATGGTGATTTTCAGGCAATACCTAGTAAGGGTCTACTGTGTTTACCAAGCAGTGAGCTCGCTCAGTGTAGGTGTGAATTCAGGGCCAGGAAGATACCATAGGTACCCCATTAAGATCCACAAGGTCAGGAACCAGGATTTTTTGTATCTTATCAATGTATATCCTCCACCTGCCTCACTTTAGCTGTGTCTTGTTCCCCATAGCTTATCAGCATCTTCAACAAAGAGTGACTGAAAGAGATAAAGTTCAGACTAAGTACTGAAGGCTAGCACATCATTCCAGCTGAGGTTTAGGTTGTCTGTGAGATTTTGCTAAGCCAGGTCAGAGTTAGATAACCGTCAAGAGTTGACCTTATCAATTACGGTATTAGAGGAGGTGGGAGAAGAACTTTAAAGTCAGCTTTGAATTACCTTCTTTTGAGGGCACACCGATTTAAAAACATCCACCACAGATGTAGAGGTCAAGAGGGATAAATCTCTTGATCCCCATGGTAGGGAAGCTCCAGAAGTAGTGTGATCTCCATGAAGTATCCTGCCCTAGATTTTTTAAGGTCTCTTGAGATGAACTTTGATTTCTTATTTCTGCCAGCACACCGAAGACTTTTTTTCTATTGTAAGTATATGCTCAGAAAAAATTTAACACACTAGCACTTATGTATAGTGTTGATTTGAGTGGTTGAAACAGGAACTCACCCATAGAGAACAGAGTCCTGTGGGCCTTCAAATTACCACTGTGCCCAGGAGGCTGACACTTCTCTCTCTGGAGTGCATTTTGCTGACCTTTTCACAACTGTTCCCATTGCCTCTTTTTACTCTTTTCTGTCTATTTTACCTTTTATTTTCATCAATTTACTTGGAGTGGTAGAGAGGCTGAACTTGGGGTATGATTTTTAATCTGCATGAAAAATTCCTTTTCCCCTTTCCATATTTATGAGAGTCTGACTTGGCATCTCCGAGAAGGAAATCACTATAAAGTGTGGGAAATGCTTACGGCAGCCTTAAGAGTGCCAAGCCAACTGAACTGGGCCAAAAAAATTCTGCTTGTTGACAACACCTGTTAGCTCATGTCTACACACCTAGACTGGAAATAGCCACCGTGAAATTTCAATTGTTTACCCTGCAATAAATCTGCAAATTGCTTAGCTCAACAACGAGAGTTTCCTTAAAGCAGTATTTCTCAAACTGTGGGCCATGGACCACTTGCATCGGATCCACCTGAGGTTCTTATAGAAAAGGCCCATTTCTGGGCCCCCCTGCAGACCTCTTACTGAATCAGAATCTGCAACTGACAACAATGAGTCTTTAAAACCTTCCCTTAGGGTATGTACAAATGTGATCCAAACTGAAGTGTATCAATTTCCTCAATTGATTGGCTGATATGGTGTAACTAACAGCCTGCGACTTCATCACTTCCCCGCATCCTCTGGCCCACGCACCTGGGTCCAGGGAGCCAAATAGTGACCACGTGTGAGAGGAACACTGGGCAGCACTTAGGACCCAGGCTGCGTAAGGCTGGCTGGCTGTCATAGCACCAATGTGTGTGGTTCTGTGGCTTCTCTGTAATGGGTTCAGTGCCTGTGGGACCCTCTGACTGAGACAGACGCCATTTGCTTTACACCTGAGGAGGGAGACACAAATGCATCATTCCACACACAAACAACAAGAATTACAGCAAACTTATTTTAAAAAGTAACTTAACCGTGAATATATACGCTAATTCATTGAAACTACAAATTGAATATCCTGTGGTTTTTCTATTAACTTTCAATCCCTCCTCATTGGGAATCAGTGAGATCATTAGAGATGGTCAAAGGAATTATCTTTTTCCTGGTCTGGTCTGAGTTTCTTTCCTTTGCCAGGCACCTACCTGCACGATGCCCCGATCCTCTTCTATCTTAGGCTGGTCTTGTTGGAATGGTCATTTCCTCGTTAGATGACATTTAATGCCAGCATCCCAACATTTCCAGGCTTCCTACAATAGCTCAAAGTCTGGCTCTTATATACGGCAACTGCTCAGTTGAATTTCTGTGCTCTGTCTCACTCCCTAATTATACAGAATTAAAGTGGTTCCCTCAGGGTCCCGATCTCTCTGAAAAATGTCTGTCCCCAGAGGAAAATGCACAGTTCCCAGTGTGCCCCTCGGCTGTGATCCTCCTATGGGTTGCCTGTCCCTGGCTCAAGATGGCTGCGTGTCCCCTCAGTCTGGCAGGTGAGAAGACTTCTAAATTGAGCTTCTGTCCCCTCCCCTGGAAAAATTCCCTATCTACACAAAAACCCTTCCATTGTACCGTATTTCCTGTGCCCAAACACTCTCAAAGGCACTTGAGGTGTTCCTGCCTCTATCGTGTGGGCTATACTAACCGAGGCCCACGTAAGCCTCCCAACCTGTCTGCAGGTGGGAGGGAAAGTGAACGTTCCCTTCCCAAGGGGCACAGGCTTTCTGTAGAGCTCCCAGACTAGACAGGTACGAGGGAATTGGGAGAAGCAGGAGTATATGGGAAGCTTCTTTGTCTAGTGGGGGTTCTTCCTTCACAGAGCAGCCCAGGGGGTAAGGCACAGGGTCTCGCGTTACGTCCAGAGGAGGTCCTGCTCCTTTATCCTGCGTGCGTGATGAAGAACTCACCATCTGGGGTATAAGTAACAGAAGCGTTGGATGCCTAAGGAAGAAGCAAAAATGTAGAAGGAGGTGCCTCTCCCCTCCTCTCTCGAGAATGAGGACAGTAAGTGACCACACAGCTTCAAATAGAGATAATCGTGTGGGTGGGAAGAACTCGAATTTTCATCAGAAATTAAGCCATGGTTGTAATCAGGTGATAAAAATAATGTAATGAATAGAAACATGGACTCTTACTGGGTACATTGTTAGTATTGATGGGTTTTACAGTGAAGTCCTCCAAAACAGGAAGTTGAATTTTGAAACTGTTCTTGGATTTTGTTCAAATTCCATTTTCAAAAGGATGAGGTGCTAGCTAGAATTTTTTAATCACTCCAGAAAGCTTGTCGTTCTCAAAAATGGTCTATTCCTAAAGTGCAACATTTTATAATGAAGGGTGATAAAGAGCTGTAATTGCATGGAATGAGAATTTTCTAGTCGATTTGGGCAGAAAAACTGAATCAAGTTGGAAAATCTGTGCTGCAAATCTTTGATCCTCCAACTAAATAAAGCAGCAGTAGAGACATTTACATTTTTTCTGTTTCTTGATTTTTCCTAGAATTATTTTGATGATACTACATAGACCTGAATTATCAAAATAGAAACTTGATTTACTGGAATAACCTTCCTCATGGGAAGAACAAAAGTATTATCCCTGTGATTTTTTGTTTTTAATGGATTTAACTGCAGAAACCTCAGCCTCCCTCTAAGCAGGAAACAGAGACATACATCAGTGAGACAATGGATCCAAGATATTCATTTATTCATTCAGTGGATATTTATTTGACCAGGAGCTGGGCTAGCCAACGCATGTAATGGATATCCCTTTTCTTTAGTCTTTTGGATCAAACACCCATACAAGCTTGCAGAAACATTTCCAAAGATGAAGATGTTTGTAAAGTAAAATTAGGTTTCCCTTCCATCTCATCCCAAATGGGTATTAATAACACTTTGTTAATCCCACTAACAATGTCAAATGATTCCTTCTACACTTTCTTTATTTAAATAATCATATGTGTGTATATTTATCATTTTATTTATACTTACATATTATAAGTTATAATAGGTATATACACAAAAATACTATTCTGTAACTCTTTTCACTTTATTATATACTGAATTATGTCTAAGACAAGAAACAGAGATACGCCTTTTTATTTTACTTTACTACATAGTATTCTATAGACTAAAATTCCACCTTTTAAAAATTCAGTCATTACCATATTCACAGACCTTCAGTTTTTTTCTAGCTTTTGTAAATAAGAAAATTGTCATAATAAACATTCTTTAATGTAAACATTGATACATAAGTTTTTTTCTGTTAAATATATTCTCAAAGACATACATTGCTATGTTAAAAATATAGGCATTTTCAACTTTAATAAAAATGCCAGATAATTCTTGTACAAATTATGGTAATTTACAATCTCACCAACAATGCATATGAGTTCCTCATATCCTAGCCAGCATTTGATATTATCATTTTTAATTTTGGAATCTAATGGTTAAATATGGTAGCTCATTTTTGTTTTAATTTGCATTTCCCAGATGACAAAGCTTCATCTATTTATTGGACCTTTTCCCTTTCTTTTCTGTGGACTGCCTGTTGATATCCTTAGGCCATTTTTCTACTGGATTGTTTATAACTTGCTTGTACATTTGCTAGAAGCTCTTTGAAATATAATCCTCTGCTATGTTTATTGCAAACATTTTTTTCCCAGCCTATTTGATTGTTTGACTATTAACTTTTTTAATGTTTTCTTTTGCCATACTGAAGCTTTTAATTTCCATGTAAAACATTCTGTCAAATTTTATAATTTTTTTCTAAGAAGTTTACCCCCAAGACAATCTCCACCCCAAAAATACACAGATATTCTCTGCATTTTGTAGTCTTTACAGCTGTGGGTTCCTATGACATCTTTTGGAACCAGGCTCCGGTTTGGGGGTTTTCCCCCCCAAAATCTTTTCTACATACTGTATATACTCCCTTGCTATGTTCCGTTCTCTAAGTCACTCTGGATTTTGTGTGGAGAAGGGGTTGTTTCTTTTCCCTGTGTTTTCGTTTTGTCTTTGGTTTGCAGACGATGTGTTCTGTCAAAGAAGAAAACAATATAGGAATATTCCTGGCAGGGCACTTTCATTTTATAAAAGGGCTGGAGAAAGAAAGCGCATAGCGCAGGGGAGGTAAGTACATGACCCAGGGCCCCAGCACGTGTCCCCTTCTGGCACACAGGCTTACTCCCACACATCAAAACTTTACAGCATTCCCATACACCCTGCGTGTGGCCCTTAAATCCTTTCCAATTAAGCACTGGCCACAGATGGCATTTCTCAAAGATGACTACAACTATATCTCCCATCCCACATGCTTTCTAGAATCTTGTTGCTCCCCCACCAGAGGGGGAATCTAATTCCCCTCTTCTTGAGCCTGGGCAGATTTGTGACTCACTTGTAACCAACAGGACGTAGCAGATGCAACTCTGCTGGCCTTCCAATGCTGAGTCATAAAAGATGATGCAGCTTCTGCCTTCTTAGCTGAAATACTCCCTCTTGAAGGTGGAATACACTTCCTTGACATCTTCAATCATTCAATTACCCTGAGGCCACCATGCAGTGAGGAAGGCTTGCAGAGAGACCATATATATATAAAAAGAGAGAGATGCTCCGTCCGTCCCCAGCTGCTCCAGACCTCCGCTGCCTCAGCCACTGTCTGACTGACCCACGTGGGAGACCCTGAGCCAGAACCACCCAGCTGAGCCCTTCCTGAATGCCTGCCCTTACAGACACCATGAGTCATAATAAAGTGTTTACTGTTGTCTTAAGTCACTAGATGTTGGGATGGTTTGATACACAGCCATAAATAATTAGAATGGCACACTACATAGTGACAACCCAGGGAATGGAGAAGTCCATAATTTGAAATCTATTAACCACCCCTTTGCCTAATTATAGGTGAAATTTTAGGCATCTATAAGCAAGATATTTTTAAACAGAGAGGTTTTACATGTTCCTTAAATCACTCGGTGATTTTTTTAACTCTTAGGTATAACGCTGGCTCTGCTCCCGTTCCAGAAAAGTATTCCCTACCTTACCACCATGCTTCCTCCTCCACCAAAAAAAAAAAAGCATAAGAAAACTGTAGGGAAAGGATCTAGAACTGAGTACTGGGGCAGCATGGAACAGCCTACAGTCTTCTGGTTCATATCAGCCCCTCACTCCATGTGCCCAGGCGAAAATCCCTTCAGCAAGAGTCTGGTGATTGTCTGTGCTATGTAAGCTCCCTCAAAAGTTTGAAGGAGAGTTAATATCTTCATACGTCTTATGATCTTAGAGACATTCAAAACAGTGATTGCATCCATGCTTCATCTTAGTTTTTATTTCTTGGTTCCCACTTGCCTCTCTCCCCTCCTTCCCCCACATAACCCCATCTCCAAGGTAACCCATGTTAGCCACTTACATGAACCCATGTATCCTGCCATATTTTTATCTGTGCTCAATTAATGCTACACAGACACAGGGGCATACACGTACATTACCGTATAGAAAGCTAATGCTTGTAGACCTGTTAACCACATAAGCTGTGTTAACTGCCACACAGCTGACAGCCAGCTGCACCTCCATGCCTTCTTTTCTTTCTCCCCATTTACACCCAGACCCCATTCCCACGGCTTTTCTCTCCCTTCCCACAGAGCTTGCTTCAAGTCACATCATTTGGAGCCAGGACATTGCTACTTATGTTTCCATCTCTCCATCCCTCTTTCTTTCCTTCCGTTCTTCTCAAGGAATTCAGGCAGTCAAACAGGTAAAGGTTGGACACGTGCAAGAACTCGAGAGGAATGGTTGGAAAAGGCCCTTGTCCTTCTTGATTTGGAGCAGAGACAGCGCCTCACTGGATGGGTCAGCGCCTGCTAAACTCTCCCTTCAGTAAGTGCATTGCTGCTGCTTCCGTGTCCGCTAAACATTCCAGAAAGCAAGTTGGAAAAACACTATTAGTTTTCCAGCTATCATTGTCCTGTTGTCACCATAGCGACAGATGTTTTGTGAAATCAGCTGCTTTATTGTGAAAACAGCATAAGTTGAAAACCGGCCTTGGGGAAGTTGCAAAAAACATGAGATTCAATTCTGATATATTATCTTGTGGATTTTCTTTTCTATATTAGCTTTTCTTTGAAACATACTTTATTGCAAGACAATAATATAAAATAAAATGTCAAAGGGTCATCTTTTGAATTCCTTCAAGGGTCATCTTTTGAATTCCTTCAATTCCTCAATTACAATAGTATAAGAACAGGTCTTGGTGGGAGCCTTGAAAGCAAAATCAAATCTGTGCAAATCCAAAGAACTTCAGAGCAGCCAAAGAAACCATAAAGGCTAATGTGTTGTGCACTGAATGCTGGCTGAGGTGAGTTTTGTAAGGCCAACTGGCCCGAGGCAGGGGAACACAATCAGATTCACAGGTTGCATCAGACCGAATTCTCTGGACCACCCAGTTCCAGAAACTGCCCTGGAGACATTCCGGACCACCCAGTTCCAGGAGCTGACCTGGGGACTTTGAACCCAGCCCAGCCTTCCCGCCTTTCGAGGGGCGGGACCAACGGTCCCCCAGGATACCCGAAAAGACCACCAAATAAGGAATACCCTGCGCCCTCCCAGATTCACCACACCCAACCCTCGCCCGGGTGCGACTTCTCTGGCCCCTTTCTCTCGGACCAGTGAACCTCGCCCGGGAGCGCTCCCTGATAAAGCTCACTTGAAGCTTTCCTCTGTTTCGTGGTGCCGTTTGTTAAGATCCGACCTTACAATTTTATTCTTCTGAACATTAAATTCTATTTCTGGACCAAAATTAGAAATGAAAACACATACTTTGGAATCTGACACCTTTCAGTTAACTAATTAGAGCCCTGATTCATCATAAATGAGACCATTCAGAATCCAAATGCCTGCTGATAAGTCAAACTAAATAATGGTACAATTAGCTTTTAATCCCCGAAAAGATACATACATATCCAGGATAGAATAATACAATAGGATGAAAAGACAGGAGTAAGCAATTCATGTTATCATTGCCGGCTTGTGCCAACAGTGAATTCAGGAGGCATGTTACCTAGAGAGCCTGTTTCTGCAAGTGGCTGAGGTGTGTTATTCACTGAATAAGCCGTCAAGGTCAGAGGGACTTTGAAGTCGATTTGATTTATAAGACGTGAAAAATTCCTGCCCTTTTGCATGAAATTACCCAGGAAGGAGTCAGGCATAAGACAAAGAAGTTTATGTCATCTGGAAACCCTAGGAATTAGAATAAAATGATTCGATGGTAGGGTAGACACAAGTGTAGTTTCAGTATCCAGTCACGTTGTTTCAACCACAAATTAGAATTTAGGTATATTGCAAAGACAAACTTATGAACTTCTTAAAATATTATGGATAGCAAGTGGAGTACGCATACCAACGAGCAGCCTGTTTCCTTGATGCTAAATATCATCATATATGGTCATTCATAGAGACAAAATTTTAAAGTCGGAAATTAAAAAATTGTGAAAACCAAAGACTGAGATCTAATGAACTTTGAGGAAAAGCATGACTACATTTATGTATTTATGATTCCAAATCTGACTGAGGAGGCTTTCTGGGAATATAAGGCACTAGTACCAAAAACCTGGGTTCAAGTCTTGAATCTGCTTCTTACTAGCTATGTGATTCAGATAAATTCCTTAACCTCTAAACTTCAGTTTTTATCTGTAATATCCACCTCAAATGTGTTATGAGGATTAAGTGGGAGAATGCATGAAAAAAGCTTATTTCAACTCCTGGGACACAGAACTATTATTATTGCTATTGTTGGCATCCAGCTGTGCAATGCACTCAACAATTTTAACAGCTTCTTTCAAATCTTAGGAGTTTGTAGATTATAACCAATATACATTTTAAACCTAACATTATTAGTGTTTGTTTTGAACCAGTATAAAAAATATATCCATTGCACTTCATATTGACGCCAAACAAGGCCTGAAATCTATATATTTCATCATCTGATATTTCTGGCCAGGATTAGAAATTGTTGTAGAAAACACTTAAGTTAAATCTGAAAAGAGTTTCCATAGAGAGTCTGCGGTAATTTGAGAGATATCAGAATAAAATAGCTGAAGAAGTAATGAGAAGAAACGAAATTGGAAATACACCCATGTGCATAAAATACTTATTTGCATGATAAATATTGGCCCTACATTTGCAGTATCACATTGAAAGAAAATAAATGTCAATTTATTTGGAAACTAAGTTGCATAGGATTTAGATCAACAAGTTAATGTCATCCGTAAATGCTCCTTCATCAATCTGAAGCAAAGGAAAAGTAATTGGGAAATAGTGAAGAATTATACAATTATATTACATTTGTTTAATCTAGTGAAATTGACAGATAACTGTTTACCTCTGAAACTGGTTTCTGAGAAATGAAAAGAACACAGGGACCATGTAGAAAAATCAAATTAGCTATGGTTAATAGCTTTTCAAAAGGCAGGGTACTTTCATTCAGAAAGTTCAGTTACTTCTATCCTGAGGCTAATTATTTCAGAACCACAATTTGCAGTATCTGAAGTAACACGGAAACCAAGCAGGACTCTGCGGGATGTCCTGGGTAACAAAACCCCTCTGTTTCCCGCATTTCTAGTTTGTAGAAAAAAGCTTTAGTCTCCTAGGTGTTCCCTGAGTTCCAAAGAGCAGACTCAAACAGTTACTAATTAGGGAAGTGAGGGAATGCAGAAACAAAGGAAAAGCAGTTAAGCAAGAAAAGTAATGACAATAGTTCGGCAATAAAACAGAATCCTAGTTCCTCCACAAGGGATATATTAACAATCTGACACTTGTCTTTGAGTGCTTCTGCAGGAACTAAGACCCCCACCCAGGTGGAGGATGGTGACTACATGACCCCAGACTGGTTGGAACCAGAAGGTTGATGATTAATATTCCGGAAACACCACCCTGTTACCTCACTACCGACTAACCAGAAGAAAGCTGTGCATGCTGCAGCTCTCACCCTAGATGTTGCCTTTAAAAACCCTTCCCTGGGGGACTTTCCTGGTGGTCCAGTGGTTGAGAATCTGCCTTCCAATGCAGGGGGTGTGGGTTTGATCCCTGGTGGGGGAACTAAGATCCCACATGCCCTGGAGCAACTAAGTTCACACACCGCAACTAGTGAGCCCACATGCCACAACTACAGAGCCCACGTGCTCTGGAGCCTGTGCACCACAACTAGAGAGAAGACCACATGCCACAATGAAATATCCTGCGTGCCGCAACTAAGACCCGACACAGCCAAAAATAAATAAATAAATACACAAATTTTAAAAAAATAAAAATAAAAACAAAAAAATAAAAACCCTTCCCTCAAAGCCACTGCGGAGTTTGGGCTTTTTGTGCATGAGCTACTTGTTCTCCTTGCTGGGCCCTGCAATAAACACTGTACTTTCCTTCACCACAACCCAGTGTCAATAAATTGGCTTTGCTGCTCGGCAGGGGAACGGACCCAAGTTCAGTTTGGTAACAAAATGATTTGGAAACAATGGATCTCAGACCTTTTATTTATTTATTTTTTTTTTAGCTGCGTTGGGTCTTCATTGCTGTGCACAGGCTTTCTCTAGTTGTGGAGATCAGGGGCTACTCTTCGTTGCAGTGCACGGACTTCTCGGGACGGTGGCTTCTCTTGTTGCAGATCACGGGCTCTAGGCACGTGGGCTTCAGGAGTTGCAGCATGCGGGCTCAGTAGTGTGGCACTCAGGCTCTAGAGCGCGTGGGCTTCAGTAGTTGTGGTGCGTGGGCTCAGTAGTTGTGGCTCGTGGGCTCTAGAGCGCAGGCTCAGTAGTTGTGGCACACGAGCTTAGCTGCTCTGTGGCATGTGGGATCTTCCTCGACCAGGGCTCGAACCCATGTTGCCTGCGTTGGCAGATGGATTCTTAACCACTGCACCACCAGGGAAGTCTCTTAGACCTATTAAATACTACAATTTTCTAAAGAGTTCCCTGAAGGTCCTCTGGATCAAACCCTCCACTCATAAGAAAACATCTTTGGCATTTTCTTCTGATTTGTCACATCAGATCTTGAAAGATTGAAGAGAAGATATTCAGGGAAGAGCCTGCAGATGACGGTCTGTCTCCAGTTCTTGTTACCCAAGATGCTTCACTGCCTCCGTGGATCACCGGGCACTGACCTGGAGTGCCTCTTTGATGTGCCCAAGGACTCTTGACCACACCCTCTCAGCCACAGTTTTCTTCTCCACCACCCCAACCTGAAAAGGGCCATTTACCGTTGTTAGACCTGCGCGGTCTCCTAGGAGTTTCGACTCACCCAGGAAACAACAAGAGTCGGAAGCCGATGCAAAACGCAAGAGGTTTATTGAAGGCCGGTGCACCGGGGTTCCTTGGTCCTCACGTAGGAGGTCGAAGAAGGAACCCTTTTGGGCGCGAATATGTCAGTTTTATAGGTTCCCACTTCCCCGTATGTAAATTATAGATTTGGTTGTGTTCTCCTGCTGATTGGTCCCGGCTTAGGCTCGGACCAGAGAGGGAACTTGTCCCCAGCTGCCTGATTGGTCTTTGACAGACACCTTTTTTACATTTTGTTATCTCCCTCCTTCTCGGAAGGGGGCCGGACATCCTGGAAATTCACCCATTGTCTAAGAAGCCCCTATTGTCTGGAGAGTTCTTAATCATTAGCTGGAACAATGTCCCTCGAGTCCCACACCTTTTATTTTCCATCCTTCACACATGTTTTCTCTGTGACCTGAAAGGCAGTACAGTGTAAGGCAACCATGAAATTAAGTAATTGTCCAACTTTTTATGGTTAAGTTAAATCTGACGTCTGATGTAGGATAAAACATACTCAGACACATGTTTTGAGAAACAAGCCATGTCAACTTCTTTCTCCTCTTTCACAGACGCAAATCCTGTTCTTACCTAATCCTAGGACAAATAATTATATTTCTAATACCCTCAGGCTATAAACCCATTATACATAATCCCATTCAGAGAAAGTCTTCAAGAGTCTGGGCTGGCCCAATAGCTCCTCTAAAGCGTCTCTTCGTGTGGCTATCCTACTATTCTGCTTCAGGCTGGTACTACAATAGCTACACCCTGGAGATCCCAAACTGTAGCAGCTCCAGGATTTCTCTGGGTCCCCCAGGGCCTGTCATACCTGAGATGCCACTTCTACTCAAGTGCTGGGCTAGAACACTGGGCTGGTCTTAGTGAGTGAAGAAGCAAGGAGTGACACATCAGGCAGATTCCTGCGAACGCTGAACTTCAAGGAAAACAGATTTCCTCAAGGAAATCAGACAGAGAAGCTTGGGGAAATCATTATACAGTGCCCTGCTTTCTTCAGTTAAAATGTTTTTCATGGGAATTTAGGTATGCAGAGTACTTGCAATTGGAGTTGGGGAGGGTATGAATTCTATAGCTCACGGCATGTTTTATTCACTGACCCAAACTGTTCATTGCATTAAAGCTACATTCAGGTGTCCTAAAACTATACTTTATAGTAGGCAGAAATCTCAACCCTTCAAACTCTCTTTGCCATTTAAGCCTTTCTCTAGACTCAGTTTTAATTTCCGACCAGACCTTTTTGTCTTGAAAATGTCTCCGTTTAGAAATAAACCTTTAGAACCTCAGACCTGAGGTCTGGCCCTTTGGCCAAACAGGATATTCTTGAACATATTTGTAAGAAAGCCTTTCTAACAACACCCAAAACCCCGTGCCAAAGTGGCCTGGCTTGTTAGGGAAAATTTCTGGTAAACATCCCCCGGCATCTGGATATTCAAGCACAGAGGTTAATGACTTTGGTGACTCTTCGGTTGTTGTTCACCTTAATGGTTATGAAAGCCTGGAACATTAAGAATTAGAAAGAGCTAAATGCTTTTACCGGAAATTCAGTAAACACACAAAAGAATAACACACAGTTCCTGGAACGGCATAACAGGGGTATTTTTTTCCCAACACGGGTCTGATATCAGGTTAGCCATTTGGTGAGATGGGAGCACAGCTCCTGGGATTCTCTGATTCTTCAGCCATCCCCTGCTTACCTCCTCCTTTTCTCTCTGCCTGGTTCCTACCTCCCTGGGGAATCCCAGAGACAGAGGCAAAGGCTGCCTAATCTACCATCAGACTCTGAGGTTTGTTCACGTTCAAACCTGAGTATATTAATGAGTTTACACTAGTTAGTATATATAGTTCCATCTCAACTTGAGATCACTTGGGCCTGAATGGAAAGCTATGAAGTGTTCAAGACTAAGTGTCAATGTTTTCACTCTATTAGAAAGTCTTTGCCAATAAGAGGGAAATGCATTTAAGTTCTTTCTGGAAGCACTGGATTCTCACACCTGCATCTGTCCCTCCCCGCCCTCTAGCTCTTTGAGCCCTAAATAAGTTTCCAGCAACCCACTCTTTGTCTGGACCTTGTGACATCTCTCATTAAATAATAAAGCAAACATTCATAAAGCCCTGAAAGTTTGTAAAACTAGTAGTAACAGCAGTGTTATGGGACTTGTTCTAGCAGTGAACTTTAAGAAATCGCAAATCTAGAGAATTTCTATTTTTCATGCCTAGAAAATAGGATTAAGTTTTCTTTCAATGGATATGATAAACGAAATTGCCGTGTCATATGCACTTCAAAACATTTACTAAAAAAACTTGTTAAAATCACTTAGTTTTTTTCTCTTTTTGTCTTTAACTTCAGGAAATAAGTTGTTTTTTTGTTTTTTTTGCAGTACGCGTGCCTCTCACTGTTGTGGCCTCTCCCGTTGCGGAGCACAGGCTCCGGACGCGCAGGCTCAGTGGCCATGGCTCACGGGCCCAGCCGCTCCGCGGCATGTGGGATCTTCCCGGACCGGGGCAAGAACCCATGTCCCCTGCACCGGCAGGCGGACTCGCAACCACTGCGCCACCAGGGAAGCCCCAGGAAATAAGTTTTAACTTTCATTATAAAAACAGATTATGGGGACTTCCCTGGTGGTACAGTGGTTAGGAATCTGCCTCTCAATGCAGGGGACACGGGTTCAAGCCCTGGTCTGGGAAGATCCCACATGCCGTGGAGCAACTAAGCCTGTGCACCACAACTACTGAGCCTGTGCTCTAGGGCCTGCGAGGCACAACTACTGAAGCCTGAGCGCCTAGAGCCTGTGCTCTGCAACAGGAGAAGCCACTGCAATGAGAAGCACGCACACCGCAATGAAGAGTAGCCCCCGCTGGCTGCAGCTAGAGAAAACCCGCACGCAGCAACAAAGACCCAACGCAGCCAAAAGTAAATAAATAATAGATTATGATTATGTGAAGGAAGTGATATGACTAAAATTTAGGTGTTCTCAGAGTTTTTTTATTTGTGCAAGGCCATAATTAGATGTTCCTAATAAAGATTGTGAGTGTTTTCCACGCTGAAATTAGAGTTGTTGTGCTTTATGAGATAAAAATTTGTGGCCTTTAATTGGCCATTTATGGTTTGTAGAGCATCCAGATACGTTTTCTAGAAAAAAAAAAAAAGGAAGTAAGGAAGGGAAGAAGTGAAGGAAGGTGGAAGGGAGAGAAGATAGAAAAGAACTTGCTTCTGTCTGCAAGTAATGCATTGCCCTATCTTTACACAAAGCAGAATTAGACAGTTATCCAGGCATATTAGTTAGATCAGTTAGGAAATAAATATTGTCAGCCCTACTCAGTTGATTCTCAAATCATACAATCTGCCCTTAATTCGTAATGCAGAAAATTATCCCCAAGTCTAAGTTCCTTTTTCTCAAAATTTTTATTATACATTTTCATCAGTTCTTTTAATACATGTATGAGTCACTCCTGTTGGGAATCATTAAGAGAAGAAGGGCTCTGAGGAATGAAAGTGGGTATTCTCATATTCTGCTGAAGTATAAACTGGTACAAAATTTCTGGAGGGCAACTGAGCAGTGTCTACCAAAAGTCTTTAAAATGTTAACAATTTTGACCCAGAAATTTCATTTGTACTGCTATGATTCAACAAAATACAAAGGTTTAGCCACAAAATATTTAATATAGCATTTTTCCCTAAAAATAAAAGTATTGGCAGCCATCTCAATATCCTACAACTGGGGAATACATTGAGGAAATTGACTGTAGTGCACAAAACAGCATAATATGCAATCATGAGAAATTATAGAGCAAATGCTTAGTGTTAGAGAATGATTTTCAAAGGGTTAAAAAAAATGGATCTGTCAATGGTTTTATTTAACTCATTACTTAATGAAGAGTAAAACGTTAAAACTGGACCAAAGGGCATTTGAGAAGGTAGGCATTTATGGGCAATTTAATAAACAAAGGTTCAGATAAGAGACAGATTAGAAACAAAATTGATTAATGTCCAAGCGGACAATAAACCATAACCTTTGGGATTATCACTACCCTCCACCCCCCGCCCCGCCCCGAGTCCACCAACACAATAGAAATTATTTACGTCTCAACACAAATCTACAAGTCAACCTCTGCCCGTACAAAGTGTAAAATAGTCTATCTAGGCAATAGAAAATCAAACTTGCAAGTCCAGCAATACCCTGGAAAGACACCCACTTATCCCTTTTATCTATTTCTAAGTTTCAGATAATTTTTCTAATACTACCTCCTAGGGTTGACATGAGAACTGCACGTGTTAATACACGCAAAGCACATAGAAAAGTGCCTGGCACAGAGTAATCATTAGCGATCATCATTATCACAGATGTAATTTTGGACTTTTGCTTATTCATTAAAACAATTTACTTATAAAAGGAAAAGAGACAAAGTAAATGACAGAATAGAAGTTTTCTAATGAAACCATTTGTGATTCATTGGAAGTTGAGAAAAAAAAATCATCCTAGAATCCAGTCTTTTCTAAGAAAGGGTATTAAAACATTCTTAAGTGCTATTTCACTCTATTTGTCTTTAGAACATCGTGGGCTTGGGAGGTGGGAATCAACAACTTCTAGTGACAATATTTAAAGGTCTGAACATTTGGACCAAGAATGAGACAAACCAGGCAGTGGGAGGTAGGATGGGGGAGAGCTTTTTAGAATGCACATTATAAGCAGCAAAGTAAATGAATTTGAAAGCAGCTCAATGGGGGATGATGAATAAGTTTCTCCAGTTAGAAACGGTAAATAGAAATTTATTTTATAATGCCCATAATTACTCTTTTAAGATTTATAAAATGTTACTTTCACTTGCTTTATTTAATGTCACCCCAGTTATGTTGTTTTAACAACTTTACAGCATATTATAACAGCTTTCGTGGTTTCACTTGCATCCTCAATTTCCCCAACTCTGTTTTCCTATAAGGTCTTGGGTTCCTCAGTCATGAATTCTTCATCACACAATTTCAAGGATCTTCATGGTTTGGCAAGTCTCATTTGTACTTCAGGGTCTGTGCAAGAGATCATACCCTTAAAGACTCTATTTCCCAGTTGCAGTTATAAACATTAGTTGCAAAAAATAATCCTCATGGAGGGTTGGCTAAAGGTTAGAAAAGCTATTTACTCTAATTGCTCTGATGTTAGCAAAATAGACTCCTAAGAATCTGATCAGAGTTTTGGACCTCCTGCCTAGAAAAAAATGCAAGTATGTCCACCCATACAACATTTTGTATATGATTCCAGGAGGGTTATTGAGCCACTGAAATCCCTCTATGGATCAGTTGAGCCTATATAAAGACCTGCTGTTTTAATTTTGTTTGTTTAATCTTTTATTATAGAAAATTTCAAACATTCACAAGAGTAGAAAATAATAGAGTAGTATAATGAACCTCCTTATACACGTCACCCAATCCCAACAGCTATTCCTCCCAAGCCGATTCTGTGGTCCTTCTCTCTTAATCTGTCTTTAAATCAATCTAAGCCATCAGATAACCATACATTCAAGATACACTATTGGCCCCTTCACTGTTTTCACCATACGACCATTAGGCATGATTATAACTTAGAATATCCTGATGAATATTCAAAGTGACCTCGAGGGAAAAATTTGCTTTTGTACTTCTTTCAAATTCATTCTGAGGAAGTTATCCATGCCATACCACCCCACCCCTCCCCAGAGATCATTACGAGGACAATCTGCACTTTTCTTAAGCTACTCCTTTGGGATATTTTGTGAATACTATGAAATCTGTAAAGTTCTTTGGTAGGCAATTTAAGTATCGGTTGCAATTGTGAGTGCCACTTCTTTTTTCATTATATTAAAATTCATTTCGGGCTTCCCTGGTGGCGCAGTGGTTGAGAGTCCGCCTGCCAATGCAGGGGACGTGGGTTCGTGTCCCGGTGCGGGAAGATCCCACATGCTGCGGAGCGGCTGGGCCCGTGAGCCATGGCCACTGAGCCTGCGCGTCCGGAGCCTGTGCTCCGCAACGGGAGAGGCCACAGCAGTAAGAGGCCCACATACCGCAAAAAAAAAAAAAAAAAAAAAAAAAAAAAATTCATTTCTGGCAACCTTTAAAATTCATTTAAAAGTTGATTTTTGGTGTGATTATCCTGTATCCCACCATTTCATTGAACTTTAAAATTAATTCCCAGAATTTTTCTGTCAAGCCTTTGAGTTGTCTATGTACAAAAATGTATGATAAGTGTGTGATAAGGTCATCCAGAAATAATAATGTTGAGACTTCTTTTCTAATTATTAATCCAGTTTCAGATCTCATAACATTGACCTGAAATTCCAGAGTATTAATTAAATAATAATTTTGGTAAAGGATCATCTATGGGTTTTTTTTTTATTTTAAAGAGAATGTTTTTGAATTTCACTATTGAATTAGGCTCTAGTTTGTTGATTTTACATTGATATGCTTTGTCACATTAAAAAATGTGTCTTCCGGGCTTCCCTGGTGGCGCAGTGGTTGAGAGTTTGCCTGCCAATGCAGGGGACACGGTACGTGTCCCGGTCCGGGAAGATCCCACATGCCGCGGAGCGGCTGGGCCCGTGAGCCATGGCCACTGAGCCTGCGCGTCCGGAGCCTGTGCTCCGCAACGGGAGAGGCCGGGGTGGGATAGAAAAGGAGCATCTGGTAGAAATGGGGAAAACTGGAGAATGATTATCTTTGATACTCAGTACACCTTCAACTATCACAGGATACAGACCTATAATCCCTGGATTTGAGACTGGATAATCAATATCTTTACCTTACTTTAGATCTTACTGCAAACTCTCTGTTTATAGTGTTTTAGTCTCCAAACTAGTGGAGACAAATAACTAACAAAGCATTATATGTTCTGCAGAAGACAAGCTACATTAACAAGGATTCCAGCTACTCAGAGTATCACACGGATATTTCTCAACATTCCTTTCCGTACTATACACTCAGAGGGGCTCTGTCATAATCTCATAGTTCTCCGTTGGTTTGGTGAGTCATGTAGACCATTCATGCAAGTTGATCACTTTGGCATCTAGAGGACCCATTTTTTCAGGGATCCACTAGGAAAACCTCAGAACCCCACCCCCTCCCCATGATCTGTCCAGGGTTTACAATACAAGAGTATGTCCCTTCACCTAAGGCCAAATCTTCTACATGTGCCCCATAACCCATTCCTCAACTAGTATCTCAACTAGTGAGAATCCCATCACTTCTCTCTCCTATGTCTTCAACCTCTACCTCTCTACTCTGTGTTTTCTCACTAAAAACAAAGAAGAAAATCAAAAAATTTCATCCCCATCTATTTCCCTCTTTCCCTCCTCCTTTGCACAACCAAATTTCTCAAAATGGTGCCCATTTTCATCACATCTGTGGTCTCATCTCCTGGACGATCCTCCACCTGCTCTGCTGTGACTGCTGCCCCACCAGTCCTCCAAAGACAGGAGCTCACTCAAGCTCAACCATGTTGCTAAACCCCAAGGACATTTTCAGACTGCACCTTTTATGTCATTTCAGCTGTGATCAGTCTCTCAGCCACATCCCACATGACCCTCTCCTAACTCTCCACATTCCAATCACACTGGCTTCCTTCGTTCCTCCAAGTCTAGATTTCATACTTGCTGTCCTTCCTTGAACTAAGCCCCCTCCTTAGGAGGCTTCTCACTAACTTATGATGTTTCATGCATAACTATTTTGTTCATCTCGTAACCCCAGGGCCTAGAACACCAGAGGCATTCAATATATATTTGTCAAACAAATATTTTAAGTTAGAGCACTTCTAGCAGGAGTCGTTATTCTAGCAGTCTTTCTTTGAGCACCCTCTCTGTCCACAACTCTTCAATTTCAGCACACCCACCACCATAATTACACATGAAATTTGAGAAAAATGGTCTTTGAGCAATTGAAAAGAGAATGGCAGTTATACATGGCAGCATAAGGTCAAAACCCTAGAGCTGAAAAATTCCTAGCAGTTATCTAGGAATACAACACTCACCCCACACAAACATTATTGGTCAGCTGTGAAGAATACTGAAGTCTGAAAATGTTAACTGGATTCTGTAATGTCTAGTAGATATTGGGTGGCAGAGTTGAAAATGGATGGACCACTGAGGCTGGGTACTGGCATAGGCATTGCATTTGCAGTCATTGTGCATTTGCTTTGACTACTTTGGTTAAAAACTTGATCAAATTTCAATTCTGTATGGAAATGGAATCCCAAATATGGAATCTGCCAGGTGTCACCCACAAAACAAGAACCAGACAAGAGGTCTAAATTTGGCTTTTTGGTACCATTTGTTGCAATTGTTTCATCTCAAGATTTTGCTACTAAGCTGAGCAGCATCATTTTATCTCCAGATTTGCAGCCAGGAGCTTTCGTTCTGCTTTTGCTTCACACTGGTCTCTGTGTGACCTTAGACATATCACCACAGTGTTCCTTCACCCATTCATTCTTTCACTTGTTTGCTCACTTAACAGCCCTCTCTTGAGCACTTCATATTTGCAGGACATTGTGTTGGCTGCTATGCATGATATGAAGATGTGTGAGATGTTGTCTAGTCTTCGACAAACTTGGAAAACAAATGAGAAAGGAAAAAGCAATTTGCATATATCAGGATGTAAATAAGCATGTAATCTAAAGATCTGCAGGAAAAGAGTGAGACAGAAGAGAAGAAATCCTAAGAAAGAAGGAAAGTTACTCACTGAAATTTACTCATCTGGATGATGGTTATTTCCAAAGATTGGGTCTTGTCAGTGCTGTGACCTAAGAGTGATCAGTGAGGTTCTACAACTATGATGTAACAGAAAGAGCAGGAGACCAAGATGGAGTTTCAGGGCTGCCGCACACTTATTTTGCATCCTTTAGGCCAGTCAGCCTCATACAGCTTCAGTTTCTTCTTCTGTAAAACATGGTTAATAGAAAACTATTTTACAAGTTTGCTGTAATGTATGTAAAATGGTCTTCAAATTCTAACAAGTGCTTAGATGTATTATTTCACAGCATACGCTGCTTTCTCACAGGATATTGTTAGAACCAGCTTCCAGTCTGCTAACTACAAGTCAGGGACCACTCTTACAAGATTATCTAGGCTGAGATTCAGGAGAGTGTAAATAGTTTTTTATTTACTATCTATGTGGCCCTATATAAGGCACTAGAGTCTATGAGCCTCTGTCTCCTCATCTGTAAAATAAAAGTAACAACACTTATGCTACCAGATTCATAGAGTTGACATGAGAATCAAGAAAAGTAATCTGTTTGGAATGTCTTAAAAGGGTATATAACTGTTAAGTATTAAAGAGTGGAAAGAAATTGGCCTGTTCTTAAAATGAGAAATGTTTTACTTCTAGGTCTACTCATTTTCCCCTAAAATGCCAGCACCCTGAGATAGTACCATTAACATTTTGATGGCCATCCTTTCATGACTCTCTTTATGTCTATAAAGCCCCTCACCCACTCACATACCCACTCCCCACACACACATGTTATTTCAAATGAATGGACTTTAACACTATACGGCTCTTAAAAAACATGGTTGGGGACTTCCCTGGCGGTCCAGTGGCTAAGACTTTGCCGTTCAATGCAGGGGGTGTGGGTTCAATCCCTGGTCGGGGAGCTAAGATCCCACATGCCTAGTGGCCAAAAAACTAAAACATAAAACAGAAGCAATATTGTAACAAATTCAATAAAGACTTTAAGAATGGTCCACAGCAAACAAATCTTAAAAAAATAAAAAAAATTGGTCACCTTTTCTATGTAATTGACCCCTCCTCAATGTACCTTTCAATAGTCAACTCAAGCTGTATCTCCTCTATTGAGCCCCTCCTAAACACTGCCTCCACAAGGTAGAATTTCTCCTTAGCCCCAGGACACTGTTGATGCCTCCATCATAGTACCCAATGCTTTATGGCAATTCCTTCCTTCTTAGCTGTTACCTTCTTAAAGGCAGGGACCATGTTTTAACCCCATTTCATATCCCTGGCATTTAATACAGTACCTGATACACTGTAGATAATGAATAGATAATCAAGGAATGAACAAGGTAACAAATAGATGAATGAATGAATGAATGAATGAGTGAACTGCTACCTAGGATGTACACAAATTTTTTAATTGTTCCTTTCTAAAGTAGAAGGCAAGTCATAAAATTATTTTCATTATCTATGTCCCAATCATATGTAGTGAATTTGTTAAAGCATGTGTAATTTTAAATTATATATATATAGTCAAATCCAAAATGTAAGGCTTGGGAAACCTCAATAATATATTAACTGAAAGCAATTCCTTATGATTCTAAATCTTGTCAGGGAAGATAGTGAATCAGAGTCATTTGAGACTTCATGTGTTAAGTTTGAGAAGTTGTCCCAGTGAGATTATAATACTTATTGGTGATATCCCTGCTATTTATTCCTCTCCAGGACAAAATGGGCCAGCCCAGATTCGCTGGAGGCTTTGTAATGGAAAATAAGTGCTCAATGCTTCTAAAATTTTAACATACATGGGAATCACCTGTGAATCATGTTAAAATGCAGATTCTATTTGAATTGACCTGGGTTGGGGTCTGAGGTTCTACATGTGTCCTGGGGTTGTCCATTTTTCTTGTCTATGGACTGCCCTTTGAGAAGTAAGGCAATAAAGAATAAGAAGGGGTCATTGCTGTCAACTCCATTTCCAATGACAATATCCTGAATCTTAAATCACTATGAACTTAACCACTGCCAACTGAGACCCCAGTTATTGGACTTGTTTTATGAAAAGGAGGAATAAAGGTATGTTTTGGCAATTAGTGTAACAAATGACCTTGAAATAACTGAGCTCAGATACTTATTACTAGTTCGCTCACCCTTTTTACTTCTTGAATGGTTTCTGTGGAGAGCTAATTTAAAACCAGAAAATCTTACAAAATTTAATTTTGCAATATCCTCACCTTTGCTACCAAAGGAAATATTCCACCCAGACAAGCATATTTCCAAGATATCAAATTTAATAGAAGCCAAGTAAAAAAATATCATGTTCTACATGCAGCACAAACTCCAGAGACCATGAGCTCAACATTGGCATTCCAGCTCAGCAGAACATATAGATGAACCAACTCAGAGGGAAAATCCCCCCTGCCTAAAGTGAAAGCAAACGCTACCTAAAAAGATTGTATTGAATCCATAAATCAATTGGGGGAAAACTAACATCTGAACAGTACTGAGTCTTCTAATTCATAAACATGGTATATCTCTCCATTTATTTAAGTCTTCTTTAATTTCTCTCAGCAAAGTTTTGCGGTTTTTACTGTACCAATCTTATACATATTTTATAAAATTTATTTCTAAGTATTTCTTTTTTTTTTTTTTTTTTTGCGGTACGCGGGCCTCTCACCGCTGTGGCCTCTCCCGTTGCGGAGCACAGGCTCCGGACGTGCAGGCTCAGCGGCCACGGCTCACGGGCCCAGCCGCTCCGCGGCACGTGGGACCCTCCCGAACCGGGGCACGAACCCGCGTCCTCTGCATCGGCAGGCGGACTCCCAACCACTGTGCCACCAGGGAAGCCCCGTATTTCATGTTTTTGAATGCTATTCTAAATGACATCTTAAACTTCAGTATCTAACTGTCATTGCTAATATATTAAAGATACAATTGAATTTTGTGTATTGACCTTGTATCCTAGGACCTTGCCAAACTCACTTATTAGTTCTTCCAGCTTTTTAATAGATTCTAAATGAATTTCTAAGTATTTAATCATGTCTTCTGTGAATTAAAATCATTTTAATTATTCCTTTCCCATCTGTATTCCTTTTATTTTTTCCTTGACTATTGTACATGCTAGAACCTCTAGTACAATAATGAACAGAAATCATCATGAGAAAGGGCATCCTTATCTTATTTCTGGTCCTATGGGGAAAGCATTCAGCCTTTCACCATTAAGTATGACATTAGTGATAGCTTTTTAATAAATGTCCTTTATCTGAAAGTTCTCAGGGCTTCCCTGGTGGTTCAGTGGTTAAGACTCTGGGCTCCCAATGCAAGCGGCCCGGGTTTGATACCCGGTCAGGGAACTAGATCCCGCATGCCACGACAATGATCCCACGTGCTGCAACTAAGACTCGGCGCAGCCAAACAAATTAATAAATGTTTTTTTTAAAAAAAGAAAGTTCTCTTCTTTTCCTAGTTTACTGAGAGGTATGTTTTTTTAATAACGAAAGGGTACTGAATTTTGTCAAGTGCTTTTTCTGCATTTCTTGAAATGATCATATAGTTTTCTCCCTTATTTTGTTAACATGGTAAATTACATTGATTTTCAAATATTAAATCAACCTTTCAATTTTAATGTAAACCACACTTGGTCATACTTAATACACACACACACAGAGCTAGCTTTTATTTGCTAAGTTTTTGTTATTTTTGTGTCTGTTCATGAGAGATATTGGCCTGTAGTGGGTTTTTTCCTTGTATTTTCTGTGGTTTTGGAATCAAAGTTATGCTGGCTTCATAATATGAATTGAAAAAAAAATCCCTCTCTTCCATTATTTGGAAGAGTTTGAGTAATATTGGTATGAATTTTTCCTTAAATATTTGCTTGAATTCAATAGTGAAGCAATCTGAGCCTGGAGTCTTCTTTGTGGGAAAGTTTGAATTATGGATTTAATTTCATTAATAGATATGGCACTACACAGTTTTTTATTTTTCCTTAAGTCGGTTCTGGTAATGTAAATCTTTCAAGGAATCTGTCCATTTCATCTAAGTTTTTACATTTATTGGTATATATTTTTCAATTTTCTTTTATTATCTTTTTAATATCTATAAAATCTGTAGAGATGTTTCCTATTTCACCCATGGTGTTGGTCATTTTTGCACCTTCTTTCTATTTTCTGGGTGAGTCTGACAACAGCCTTACCAATTAACTGGGTTTTTAAACATAGAATGAGGATTTGTTGTTTTTCAAAATGTTCTCAATTGTTTCTCCATTTTCTATTTCATTCATTTCTGCTCTTGTTTTCTTATTTCCTTCTACTTACTTTGAGTTTAATTTCTTTCTCTTTTTCTAGCTTCAGGTATAAGCTTAGATCATTGATTTGAGACCTTTCTTTTTTCTACTATAACATTTAAAGCTATAAAATTCCCTCTAATCACTACTTGAGATGTACCCACAAAATTTAATATGCTTCATTTTTATTTTCATTCAGTTCCAAATAATTTATAAATGCCCTTGTAATATATCTTTTGACCCATGAATTATTTGTAAATTTGGTTTTTTGTTTCCAAATATTTAGGTATTTTCCAGATAGCTTTCTCTTATTTCTTTCTACCTCAATTCTTCAATGGTCAGAGAATATACTCTACAATATATCAGTCCTTTTAAATTTATTGAGACTTGTCCAGTCAGCTTCCCTGAACTTTGATTGCCATCTTCAACTCAGTCAGGCCACCAGTGTTTTGAAGGGGCTCCCTTCCCAGTCTGGAATTTGCCTTTGAGTGAAAGCTGAGACATTTAGGATTTGTTTCTCTTCCTCAGGGTTTCAACCTTATGCTGCCTATTGTCTAATGTCTGAAAACAGTTGTGTAATATATTGTGTCCAGTTTTCAAGTTGTTTTGGGGGGAAAGTTATGTCTGTTCATTGCTATTTCATCATGGCCAAAAGTGGAAGTTTGGAGTAGTTTTTCATGGATGACATTGTGAGACTAGGCAATGTGTTTAAAAGTCTAGATGATGAAGTATGCCACATTGTTGAGGTAAGGGGCATGCTCTCTATTTCTTGAGGAACAATCATGGCTCCACCCAGTGAGGACTGAAGGGAAGGCAGTACCATTTTGTCACCTCAATGGTTTCCACCATGGGAATGGAAGAAACACCACCACCCTGCTCAGGGCAACATTCTTCCAAAGGGGCAACAGAGGCATGCATGGCAGAGCACAGGAGTGAATGATAGAGCCTTAGACGCTGGCGTTTGGCATCTTCCTGGCAGAAGAATGGCAATAAACAGAAGCTAGGGCAGAAAATACTGGATAAGCCCTCTCAGAAGTTCTTGCAATATAGGAAGCGATGACCTGGAAAATGGCTGACTCATTTTTATAGCAGACTAGATTTCCAAACTTTCATTTTTTTTTTTCAAATGACATGTCACTTTACATTATTTATTTATTTATTTATTTTTGGCTGTGTTGGGTCTTCGTTTCTGTTTCTGTGCATGGGCTTTCTCTAGTTGCGGCGAGCGGGGGCCACTCTTCATCGCGGTGCGCGGGTCTCTCCCTGTTGCGGCCTCTCTTGTTGCGGAGCACAAGCTCCAGACGCGCAGGCTCAGTAGTTGTGGCTCACGGGCCCAGTTGCTCCGCGGCATGTGGGATCTTCCCAGACCAGGGCTCGAACCCGTGTCCCCTGCATTGGCAGGCAGATTCTCAACCACTGCGCCACCAGGGAAGCCCCCAAACTTCCATTTTCATAGCCATAGTATATTGACTTTTAAGACTAGGAAGAATGGAAAAGCTATAATTCTCAATATGTAAATATTTATTCAAAAATATTTATTGAATGTCTACGTGTACAAAGAAAAGTTCCTGTCACTGAAGGCCTCCTAGACAACCGAGGGAGAAACAGCTACATTAAGCCAATGCTTATAAGAGTATGTTCAAGGTGTAATCAGAGCACAAAGATGAAGCATTTTTTTTGCTGTTTGGGTAAAAGCCAAACCTATACAATTCAAAACAGATCTTTCATGACAACATTCCTGATTTCAAAACAGGATAGCCCAGCCAGAAGAAATCAGTCAATCTGATTTGCCCAACGAAATATAGACAATGATCTAGTCATGTTTTAGTTTTTGATGCAGTACCTTATCTTTCTCCTGTGTGAAAGACAAACCAGGGAAGGGTTTCCCAGTCTGCTCGGCACAACAATGGGGATAAAAATAGAAACTGTATTTCAATGCTCTGCTTGGTTATTCAACGACTCTGCCTCTTGATCACAAACTTTTCATAATTTCAAACTTTAGTTTTTAATAAGCAAATAGAGAATACAATCAACCTCAGAGGAAATGCAATCGAAAATTAAAACTGAAAACAAATTCATGGGTAATTATAACACATTTTAAAGAAAGCCCTAGGAAGTACAGAATTGAGCCCACTGCAAAACTTGATCAATTCAAATGGTCTGATATTAACCATTTGAAGAAAGCCATCAAGCTTTCATATAGCCATTCTCTAGGCGCTAGCCCATCTTATACATCTCACACACATCTGCTTCTTTATGGAAGCATACTAATAAAAACCCAGTAGTGAACCTGTTTGCAATGCAGATTGTTCCCTGAAAGTCACCTCTCCCCGACTCCGACAGCACGTATGAATGTGTGTTTGTATGTGTGTGTGTGTGTGTGTGTGTGTGTGTGTGTGTAGCTGGAAATGGAGGTTGTTGCTTTTATTTACTCAATATGTATGAACTATCTGCTAAATAAGTTCATCTCCATGAGATTCCAAAACACAATATTACTTCCCTCCCTAAATAATGGTTTCCATCGTATGAAAGAGCAGAGCTCAGCAGCAAAGAGAATGCATTGCTTATACCCGCAGTGGGAGCACACTGATGGAAGCTGGCAATACCCCTCAGGCAGTAAAATATGGCTCTTCTCAACTCTCATAGATCCAACTCAATTTTGCGTTGCATGTAATTGTGCTATGCCGCACAGCCTGGGCTGAATAAACCTATGATGGTCTGGAAGGTCAATGGTTTTCCAGGGAACAAGAAAATATGCTGCTAAGGACCATCTCACTAGCAATAGAATAAGCTCAAGTGCCCAACTAAATAAAAAACTTAATTAAGCTCTGAATAATGATGTTTCCATATGCAGAGACTAAGGGAAGCCTGTAGGGAGGTGAATTTTCTTCCAACGTGCCTCTAGAGGACATATATTTGAACATGCCCAAAATAGAAAAGGCAAATCTGAATCCATATGCTTTAAATAGACGAAGCTCTCGTTATATATGAAGGAAAACAGTGTTTTGGCAGTATCTTAATTACTTCTCCATTTCTTTTAGAATGTCAAGATGTTATCCATGTGAGTTCTGCAGTAACTGAATCTTTTTTGTCTTCCTTCCTTATCTTGTATTCAGCAAAGATAAACATTCTTTCAAAAATAGTAAAAAAAAAAAAATCTTTCTGTATTATGTTAAGTGAAAAACTCAGTCTCGAATGGGTATGAGTCTCGAACTCATACTCTATGATTCCATTTCTGTGACATTTTGGAAAGTCAAAAATACAGGAACAGAAAACAGATGAGTGATTGCCAGGGGTTTGGAGTGAAGGGAGGGTCTGAATAGAAAGGGGCAGCTGGAAGGTATTCTTTGGCGTATTAAAATTATTTTGTATCTTGTCTATGGTGGTCATTATAAGCATCTGTGTATGTGTAAAAACTTATAAAACTGTACACCAAAAAATGAATTTTGCAAAATTTTTAATTGGTTTAGAAATAATTTTAGTGTCTATTTTGTAGCAATACAACAATGAGATTCTCCTTGCTATAATGATGCTGAATTTTCAGCATCTCACCTACAGTCTTAATCAGCATCATTATAGCGTATTATTGTTTCAGCATCACTAGAACGTTATTACAACATTATTTTCTGTATCATTAGAGCCTTGTTATTTCAGTGCCACTTAAGCTTCTTACGCCTCTTACCTAAGTAATATAAATCAAACTAAAGTAATTGTTGGTGTGAAGCACTCTTCCCATGTTCCTGCTTTCACTTTTTTTCTCTCACTTTGAGGCCACTATTTTAAAATACACAACTAGCAAGATACATAAATAACAGGATATTTTTGTTATCTTATACCAAAAATGTATGCCTCACCACAAATTCCCTTAATTTTTTCCTTCCCTCTTCCTTCTTTAAAAGAATAACCAGAAATTGTAATAAAACAATTACTATTCACACATTTTTGAGAAGCGGTTTATCCTGTAACTGGGGTATCAATAATGCCAGGACCTATGAACCTGGATGACATTCTGCTGAGTGAGATGAGCCAGATAAAGACAAATACTGTATGGTATCACGTACAGGTGGAGTCTGTTTTTTTTTTTTTAAAAAGCTGATTTTATAGAAATGGACAATAGAATGATGGTAGCCAGGGGCTGAGGAAGGAGGAAATAAGGAGAGGTAGGTCAAAGGATACATACTTTCAGTTATAAGATCTGAGGATCTAATTTGCAGCATGGTGACTATAGTTAATACTGTATTGTATACTTGACATTTGCTCAGAGTAGACCTCGAGCATTCTCACACAAAAAAAGTTAACCATGTGAGGTGATAGAAGTGCTATCTTGATCTCGGTCATCATTCCACAATGTATATGTATTCAAATCACCACATGGTACACTTTAAATACAATTATATTTGTCAATTATTTCTCAATAAAGTTGGAAAAAATAAAATAAAACCAACTTTTAAGTTCAAAATTGATGCCATGAATAAAGCATCTGAAAAAGACTTTCGTATACTAGTAGTTCCTTTCCTCATTCTCCTTGGTTTCCTTACCCCTTTGCCATGGTCAAGTTGTTAATGGAACCTGGTATGGTATTGTATGTTTGAACACACACAATTGCCATAGAGAGTACTGTCTTCAAACCTAGAGTCCTCAGAGGGAAGACTTCCCACTTCAGTGTACCGTGGGTCTAGGTGTCCACACTCTATCACCTCCACCTGAAAACCCTTTCCTGGCTGAGCATTTTCTATTTTGCTGTGTTTCTGGAATAGGAGTATCCACACCCTATTCCATTTACAAGCCATGTCCTATAAATCCTGTACAAATAGCAGATCCCTAAGGTAAACCTTAGGAGAGAAACTCATTTCATCGTGGTTCGCAAGGTCTCTCACTGTGGATCTCTGGACACCTTCCATCACTAGCTCTTAGAGCTTAATATTTGCATCTCTACCTCTTCCCAGTTGCCCTCCATCCCTTGCTTTCTTGTTTTTGTCCATCACAGTGACTCCGTTTATTCCCTACAACAGGGACTCTGAACTTTTCTCGAAGGCGTCCCTGTTCAGACTTCTGTCTTCTGGTTTCCTAGTCTGTTGGTCTGAGAGTTGCTTATCTTACCCAGTGTGCACGGATGGAACGCGAATCTCAGTGTGCTTCCTGACGCTCAGTCATCTCTCCAAAGGAAGCACCTTCAATGATTTCTTGGGTATCTTTCCAGAACTTTCCCTGTATATACATGCTTTACACACACACACCCTTTTGAAAAACACACACGAATAGAAGCATATTATTCATATTGTCTTGTGCTTTGCATTTTGCTTAATATGCTTCCTGATCTCTGTATTTCAAAATAAATATACTTACTTCATTCTTTTTCACAGCAGCATAATTGGTATGTACCATAACTTATTCATCACACCTTTATTGATTCTCAGTTATTCATTTTTGTTGCTGCCACCATCATAAGCAATGATGCAGTCAACATCCTTGTACTCATATTTTTGCAAAGACATGCAAGTGTAATTATAGAAAACTTTTTGAAGTGGAATTAATTGCTGGGTCAACACTTTCAGTTTATTCATTTTCATAAATTTCACCAACCATCCTCCCAAAATATAGTATCAATTTATATTCCTACCAAAAGGATGCCAGAGTTCCTGATTCACACTTCACCAAGCTAACATGTTACCAAACTTTTAAATCTTTACTTAAATCTTTATTCTTCGATAGGTTAAAGAAAGATACCTCATTATTGTTTTAACTTGTTTGACCTAATTATTAGTGAGGTCTGCAACTTTGTATACAATATTTGATTTTGGCCGATGTATATTTTTGCCCATTCTGGGATCGATTCAGATCTTTTCTCATGGTGCTGTGAGTCCTCAGAAAATTCATCCCACAGTGGGCCACGGGCTCTTTTCTGCCTCAAGTCCAAACAAACCCCATCGCCATTTCTACTCTTACAGATGGCGTCCAGGACCGCAGCAAAGGGGCACTTCTATGTCAGGCTGGCCACCTCTGGCACTCGCACCAGATACAGGGCCAAGGGTGCCTCTACTCTCAGACCCCAAACTTAAAGTGGGGGAGGGTCGGGGGAGTTCTCTGCCGGTCCAGTGGTTAGGAGTCGGCACTTTCACTGCCATGGCCTGGGTTTAATCCCTCGTTGGGGAACTAAGATCCCGGAAGCCGAGTGGTACGGCCAAAAAAAAAAGGGGAAGGGTCCTAGCATCACCCCAAGCAGAGCAAGACAGCAGAGGCGTGGAGGACACAGCGCTGCCCACTTGCTCCCCTGCCCTCCCCGGCCCACCCCCAGTTTTGAGGCCCTTATCTGGCCTGGGCAGAGAAGATGAGAGCCGGATTCAGTCAGTCATCCTGCTGCGAGCACAAATAGAACTGGTGACATTATCCAGCAGAGCTTTGTTTTTCTTTTCCCATCCCTTTAAACTTCAGCCCATGCTTCTTCTTCTCCTTCTCCAGGAAAAATATTTGCAAATCCCTTGGGGATTTTGTGTTTTCTCTTTATTTAATATATAGGAATATATATATTCCCATAGTCACTTTGAGGAACACACGCCATCTCTTTTCAGTCATCAGCATGTCCAGTCCCGGTGAGAGTCAAACTCCACGCCCAGCCCCTGCCTGGGCTGCTGGGGGCTGAAAGCCAGGAGCGGGGAAGGAGGCACGGTCCTCCCCCTGCGCCCCCCACTCACTCCTCTGACTTCCTCGCTCCCTATAACAGTAGCAGCTCAGGCAGGAGGAGACACGAGGGGAGAAAACAGTATGTCCTGGCCTGGGTGGCTTCATGCCCTCAAGACCTGTTTCAAGCTGGCATTCCCGAGCGAGAAAACAGGTGATGGAAGTGTCCTCTTTGGGGGCCCCTTCGGGCTCCTGCCCGAGCCCCTCCCCGCAGCCCAGAGGATAGAGCTCCATCTGAGAAGGCCCAGCGGTCCCTCCCCAGGCCTCCTTGGCTGAGGCCTTCTCACCCTCTCCAGCACCCTGGGTGGCCAGGCCAGGCCCAAGGCGATGAGTCAACGTTTTCTCATCCTCTACACTCCCCAGGGGGAGTGAACGCAGCCACAGTGGGCTTCGTTGTCTCAGATGCCTGAGGCAGGGTCCTCTGTGCCTCTAACCCCCAGGGAGAATGAGGCGAGGGGGCAGCTTCAAGGATAAACAAAGCTGGACAGAGATTAAAGCGGTAACCACGATTTTATTTGGTAACTACTGCAGCAGGGGAGACAGCTGAGCTCCAGTCCTATTTGCACAGAGGTCACTGGCATTTTAAAGGGAGGCTGAGGGAGTGGGAAGGGGAAGCAAAGCGGGGACTTGAGCAGAGTTGGCGAAGTGAACCTTTACAGAAGGTGAGCAGAGGGTGGGTCAGTATGAAGGTATCAGGCCAGCTGTGTCTGCTCACTGGCGCTTACGGAAGACAGGTTTCTACCCTCCCAACAGATGGGGAACAAGCCCTCTACTTCCTGATGAGTACAATTCAAAGGAATGGCTTTCAGGTCTCTGAGAAATTTCTCCTGGGTTGTAAGAGATACAAATATTTCTCAAAGGGACTGAGGAAATATTTACAGCTATAAGTTTAGTAGCATTTTAGTCAGTGTTCTAAGAACGGGAGGTCAGGGGCCTACATCAGGTGTTGGGTAGAACAAATGGTAAAATTCTTTTGGCAGCCTTGACCTTTTCCAGACAGGAACTGCAAGGGGGACTAGGTCATCGCAGGGACATAACCTTAGGCCACTAGAAGTCATGGCGGAGTTTGGTCACGTCTCTTAGTGCAGGCGTTTGGATGAAGTTTAGATGAAGTTGTCTATACTAAAAGTTTCTACAGTTCTCAGCACGCCGTCCCCACCAGGAAGAGCATAAGGTATAAAGCACAGCTTGCTCCAAATACCTCCTCCACACAAGATGCTTTTTTATCCCTTTCTTGTGTCCTTGACCCCACTGACGGGTCTGGGTGTCACTCCCTTTGTACATATGATAAGGGGAAGGGTCTCTCTCACACACACATCCTTCTTCTGTATCAGCTTACTAGTGCCTCAGTGGAAATGACAGCAGACAGAGACCAACTCCAACATCCTGTTAGCCAAACCTGTGGTTTATACCAAGAATTGGGGCACTGGGAGCCCAAAAGCCAAAGCTATAAAAAGCAGCCTCCTTTGTTTCTCTATTTTGGTGGTAGCCTCCCACCAAAGAAATGGGGGAAACAAAGATTACAGAGAAAGGAATAAATACACCTATATCAATACATCATGTATCATTTCAACATGGGTTTTTTGCATACCAAGCACCCAGCCCAGTATCTGGCCCAGAGGAAATGTTCAAAAAGTGAGTGAATGAACGAATGCATGAATGAATGGGCCCTATTTCTGAGTAAGGCAATCATTATGTAGTACTTCCTTATGGCTGCAATGCAATGAATTGTCTGATATCTCAATAGGTTAGTTTTATTTTAAAATAGCATTTAAGATTTGATTTATAAGAATAAATGTTTAGGGCTTCCCTGGTGGCGCAGTGGTTGAGAGTCTGCCTGCCGATGCAGGGGACGTGGGTTCGTGCCCCGGTCCGGGAAGATCCCACATGCCGCGGAGCGGCTGGGCCCGTGAGCCATGGCCGATGAGCCTGCGCATCCAGAGCCTGTGCTCTGCAACAGGAGAGGCCACAACAGTGAGAGGCCCATGTACCGAGAAAAAAAAAAAAAAAGAATAAATGTTTAACATATAACATTTTGAAAATATGAAAATGCACAAATTAGGAAGTAAAGTCACTTGTAATCTCAGAACTCATCACTGTTAACATTTTATATGCATATATAAACATATATTATGTATATTATTCAAAAACAAAAATAAACTAAATTATATGATATGAAATCCATACAGCCCCAAAATGGTACATCCTCCCTGGATGCTATTGCCTTTTTTTTAAGCACAAGTTTGCTGTTGTGTTTCAGTTTGACTCATAGGTCCTACACTAGTCAGCTTTTGCCACAATAATGCTGCATAAGAACAACAACAACAACAACAACAACAACAGGTGGGACTTCCTTGGCGTTCCAGCAGTTAAGACTCCATGCTTCCACTGCAGGGGGCACGGGTTCAATCCTTGGTGGGGGAACTAACATCCTACATGCTGTGCAGCCAAAATATAAATTAAAAACAGGTGGCAAAGAACAGTGAGCATGTGGTTCTCACTCACGTGTCTGCAGAAGCGGGTCTGCTAGTCACAACTGCACTTGGCTGGGCTTGGCTCTAGGCCATAGGTCTGGTTCAGGTTGGCTTCACATGTCTCTAAATTTCAAGCCTTTGCTTGATTCATATCCACATACATCCCATTGGCCAAAGCAAGTCACTTGGCCAAGCCCAACATCAGTAGGGCAAAGAAATATGCCTTTGGTGGGATTCACTGTAAAGTTACATGAAACAGGCAGTCACATGTGAAGGATACGGGGAAAGGAGAAGAACTGGAAACAATAATCCAGTCTACCCCAGGCCTAAACATCCTTCTTTCTATCATTTCCTTGTAGTTAGGTCTAGGATATTCATAGATCTTCTGTAATGTTTGATTATGTTAAGCAACAAACATTTATTTAGTATAAACATGAAAGACACATTCTGAATGCACTAAAGACTGGTAATTTCTCTTAAAACAGGAAGTCTGAATTCTCCACAGTCTATAGTAATGTACTCATTTTTAGTTTGTTTACTACATTTCTTTGATTTGAATGCTCCATTGAACTTTTGTCTGTATTTCTACGTGCGTCACTTAACTCAGGAATCCACCTTTCTCCAGGTTTCAGTAGAGCCCTATAGGAACAGTGCTTTCCCATTCTATAGCTGAAATCTTTCTACCATATTCTCTCAGGGAATATTAATATTTTGGGTATATTAAAAATTTTTATATTTCTAAAATATCTCTAACATTTCTTACATTAAAATATCCCTACATCTATTTATTATAAACTTCTGTCCTTAAGCATATGTAAAATACTTATTTTTTAATAAAATGGATAAGACAGAGCCCTATCATAATAATGTCAATCACCTCATATTGTTTTAGAATTTGGAGGTCAACTGTTTTCAATCTCTAAGTCTGCCCCCCGAAATTACATAAACCAATAAAATTCTTTCAACAATGGTGTCATTACCATCACAATTGATGCTTTCTGCCATCTTCCTCGTGCAATTACTAGGTGTTTTGACCCATATCACTTAAAATACGCAGGTGGTTTCATTTTCTTATTTCTACCCAGAGACATGATAAATGTATACAAAGAAAGCCCAAGTGAATACATCCTTTTTAAGGCCTAAATTACTTCTTGACAGAATGGGCAGGAGAGGAAGCATTGTTAACTCTTTAATGCTGTTAGGAGAGCATATAGTGTGCTCCCCAGCTGGGGGCTATGGTGCCCTCATCTGGAGGGGATGGTTAGTGTGGGGGGCATGTTTAGTTGTCACAGTAACTGGAGTCTGCTGCTGGCATTTAGCGCCTAGGGGTCAGGCTCACACTACAGAGAGGTGTCCAATTCAAAATGCCAGTTGTGCCTTGTGTTGATATACTGACTTAGCGGAGTACGTCCTGTATTAGGACTTTTAGTTGCAAACAACAGAATAACTTAGCTAGTTTAAGTGGAAAAGGAACTTTACATTACAGGATATTTGGTAGCTCACAGAATCCCCAGCAGGTCCAGAGAATCAGGTTGGGTGGCCAAGTAGCAGGAAAAATGCCTCATTTCACTGCCAGATGCTCCAGGGAAATGCTGTTGCCACCAGCCTCTGCCAGCATGTACCACCTATGCAGGTCATGGGATCCCCCAGATAGCACCTTTGCCACTGTAGTTTCTGAGACCTGGGTCTCCCTCCACCATCTTCACCAGAATGGACTGATTTCACGCAAGGTCTCCCTCTTGCTTGGTGGAGCCCAGATCACATCTGAACCCCAGTGACAAAGGAGGCTGAGAAGGTGAGTTCCTGGCCTCTACTGTGGGTCTCTACCCAGGGAAGCAGGGCTCACAGGGTAGGAGGTTCCCCAAACACAGGAAGGGTGTTCAAAAGATGTTGAGCAGTCACTGTGACAAATGTCCACAAAATCATCAAAAGCCCTCATCTCATTTCCCTCCATAAAGATACTTCCCAAGCATGGACCTGATAAAAACAGCCTCCAAAATTGTCTTATAGCATCTTAAAAAGATACATTTAGTCTCTCCCACTGTTGCACTTTCATTCTATTTTCCCTACCTCAGTTAGCATATCAGATATTTTCTGGATTGATGCTTACCTATCACTGCTGTTTCTTTCCTCAGCTCTGTAATTCCTTTTTTTAAAAATTGATTGATTGATTTTGGCCGCACTGGGTCTTAGTTGCAGTACTCAGGATCTTCGCTGTGGCACGCAGGACTCTTAGTTGCGGCATGCAGACTTCTTAGCTGCTGGGATCTAGTTCCCCGAGCTGGTATCAAACCCGGGCCCCCTGCATTGGGAGCGTGGAGTCTTACCCACTGGACCACCAGTGAAGTCCCAGCATGGCAATTCCTGTCCAGCTCTACGCCTCTTATTTCTTTGTCCTCTCACCTCTTACACATTTACATATCTCACGTGAGCATTTACCAAAAAAAAAAAAATGCTTTTAATTATGGGGTAAGATAACATGTATGTGGTTTTAAAAAAAGCAAAAAAAAAAGTACAGTGCACTTTGGTTCAAAGGCATAATCATGGTGACTTTGTGTCCATGTGGTTTTTGGCAGGAAGTGTGGGGAGTAATCAAAAGTGTTGTACCCACTTGCTGTATGGTTACCTAAGAACAAGAGCTCCATATACCATATAGCAGCTTAAGTGGACAGGACTGTAAGCAAATGGGTCAAAGAATTTTACACATAAATATATAGGGCAGTGCCACAGAACAGTGGCTTTTCAGAAGTCACTTGAACCACTAAAGGGAAAGCAACATAAGTTTCCCAGAAACAATGAATCGATTTCTCAGTTTAATTATTCCTATCTTTGATGCTATAACAGAACTTCATGGCCTTCCAATGAGTAACTAATTGTGGACTACACAGGGGAATAAGTATTGCAGTTTACATTTTAAAATAATCCCAAATTGCCTGAATTTATCAGTTACATTTAATGAATGCAAATAAGTAGTTTTGAGGATATTATACTAGAGCTGATAATAGCACCTTCCATCTGCTCTCAAATTACTTTATAAACAAGCTTTCTTATCCCCAAAATAGTGATCCAGGAAAGAAATGCTCTAGCTAGTATCAGAATTTTAAATTCACTGACTCAGAGTGGGTTACACTAATATTCATTTTTACTGTGAATGAATAATCCAGGGGTTTGTCTTGTTAAGAATGTGTACTGCCATCAAACTCATGTAGGGGCTTGGAAACTTCTTTTTAAAGTACACTGGGTTTATTTATTTTTTATATGACTACCTGGAAAACCTGTTATTCAGGAATGCACCCACAATTTGTTCAATGATAAAACCGTTATTTGAAAGTGATGAAAATAATGGATGATGATAGATTATCCATTCATCAATTTAGGTTTGGAGATACTATAGGTTCCTTTTCTTTGATTATATAATGAAATAAATTCTTAATTTGTTATATAATCTGATAGCTAGTTTATGAATTGATGATCAAGTATAGAGGTACCAACATGCCTTATTAGTCTTATGTCTGAAATGGCATCTAGAGTGTGAAGTCAAAACTACTGTAATTACCTCCCTACGGGAGCATCTGGTTGCTGGGATGACCAGGTAGAAGCACATTTGGGATTTTGGAGTGAATAGTTTGAATCCTAAGTATGCTCTAGCTATAAATCTAGAATATCTCAAAGGCTTATAGTTAGTTTAGACTGAAAAGTAGGTTAATACAATAACGATCTAGTATAAATGGGACCAAGTTCAAAGCTGGCAGAATCTTGCCCTGCTGTTGAAAATATTACTTTTTTGACATCCCTTAAACTATTTATATAGGATCTACTATTTTACCAGTGACTGAAAATGTGGGAATCTGGTTATAAATGACAGTATGTGCCACTAGGTTTCCCTATGTGACGTTGACAGAGCCTTCTAGAATTCTAAGTCTCTTGTAGACAACAGATGCACTACAGCAGCCCAGTCAAGAAGGCCCCATGGGTAGCTGTCCCAGACATGGAATCAGCAGGACTAGCATCGAAGTATAGTCACAAAGAGTCTAGGGTCGGGCTTCCCTGGTGGCGCAGTGGTTGAGAGTCCACCTGCCGATGCAGGGGACACGGGTTCGTGCCCCGGTCTAGGAAGATCCCACATGCCGCGGAGCGGCTGGGCCCGTGAGCCATGGCCGCTGAGCCTGCGCGTCCGGAGCCTGTGCTCCGCAACGGGAGAGGCCGCAACAGTGAGGGGCCCGTGTACCGCAAAAAGAAAAAAAGAGTCTAGGGTCCTTGGAGATCACCTGGCACCACACTGTTTCAATACAAAAAAGTGAATCGGTTTGTTCAGAATCATCGTCAGTGGTGGGCCCAGGTCCACCCACTGGACCAGACCAATGCTCTTTCACCAACCACGCAGCCTCCCTCTCAGAGACTAGCCTACATAACATACTATACCAATTTAGGACAACACAGTATATCTATGTGACCCAACAAGCAATTCTTCTATGACTTTGACTAATGAGGAAAAAGTCATTTCATATTATTTCCGATTCCAAACTTTGATTTTTGCAAATTAATGTCTTAATTAGATTTTTTAAATGGAAACAAGAGGAAGATTTATCTTACTGTACACTTTCCATTGTCTTTGTAAACCTGCTTAAATGAAGATTTCACTGATCAAAACTGGAATCTTTAATCCCTAAATTAAATATCTGGGTTTTTTTTTTTCCAGTTCCATCATATCAGCTGACCACTCTCCTATGTTCATAGAACTTCAGGGCTGCAAGGGAGCTGGTCTGGTCAAAAGAAAGTGACTTTCCCTTTGTTCCACATCCTTAACTTGTGTAATGATTTGTACTCGGTGGAGAGAGGAACTGCCGCATTGTGGAAAGAGCATGGTTTTGAACTAGAATAGACCCAAGTTTAAATTTAGCCCTACCTTTTATTAGCTTTATAAATACCCATTTAACCATTTAGAGCCCCAGTTTCCAAGTTTCCTAATCTGTAAAAGAGAACCAGTAACTTCCTAACAAGTTCACTGAGGGGAAGAAATGTAATAATGTGCCAAAATCACCTCGCTCACAGCCAGGTACTTCACAGATGGGAGGTATGACTCTTAAATAAAAGAACAGGAGGGCATGTAACCTCAGATTGCAAAAAGGATACTTTTTTAAGCCTTTCAAATTGTTGGGAAGGGTTGGAGTAGCTCCTTGAGGATAAAGAGGTTTATAGGTGTATGTTAAGAAGTGCTATTTTTCCTGAAATATTATTAACTTAGGTTCTGGGAGGAGCCCTGGGTTGCAGTTCAGGTCCTGTGCCCTAGCAGCAGAATGGCCTTGGAAACGGCACTTGATCTCCTTATGACTGTTTCCTCACTTAAAAGACAAGGCAAGCCCCCAAATATCTTTGCTTCCCACTTCGAGGGTTGACTTAAGGAAGCCGGCTACAAACAGTAAAGCCCTCCGCCCCCAGGAGGGACTCCTGGTAAGCAGCTCCCAGGTCTTTGTATCTCGATGGACCCTCTCTCTTCATCTCTGCTACTGATATCACTTCAGTGACCCACTGTTAGCAGTTTATGAGATGCTACTGAGATTTTCTTTGCCTTCAATGTTCTGTTGTTAATTCTCTGTGAAGCTGACTGATTTGAAGAGCTTTAAAAGTCTCAGGTTAAAGGTGCTCTCCCAGCTGTGCTATCTTAGCGTGAAGGACAAAAACGTAAAAGTTAAGAAACACTAAAGTATCAGAGCGCCTGTTTCTGACTTCACTATATTCACAAAGATCCAACAGCTTCTAAGAGTGAGGAAAAAAAAAATGAAGAAAGGCAACAAGGGAAAACAATACATTTATTAACGGGCATGAAAATGCATAAACTCACTTATAAATAAATGTAGTATAATTTACCCAGTGAAAAAATAGCTAAAATCCATGAGTAAACTGGATTTTATCTTTAAAATGATTACATATTTGATCTCTAATAATTTCCCCCTCCATCATAATCTCTTAGTAGCAGCAATTTTACACTGACTACAGAAAAAGCTGTTACTAGTGATTATCGTATGGGAGGGAAACTTTTCAAGAATTTTCTTTAAAAATGAACCAGTGCAAACAAATTCAGATTATGAGGGATACAGTAAGACCGGGGGCTTATCTTCAGAAAAGTAGAAAATAAAAATCCCAAACATTCATTAAGAAATGAAAAAGCAGGGCTTCCCTGGTGGCGCAGTGGTTTAGAGTCCGCCTGCTGATGCAGGGGACATGGGTTCGTGCCCCGGTCTGGGAAGATCCCACATGCCACGGAGCAGCTAGGCTCGTGAGCCATGGCCGCTGAGCCTGTGCATCCGGAGCCTGTGCTCCACAACGGGAGAGGCCACAACAGTGAGAGGCCCACGTACTGCAAAAAAAAAAAAAAAAAAAAAAAAAAAAAGCAAATTACATTTTGATCACTGAAAAGTAATACATACGGACATTATAAAACATTCTTAACCAGTGACTGCAATAATTACATTTATAAATGTTCATTCAAGTACTAGTGATCAATAAACATTCAAAGTCTCATTAAAAGTAACAATAGGCATAGATACATGTGAACAATGCTTCTTTTGATTTAACAACAAAAATCATGTCAACAGGGACAACTTACCCTTAAAATACTGTTTTTTCTTTTTGTCTGTAAATGATTTTCCACAGTCTGTATATTTTATTTGTGAGGACCCAACGAACATCTCACAATGGCTAATTAAGAAGTCCTTTCTATATAATGAACCTCGGTATTATAGAGATAAACATTCTAAAACACAAGTCTAGCTTAAAAATAACAGTGCAGAATCAGTTTTCTTTGGTAAGAAACTGTTAACTCCTTACCAATGTTGGTTTGCTGTTGTGCAGACTCTATCAGAACACTTCTGTGGTATTTACCAAAGAGCTATTTAATGAGCTGAAAAGATTTCATAAACTCTGGTACCATGATAGCAACGTAGAGCTTACGTCAAAATTGCGCTGAAATCAACATCATTTCCTTCATTACTGTTGTTAATGACTCTTCCTTCAAAAAGCTCCCTCCTAATTTTGGCCTGAGTCTCAGGCTTTAATAAAAGTTCCTTTATCTGTTTCACTTTGGACTGCAGACCCATCCTCTCTCGACGCAAAGCTTCATTAATTAAGTCCCGGATTCCAATAGGTTTCTGGCCTATGGAAAAAAAATTATATGATACATTTTACATACAAATGCCAATGAAAAACATTAAATATGGTACACTGACTTATCAAAAGAGAGTTAAAAAGAAACCTTTAAAATGCTGCCCACATTTTATAGAAAAGGTTGCATTTCACCAAAAATATATCATTTACGTGAAACAAACTTACTGTAAATAAAGATCACTGCATAGCGACAGCACACATAGGACAAACATGGAACATTATGGACTAGCTACATGGATAATAATTTCAACAGTGATCATTTTAATCATAGCACTTGCTAGCTGTGTGTGTGTTCTGGCCTCAGATAAAGTAGTCAGATGCCCTGCTAAGCAATATAAATGGTGGTATTCCGTTTACGGCAAGGCCCCTTCCATGGCCTTTGAGTCCACGAGGCATCACGCAAAATACTCTCTCCCAGAGCCTCGGCTGAGGGCACGTAAAACCTGGGCCATTCTTCCTTCATGAATTAATTTCCTCTGATAGTCCCAGCACTCCATTTCTCTTCTGCTGTGTTTCAGGAATGCAAACACATCGATCATGAAAGTATTAGGCAATCTCCACAGATTGGACAAGAGACACTTAAATAGCACAATGCAAATTAGTCCATTGACCCGGCAGAGGGGAGCAGGGATGCTTCTCACGGAGCGGCGGGGGCCTGCCTGCCTTCGGGTCTCATTTCCTGTTGTTGTCACTGTCAGTGCCATTCCTATCAGCCTCTTCAGTTTTCACAGAGCTCCCATCCCCTGGCTTGTTTTTGTTCTGTGTTTCTTCCAGATACTGCTGGACAGCCTTGAGCACCGCATTCTCCACCAGCCTCTTACTGAGCCTTACCAGTTCAGCATCATCGGGCTCACCTCCATTCTTATCACCTACATTCCACAATAGAGAAGACAGGTCACTGAGATCATATTGCCACAGAAACTCAGCATGCAGGGGCCGGCTAGTTCAGTTAGTTACAAAGAGCAAGTGTCCTTCAGTCTGGTAAACTGGATCTATAAATCCAAGAATACTGGTTTGGCTTTTCATTTGGTATTTGCAGAAGCAGGAGACTGCCTGTTCCTGAAGACTTCAGGTTGAAAAGCAGTTCATTAGCCCCAATCTTAAAATATTCTACCTAGCAATGCTGGAAGTTCCCCATTTCTACATGAGATTTTTGTTTTTCTCTCGTCCAAAAGTGATTACTACTACTAAAGTCCACATACCCACCACCTGGAGCCTCATCAGACATGTGAAATCACCAACAAGATGTATTTGCTTCTACTTCACCACTACCAAACGTCAGGTAATTGAGATTTCCTAATCAACTAGCCACATAGGATCAGCAATTTTATAACCCTTGGCCTGGATCGTTGTTAAAGTCTCAGCCCTCCCATGAAGACAAAAGCAACTACTACTGCTAGGAAATGGTTAAAATAAGCTTGTAAAACTAATATTCTTTTTAATTTCAGAGCTATCACTGTAATTTAAGAAATAGGAAACTCTTCGAGGAAGAGTTAGGATTATGACAGTAAATTCCTAGATGTTAGTATTTTATGGCCATTTTGCTTCCCTGCTAGTGATGATCAAGGTTAAATTATCCTTTCATTTTTCTGTAAAAGGGGTGGTTGCCATGTGTTCAAATGCTGCACATTTCCCACTCATTCTCTTTCTTGTCTCCCTTAACTGAGGAAAAAAAGCTAAGGGGCTCATCTCTCATGCCCAGTCAGTCCTTCATCTCCTTCCAGTGAGCTACGGATCCAGGAAGGCAGATGACTGGAAGCAAAGACATCTGAGCACCTAAATATATTAAGTAAATGCTAACAGATCTCAAGGGAGTGATAGCATTACAGTAATAGTAGGGGATTTTAATACTCTACTTTCAACAATGGATAGATCATCCAGACAGAAGATCAATAAGAAAACATTGGATTTGAACTATACTTGAGGCCAAATGGACCTAAGAGACAAAAAAGAACATTCCATCCAACAGCACCAGAATACACATTCTTCTCAAGCACATGTGGAACATTTTCCAGGATAGATTATATATTAGGTCACAAAACAAGTCTTAGCAAATTTTTAAAAATTGAAATCATACCAAGTATCTTTTTCTGACCACAATGGTATGAAACCAGACATCAATAACAAGAGGAAAACTGGAAAATTCACAAACTTATAGAAATTAAACAAACGCTCATGAACAACCAATGAGTCAAAGATGAAATCAAAAGGGAAATTAAAAACATACATCTTGAAACAAACAAAAATGGGAACACAACATACCAAAGCTTATGATCCAGCAAAAGTAGTGTTAAAAGGGAAGTTTATAGCAATAAATGCCTGCACTAAGAGAAAAGGATGAGCTCAAGTAAACAACCGGACTTGGGACTTCCCTGGTGGCCCAGTGGTAAAGAATCTGCCTTTCAATGCAGGGGATGTGGGTTAGATCCCTGGTCAGGGAACTAAGATCCCACATGCCACGGGGCAACTAGCCCACGCGCCACACTGCCGAGCTTGCGCGCCTCAACTAGAGAGCCTGTGTGCTGCACGCTACAGAGCCCAAGCATTCTGGAACACACACGCCACAACTACAGAGCCCACGCACCCTGGAGCCTGTGTGCCACAACTAGAGAAGAGAAAACCTGCACACCACAACTAAAGAGAAGGCCACGGGCCACAGCGAAGAGCCCACGTGCCACAACAAAAGATCCTGCATGCCTCAACGAAGATCCCGCGTGCCACAACTAAGACCCAACACAGCCAAAAATAAATAATAAATAACTCTTAAAAAAAAAACCTAACTTGACATCTCAAGAAACTAAAATATAAGAACTAAGCCCAAAGTTAGCAGACAGAAGGACATAAAAATCAGAGCAGAAATAAATGAAATAGAAAAACAGTAGAAAAGATCAATGAAAATAAGGGTTGTGTTTTTGAAAAGATAAAACAAAAACAACAGACGTTTAGCTAGACTTCCAAGATAAAGAGAGAACTCAAACAAAATTATAAAGAAAGAGGAGACATTACAACTGATACCACAGAAATAAATATCATAAGAGACTACTGTGAACAATTACAGGTCACTAATCAGACAACCCAGAAGAAATGGATAAATTCCTAGAAACGTACAACCTTCACGTATGAATCATGAAGAAACAGACAATCTGAACAGACCAATAACAAATTTAAGATTAAATCAGTAATCAAAAACCTCCAACAAATAAAAGCTCAGGACAGTATGGCTTTATGGGTGAATTTGACCAACTGCTGATGTGCAATAAATCTTACTGTGCTGAGACTGCACACAACATCTCCTCCAAGAACCGCAAAGCCATTGTGGAGAGAGCAGCCCAGCTGGCCATCAGAGTCACCAAGCCCAACGCCAGGCTGCGCAGCGAAGAAAATGAATAGACAGCTCGTGTGCACGTTTTGTTTGTGTTAATAAAACCGTAAAATGGCAAAAAATAATAATAAATAAAGAAGAATTAATGCCAATTCTTCTCAAGCTCTGCCAAAAAAAAAAAGAAAAACAAAACACCAAAACAACAACAACAACAAAAACCCGAAGAGGACGTAACACTCCCAACACTCATTTTATGAGGTCAGAATTACCCTGATATCAAAGCCAGGTAAGGATACTATAAGAAAAAAAAAACAAAAAAACCCCAGGCCAATACCCTCATAAATTTAGATGCAAAAACCTCAACAGAATACTAGCAAACCAAATTCAACAGCACATTAAAAGGATCATACACCACAATCAAGGGATATTTATCCCTGGGATATAAAAATGGTTCAACATATGCAAATAAATCAATGTGATACACCATATTAACAAAATAAAGGATAAAAATCATATGATCATTTCAATATATGTAGAAAAGACATTTGACACAATTCAACATCGCTTCGTAATAAAAACTCTCAACAAGTTGGGTACGGAAGGAACATATCTCAACATAATAAAGGCCGTATATGACACACCCACAGCTAACACACTCAAAGGTGAAAGGCTGAAAGCTTTCCCTCTAAATCAGAAACAAGGCAAGGGTGCCCACCCTCACCACTCTTATTCCACATAGTAACGGAAGCCCTGGCAAGAGCAATCAGGCAAGAATAAGAAAAAAAAGGCACCCAAATCAGAAAGGAAGAAGTACAATTGTCTCTGTTTGCTGATAACATGATCTTGTGCATAGAAAATCCTAAAGACTCCACCCAAAAAAACTGTTAAGACCTAATAAATGAATTCAGTAAAGTTTCAAGATACAAAATCAACATACAAAACTCAGTTGCATTTCTATACAGTAACAATGAACCATCTGAAAAAGAAATTTTAAAAATAATTCCATTTAAAATAGTATCAGAAACAATAAAATACTTAGGAATAAATTTAACCAAGGAAGTGAAATATCTATATACTGAAAACTGTAAGATTCTGATGAAAGAAACTGAAGACACAAATAAATGGAAGAATACCCCATGTTCATGGACTGGAAGAGTTAATATCATTAAAATGTCCATACTATTGAAAGCCATCTGTAGATTCAATGCAATCCCTATCAAAATTACAATGGCATTTATTCACAGAAATAGAAAAAAAACCCTAAAATTCATATGGAACCACAAAAGACCCCCAAAAGCCAAAGCAATGATGAGAAAGAACAAAGCTGGAAGCATCACACTTCCTGATTTCAAAACAATATGGTACTAGTATAAAAAAAGACATATAATAGGCCATGGAGCAGAATCACGAGCACAGAAATAAACTCACACATGTATGGTCAACTAATATTTGGCAGTGGAGCCAAGAATACATAATGGGGAAAGGACAGTCTTTCCAATAAGTAGTGCTGGGAAAACTGCATATCCACATTCAAAAGGATGAAATTTGACCCTTATCTTACACCACTCACAAACATTACCTTGAAATGAATTAAGGACTTAAAGCCTGAAACTATAACATTCCTAGAAGAAAACACAGGAGAGGAGAAAAGCTCCTTGACTTTGGTCTTGGCAATGCCTTTTTTGGATATGACACCAAAACAACAAGCAAAAGAAGTAAAAATCAACAAGTGGGGGCTTCCCTGGTGGCGCAGTGGTTGAGAGTCCGCCTGACGATGCAGGGGACACGGGTTCGTGCCCCAGTCTGGGAAGATCCCACATGCCGCGGAGTGGCTGGACCCGTGAGCCATGGCCGCTGAGCCTGCGCGTCCGGAGCCTGTGCTCCGCAATGGGAGAGGCCACAATAGTGAGAGGTCCGCGTACCGCAAAAAAAAAAAAAAAAAAAAAAAACAAGTGGGACTACATCAAACTAAAAAGCTTCTGCACAGCAAAAGAAGCAATCAACGAAATGAAAAGGCAACCTACAGAATAGGAAAAAATATTTGCAAATCACATATCCGATAAAGGGTTCATATTCAAAATATATAAGGAACTCATACAACTCAATAGCAAAACCACAAAAAATCCTATTTAAAAATGGGCAGAGAACTTGAATAAACATTTTCCAAAGAAGACATGCAAATGGCCAACAAGTACATGGAAAGGTGTTCAAATCACTCATCATCAGGGAATGCAAATCAAAACCACAATCAGGTATCACTTCACACATGTTAGAATGGCTATTATGGAAAAAAAACAAGAAATAACAAATGCTGGTGAGGATGTAGAGAAAAGGGAACCCTTGTGCACTATTGGTAGGAATGTAAATTGGTGCAGTCACTGTGGAAAACAGTATGACGATTCCTCAAAAAAATTAAAAATACAATTACCATGCAATCCAGCAATCCCACTTCCGGGCATATATCTGAAGAAGATGAAATCACTATCTCAAAGAGATATCTGTGCTCCCATGTTCACTACAACATATTTCACAATAGCCAAGACATGGAAACAACCTAAGTGTCCATCAATGGTTGAATGGATAAAGAAAATGTGGTGTATATATATACAATGAAATATTATTCAGCCATTAAAAAGAAAGAAATCCTGCCATTTGTGACATGGATAAACCTTGAGGGCATTATGCTAAGTGAAATAAGTCAGAAAAAGACAAGTACTGTATGATTATCACTTACATATGGAATCTAAAAACACTGAACTTATAGAAAAAGGAGAATGGAGGTTGCTAGGAACTGAGGGGGATAGGCTTGGAAAATATGTTGGTCAAAGGGAACACACTTTCAGATATAAGATGAATAAGTTCTGGGGCTCTGATGTACAGCATGGTGACTACAGTTAACAATACTGGATCCTATACTTGAAAGTTGCTATGAGAGTGAAGCTTTAATGTTCTCAGCATAGCAACAAAATTATAATTATGTGAAGTGAAGGGTATGTTAACTAATCTTAATGTAGCAAACAGTTCACAATATATAAATGTATCAAATCATCACCACTGTACACCTTAAATTTATATAATGTTATATGTCAATTATATCTCAATAAAGCTGAAAAAAAAGAAGTAATTAGAACGCTCACACATTAAACCTCAGCTCAGTTTTGGAATATCACCCATGACCTCCAGAAGCCAAAAGCCCAATGCCACACTTACGACCTCAGGTCCGGGACAGGCAGACACAAAGGGTGTGAACAGGAAGATGGACATTATTTTCTAACGTCCCATGTAACAGGGATTGGAATACAAAAGCATATACGCCAAGGGTGAGAACTGGCTCCTAACCCTCCTTCTGAGTCCCACCACTTCTCCTTAACACATGTCCGAGGCCAATTATGCTTATAACCATCATTCCTAGCAACATCCAAGCAGAAGAGGGATGGTTTAAAGGCCCATCTGGACACGCTACAGTGGGAGGCCTTAGCAACTGCTCTCCCCTCAAAAGTGACAGTATGGTACTCCAGACCCATGATCAAAAGTCCTGGATAGTAAGCTTCAACTCAGTGATCTCTATACAGAATTTACTAAACTAAATACGTTAAGATATTGTTAAAAGAAAGATAAAGAAATTCATTACTAATACCACACTTGGGAGCAAGTTAAAACTATTTTTATTAGTAAGAATGAATGCGTATATTGCCTGGTATTTAAAGAATTCTATTAATCTTACAACACAGTGTTTATACTGTATAGATGTACCTCCAGATGTGTTACCTGGAACTATTTTTTAGTGGCTCTTCAAATTTAAGAGGGAAAATCAAACTTCACATGAAGAAATACTTCTCAAGTACCCTTCAATACACTGGAAACGACTCTCTACATCTGCCACCCTATTTGTGCTCTGCATCTAGGCCAGAGATTGCATTCTTGCAACTCTTCCTGACCCCAGTCAGCTTTAAGATAACATCACTCGTCACATTACTGATACATCACCAGTAAGATAATAGGGTTGGATTTGAGTCTAAACATCACTCAGTCTCCAAGAAGCATCTCAGGTCAAGAAGTGTGTGCTTCAGTGATTTCTCTCAGTACACAATAAAGTGTCCCATTACTCCAAACATTAAGAAATTTAAAACACAAAAATCTTCCCACAAAAAGTGAATTTTCCCTTCTGACTTTCGTATTTCTGTTTATGCTTTTACTATTAACCAAGACAACCAAGCTCAAAACAAGATTATTACCATCTTTAACTCTATCCAGCCTATGGGTCAAATATTAACTAGCTACAATAACAAATGAATTAACCAATCAACAAAAAATAAATTTATAAATGAATCTTCCAGATCTGTCCTGTATTCTTGCCCCACCTATGATTTCCACAAAGGCATCCTCAGACTATCAACGTTGGCCCAGGGAAAAGCCTATTGGAAGGCTCGTCACAGAGGCCTGCTAGAACGCAGCAATTCAAGAAATGCATATCTTCGTTCCAGTGAGATTTTTTTGTGTTCCCACTTTCAGTAGACTTAATTCAGCTTACTTGAAAGAGGCATTTTAAGATTAAAGTATTTTTCTTTTGACCACTACTTGAATAAAGGCATCTGTCTCCCACAGTGACCTCTAAGATAAACGACTGCATTCATTTTACCTGAAGCCTAGTTAACAATGGCAGTTCAATGTGTCACCGCAAGGTACATGATTTATCATTCGATATTCCAACAAAAGTACACACAAAAAATATTCCCAGTGGGCGGAATATAAAACGAAATGATACAAATGAACTCACTTACAAAACAGAAATAGACACTTAGAGAAGGAACTTGGGGTTACCAGGAAGGAAGGGTTGGGGGAGGGGATAGTTAGGGAGTTTGGGATTGACAAGTACACACTGCTATATTTAAGATGGATAACCAGCAAGGACCTACTGTACAGCACAGGGAACTCTGCTCAGTGTTATGTGGCAGCCTAGATGGGAGGGGAGTTTGGGGGAGAATGGATACATGTATACGTATGGCTAAGTTGCTTTGCTGTGCGCTTGAAACTATCACAACATTGATAATCGGCTATACCCCAGTACAAAATAAAAAGTTAAAAAAAAATAAAATAAAATGTCTGCATTTTTTATGTTAAAAAATATTCCCAGTGTATGCAGCACCCTCTCGACAAAAATATTCTTTCTTGGTCTACCAAGGTTACTTACTATCATACCTATTTGAAATGACAGATTAATCTTTCTCTTTGACACTGTTTTTTTAGAAATCCCCCCCCCAGAAAATTTTTAATCAATTTCTTAGGAGAATACTAAAAATATAAAAGAAAGGGAATGAGAAATGCTATCAAGTCCACCAAACATAGTAGTGTCCCTAAAAGAACAGACTTAAGAAACTTTTCAACAAATTTGAAGGAAGCAATTCCACTCTCTGTAAGAGTTGTAACATAATTAATCCATGGTATGTACCCAAGATTCAGCTTTTATTTATATTACCTGAGATCGCTGATACCAAGCCAGCACATAGATAAAATTTATATCTGTGATTATAAAAAAGAAAATAAGTGACCTTCTTTGTGGTAGCAAGAATATGTGCTACCTACTGTGATAATTTAAGGTCAATATTAATGTGGGTCAGCTGTTTTTATGTGTGAGCTGACCCAATAATTGCTTAACTGATATCACATGAAGGGCTCCAGAAACCATTACCACCCTCCACCCAATGCCAATATCTAGGTGCCTATTTGTCCTGACAAGAATAAATCATATTAATAGTTTTTAAGAGAGAACCAAAAAAATCTTCATAACAATGCCATGTAAGCTCTGAGAGAAAGAGTGCAAACACATTAAAAGTTCTCATTTGTCCCAATCAAAATCCCAGCAAATTATTTTGTGAATATCAACAAACTGATTCTGAAGCTTACAGGGAAAGGCAAAAATAAACATTATAACCAACACAATATTGCAGGAGAACAACAAAGGCAGAGGACTCACACTACCCAACTTCAAGACTAACTATAAAGCTACAGTAATCAAGACAGTGTGGTATTGGCAAAAGAACAGACAAAAACATCAGTGAAAGAGAACAGAGAGCCCAGAAATAGACCCAGACAAGTGTAATCAATGTGATCTTTGAAAAATGAGCAGAAGCAATACAATGGAGCAAAGACAATCTCTTCAACAAATGGTGCTGGAACAACTGGACATCCACATGCAAAAAAATAAATCTAGACACAGACCTGAAACTCTTCACAAAAATTAACTCACAATGGATCACAGATCTAAATGTAAAAAGCAAAATTATAAAACCTCTAGAAGAAAACACAAGAGAAAAGCTAGATGACCTTGGGGGTGGCAGTGACTTTTTAGATACAACACCAAAGGCATGATCCATGAAAGAAATAATTGATAATTTGAACTTCACTAAAATTAAAACCTTCTCCTCTGTGAAAGGCAATGTCAAGAGAATAAGAAGACAAGCCAGAGTCTGGGAGAAAACATTTGCAAAAGACACATCTGATAAAGGACTGTTATCCAAAATGTACAAAGAACTCTAAAAGCTCAACAGCAAGAAGACAGGCAATCTGGTTAAAAATGGGCCAAACAGGTACATGAACACATGCTCAACATCACTAATCACCAGGGAACTACAAATCAACACCACAATAAGATATCACCTCACACCTGACAGAATGGCTATTATCAAAAAAACCAAGAGATAACAAGTGTTGGAAAGGAAGTGGATAAAAGGGAATCCTTGGGGCTTCCCTGGTGGAGCAGTGGTTGAGAGTCCACCTGCCGATGCAGGGGACACGGGTTCGTGCCCCGGTCTGGGAGGATCCCACGTGCCGTGGACCGGCTGGGCCCATGAGCCATGGCCACTGGGTCTGCGCGTCCGGGGCCTGTGCTCCATGGTGGGAGAGGCCACAATGGTGAGAGGCCCATGTACCGCAAAAAAAAAAAAAAAAAAAAAGGGAATCCTTGTTGCTGGGAATGTGCATAGGTGCAGCCACTATGGAAAACAGTATGGAGCTTCTGCAAAAAATTAAAAACTGAACTACCATGTGATCCAACAATTCCACTTCTGGGTATTTATCCAAAGGAAAAAAACCCACTAACTCAAAGAGATTATATGCTCCCCCATATTCAAAGCAGCATTATTTACAATAGCCAAGATAAGGAAACAACCCAAGTGTCCATCAATGGATGAATGAAGAAAGAAACTGTGGTACATACATACAGTGGAATATTATTCAGCTGTAAAAAAGAATGAAATCTTGCCACTTGTGACAACACAGATGGACCTAGAGGGCATTATGTTAAGTAAAATAAGTCAGACAGATAAAGACAAATACTGTACAATATTACTTATAGGTGGAATTTAAAAAAAAAAACCCATAGATACAGAAAACAGATTAGCAGTTGCCAGAGGCGGGGGGCTGGGCATAGGTGAAATGGGTTAAGGAAGTCAAAAGGCATAAGCTTCCAGCTATAAATAAGTCATGGGCATGTAATGTACTGCCTGGCAATTATAGTTAACAACACTATACTGCACATTTGAAAGTTGCTGAGACAGTAAATCATAAAAGTTCTCATCATGAGAAAAACGATCCTGTAACCATGTGTGGTGATGTACGTTAACTAGACTTATTGTGGCGATCATTTTGCAATATATACAAATATCAAATCATTATGCTGCCTAACTGAAACTAATATAATGTTATATGTCAATTATACCTCAATTTATAGAAATGGGCTGAGGACCTTCATGAACACCTCATCAAAGACATACAGATGGCAAATAAGCATATGAAGAAAGGCTCCATATCATATGCCATCAGGAAAATGTAAATTAAAACAATATATCAGGGCTTCCCTGGTGGCGCAGTGGTTGAGAGTCCGCCTGCAGATGCAGGGGACACGGGTTCGTGCCTTGGTCCGGGAAGATCCCACATGCCATGGAGCGGCTGGGCCCGTGAGCCATGGCTGCTGAGCCTGCGCGTCCGGAGCCTGTGCTCCGCAACGGGAGAGGCCACAAAAGTGAGAGGCCCGAGTACGGAAAAAAAAAAAAAAAAACCCAATATATCATTATACAACTATTAGAATGGCAAAAACTGGAGCACTGACAACACCAAATGTTGGTGAGAATGTGGAGCAACAGGAACTCCCATTCACTGCTGACGGGAAGACGAAATAGTATGGCCACTTTGGAAGACAGTTTGGCAGTCTTACAAAGCTAAACATATTCTTACCATATGATCCAGCAATCATGTTCCTTGGTATTTACCCAAAAGAGCTGAAAACTTATGTCCACACAGAAACCTGCAGAAGGATGTTATAGCACTCTTATTCACAATTGCCAAAACTTGGAAACAACCCAGACGTCCTTCATTAGGTGAAGAGATAAACTGTGGTACATCCAGATTATGGAATATTATTCAGGGCTAAAATAAAATGAGTTATCAAGCCATGAAAAGACACGAAAGTGCCTTAGATGCATATTACTAAATGAAAGAAGACAATCTGTAATTGCTACCTACTGTATGATTCTAACTATGTAACATTCTAGAAAAGGCAAAACTATGGAGACAATAAAAACATCAGTGGTTGTCAGGGGTTGGGAGAGGGGAGAAAGGGATGAATAGGTAGAGCACAGAGTACTTTTAGGACAGTGAAAATACTCCGTATGATACCACAGGGATGGGTATGTGCCATTACACATTTGTCCAAACCCACAGAATGTACAGCACCAAGAGTGAACTGTAAGGTAAACTATGGACTTTGGGTGATTCCAGTGTGTCCACATAGGTTCATCAATTGTTAACAAATGTATTGCTCTGGTGAGGGAGGCTGATAATGGGGATGTTATGCATGTGTAAGGGTAGAGGGTACATGGGAGATCTCTGTACCTTCCTCTCAAGTTTGCTGTGTGAACCTGAAACTGATCTAAAAATAATAAAGTCTTAACTAGAAAAAAAATATTCTCACTTGCTGACATCCCAAGTATCAAAAAACTTGAGTTGGTATCTGAACCAAGGCTTCTTAAGCATCTTCCCATCACCTGCACAATCTTGCCCTTCTCATTCCTGCAGCGTAATGTATCCTCCTTAGAAGCAAAATTCTTTTTAGCTGAGCTTACCTTTTCTTTCACCTACATAGACTAAAAGAAACACTAAATATAGATCTATAGGCGATTCAGAAAGTTGAGGTGGCACGCTCAGCTTCCTTGCACACCACCTACAACTCACTGGAGATGAGGGACAGGTCAAGAATTGCCCCCAAGTACACATTTAAACTGACACCGTCCTCGGACACTTGTCTGCCAACACTGCGGATAACAGAGTTGCTGTGAAGAAAGCTCCCCTCTTCTTGTCAAATACCAGAACTCTCCCCCACCCCCAACACAAACACACCAGAAAATGTTAGAATTAAAACAACAAAACCATACTTTAAATATTTTCTAGAATATAAAGTCCAAAGAGGAAAGAATCCTGCCTTTGTAAGTTTTATTCTTGATTTACTAGCACAGCATAGATTTTTTTAAAATGATGATGCTTTATGCACAAAAGGACAACCCCCAGGGGTTCTGGAGAGCACTATACTCCAACACTCCACCCTCACTATTTTTAAATCGGAGGGGTAGGAGTTGATTGCAATTAGACTGAATATCAATAGTAGCCTTGACGGAAACCAAAGAGGAGATAAGGTCCAAAAGGCAGTGACCTGCAACCTCAGTGGGCAGAGGCATGATGCGGGTGGCCCCAGGCAAAGCTGTCATGATGACTAAGGGTTCTGAGCCCCTTGAGTCTTTTGCTAACACAGCTGGTACCTCCAGAGTCTTCCCTTTCCTCCACTGTTCCCCGAGTCACCGCCTGAAGCCAGACCCCTCACACATCCCTGTAGGAACCTCCAAATCACATGGCTGAGGATGATTTCTATGACTTGTACCCTCAAGATTGCCCTTCATATGGTCATATCAGAGGTGGGACACGACATATGGCCTGGATGTTTGTAGGCCAAAAACAGTCTACCAGAGAACTCTTTCCAGACATACACAATAGCCTTTTAGAGAGACTTCTCCATTTCGGTCTGTAACATCAGTTTTCTGAGTTCACACTATGATCCACATTGTTCTTTACACAATTTCTGCTGTCATGCTGTCATTTCTCATTAGAAATCTTGATGATGTGATAGAACTTATCAGTGGTGATGTGGCAGAACTCCTAATATGTGTGCAAGGAGGGGAAAATATGATATACATATGACTTTGAAATACAATTCTGCCATTTTCTATCTGCACAGGCTTGTTCACAATCTCTCCAAATTTAAATTTCCCATCAATGGGCCAGGAACTTGATGATCAAATTGCTGAAAACCAATAACAAAAGAAAATCGTAAAAGCAGCCAAAGGAAAAAGGATGCATTAGAGGAACAAAGACAAGAATGACAGCAGACTTATGCATGAGAAACAATGCAAGCCAAAATACACTAGTACAACATCTTTACTAAAAGAAAAAGAAAAGGCAACTTAGAATTCTTCATCTGGACACATTACATTTTAAAAGTGAGGATGACTGAGGGCTTCCCTGGTGGTTCAGTGGTTGAGAGTCCACCTGCCGACGCAGGGGACGCGGGTTCGTGCCCCGGTCCGGGAGGATCCCACATGCCGCGGAGCGGCTGGGCCTGTGAGCCGTGGCCGCTAAGCCTGTGCGTCCGGAGCCTGTGCTCCGCAACAGGAGAGGCCGCAACAGTGACAGGCCCGCGTACCGCAAAAAAAAAAAAAAAGTGAGGATGACAGAAATATTTTTTTCAGACATACAAATGCTGAATTAATCCATCATCAGCCAAAGAGCACCAGAAGATATGTTAAAGGAAAAAGTTAAGGCAGCAGGAAAATGAGACTAGATGGAAATTTGGATCTATTCAAAGATTAGAAGAGAACTAAAAACTGTACACATATAGATGAAAATAAAAGACTTTCCCTCATTCTTAATCTCCTTAAAAGAAAAATAACTGTTTTAAATGGGGTTTATAAAACTCGTAGAAATAAAGTATATGGTAGCAACAGCACAAAGACTAAGGGAAAATGGAAATAATTGTCATAAGCTTCTTATGTTAAATGTGAAGTGACATAATATTATTTGAAGGCACACAATTGTAAGTTAAGGATGTATATTTTGAAAAACTAGAGCAAGCACTAAAGTAAAAATAAAAAAGAGGCATAACTAAATAAACTAATAATGAACCTAAGATGAAATCCTAAAACTTCTTAATATAAAATAGTGCAATAAAAGAGGAGAAAAGGGAAAAAAGAGCAGATGAGACAACTAGAAAACAACAAGCAAACTGGGTGATTTAAACTCACCCATATTGGGAGACTGGTTCAAGATGGCAGAGTAGAAGGACGTACGCTAACTCCCTCTTGCAAGAGCACCAGAACCACAGCTAACTGCTGAACAATCAGACAGGAAGACACTGGAACTCACCAAAAAAGATACCCCACATCCAAAGACAAAGGAGAAGCCACAATGAGATGGTAGGAGGGGCGCAATCACAGTAAAATCAAATCCCATAACCTCTGGGTGGGTGACTCACAAACTAGAGAACACTTATACCACAGAAGTCCACCCACTGGAGTGAAGGTTCTGAGTCCCACGTCAGGCTTCCCAACCTGGGGGTCCAGCAACGGGAGGAGGAATTCCCAGAGAATCAGACTTTGAAGGCTAGTGGGATTTGACTGCAGGACTTTGACAGAACTGGGGAAACAGAGACTCCACTCTTGGAGGGCACGCACAAAGTAGTGTGCGCATCAGGACCCAGGGGGAAGGAGCAGTAACCCTATTGGAGATTGAACCAGACCTACCTGCTAGTATTGGAGGGTCTCCTGCAGAGGCAGGGGGCGGCTGTGGTTCACTGTGGGGACAAAGACACTGGCAGCAGAAGTTCTGGGAAGTACTCCTTGCTGTGAGCCCTCCCGTAGTCTACCATTAGCCCCACCAAGGACCCTGTGGGCTCCAGTGCTGGGTCACCTTAGGCCAAAAAACCAACAGGGAGGGAACTCAGCCCCTCCCATCAGCAGGCAAGCAGATTAAAATTTTACTGAGCTCTGCCCACCAGCGCAACACCCAGCTCTACCCACCACCAGTCCCTCCCATCAGGAAGCTTGCACAAGCCTCTTAGACAGCCTCATCCACCAGACGGCAGACAGCAGAAGCAAGAAGAACTACAATCCTGCAGCCTGTGGAACGAAAACCACATTCACAGAAAGATAGACAAAATGAAAAGGCAGAGGACTATGTACCAGATGAAGGAACAAGATAAAAACCCCAGAAAACAACTAAATGAAGTGGAGACAGGCAACCTTCCAGAAAAAAGAATTCAGAATAATGATAGTGAAGATGATCCAGGACCTTGGAAAAAGAATGGAGGCAAAGATCAAGAAGATGCAAAAAATGGGCTTCCCTGGTGGCGCAGTGGTTGAGAGTCCACCTGCCGATGCAGGGGACGTGGGTTCACGCCCCGGTCCGGGAAGATCCCACATGCTGCGGGGCAGCTGTGCCCGTGAGCCATGGCCGCTGAGCCTGCGTGTCCGGAGCCTGTGCTCCGCAACGGGAGAGGCCACAAAAAAAAATAGAAAAAAAAAGAAGATGCAAAAAATGTTTAACGAAGACATAGAAGAATTAAAGAACAAACACCTAGAAGAATTAAAGAACAAACAAACAGAGATGAACAATACAATAACTGAAATGAAAAATACACTAGAAGGAACAGCAGAATAACTGAGGCAGAAAAACGGATTAGCAGAATAACTGAGGCAGAAGAATGGATAAGTCACCTGCAAAACAGAATGGTAGAATTCACTGCCACAGAACAGAATAAACAAAAAAGAATGAAAAGTAATGAAGACAGCCTAAGAGACCTCTGGGACAACATTAAACACACTAACATTCACATTATAGGGGTCCCAGAAGGAGAAGAGAAAGAGAAAGGACTCAAGAAAATATTTGAAGAGACGATAGTTGAAAACTTCCCTAACATAGGAAAGGAAACAGCCAGCCAAGTCCAGGAAGCACAGAGTCCCATACAGGATAAACCCAAGGAGAAACATGCCAAGACACACAGTAATCAAATTGGCAAAAATTAAAGAAAAGAAAAATTATTAAAAGGAAAAACGACAAATAACATACAAGGGAACTCCCGTAAGGTCAACAGCTGATTTCTCAGCAGAAACTATACAAGCCAGAAGGGAGTGGCACAATATATTTAAAGTGATGAAAGGAAAGAACCTACAACCAAGATTATTCTACCCTGCAAGGATCTCATTCAGATTCAGTGGAGAAATCAAAAGCTTTACAGACAAGCAAAAGCTAAGAGAATTCAGCACCACCAAACCAGCTCTACAATAAATGCTAAAGGTACTTCTCTAAGTGGGAAACACAAGAGAAGAAAAGGACCTACAAAAACAAACCCAAAACAATTAAGAAAATGGTAATAGGAGCATACATATCGACAATTACCTTAAATGTGAATGGATTAAATGCTCCAACCAAAAGACACAGGCTTGCTGAATGGATACAAAAAAAAGACCCATATATATGCTGTCCACAAGAGACCCACTTCACACCTAGGCACACATACAGACTGAAAGTGAGGGGACGCAAAAAGATATTCCATTCAAATGGAAATCAAAAGAAAGCTGGAGTGGCAATACTCAGATCAGATAAAACAGACTTTAAAATAAAGAACATTACAAGAGTCAAGGAAGGACACTATATAATGATAAAGGGATCAATCTAAGAAGAAGATATAACAATTATAAATATATACGCAGCCAACATAGGAGCACCTCAATACACAAGGCAAATGCTAACAGCCATAAAAGGGGAAATCGACAGTAACACAATAATATTGGGGGACTTTAACATCTCACATACACCAATGGACAGATCATCCAGACAGAAAATTACTAAGGAAACACAAGCTTTAAATGACACAACAGACCACACAGATTAAATTGATATTTATAGGACATTCCATCCAAAAACAGCACATTACACTTTCTTCTCAAATGCACATGGAACATTCTCCAGGATAGATCACATCTTAGGTCACAAATCAAGCTTCGGTAAATTTAAGAAAACTGAAATCATATCAAGCATCTTTTCCAATCACAGGGCTATGAGATTAGAAATAAATTACAGGGAAAAAATGAAAAAACACAAACATATGGAGGCTAAACCATAAGTTACTAAATAACCGAGAAATTACTGAAAAAATCAAAGAGGAAATCAAAAAATACCTAGAGGGGCTTCCCTGGTGGCGCAGTGGTTAAGAGTCCGCCTGCCGATGCAGGGGACACGGGTTCGTGCCCTGGTCCAGGAAGATCCCGCATGCCGCGGAGCGGCTGGGCCCATGAGCCATGGCTGCTAAGCCTGCGCGTCCAGAGCCTGTGCTCCGCAACGGGACAGGCCACAACAGTGAGAGGCCCACATACCGCAAGAAAAAAAAAAAACCTAGAAACAAATGACAATGAAAACACAATGATCCAAAACCTGTGGGATGCAGCAAAAGCAGTTCTAAGAGGGAAGTTTACAGCAATACAATCCTACCTCAAGAAACAAGAAAAATCTCAAATAAACAACCTAACCTTACACCTAAAGGAACCAGAGAAAGAAGAAAAAGCAAAAAAGTTAGTAGAAGGAAAGAAATCATAAATATCAGAGCAGAAATAAATGAAATAGAAACAAAGAAAACAATAGCAAAGAGCAATAAAACTAAAAGCTGGTTTAAGGTCAACAAAATTGAGAAACCTTTAGCCAGACTCATCAAGAAAAAGAGGGAGAGGACTCAAATCAATAAAATTTTTTAAAAAAAGGAGAAGTTACAACAGACACCACAGAAATACAAAGCATCCTAAGAGACTACTACAAGTAACTCTATCCAATCAAATGGACAACCTGGAAGAAATGGACAAATTCTTAAAAAGATATAACCTTCCAAGACTGAACCAGGAAGAAACAGAAAATATGAATAGACCAATTACAAGTAACGAAATTGAAACTGTGACTAAAAATTTTCCAACAAACAAAAGTCCAGGACCAGATGGCTTCACAGGTGAATTCTATCACACATTTAGAGAAGAGCTAACACCCATCCTTCTCAAACTCTTCCAAAAAACTGCGGAGGAAGGAACACTCCCAAACTCATTCTATGAGGCCACTGTCACCATGATAGCAAAACCAGACAAAGACACTACAAAACACGAAAATTACAGACCAATATCAGTGATGAACACAGATGCAAAAATCCTCAACAAAATACTAGCAAACAGAATCCAACAACACATTAAAAGGATCATACGCTATGATCAAGTGGGATTTATCCCAGGGCTGTAAGGATTCTTCAACATACGCAAATCAATCAATGTGATACACATTAACAAACTGAAGAATAAAAACTGAATGATCATCTCAATCGATGCAGAAAACGCTTCTGACAAAATTCGACACCCATTTATGATAAAAATTCTCCAGAAAGTGGGCATAGAGGGAACCTACATCAACATCCTAAAGGCCATATATGACAAACCCACAGCAAACATCATTCGCAATGGTGAAAAACTGAAAGCATTTCCTCTAAGATCAGGAACAAGACAAGGATGTCCACTCTCGCCACTACTATTCAACATAGTTTTGAAAGTCCTAGCCATGGCAATCAGAGAAGAAAATGAAATAAAAGGAATACAAATTGGAAAAGAAGTAAAACTGTCACTGTTCACAGATGACATGATACTATACATAGAGAATCCTAAAGATGCTACCAGAAAACTACTAGAGCTAATCAGTGAATTTGGTAACGTTTCAGGGTACAAAATTAATGCACAGAAATCTCTTGCATTCCTATACACTAACAACGAAAGATCAGAAAGAGAAATTAAGGCAACAATCCCATTCACCACTGCAACAAAATGAATAAAATAACTAGGAATAAACCTACCTAAGGAGGTAAAAGACCTGTACTCAGAAAACTATAAGACACTGATGAAAGAAATTAAAGATAATACAAACAGATGGAGAGATATACCAGGTCCTTGGATTAGAAGAATCGATATTGTGAAAATGACTACACTACCCAAAGCAATCTACAGATTCAGTGCAATCCCCATCAAATTACCAATGGCACTCTTTACAGAACTAGAAGAAAAAATCTTAAAATTTGTATGGAGACACAAAAGACCCCGAATAGCCAAAGCAGTCTTGAGGGAAAAAAACGGAGCTGGAGGAATCAGACTCCCTGACTTCACACTATACTACAAAGCTACAGTAATCAAGACAATATGGTACTGGCACAAAAACAGAAATACAGATCAATGGAACAGGATAGAAAGCCCAGAGATAAATGCACACACCTATGGTCAACTAATCTATGACAAAGGAGGCAAGGATATACAATAGAGAAAAGACAGCCTCTTCAATAAGTGGTGCTGGGAAAACTGGACAGCTACATGTAAAAGAATGAAATTAGGACACTCCCTAACACCATACACAAAAATAATCTCAAAATGGATTAGAGGCCTAAATGTAAGACCAGACACTATAAAACTCCTAGAGGAAAACATAGGACACTCTGACATAAATCACAGCACAATTTTTTTTCACCCACCTCCTAGAGTAATGGAAATAAAAACAAAAATAAACAAATCAGACCTAATGAAACTTAAAAGCTTTTACACAGCAAATAAAACCATAAACAAGATGGAAAGACAGCCCTCAGAATGGGAGAAAATATTTGCAAATGAATCAACAGACAAAGGATTAATCTCCAAAATATATAAACAGCTCATGCAGCTCAATATTAAAAAAACAAACAACCCAATTAAAAAATGGGCATCAGACCTAAATAGACCTTTCTCCAAAGAAGACATACAGATGGCCAAGCAGCACATGGAAAGCTGCTCAACATCACTAATTATTAGAGAAATGTAAATCAAAACTACAATGAGGTATCACCTCACACCGATTAGAATGGGCATCAGCAGAAAATCTACAAACAGCAAATGCTGGAAAGAGTGTGGTGGAAAGGGAACCCTCTTGCACTGTTGGTGGGAATGTAAATTGATACAGTCCTATAGAGAACAGTATAGAGGTTCCTTAAAAAACTAAAAATAGAATTACCATATGATCCAGCAATCCCACTACTGGGTATATACCCAGAGAAAACCATAATTCAAAAAGATACATGCACCCCCATGTTCACTGCAGCACTATTTACAATAGCCATGTCATGGAAGCAACCTAAATGTCCATCAACAGAGGAATGGATAAAGAAAATGTGGTACATATGTACAATGGAATATTACTCAGCTATAGAAAGGAACAAAATTGGGTCATTTGTAGAGACGTGGACAGACCTAGAGGCTGTCATACAGAGTGAAGCAAGTCAGAAAGAGAAAAACAAATATCGTATGCTAATGCACATATGTGGAATCTAGAAAAATGGTACAGATGAACCACTTTGCAAGGTAGAAATAGACACAGATTTAGAGAACAAACGTATGGACACCAAAGGTGGAAACTGGGGGGGGGTGAGGGGGGTGTTGATGGTGGTGGGATGAATTGGGAAATTAGGATTGACATATATACACTAATATGTATAAAATAGATAACTAATAAGAACCTGTTGTTTAAAAAATAAATAAAAAGAAAAAAATAAACTCACCCATATTTATCATCATATAAAACATAAGATGCTCTAAATACTCCAATAAAAAGTCAGAGATTGTTAATTTGGATAAAAAACATGAATCAACAGTGATGTCAACAAAAAAATCCTTCAAATATAAAGACTTAGAAAGGTTAAAGGTAAAAGGATGGAAGAGGATGTATCATGCTAACACTAATCAAAAGAAAACTAGAGAATCAATACCAGACAAAGCAGGTTTCAGGAAAAAAAAATATTACCTGCCATAAAGAGGGATATTTTACAATTATAAGTGAGTCAGTTCATCAAGAGGAAGGATATAAAAATCCTAAATGTGCATGCACGTAATAATAGGAGCTTCAAAGTATCTGAAGCAAAAACCAATAAAACTGAAAGTATAAAAGATAATCCACAATTACAGTTTGAGATTGCAAGGCCACTTTTACAGTTGACAGAACAAGGAGAGAAAAATTCAATAAGAACATGTAAGATGTCAACACTAGTAACCAAAACCACCTAACTGATAATTATGGAACGCTCCACCCAACAACAGAAACACACACATTCTTTTTAGTGTACAGAAAACCTTTACAAAAAGAGATCATATTCTGAGCCATAAAACAAGTCTCGGTAAATTTTAAATTATTACATTCATCCAGAGCATTGACTGAAGCACAACGGAGTCAAATAAGAAATCAATAACAGAAAGGTATCTTTCAAAGATAATCATTTTAACAGCATAACATGTGAAACAGTTAGGTACAATTCAACAAAATGTATGCAACACCTAAACACTAATAACTGCAAAATTTCCTAAAAGAAATTAAATAAGACCTGAATAGAGATAATAAGCTACACTCATTGATCGAGAGACTCAATATTGTTCAGACGTCAATTCTCCATCAATTGCTCTATAAATGCAAAACTACAGAGTTTTGCAATCCAAACCTCACCAGGCCTTTTCATAGAAATTGTCAAGTTAATTCTAAAAGGCATATGAACATGTGAAGGAATTAAGACAGCTGAAACAATTTTTTAAAAAAGAACAAAGTTGGAAAACTTATACTACCTGATTTTTAAGACTCACATAAAGCCACAGAAATAGAGACAGTGTGGTATACGTATAAAGACAGACATATAGATCAATGAAACAAAACAAAATCCAGAAACAGACTTACAAACATATGGCCAACTGATTTTCAACAAAGGTACCAAGACAATTCAACAGAGAGAATAATCTTTTCAAGAAATGGTGCTTAGGACAATGGTATGTATAAAAAAGAACCTCAACCCTTATCTCATACCATATATAAAAATGAACTCAAAGTGGATCACAGACCTGTTATAAGAGCTAAAATTATAAAGTCTTTAAGAAGAAAATATAGAACTTCTCAGTAACCTTGGATTAGGCAAAGATTCTTAAATAGGACATGAAAAGCACAATATATTCCCTAAAAAGGATAAATTGGATTTCATCAAAATGTAAAACTTTTGCTCTTCTTAAGACACTGTTAAGGCAAAAAAAGCAAACTACAGTCTGGGAGAAAATATTTGCAAAAATATATACATAATACATATAAAGAAAGTGTATCCAGAATTCAAAAATAACTCCAACCATAAAGACAAAATAAAATAAAATAAAAAACAGCCAAAAAGGATTGAAGCATTACTTCACAAATGATATACAGATGGCCAATAGACATGTGAAAAGATACTCAATATTATTAGCCATCAGGGAAATGCAAATTAAAGTCACAATGAGATACTACTACTCATCCACTAAAATTAAAATTTAAAAGATAAACAGTATCAAGTGCCGGTGAGGATGTGAAGCAAGTGGAACTCCCGTTCTGGTGGGAATGCAAAAATGGCATAGCTGGTTTGTAAAAAGTTTGGACACCTCTACTAAAAGTTTTTCTTATGAAAGTTGGCTATATTCTTACCATGCAACCCTGCAATCTCATTCCTAGCTAGAACTGAAAACAAGTGAAGTGAAAGCGTATGCTCACACGAAAACCCACACATGAATGTTTGTAGCTGCTTTATTCATAAATGCCCCAAACTAGAAACAACTGAAATACCTTCAATTGGTGAATGGCTCAATAAGCTGTGGTAAACCCACCCAATGGAATCGTACTCAGCAATACAGAGGAATGAATACTGATACGTGCAACAACACAGATGAATCTAAGGTGTGTTATGTTAAGTCAGAGCAGCCAGAGTCCAAAGGCTGCACACCGCATGATCTCATCTTTCTGACATTCCGGGAAAGGCAAAACCATCAGCACTGAAACAGACCAGTGGTTACCAGGGGCTGAGGATGAGAACAGGAGTTATAAAGGGGCATGAGAGCATATGAAGGATGATGGAACTGTTCCCAATTTTGACTGTGGTGGTGGTTATACGACTCTATGTGTTGACTGAAACTCATAGAACTGTACACACACAAAAAGAGTGAATTTTCCGTTATGTAAATTATACCTCAATTAAAAAAATACTAATGAGAACAATTTCTTCCCCGTGATGAGGAGCTATGGAGAGGTTTATTCAACATGTGGACTTGCTGAATGGACTGGCACCCTATCACTCTTTGCAATTAGCATGGTAGCTAGTAATAAGGATGACTTTCTCAGCTCCTCTCTCTGTTCTAAGATACACATCTCAACTGTGATATCTGCAATCTCTCCCAGCTGCAGGCCTCAGATTCTCAGGTGCTTTCCTTCTGAATCATATTTTTTCTCTTGTGCTCAACATCAAAATTTGAAAATAATTTCCAGTGAAAGAGACTGGGGTAGTTTCTGAGCATGAATAAAGCCAAATCATTTTAATTTTCCTCCTCAGCGTATCAGACACGTATCACTTGCTCCAATCTGCTCAAAGACTGCAAACTAAATTGGTACCCAGTACTTGACTGACAAGTGATTACCGTCACTCTGTTGTTGAAATCTATTTCCAAGGGGCACTGTACTCACTGTGGTTTGTTTTGTTCACTTGTTTTGCCTTGTATTGTTTGTAGTTGTCTATCTGCTGTTCTATATCATAAATTGCTCTCTATTCAATGGAAACCGTGGTTGTTTCCTCCCTAAATTTTGATTCCTGTATTTGTTCAGGTAGGAATATAAGGAGTTCTCAATATCCCTGACTGTTTGCTCAGGACCACTATATGTCATTTTATGCAAAGATGATTGAGGAGTGCAATTTGAGCAGTGATAAAAGAAGCAGATGTTCCAAACACAAGTCCTGGTGCAAAGAAGTATCAACAGAAGTACAGCTATCACTGGAAAATTATTCTTACGACAAAGAAGAAATAAATAAGTTTCAAACATGTCAAAAGCATAGATTTTCAAATAATCATGCTCTTGTCTGGCAGAAAAACAACGAGGCTAGGAAATGAGCCTTGAATCTTAAAATTATTATGGTCATGTAATTTATTGTCTTCTATTTAAGAGAGTTTTACATAAAACTTAAAAGTACGACTAACTAGAATTAATTTTCACTTGTTTGACGAACACACCTTCTCACGATAATATATACTTTTGTTTCTAGGCTGACGTTCCAGGTTGGGAGCTGATTCAAGCAGAAATAAAGGTCACTTTCCTGTTTTGAAGGCAATGTTCACCAACGTAGATCAGCAGCATAAATGCTGCCATTAATCTAACTGGTGAAATAAATCATAATTGTAGATATCACTTTACCTCTTTTATAAGCAATAAAGACACACCCTGATCAGAAGGTTCCAAAGGCTGAGAAAAACCCCACGGTATCAGGTCACTACATAGCAATAGCAGGAATGCATCCCTCCATCTGTTTAGGTAACACTTCATACTTTCCAAAGTGCTTTCAGAAACATTCTCTCATTTGGTCCTCAAAGAAATCTTACGAGGTAAAATAAGTATTATTCTTCCATATTACAAGTAAGAACAATGAGATACAAAAGGCTACATAAACTGCCTAACAATACCACACAAAAGTCATGGGAATCCATAGCTCCCACTCGAAATCAGGAAGATGAATTCATCCAGGGCACCCACCCCGGCAGATACTCCACAGCTCCCTGGTGCATCCTCATCCTGGGGAAATGAAGGTATACATGTGAGAAACACCACATCATCTAATGATTGGTTGACTGGAAAAGAGAAAGATTCAGAAGCTTTCACTAGCAGATTGAAATTTTTATTTTATTTTTTTTGAAAATTTTAGACTAAATAATGGATGTTGATGAATGTAGTACAATCCCTTCCCTCCTTCCGTCTTCCTTCTCCCTTGCTCTCCCCCTTCCTTCTTTCCTTCCATCTTTCCATCCACACAGTCCCTGAGCACCCTCTATTTGTGATAAGCATTGTTGCTGTGAATACAGAAATGGGCCCTGCCTTCAGGGAACCTGCAACTGAGTAGAGGTACAAGTGTGTGTTCATAAATAAGGGCTCATGAATGCTCTGAAGGAAAGATGTACAATACAGAGTGGATCCATAAAGAAAAGAGGGATCAGTTCTACTGAGGAGAAAATATCAAAAGAAAGTTTCATGCTGGAGGTGATGCTTGAGCTGGATCTTGTGAAATGAGTGTTTCTCAGGCATGACAGGGAAGGAAGACCAGGCTGGCCTGTCTGGGAAACTGCAGAACTCGGCCTAGTATAAGGTGACTGAGGAGGTGGCAAGGAGGGAGAATGATGAGGCTGGGAATGTACACAGGAGAGACCACGAAGGCTCCTGTAGGACACGCTGTGGAGTTTGTACATGTCTTGTTTCTAGAGCATCTAGTATCATCAAATGACACTTCTAGATTCTGAGATATACACAAATTACTAAGGCTTGTCTTCAAGGAATTGCTTATTTCGACTCATGAGGTATAATGTTAAAGAAAATTAGATTTTCACAACCCTGCTAATGCTTCCAAGTCATCAAACTTAGTGACAGGGACGAAATCTAAGCATAACTACAATGTGATCAAGAACATCACAAATACTTGAAATATCACACACCGGCTCAAAGAAATCCCATTTTTTTCAAGTATTCAAAACGTAGCTCACTTTAACGCAGCTAGCTGCCCAATCCAAAGGCAAACGCTTTTGGGATGAGCGTGCAGAGTGCGTTTTATGTTATAAAATGTACCATCTAGTTATTCAACTGGCGAACACATAAAGTAGGTTAAACTGCCTCTCTTCATTTCCTTTCATGGCTTCCAAGACCTAAATTTTAAAGTCTGGCCATGAAAATCCAGGTGCACAGGACGATTTGGCCAATGTATTTGGCTTGTGAGTACTGAGAAACCTGTGGACCCCGTCAAGTGGGTATCACATCAGCAACGATGGTGGGTCAAATAAAGAGTGTTCTGTGCTAAAGAAAACTTGAAGATGAGATGATTAAGGGTTAAAATAAAATCAGGAGAAACCTGATCATTTACAGTCATCCTTGGCTATTCTGCCGGGCATATAATAAAAACGCATAAAGAAACCGAGCACGCGTTCAAGCACTGAGTTCCGAGCACTGGAACTGTTTCCCCAGCTGTAAAATGCGGCAAGTCATCTGCTCTGCTGTCCCCACAGAACTTTTGAGAGGCTCTGAGGGGGATGGTGTGAGTCCGCAGAGAGGGGAGAGGCGCTGCTCCACCACCCTGGCCACTACAGTCCTCATAAACACCCCGTCGCCTGAGCCCCCACGGCCCTTTGCCTGTGCTGCCCACTGTGTTCAGTACACACGGTCTCGTTATATTTAAAAAAAAAAATGAAGTTTGGTGAACTCCTAAATTTATTGCTTTCGCCTCAGGAAGAATGACTGAGAAAAGTAATTGTTTAGGATATACTTTCCTTTTCTCGACCGAAGACTATCAATTTACTAGAGGCTTCCACAAAGCATTCCGACAAAACTCAAATGATGTTTTAAGTTCTCTTTGGTGGTATCCCCTGTTCATTCAAGTTCTCTGAATATGTGAATTCCTCCTAGAGGAGATTGAACGAGCATTTGAACTTGTTGAGTAATTAACTGCTGGTGGTCCGTAAGTGTAAATTCATTTCTTCTAGCAGTGGGTGTTTGCTTCTTAAGCTCTTGATGTCTAAATAGGGAAGAATTGCTCCCAGTCAAAGGAATTTCAGGAAACGGGTAGAAACACACACATGTGGTACGGGGTGGACAAACGACAATCACTACTGCACTGGGCTTCCTCTCCAGGTCCCCTGAAGGCAAGACTGATGTCCCTGGGGAAAGCAGGGCACCAAAAGGATGGTTAGAAGGAGATGAGAGATGATCTCCACGGTGTCCACTGTTCCTCTCTGAGGATGAAACCAGAGCTGCCCCCATCACCGCTGCTTAGAGACTCTTCCCAGGAGCCTTAGAGGCTGAATAGCCATGTTCCTTCATCACCAACTTCTTCTAAGACCCAGTTAAGTCCTGCATATCAAGTCCCAAGACTCTGCAATACTTATGTTTCCATGACACGTAGCACATAACTTTAGTTGTAATAGTTATATTTATGGATCCTTTTAATAATAATAAACCTACGATTAACTGCCTATTATGTGCCTTTTTTCTTTACACATTTAAATCAAAAGCTTACTATTATTATTGCTATTTTACCTACGAGAAAAGCAACAGTTAGAAAAGCCATGAGACTTGCCCGCGTCTACACAACTGAAGAATGGCCAAGTTGAGATTCAAAACACACTTCTGCCATTATACCACCATGCTTCTTTATGTCTAGCAACTGGAAATTATTTTTATGTTCTATGATATTTTTAGCTCTAAAATGAGACTTCCAACCAGAAAATATTTATAATGCTTCCTGTTTAGTTATAGAGTCAGAATACCTAGACTAGAATCCTAGCTCCCCCATTCACTAGCTCTGTATCTCTGTGAAATTTGCTTAACCACTTCTAAGGGTCACTTTTTTAATTTGTAAACCAGGGATAACAGTAGTGCTATACTAAAGGGCTGTTGTGAAAATTAAGTAAGATAATAACACAAAGCACTTAGCCCAGTGCTCCCCTTACAGTAAATATTCAACAAAATTAGCTACTATTACTACTGTTTTGATTTAAATGAAAGGGATACTATGACCCTCTTTTAATTTATAAGGCTACAAGCTATTTGTTTATGAGGTCCCTGCTATAGGGCTCTGTAAGCAAACATGATATGGGCAACCTATTCACGTTATACAATTGGAATAACTGCAAACAAGAAATGTATGCATTGTTCTATATAGTTTACATTTACATTCTTCTGCAACGAAATGATGTTCCTTCTTAGGTAAAGAGAAGAGCTACTGCTAATTAATCTTGTAAAAGGCTTCCAAGCAGACATATGAACAGACAGTACTCAAAACAGTGAGATACAGATGGTTTTAGGTTTCTAGATGCACCAAACTGAAAGGTGAAGCATTGAAAATAGTGATTTTTCTGTACTTGAAAATCACAATAGATAAAAACAATCATATCAAGTTTAGTATATATGCAACCTCCCAGGAACATATCAACTTTAGAACGTGTGTTATGCACATGTGGTAAATGTCACAATCCTTCGTAGCCTCAGGTTTGCTCTTGTCTTCCTAGTAGAGCCATTACATACTTTCAGTCGCAGTGCTTCTTTCCATCCATTCATCCATTCATTGTCAAATACTCACAAGACTTGAGATACTTAATGGCAAGAAAAAAAAATACAGTAAAAGGTACACTACAAATGAAAAGTAAAAATCAGGATGAAGAAAAAACATAGATTACAGTAACAAGTAAAGAACAGAGGGAAATATGGATCACAGAAGTGCAGGTCATGAGAGCCATGAAATGGAGTTGAGCTTCCTGATACTCGGAGTGAAAAGGGAAACATGGTGGTTCCTCTTGTCAAGAGTAGAAAGAGCAGGGACTTCCCTGGTGGTCCAGTGGGTGAGACTCCACGCTCCCAATGCAGGGGGCCTGGGTTCGTTCCCTGCTCGGGAACTAGATCCTACATGCTGCAACTAAAGAACCCACATGCCGCAACTAAGACCCGGTGCAGCCTAAATAAATAAATAATTTAAAAAAAAAAAAAAAGTAGGAAGAGCAAATCATGGTTCCTTTAGGATCAGAGTGACTGCTCCATTGCTGACACTCCCACAGGGCTCCAGGCCACATCCACTTCCCCAAACCCCTTCCTCATGTACCCTCCAGCCTTTCTGGTAAAAACAACCACTTCACTTCTCCCCTTCCGGTAACTGCCCATCTCATATTCTACATGGCTCCAGTGGGGCTGCTGATCTGCCAGAGCTACACTGGTTCACATGATACAGGTATAATTTTTTTTAAAGTGCCTCTTCCTCAAGATACTTCATTTCTATCTCTTGGAAATTTTTCATAATATATTTTGTTAGTATACAAAAGTACTTTATGCCATAATATATAAATTACAATGTCTCTGATATGTATAGTGCCCTCCAGGCTTGTGTAGTTTACAACCTGTACCTTCCCTCAGATTTTACATATGGGAATTAGAAGAGAAGAACTCATTCTACTTGAACGTTGAACAGTAAAAATACTCCCCAGAGCTGCTGGAAGTCATATCCCCACCACTGAGTAAAACCTGAGAAGGTGAGGACACAGAGGATGCCGGAAGCCACAGCCACCACCAGCAATCAAAGCCTCAAGTGTGTTAAACTGATCTGGGTGAGGGGTTTCCCTAGAAACATCAACAATTAATTTGAATTACTGTAGCATGTAATTTTAAAAAAGTTCCTCCAAAACTTAATGAATTCCCTGTGTTAAATTCTCTCTGTTAAAATAACTGGTGTCACTCTGACTTTCTTGACTGGATCCTAACTGACACAAACTATTTCTGTATTTTTCCCCTCACAATGCTGCATTGACAGAGGACTAAGATATAAACGACAAAGGCAAAAGGTACAAAGTTAAGAGCAGCTATGAGGCTAATTTTTTAAAAAATATTGCTAAAAATTGCATACTTCATGAACTTGCTTCCCTACAAAACAATTTGTTGGGCTTCCCTGGTGGCGCAGTGGTTGAGAATCTGCCTGCTAATGCAGGGGACACGGGTTCGAGCCCTGGTCTGGGAAGATCCCACATGCCGTGGAGCAACTAGGCCCATGAGCCACAACTACTGAGCCTGCACGTCTGGAGCCTGTGCTCCGCAACAAGAGGCCGCAATAGTGAGAGGCCCGCGCACCGCGATGAAGAGTGGCCCCCGCTTGCAACAACTAGAGAAAGCCCTCACACAGAAACGAAGACCCAAGACAGCCAAATAAATAAATAAACAAATGTGGGATTTAAAAAAAAAAGATTTTAAAAAATAAATAATTTGTTTACTATCTTTTAATTTAATATTCAAATTTCATATAGTTTTACATATACTTTTTAGGTTTTATAAAATCTAAAAATCTGTATACCTAACTTTACATTGAAGATTAAGTAAAGGATAGTGTATATTATACAGTAGTGGGTATACAATAGCATCACAATGAATTTTTATCTTAAATTTACTATACCCATATTATGGAAATTAATTTAAAATAGATGTAAATTTGGACAAAATGTTTTCAAAAAAATTTCATTCACAAAGACAATCATACAACAGGCCATATACCTTAGCTTGTTATCTCTAGGACTTATTGATACCAACTGCCTGCTGTTATTACAAAGTTCAGTAATCAACATTTTATGTGCTGCTTAGGTGATACAACAGTGTACCTAGACCCGAACCCAAAGTTGTATGTTACATTTCTATTTTAAACAAAGTTTGTTGATCCTAAAGGTACTCATTTAAAATAGGCATTAACAGTCATTATAAAATATGAAATAATAATGAGGCATGCATTTTTTTCATAAAAATTTTGGTTTTCCACTTAAAGAAAGAGTTTGATGGCTTACAACTGTTGGAAACGCTACCTTAAAATATCTTCTTTCAGGCAATGTATTAAGAAGTATTAAGGTAAAATCTGACTGTGATAACTTCTTTCTCTTTTAGGGCTCCATTTCAGTATTTTCGTTATTTAAAACGGGAGTTATGCAAACATAATTAGAATACTACTGGATAAATATATCTTTACCATTTGGCTCCTAAAATCACCAAAAAGAAATGTGTTAAAATGAACACTCACTGTCCTAATTCTGCCACCCTGGAGCCATAGAGAATAATTTCTTTCCCTTCCACATTAAAGAATCCTACAAATATTTTAAGAAAATTAATTTATCATCCTAGCTAAGCAGCTGCAGTCCTTCAGCCTTCTTCTTACGATGTGGTTTCCAGCCTCTTCACCATCCTGGCCTCCCTCCTCAGGACATACTCCTGATTGCCAGAATTCTAAATAAGGTCTGACTGCCATAGATCTAGATAGAAAGTTTTAGATTAACAGATCAACTGCTTGCCAGTTTATTAGTTATCATAAACATCAATCAAAACTCAAAAAGCTGAGCTTCACAGCTAACTTTAGCTGGATATTTTAAATGCTTAGAAAGTGTGAATTTTATTTTTGCTCTAACAGTCAGATGTGAGGTATCAAACTGAAACTTGGTGTAATTCACATGGCAAATGCCAACACCAACTATCTAACCACAAAGTTGGGGGGATGGGGGAGCAGAGACATGTTAAAAAAAAAAGTGAATCACCCTTTTCCATCAGATTCTTACCAACTGGGTGAGTTCTCGCCATGTACTCCAAGCAACCTGTTTTTACATCACTTTCTCCTGGCACTATAATTTTTCTGTATATATATCTGAGGTTTACAAATGACCTTGACTAAAGACCTAAGTTTCTGGGGTGTGTGTGTGTAAAAACAGAAAATTATAAGCCTCAAATATCTTTGACTCAGCCTTTAGTAAAATTAACATCACTTATATCCTAGTTAGCATAGGCTATACTTACTCTTTATATTTTCATTATATAGTTAAAACTATACTCATTCTTTGTATTTTCATCATATAGTTCAGTTTTTGCCTACGACTATTTGTTAAGGGCAAAGAACGTTACTATACAACAGAAAGGTTGGTGTTAATAGTCCTAAGTTCCGTTAACTTGTACCTTTGACATTATAAATGTTTGTTAAGGGAAACTTTATTTGCTAAAATGTTTGTTGTAGAAACTGTGGTTGCCTGCGTCAAGCTGTAACTGCTGCCTGTGATAGGAGCTTGAGGTAACTTCCACTCTGAGCGGTAATTAACTCACTTTCACTGGACTTGGCTGACTCAGCTCTGTAACTTTCCTGGAATGAAGGGGTGTGGCTCTGCTTGTTAGACTGAGAGCATCAAGATCTTTCATCCCGGCTTTCTCCCTTCAGAGCATGATAAATACTGGGACCCAAAACATCTCTTTTTAAAAAGTCATGTAAATTAAAAAGAAATCCTCCAACAATAGGGACCATGTATCATCACTGTATCTTCCTAACACTTGGCTCAGGGCTTTCCAAATGTGACATGCTCAACAATATTTATTAGTTGAAGTGAAGTGAATTACTCTTCATAACAGCTCTCACTTAAGGCTAAATTTCATTGCCTAAAATGAAACATGAAAGTTGAGAAGAAATCAAAGACTTTTTACCTCTTCACTAGGTTTAGAAATATTGGCTCCAGAATGGATGTACCCTTAGACACACTGAGTGTCTTCTAGAATATATCCGAAGCCTTCTGGTTGCAGGTGACAAAAATTTAACCCAAGCAAGTTAAACAAAGAAAAGAAGGAGGGATTTATTGCTTCATAATATAAGGTCTCAGTCAAAGCTGAACTCAGAGGCTCAAACAATATCAACAGGACTATCTCTTTCTCTCTCCTTCTCTGCTTCATTCTCAGGAAGACTCCCCCTCACTCCCTACCAGCTAGCAATCTTACGCTTACATCCTTTCCACTCACAACCCGAAAGGAAGATAGATCCTCCATCAAATCTTAGGGAACGCTATGGTTAACTCCACATGGACCACATGTCTCTCCCAGGGCAGGGAAGCATGGCATCATGATGGACAGAACCCCAAGAAGAAGAGGAGGGAAGCTACAAAGATAAATGTTGTAAGGCTGCTAAACAATTCAAGGTCTGAAATTCTAAGTCCCTTGTTTCCCTTCCTGGGCATGATGGAAATAAAACCATAGTTTGCCAGGTTGCCTTCTAAGGTGACTTTGGTTGTACAGTACATTCTCATTCATTACAGAGATATTTACTGGGTCTATTATTAGCCAGTCACTGTGTCAGGCATTTTATAGACATTTGCTTATGATAAGTAGACATTTAAAATGAGGGTACAGAGGCTTTGAGAAGTTACTTAGAATAATAAATACTAGAGTCAAGGATGCAAACCGAGTCCATTTGCCTCCAAAATCCTCTGCTTTCAGCACTGAGAGTTCAGGGGCTCTTTTGAGTTTCTTTACTGTGGGCATCAGAAGTTGGTGGATGAAAGCTCAAAGGTCTACATATTAGGCAGGGTCAACTTAGTTAAACAGAAGGCAACTATCTATAGGAAGTGACTTATCAGATGCCCTGAAAGAGTTTACTAGTTGCCTGAAATTCCTTCATTAGAGGTTACTTTGGGCTAAGTCAATATGGAAGCTTAATTTATTTTACTACAAATACTTCCGAAGATCACTTGGAATAATTCAGTCTTGTTAAATGCATATGTCCCAGGAAGGGGTAACATTCGAGGCTTTCTTCTGTTTACCGAGACCTTTATGTACATCAGATTCCCCACCTTTTTTCACATGGCCCCCAAGAAAGAAGATACAGGGACAGGTAGCATCACATTGTTTGACAGGGCATCTAGGCAGAGCTCACAACAGCCAAGGACTGCACTAGGGGCTGGGAAAAATTCTACAACCTTTGTACTCCCAATGAAAATTACTCAGCATTTGATCATAGAATCAGCAACAAAAAATTCAGTTACCATATAGCCTATGAATGAACAAAGGGAACCAGGCATAGTAACTATTAGCATTTGCTCTAATGTTCCAATACTTAATTTTGGAAACATAAACCTCTTGGGTATACATTACTTAATAAAGGAAAAATCTAATTTTTAGTGACTAGGGTTAAATGTTTGATATTGCACATTACTGTTGCTACCACAATGTTACCCACAGAAACCTTAGGCACAATGTAGTCTCAGGTTACACGGAGCACCACTGGCTTTGCTGTGCTTCACTGCTTCAGAAAGGAGGTAGCAGATAATGGGCTGCCTGGCGTCCCAGCCTCCTACCAGCTCTTGGCCCCACAGCACCCCTGGAGGACCGTAACTGAGAAGTCCCTCAAACTACTAGCTTTCAGCCACTTCCCCTCTTAAATGGGACAGATGGGAAGCATTTTTTTCTAACAGTTTCACTTTATAAGCAGTTTTCCAAATGGCCCTGGCAGAGTACCTAGCACACAGTAAGCATTCAATAAATTAAAAAGAAGAGAATGAAGATGAGGTGGAGAGAAAGACCAGGAAGAAGAAGAACTGCATCTATAATATTTATTTTCTAGACTCTTAGCTCTAAGGGACAATGAAGAAACTTCCAAGATCATGGTAGTTCAACCCCCACTTCTTAAATATGAGGAATTGAGGCCCAGAGATATTAGCAACTTGCCCAGTGTCAGACTGGATGTCAGGAGCAGAGCTGGGTTTATCACCCAAGTCTCCTTTCTCCTAGTCCTGTACTCCTTCTATAGTAAAAGCTGCATGCCAAGGGGTGGGCCATCTGTATTCAACAGGAAGCAAGAGACTGGAGTCACGCTGTATCCCCTGCAGAAACACATTTCTAAGGAGGGAAGATGAATGCTGTTGTCCACTGATGTGGGGTTCCCTATCACACATTTCCTGGGGCCCATGCTGCAGTGTCTAAGGGAGAACCTGCTGGGATCTGATGCTATGAAGAGAGGTATACGACCTGGGTCCTGCTTGAAATCTATGAGATGAAACAGAGCACATGTATGAAACATAACACTAAAGTCAGTGTATCTAAGTGCAAGTGAGAAGAGCACAGTATATGGCTGTAGGATTTATAGGAAGCCTTCTGGAAAACTGGAAAATCTAAATGCTTCTCTGAGTATAACTGAACAATAACCACCAGTTCAAAAAATGAAAGCATTCATCAGGCATGAAGTTAACAAACTGCTTACCTCAATTTATATATTAATGTTATATCATCAAATTCCAAATCATCAGAAACAAACCACCTTGAGATTTGACTCATATTTATAAAATGCTACAAATGGTCCATTTAACTCATCCCACACAAAAAGACTATACTGAACCTCCTAGAGTAATGAAAATAAAAACAAAAATAAACAAATAGGATCTAAATAAACTTAAAAGTTTTGCACAGCAAAGAAAACCACAAACAAAACAAAAAGACAACCTTCAGAATGGGAGAAAATATTTGCAAATGAAGCAACCGATAAGGGATTAATCTCCAAAATATACAAAGAGCTCATGCAGCTCAGTATCAAAAACACAAATAACCCAATCAAAAATGGGTGCAAAATCTAAACAGACATTTCTCCAAAGAAGACATACAGATGGCCAAGAAGCACATGAAAAGATGCTCAACATCACTAATTATTAGAGAAATTCAAATCAAAACTACAATGAGGTATCACCTCACACCAGTTAGAATGGGCATCATCAGAAAATCTACAAACAACAAATGCTGGAGAGGGTGTGGAGAAAAGGGAACCCTCTTGCACTGTTGGTGAGAAAGTAAATTGGTACAGCTACTATGGAGAACAGTATGGAGGTTCCTTAAAAAACTAAAAGAACTACCATATGACCCAGTAATCCCACTACTGGGCATATACCCAGAGAAAACCATAATTCAAAAAGATACATGCACCCCAATGTTCACTGCAGCACTACTTACAATAGCTAAGACATGGAAGCAACCTAAATGTCCATCAACAGAGGAATGGATAAAGAAGATGTGGTACATATGTACAATGGAATATTACTCAGCCATAAAAAAGAACGACATAATGCCATTTGCAGCTACATAGATGGACCTAGAGATTGTCATACTGAGTGAAATAAGTCAGACTGACAAATATCATATGATATCACTTCTATGTGGAATCTTTAAAAAAAAAGGATACAACTGAACTTATTTACAAAACAGAAGTAGAGTCATGGATGTAGAAAACAAACTTATGGTTACAGGAGGGGTAGGGGGGATAAATCGGGAGATTGAGATTGTCATATACGCACCACTATATATAAAATAGATAATGAATAAGAATCTGCTGAATAGCACAGGGAACTCTACTTAATACTCTGTAATGGCTTATATGGAAAAAAGTCTAAAAAAAAGAAAAAAGAGTGGGTATATGCATAACTGATTCACTTTGCTGTACACCTGAAACTAACACAACATTGTAAATCAACTATACTCCAATAAAAATTTTTTAAATAAAAAGACTATATTGAAACATATTTCATATATAAAAGTAAAATGTCTGTGTATTGTTTAAACACATACTTATAAAATTAAGATATGTTTCTTGTTAAAATACATACTAATACTCGTTCATTTTCAGCATCACAGAAGATCAGGGCTAGAAAGTAACTGAGTTGTCAGTGCATCCATTCATTAGCTGTCCCATTCTCCCCTATGACACATCCCCCCTTTGACAAACTACCATGGGAGGAGGCTTGGTTCATCTCTGGACATTCACCTGTTTCATTCTACATAAAACAAATGTACTTCAAAATGGGAAAATTTGGGGCTTCCCTGGTGGCGCAGTGGTTGGGAGTCCACCTGCCGATGCAGGGGACACGGGTTCGTACCCCGGTCCGGGAAGATCCCACATGCCGTGGAGCGGCTGGGCCCGTGAGCCATGGCCGCTGAGCCTGCGCATCCGGAGCCTGTGCTCCGCAACGGGAGAGGCTGCAACAATGAGAGGCCCACGTACCACAAAAAAAAAAAAAAAAGAAAGAAAATTTGCACTAGGAAAGGAACAAGTAAAATGTCTTCTAAATTAGTTACAGGGATATCTCTTTAGTGATTAAGTTTCCTTTTCAGGTTTATTTAGTGAGTCTGATAAACTGCAGGGGCCAGTAAGCCTGTGCAACAACATTCTTATTCATGAACATTCCCTTCAGGAAGCTCACTATGAGACATGCGGTAATTCAAAGGACACGAGCGCTATAGAAGAATTCAGCAAAAACTATATTGGAGACTATCTACAACATTTGTTAATCCTACAATATCTACGGGAATGTTTCAGGTTAAATATGGTCCTGTGTAGCAACAGAAAGTACTTAATCTACCAAGAAATATGCATTTATTGTCAGTCTATTCTACCTTTTGTGGCCAAAAAGTATACAGTTTGAGAAAATGTTCAACTGCTGGGATTTAAACAAAAAGGGTCTAGCTGCTTTGTGCTGCATTAACTGAAAAATAAACCATGACGAGTTCTACTGTATTTGACTATTCACCCATTACCAAGATTTCTGGCTGTGCATACAGTTAACTTCCCACACAAACATAGCCCTTACACAACTAGTTGATTTTTAAAAAATCACTTTGTTTGCTCTTAATAGATTAAAATGGTAGCACTAATAAATCAGTGAAAGGAGAATACTTTCTATCTACCACCACCACCAAGGACAAAAGCAGGATAAAACAATAGCAGGAGGGGAGAGGGACCACTTGACTCTTACCACTTGGCCAGCTGGGCACCTCCTTTCTGTATCTCTGCAGGGCTATAGAGGATGGGCTTCCCAACTCACCTGTGTTTTGAGAATGACAACCATAAATTTCAACTTTCACCAAAAACTTGTTTAATTCTCCACTTGAGCTGCTCTCAGAAGATACATTCTACGGCCATCACCCTTTACAGCAGAATCAGAAGGGTGTGGGCATAAGCACTTTTGTGCTCTGCGGCTAGGAGGGCCTCACTGAGCATGTGGCCCAGAGCAGGCTAACAAGGCTATGAGGTGGGGTCACGAAGATGCATAAGACCCAGACGGTTACTGTACAATCCACTAGCAAGATCGGGCCCTCCCAAATGTCTACTATGGGTTCTTTTACATGCAATCAACACAGCTTATGAACTGGATATTTACAGTTAGTGCTAATTTACATGTTTCTTGAAGCATGCTGGCTAAGGAATTCTCTGCCTTTTTTTTCAAGTTCCCTTTGTAAGTACTGGTAGACATGTATTACCAGCAGCACAGCAGTGCCTGGCGGAGAACCTTCTCTTTAGATCATCCTGTAGCAGAGAAATTAAACACAGCACCAGAAAACAGCTGATGTGGTATGTGAACAGAGTGTGGAGCAGATTAGGAGAAAAACAGTGAAGTAACGACAAAATCAAAGACAGATGAAAGAATAATGAGGAGAGAACGGGGGAGATGTGGGGCCAGTAGGGGTGAAGAAGAGGAAACGGGGCACAAATGCATTGATTCTAACCATAATTTGCACTTTCAGATTTGAACTTCGCTTCAGACACAGTGTCTTATCTTCATTTTCTTTTTAAAATTTTGTAACTTGAGAAGGTAAACCCCCAAGAGCACTTCCTGTCCATCAATACTGAGAAGGGCTGTATGTAAAACAGAAGACTTTGCACTCCAAGGATCCCAGATGAGAAAGACAGAAAAGAGCAAATTCCTCATTGAGGTGAAACTTGATTTCTTCAGTTACAGACAGGGGACAAAGAGAAAGAGAACACAAGGAAAGCAGGAACTCCAAGAAAACCTGGAGCAGTGGAATAGGAAGTGGAAAAAGGTAAGGAAAGAATCCACTCTCCCTACATCTGTCCAGACCAAGGTTTTTCAGATCGAGATCTTCCTCAAGGAATCAATCAACCAAAACCCTCAGAAACTACAAATGGATCATTCTGACAAATATCTGAAAAGTTTCACGCTGCCAAATGAATACCAATGCTCATTGTTAGAAAATGAACAATTCTGTTGTGAAGTCACCTCAGGTTTTAAGCGCAGGACCATCGCCTACTGTACAGTATCATTTTCACAAGTAAAATTTAGAGCACAGCTATGGGCTCTTGTTAATAAGCAAACGCTCCAAAGCCTCCCAACATTTATTCCACAGCATTCTCAGAAGATTTCTTGTAAAAAAAAAAAAAAAAACCTGGCTTATTTTCCCAAGTGAATATGTATAAGATATGTATTAATTATTTTTAAACCTGTCCCTGGCTAGTTTCCTGAGGAATGAGCAGCAGGAAATACAAGCCAGATGTGTATCTTTGAGTATCTGAATCAGATACCAAGAGATTCTGTTGACCTATTTAAATTTATTTAAATAAAGCACTGATGTGACATAAATGTGGCTGCAAATTTTCATTAGTATGTCTGTAAACATTTTACTGAAAAAGAAGTAAAAATTCAGTATTTGGGGGCAACTGCCCTTAAGGCAAATTCTATTCAGCAAACTAACTGCAATGCCAGTACTGTTTTTAACAAAGTTGAAATGTAAGTGCACACATATAAGCCAGTGAGTAAGAAATTTCAGTGCAATGTCATCAATTTAAGTTCTGTTTTCAGCCATAAGCAGATGTGGAACCTGCCTGACATTAGTTTAAAAATATTCAGTGAAGTTTTTGCAGAAATTAAAGTGGCATCACTTGTTTGGAGGGATCTTACAGTTACACCCGAATTCCCTCCATGGAGAACAAAGCAGAGGACACATGAAAATATCTGCAAATGTATATATATGTCATTTTCGAGGCAGCTTTACTTCTCTATATGTTATTATTGAGCATTGCTCTGAAAACATCCCAATTTCAGATAAGAAAAATGAAGTCTGGCATGTACAATTTATCAAATTGTATGCAGTGATATAAAGAAACTCAAAACTAAATTCTGACTCTAGATAGTGTGATAAAAACGAGCTGTAAAATACCAACAGAAGAAAATGAAAAATGACTTCGGTATTCTGTATCTTTAACATAGCTCTATTCATTGAGTTGCTGTACTTCGACAGTTAATTATTAACTACACATCTACCAATCCTTTCAGTAAATGCACAAGAAAAATCACAGCTCATTAGTCTGCTATGTTTCCCATAAGAAAAAACCAAAACTATCCCTAGAAGACAGCCACATAAAATAGCCAGCCACTTAGGATGTGGCACAGAACAAATCACACTTACTGATTTTTTCCTCATCTCTTGAGAAAGGAAAGCAGCAGAGCTGGCCCATGGCACTAGCGCGCTCTCTCTCCTTCCTGGTGTTCTCCCAGGGCTCCCCAAAGAGCGACTGCGGTTTATCCCACGGTCCGCGGAGCAGCCCAGGAGCACGACGAGTGGCTGCACAGGATACCCGGCCAGCCGGCAGGCAGGCAGGGAGGCAGGCAGAGGAGGGGGCACTCGCCGCCGGGAGCAAAAAGGCTCCGCCTCCCCGGGCTCCAGACCCACGCAACTGCTCTGGGACTGGCTCTCGGGGAAAGAGGTGGCCCTCCGCTCGCCTAATTCTCGCAAAACTGGGAGCTCTCTCGCCCTGAGGTGAGTGCCACGTGCGCTGCGTGGCTCTGCGGACGTGTCTTTAAGAAAGGTAATCGAGAACAAACCACAACCGGTCCTTTCTCCTGCAGACAAATGCGGTAATTGCACAGGGAAATTCAAAGGGGAAAAAACCCCCAGATTTTCTGTCTGCATTTAAAGAGGAAGAGCTTTCTTTCATCCCCAGGAGATTTTTCTTTCTTTGTTTTAGGAATAGGGAACCTGACTTTGCAGAACACAGAAAACACAACTTGAATGAAGTACCACGAACTTCAAGCTGCAATAAGGGTAGAAATGGGGGGGGGGGTGGGGGGGTGTAGGGGGGTAAAAGAACATCAGTTGTCGTCTGCACTTTACATCTTATCTTTTAAAGTTAAATACCTGCTTTCTGAAACACTGCTTTCTTCCTCTATTAAAGCATTAAACCAATACTATGAATTTTAAAATTAGAGCATCAAGTATGTCAGTAGCCCAGAAAATGCCCCAAATCTAGAAGCATCGCTGAGAAAAAGATCAGCGATAATAGCATCTTTCTTAATGAACACACAAGGTGGTTAGGCAGATTCAGGGACAACAAAGCAATTGATTTCCAGACATGATGATATATGTCGAACTTCATGACATAAGATTTCATGTAATCGTTCCAAATCTGTTATCTTATCTAGGGAAGAGCCTTATTTTATGACACCATGAGAAGGAAAGACTGCTCACAGCGTCAGGGTTACCACCCAAATTCTTAACTTTACTCCTCGACTTCCCAGCTAAGCACTCACACCCATTCACCAGGCACTGAAAGGAGAGGGCAGTGGATGATAATGAAAACTGCCTGCAATTCTGGAGGCAGTGTGTCTACCTCCCTATTCATCTGAACAAAAAGAGTGTGCAGTCTGGAAGAATAAAACCTGTCAATTTTTAAAATCCTAAGTATTACTTTTTGTGTTAAAGAAAGAAATATTTGCAGTGAACACTCTTCATTGAGGAAAATGAGCAACTCCTGGCATCCCCCGATCCCGGCATTGGTGTAGTGATAGAACCTTTAGAAATAAAAAGCCAGAGGTTTGAATCTCAGATATAACCCTAACCCTAACCCTAATACCTGACAGCAGGTATTAACAGTTCTGAAACACTGACCTCTTTGTCTGAGTTTTGATTTCTTCATCTGTAAATCTGCTAAGTTCAATATAAAGTTTGTTTTTTTGTTTGTTTTTTGGCAGTAGGCGGGCCTCTCACTGTTGTGGCCTCTCCCGTTGCGGAGCACAGGCTCCAGACGCGCAGGCTCAGCGGCCATGGCTCAGGGGCCCAGCCGCTCCGCGGCATGTTGGGATCCTTGTGGACCGGGGCACGAACCCGTGTCCCCTGCATTGGCAGGCGGACTCTCAACCACTGCGCCACCAGGGAAGCCCCAATATAAAGTTTTAATTTGTTGTTGCAAAGTAGGTAGTGTTTGGGAGGAGGGAAAGGAGAAGAGAACAGACTGTGGAAGCAGTGTTATCCACATGCACTTCAGTCTTTCCAACACCAGCTAGCAATCTCACCTCCTCCTCTACAAATTTCTGGCCCCCCTAGCTGCCATCTTGAGTTACTGCTTATCCATGGAAACTCCAAACAAGAAGACCCCTTACTCCAGTGCAGCATCCAGGGGATAACGTTCTGTGATGAACCCTACCAACTTCACTTTATTAATTAGACCCTGTTGGCACTACTACTGAAAACATACAATTAAGAATGAAAGATATAAATTGTACCATTAGCTAAGTAACAGTGTGTATCTCAGGATATCCTGCAATCCAAGGTGGGGTGGGCAGGTGGCGTGGCTATGTTAGAGGCTTTTTTTTTCATAAGCGTTAAAAGTGAATTAACCATAATAAAAGATTAGAAAACAACTGAGAAATTGAAGACAGGAGTTTTAAAACTGCTTTTAATTGTGCAAATAATTAGCACACCGTTTAACCTCAAAGAGGGGATGGAGTCTGAGTTCAAGGTCACTAAGGTTTTTCTCAGTTCTGAAAGGCTGTAATTTCACCCTGTAGGTTTATGACTACTCCTAGCTCAGGATTTCCAAGAATGGTTTTCACACTGCATAGTTTTGGATTTTTTCAATAAAGATGATTCCTTCAACATACAATTAAATGTGATTTTCCTTCTACAGATTTCATAAGTTTTCATATACACAAATTTTCAACTCAAAAATAACTAAGAAATTCATGTGTCTGTATGTTTTCATTTAGGAAACAAGCTATATATATGGAATTCTGGTGAAAAAAATAGATCCGTTTCCCTGCCATTCCATGCGCCCTCCCCCCGCAAATCTGAGTAGCTATCATTCAGAAGGACCTAGAAAGTAGCCATCTTTTACCCAATTATTTAGAAATACAACAGTATGTCATACTATCCCCACTGCACAGGCGAAAAACTTAACCTCAGGAAAGTAACTTGGCCAAAATCTCTCAGAGAACTGTAACAATAATGGGATTTGAATTCAATCTGTCTGGCTGCATAAGCCCTGAGCATCTCATTGCTGAGTTCCTTATTATTAAACACAATTTGTGTGTGGTATCAGGTATATACTTTATGAAACCTCTTCCAATTTCAGAATAATGTTCAGAAAAATAGTTATTTAATCAAGCTCTATGGTAATATGTTGTAAATGCCTTGGTTTCTCATGTTTTGTCACCAGATCCTTTTATTAATGGTGCTGGAGTATTTAAAATCCTATTTTAAAACAAAGACCTAAAGACAGGTCCTTTATTGGAGCTGGAGCCTGGCCCTGCTGCCTGCTATGCCTTGGGGAAATGACTCAAGGGAGAACACGGGCACCAGAACAACCCTGGGAAGCATTCACCTTCCACGAAAAGGAGCAACTTGGACCATTCGCAAGTAATCCTAGAAAATATTAGTAGGGTTTTATTAGGGGGTTAACAGACTCCTTTCAGTAATATATAGAGATCTATCATAACTAGAAGATTAGAAAAAGAAGTAAGGTTAACATCAATGAGAAAAAATATCTGATATCATATTCATAAATTTAAAACCATAACCTTTTCATGTTTTCTTTTCTCACAGGCCTTGCTACAAAAAAATCATGGTTAAAACAGTTGCCCATATCTGCTATAGCTGTTTGAATTTTTATCAGAATGGTTGAAATGGCAGGAATAAAACTAAAAAGTATGAGGGGGCAGCAGCTGCCTCTTCTTCATGTACTCTGAAATATCAGCTCTGATTACTATCTCCAATGGGAAAATATAATTCTTAACTATGATCAAAGACTCTATTCTCTTTGTCACTGTTTGGCTTTATTTTCTATCTATAACTGAAAACATGTATATTTGGATTTCTGGCCAACCTTGCTATAAAAGTCTGACTCTAAGGGAAAAAATCTCACTGTAATATTCTGACTCTGTAAAACTGTACAGATTACCAATTCTTCTGAGATCTCCCATTCATTAAGAAAGGAAATCTGAGTTTGACAACTTACAGAAGCAAATGAGAAAGAAAAGAAAAAGTAAATGTTCCTGTATTCAAAAGAGTGGAGAGAAAGAGGACATCAAATCATGAAGTGTAAAAAGAGGGGGAAAACGCTTTATCCCTCCAAATTCTGGAACCAAGCCTTAGGAGACATGCCTTTAAGCACAGAAGGCACACTTCAGGAAGATTTCCTTATAAAGCAGGTAGCACTCTTTAACAGAAACTGTTACACCAAGAAATGTCACAGTTTCAGTGAAAAGTTACACAACTTCAAGAAATGCTTGGGGCTTCCCTGGTGGCGCAGTGGTTAAGAATCCGCCTGCCAACGCAGGGGACACAGGTTCAAGCCCTGGTCTGGGAAGATCCCACATGCCGCGGAGCAACAAAGCCCGTGAGCCACAACTACTGAGCCTGTACTCTAGAGCCCGCAAGCCACAACTACTGAGCCCACGTGCCACAACTACTGAAGCCAGTGTGCCTAGAGCCTGTGCTCCGCAACAAGAGAAGCCACCGCAATGAGAAGCCCGCACACCACAACGAAGAGTAGCCCCTGCTCGCCGCAACTAGAGAAAAGTCCACACGTAGCAACGAAGACCCAACGCAGCCAAACATAAATAAATAAATTAAATAAATTAAAAAAAAAAAAGAAATGCTTGACAATTTATGGAAACACAATTCATGAAAACTGGGATGTTCTGGAATATATCCCAATTTTTTTTATGTTGACATCAGAGTACCAAAAACCAAGCAGTTACTCTGGGCTTGAAGAAGTTTAGATGGACTTAATATTGTATTCTGCTTCTCTATGTTCCTGTAAAACCAAATTTTAATTCTCAATAATCAATCCACAGTAAGCATATACCTATCACACAGATGCTACTCCATTCTGAGTCATGCTACATCTACGTAGCCATTTTGTACCCAAAGGGCAAGGTTCTGAAACTACATCATTAAATATTGATATTTGAAGGCTGTTCTTATGAGTGTCTGTCTGCAAAGGAAAGAGACTAAAAAATTATAACTGAAAAACTTTAAGGATAATCTGTAAATCTCACCAGTAAAGTCCTTTTTAATTACCAGCTAAAAGAATCTTGACCAACCAGAAATTTGGGAGCCAAGATTTTTTACCATTATTCCTACTTTAGTCATATTTTCAACAAAGACTTTTTAACTTCTCTCTGCAGTGCTTTAGCCGTTTTTCTCAAAAACTGAAAGTTATAGTTATCTGTATTTGAAACTGCCATATGCTGTACAATTTCAGTATGTAATTGGAAAGACAATGTGTTTTTTCCTATATATGAAACACAAGGAGAAAAACATAATATACCATGTGCACTTAGGAAAGGAGAGGAAACAAGCAGATAACCAGAGGTACAAAGGAAGTCCTTCCTTACCAATCCATAATGACCTTCCCAATCTCCACTGACACATGCCAGCTTAGTGCCAAGCTTCAAATGCCTCCACCCTGCTTATTATTCAGTCAGTTCTTTTCTATGTATGTGGCCAAACCTTAAACAATGTATGTAATTGAAGCCCTTTCCTTAATGGTGAGAAATCAGTTAGGGCAGAGAATCTATTTCCCTGCTCAGAGAACAGACAGCAGCAGGGCTGGGAGAAGGGCTGAGAAGTTACAGTGTGTACCTGGACACCTTGAATTTGTATTATACCATTTTATCAATTCAATTTGATTCCAGGTGCTATTTATTACACAGAGTATGTGCTAATGTGATAAGCACGTCGGCTCTTGGGGTGAAGTTAACTCTTGAGTCGAGGGGTGCTGCCAGAGGAGGTGAGAGAGAAAGCCTGGGTCAAAGGAAGGTGGGGGGCCCACATTTGCAGGCACGCGTGAAAGGAGCAGAAGGAAGCCCAGCATTTGCATTGTGGTAAATCCCATTTGACAGTTTTAGGAAGGCAGTGCAGTACCGGAGGACAAAGGCTGGTGACAGTCATCTACCCTGGACAGATACTGTTCAGGCCTGCTTTTTTACGGTCTGTCCTTCTTTGCAGGCATTAACAATGAATTCACAAAAACTGACATGAGTTACTTACTCATGGACAAGTGAAATGTTTGCATGTTAAAACCTACTTAAAAAAAGAAAGAAAGAAAAGCAGAGAATACACTTAATCTGCTGGCCAGTATTCGTATTATCCGATATGGCTGCTTTCTCATTCAAGTGTCTTTAATCCTTTAATGCCCTGAACCTTTCAGAGAGAAAGAAACATCCTTCATAGGAAGAAAACATGTATTTCAAAAAGCCAAAAAGGACCCAATAAGTAGATTCTATTTGTAGTTTAACAATGTAAACAACACAAAATTTGGTTCTACAGTTCCCAACTTATTGGGGGGTTTTCACAGGTCCTAATTCTTTGTGTAGAATATCCTCAATACGTGTAGTTCTGAAAGTGGTTCACTGTTTGTCTTGGGCAAGACAACAGTCACATTTCCTGCTATGTAAAGCATTTGAAGACTTCAAATAAAAGGTGCTTTAATAACTCAGTATAGAATTATTAAAGTTTTTTTCCTCTAATAACATTTAAAGTGATACAGAAGAATGAAAGTGAATCCCCAAGATAATGAAAAGAAAATTCTCTTATACTAGATGAAATGCAGTTAAATCAAGATTGGTTTCAGCAGGTCTCAGGATCTGTTATGATCCACCATGGTCTAGGCTGACACTCTTCTGATACACTATGTCAGTATTCATTCTGTTTACGGATTCATCTAACAAGTTTTAGTAACTATCAGAACTGTGCTTAAAAACCCAAAACACTGAGTCTATTTTCTGTTAATACATTTTGCAATTTACATTCAAAATGTGTATCTGTTAGGATGCATTCAGCTTCAAGTAACAAAAAACTCCTGATTCAAGAGGTTACGAATTTTTCAAAATGTCATTACCTCCTATGACATTTGGGTTGGTTATTTCTGTGGCTTAAGATCATCAAGGTTCACCTACTAGTCTCCCATACTCAGCACACGGGCTTGAAGTCACCTAGTGTCCCTGTCGTTAAGATGCTGCTAAGTCCAGGGATCGCATGTATACTCAACAATTTCCAGCTAAAAAATGACGTTCTCTTCCCAATAAATTATGCATCATCAAGAAAACTGTTCTCTGAGGTCCCAAGCAGACTTCCCCTCACTTATCAGAACTGGGTCACGTGCCACTTCCTAAACTAATCACTGGCAAGAAGAATGGAACCAATCAGGGCAAAAGTGGAGCCCACGTGCCCTAAAGCCCACCGCCTCACAGGGAAGGGACAGCTCTGTCAATCAGCAATCAGGGTGGGAAAAGAATGGACTCAGAAGAGGCAAAACTCAGAAGAGTTTTATATTTAACTTTTAATAAAAATGTGGTATCTACTGTTTGGTCAATTAAACTTAGAAAAGTTCTTGAAAAGGTCTATAAATAATTTTGTATAGCAAAAAACGATAAAAGCCCTAAAAAGTGAATCGATAAAGGGTGGCATAGTAATTTTTATTTTTTTTTGAGGTACGTGGGCCTCTCACTGTTGTGGCCTCTCCCGTTGCGGAGCACAGGCTCCGGACACGCAGGCTCAGCGGCCATGGCTCACGGGCCCAGCCACTCCGCGGCATGTGGCATCTTCCCGGACCGGGGCACGAACCCGTGTCCCCTGCATCGGCAGGTGGACTCTCAACCACTGCCCCACGAGGGAAGCCCAGATTTTTTAAAAAATCTATCATATATAGATAAATGTATGCCACACTTATCAACTAAATTCTTGCTAAAAATGCATAGTTGGAGCAAAACTGTGAACTCCCTTTCTCTAAACCATATTAGGCCAAGATTGACTTCTTAAGTAAAAGCTTCTGCTTTGATCAGAGCTGTTAGCAATGAAAGTATATTTGGCAGCTATGGTTCCCTGGTAGGAAAAATAAAACATGATAATCAAATGTAGTTTCCTGTACTCACAGCCAGAATCAAAACAGAATATTCCCCTGAATACCCTAGTCAATAGAAGATCAAATAGAGCCACAATTCATGAATAGGCAAAATGTTGTTCTTCCTGTTAGCTACAGTTAGTGCTTTAGGTATTTTATACAAAACATAGGTAACGCTTTATTGTGTTTTTCCCATAGCTCCCCAAAAAAGTCAGTTTTCCATCTTCACCATTGTATTTTTATACATAAATTATATATAAATATGTGTATGCAATATAAAATATTACATAAATACATAAAAGGCACTTGATAGAGATATATTTGTGTACATGTGCATTTTTATTTTTGAAATGCACCAATTAATCCATGCCGATTTAAGGACAGCATTAGGAATGAGGCAAATTTATAAAAATCTGACTGGGTGTTCTGATGTTAGGAAAGTAAGAATACTGTTGCAATAAGTATTCTAGTATAACTAGTAGTGCCATTAATCTTAATAACTAACATTTTTATAACTTTATATGTCAGGCACTGTGTTAAGTACTTTTAAAACATTAATAAGCATTAATTAGTTTGGTGAAAAAACACGTTCAGAGGCAATTAGGCAACGTGATGGGCCAGTTAGCCATAGCTTTTGGCAACTTAGGCAGGCTCTCCTAAGACTAATTCCCTATATCTTAATGGCTTCTTTTGACTGCAGAATCTGCCCTCCCATCATTTCATTCATTTATTTTTCTTTTTATTTGGAATTCAATATTTTCTTTCACATTTTCTAAAATACACTTAAAATCAGAGGCTGTACACATAAATCATAAAATAACACAAATTATCATTGCATCATTCTAGCAGTGATGCTTAATTTGTCACATAGTTAAATTTACCACATAGCACTACCCCTTTAATAGGTAAGGTTCTCAAGGCATCTAATATAAATCATAAGGTTTGAAACCAGGCCAACGGATGGTTGGATTTTCAAAATAGCCTGAGCCACAGCTGTCACTCTGTGTTAGCATCAGATTAATAGCTGATATACCAGTTAAAATACAGTGAGCCATCATTATGATTAATTTGCTCAGTTACTTACCCTGCAACTTCCTCTAACTCAAGCAGATGGAAAGAAACAAGCTGAGAGTTCCAACTATCAGTTGCTTTTCAATTTTATGAGGGGCATAAATAATGAAACTTCACTTTCTTTTTAGAAGACAGGTTTCATCAAGGAAACATTGTAAGAAGAGGACAATTAGATTACAAAAAGGAACAGGACTGGCATTTGAAATATAATATTTTACCACGTCAAACGTTCCACTTTTCAAGAACACTATGCTTTCTAGGTAGGATGATGTAAGTCCCATTTAAAGCAGGATACTCTTGGTTTTCTTCTTTTAACCCAGCGTAGTACACTTACAAGTATCCATCAGGGTAATAAATTCCATGGCCATTCAATTTGTGTGTCATAGAGTAAATAATTAAATACCTTGCACTCAGCTCTTATTAAATTACTTGATAATTAAGTTTTCAAGTAAAAAAAAAAAATGTACAGTTCCCTTAGGTGATAAATTGTCTTTTCACTTTTCCCTCTTCTAACATGCTTGAGGTAGATTCATCTTACTCAGTCTAACTAGAGATGAAATTTTCTTAATCATCTCCCTGTCAGCCTGTGCAAAAGAAAACAAGACAAAATGTTTTGGTCCTGCCTACCACAAAAGAGGCATTCCTATATTATAGAATATAAATTTCACATAATAATGATTTTTTTAATGCATCGTTTCATATAGCTATGCTATTGTCAGTCTTGGGTATTTTTCTACTTGTCACATTCTTACCACAGAATGCTTAAATGGAAACTTAAAAGGGATAAACAAAAACATTAAGGAGAGAGGAATCAACCTAGTTTATATTTTATAGAGAGATAACTGAGTAGCCATCAAAATTAATTTGTTCAAAGAAAGAGTAGGAAATATTGATCAAAATTAAGTTTGGAATGTTGTCTGAGGATTAAATTTTTTCATAGTTTTCTTGGACACATGAACTAAATCGGGAGTTCTTAAATGTTTTGGCCTCAGGACCCCTTAACACTCTTAAAACTTATCTACAATCTCTCCCTACCAAGAGCTTTTGTTTATTTGGATTATGTTGTCAATATTTACTACATTAGAAATTAAAACAGAATTTTTAAAATTTTATTTATTCATTCCTTTCAAAATATCAATAATAAATCCACTATATAATAAATATTTTGTGAAAATACCTGTATTTTTTAAATTAAAAATTTTTCTAGTGAAATGAATGGCATTATTTTTCATTCTCATAATTTTCTTTAATGTCTGGCTTAATCAGACAGTTTTATCCTCATATCTGATTCTGCATTCAATCTGTTGCAATATGTTGTTTCATTTGAAGTATAAGAAAAATCCAGCCTCACATAGAAGTATATTTAGAAGGAAGAGAATAATAGCCTTTTCAGATAACTGCAGATATTCTTCTTTGATATTACATCAAAACTTGACAAGTTGTAGTTTCTTAAAGTTTAGTTGCAATGTGGAATCTTAAAAGCATAACAATGAACTTTTCATACTCTTTACAGTCAAATCTTGTGGTCTATATTGACCTTTCAATGGGCCTTTTATCCATGCATGTCTTTGTAACAACACACATCAGTCATTTTAAAAATATTGATTCACTGAGTTATGCAGATTCTCCATATTTTGACATATATCATTATATAACATCAAAAAATTCATTAATATTACACCACCTCATTAGGTAAGTCTTTATGGATTACCAAGGGGAGCAAGAAAATGTTTGGGGGTGAAGGAAATTTTCAGTATCTTGATGATGATAACGGTTTCACAAGTGCATACATATGTTAAAAACTCATCAAGGGGCTTCCCTGGTGGCGCAGTGGTTGAGAGTCCGCCTGCCGATGCAGGGGACACGGGTTCGTGCGCTGGTCCGGGAAGATCCCACATGCTGCGGAGCGGCTGGGCCCGTGAGCCATGGCCGCTGAGCCTGCGCGTCCGAGGCCTGTGCTCCGCAACGGGAGAGGCCACAACAGTGAGAGGCCCGCGTCCCACAAAAAAAATAAAAAATAAAATTCTTAAAAAAAAAAAAAAAACTCATCAAGTTATACACTTCAAACAGGTACAAGTCTCGTGGATAAGTTATACCTCAATAAAGTAAAGACAGATAGTGTGATAGATAAACTGGAAAAATGGAGTTCCTTATTCTACTCTGTGTTCTCTACTTTTGTGTATAAAATTTTCCATTAAAAAAATGTTGGGGGGGCTTCCCTGGTGGCGCAGTGGATAAGAATCTGCCTGCCAATGCAGGGGACACGGGTTTGAGCCCTGGTCCGGGAAGATCCCACATGCTGCGGAGCAACTAAGCCCATGTGCCACAACTACTGAGACAGCGTTCTAGAACCCGCGAGCCACAACTACTGAGCCCACGTGCCACAACTACTGAGGCCCACGTGCCTAGAGCCCATGCTCCACAAAAGAAGCCACCGCAATGAGAAGCCCATGCACCACAACGAAGAGTAACCCCGCTCGCCGCAACTAGAGAAAGCCCGTGCACAGCAACAAAGACCCAACACAGCCAAAAATAAATAAATAAAATAAATTTTTTTTAAAAGTGGGAGAAAGTCTTTAAATTTAAGAATCTGTCAACTCAAGGTAATAGATTACAGTTTTCTAAAATTCTTATTATTGCCTGAAAGCTTGAATTTTATCATTAGCAGTAAATCATGTCAGTTGTCCTTGATGTGACAGGTTTATTTATTTTCAAGATGTCTGCCGAACACCCAAGTGTGAAAATGAAAAATGTCCATGGGTCAATTTTCAAGAAAAAATGGTGTTCCATGAAGGAAAGTGGCTATTTTAGCTCGCAACTTAAACAACCACACAGTGCTCTTCCCTGAGTTAATCTCCCACTTCAATATGCAGAGGTGCTTTATGAACACCTCCCATTTTTGTCACACAAATATTAAAAAGACACATTCTCAAAGATTGAGATTAAATACAATTAATAATTCTTACTACTCAGCAAGACCATTCTTAGGTGAAATTGGCTTTTTTTTTTTTTTGCAACTGCCTTGATTCACACTGGTAACCCACAGTTTTACCCACCACTGCTTTTGCATCATCAGTGCAAATGATAATCCAGAGGAAAAAGCAAATAATATCTTAGTATTATTATAAAAATAGTTTTGCCCTCACAGACCCTAAAGGTATCTCAGGGACTGCCAGGGATCCATGGACCAAACTTCGAGAAATAGTGATTAAAGCCATAAGAGTTTAAAGCCCAACAAAAGTGTAGCCTTAGACTATTAAATCATTCATAAGATAAGCACAATGAAGCACATTTTTACTGGTCATACAGAGTGAAGTAAGGCAGAAAGAGAAAAACAAATACCGTATGCTAACGCATATATATGGAATCTTAAAAAAAATGGTTCTGATGAACCTAGTGGCAGGACAGGAATAAAGATGCAGACGTAGAGAATGGACTTGAGGACACAGGGTCCGGGGAGGGGAAACTGGGACGAAGTGACAGAGTAGCATTGACCTATATACACTACCAAATATAAAAGAGATAGCTAGTGGGAAACAGATGCATAGCACAGGGAGATCAGCTCGGTGCTTTGTGACCACCTAGAGGGGTGGGATAGGGAGGGTGGGAAGAGATGCAAGAGGGAGGAGATATGGGGATATATGTATGGCTGATTCACTTTGTTATACAGCAGATACTAACACAACATTGTAAAGCAATTATACTCCAATAAAGATGTAAAACAAAAAAAAAGTAAATGATTCATGTCAGCAAAAACAGACGTTTAAGCACATATCTAATGCCAACACCCCTACCTACTAAGTAAACCTTTAAGTGATGTATGACATTTTAGCAACATAAACATTTTCATCAGATTTATGGATTCTAGAAAGCTGAAAGGTATTTGTCCTAGCTACGCCTTTCACCCAAGGAAGAAAAACCGTTGACTTCCTTTTCCCTGCACCCCTTCCTACCCTATCAACCAATGGGTCAATTACACTGACATCATTATCTTCCATAAAGAAGACCCCCACGCTTACATACCAAACTGGGCAAGATTCAGAGCTTTTGGAGCTCTGCCCTGACCCCTAATGGTAAAGAAGCATGGAAGGTTAGAACACCACAGTCAAATCTCAGGGTCTCCTTAGAAGTAACCCCAAAAAGTACTTTCCTTTTGGCTGAACCACTACCTACACAGGACCACCGGGAATCGCTGGATGGACCATGACAAGGCTTTTAAAACTGACAGGACTGGTCTAAGCTGTCCAGGTCTAAGAGTGATTCTAAAAAAGCAGGGACACCTGGATAGAATAAAGTCATTGACTCAACTCACTTGGAATTCTCCATAGTCATTTCAGCCCATAAAGTCTGAGTCTGGTGTATTGTTGGTCTGACCTATCTGACATTGGCTACAAGACTGCTGACTACAGCTCTGATGACGCTAACTTACTGCCTATGACCCCTGTCCTCTTCTATCACCATATCTGCATAGGCCTGTTTGTTTCTATTTCAGCTGATGGTCAGCCCAACCCTAACCCTCTCACTGCCTCTGTTCTACAGTTAGAACTAATTGAAGGTCTTATCTTTAGGATCCAATCCTAAGTCATTCTTGAGTATTAAACTTCACCCTCTTTTTATCTCACATCTATCTACTCAGTTTCCTTTATCACTTACTCACTGACTTAGTATATTCAACTGTGCCCATCTCCTTTCCCACCTCCCTCACCAACTCCTCAAACACACAAACCTCCCCTCTGTAGCTTCCTCAGCTAACTAGACTGTAGACTCAGTCACGATGCCTCCTATCTCTAATATTACTATTATTCCTATCACTTAATATTATCACTAATATTACCCCAACCCTGCCTCCCAATCTATTGCTTCTCTCCCCCCGTAAACTGTACCTATTGTTCCTGGACAGTGTCCTTTCTCTACTATCCACCTCATCCTATTTATCCAAGCTCTGCCGCGCCCCATCCCCACTTTCCTAGAAGCTAAAGCTTCTTCCACTGTGTCCTATCAAAGCCCATTATTGTCAGGGATGAAGCCCTATTTCTCTACTCCTCCTCCCTCTCCATTTCTCAGATATAGTCTTAGCTCCCCAGTGACGCTATATCACTTTTTTTTTTTATCTTTATTGGAGTATAATTGCTTTACAATGGTGTGCCAGTTTCTGCTTCACAACAAAGTGAATCAGTTATACATAAACATATGTTCCCATATCTCTTCCCTCTTGCATCTCCCTCACCCCCCCAACGCTATATCACTCTTAAGGGCTATGTCTTATACTTCTCTGTATCTCATTATACCTGAGAGAAGTGCACACACTGTACACTTTCAATAACATTCATTAAATTAATGGTGAATAATTATTATTAAACCAAAAAACAGCTGGCGTTCTCAGAAAATCATGTTTCTACCTCTGCTTGCAGAAGCTATAAAGAAGTACATTGGCCAGCAAAAAATATATATATATATAAATATATATATATATATATCTTTTCTCGACCTTTCCAAATTCCCCACTGCCTCCTCTAAGAGGCATCTGACAGCTGAAAGTAAACTAGTCTTTGCAAGCACTAAACTGCTCATCAATCTTACAAAGGGTGTCATTTAGTCAATTACCTTCCCTAAGGAAATATAAATGGAACAGAGCTGCAAGAGAAAAATTAATTCACCCAACTCCAGTAAGTAGCTCACAGACAACAGCTTTCACCACTCTAGGATATCTGAGCTATAGTTCATTCCTGGATTCACCAGGAAGAACTGGTTTTTCACTTTTTTCTTTTTTGAATTTTAGCTGATTAATGCAGTTAGGTTTGAAGGAGTTATATCTCAATATTAGGTAAGCATAATATCAACCACATTTCTTATTATGAGAGAATTAGAATGTAGTACCTTTCTCTTGCATCTGAACATGTGACTGTTGCCTCCATATCCTACCAAACTCCCCTAACACTCCATATAAAGATGCATGATGGCAGAAGCTGGAGAGGAAAATGCTCAGCATGGAAATGAAAAGTAGACCCAGGGAACAGCAGCAGCTGCCGGGGGATCCAAACTCAGATGCCTTCAGGAACCAATCAAGTAGTGCAAGTGAGTTAGGCAAACTGTAGAAGAACAAGAGTCAGGGGTTGATGAAAGGCAGCTACTTTCAAGGTGTGCCTACTACCCCACCCAGGAAATCACTGCATGCAAGAATGTAGAGCACGTGTGGCCACATTTCTGGATTATTCAAAGGCATCAGAAACCCAGATTTTTTACATAAAATCACCCCCAGATTGGCAAGTAATTAAAATTATAAAAACAAATTTAAAAACTCTGTGTTAGTTGAGTACAACATGAAAGGCTGCTAATTTGTGATCTTTGGAACACAAAGTAAGGTTGGTGGGGTGTAAAAAAAACATTCTAAAAAAATTTCCTAAAACTAAATCTCTATTTCACAACCACTTTTAGTAACTGGATTTCTATGTTAATCCTCTATGTCTGACTACTTAATTAATGATCCCAACAGATAGATGAAAAGCTCAAATGCAAAAATAATAACAAAGAAATCAGAAGAAAATATAAACGAAAATGTATCAAATCTTTGGTTTGGAGATGACGCTATCATAATAATTAAAGAAATCACAGAATTTTTTTATCTATAGTTTTACAAAAATTAAAAACATTTAATATGAAAAATATCTTGTGACCAAAACTAAATGCAAAATAAAACCTGGAAAAATATTTGAAGTCAATATGGCAAAAGGCAAATTATCTTTACTCTTAAGAAAACCTCGCAAGTTGGTAAGAGACACAAGAAGAATGCACTCCAACTCCTTATGGACAAAGATGGTTGCTGTTGCCAGTTCCTAACCTCATACAAAGTAGTGTACCCTGTGGGACTAGAACTGAGACATCTGCAAAACCACACATGGGGTTATGAGGGGGAAACATGCACGATTAAATGAGCTCTCAAAAAAAACTTTAAAAGCACCAGAGGAAATCAAGTGCCACAAAAGACCCAACAAATAGTAGAATTCACACCCAAGGAATCAGATTTTCAAAACATGAATTTTCAAAATTAATTATATTAACATCATCAAAGAAATAAATGAAGGAATAGCATCTATAAAGCAAAGATCAGAACAGGAAAGGATGAAAAAGAATCAACTGGAGATCTTGGAAATGAAGCATAGTCATTAGTTTTTTTGTTTTTTTGCGGTACACGGGCCTCTCACTGTTGTGGCCTCTCCCATTGCGGAGCACAGGCTCCGGACGCGCAGGCTCAGCGGCCATGGCTCACGGGCCCAGCCGCTCCGCGGCATGTGGGATCTTCCCGGACCGGGGAACGAACCCGTGTCCCCTGCATCGGCAGGCGGACTCTCAACCACTGCGCCACCAGGGAAGCCCCTGTTTTCTTTTTAATGTCCTAAATGATATAATTGAGACAGCTGAAAAGAAAATCAGTGATTTGGAATCCAGTGCTCTCCAAGAATGCACCATTAACAAATTAAGAGATAGGAAATATGTAAATCTAATAAATTCTCTCCTCAGAAAAATCCACATATGTACCTACATACAAAGTTTTATAAACAATTTCAGAAGGTTCCCAGAGTCCCTGAAGCCTAACTTCCACTCTAGAATTCTGAATACAAAATATCTTAAGATCTGAAATCTGTCTCACTCTTTAATGCAAACAACACAATACTGATTCAAAGTTCAGGAAACAGACATTAAATTTGAGTTAGTATCAAATTAAAGAGAAGCCATACCAACGGAAGCCAGTTAAATCTGAACAAGAGGGCAGAAGATCTAAATAGACATTTCTCCAAAGAAGGCATACAGATAGCTAAAAAGCACGTGGAAAGATGCTCAACATCACTAATTATTAGAGAAATGCAAATCAAAACTATAATGAGGTATCACCTCACACCGGTCAGAATGGCCATCGTCAAAAAATCTACAAACAGTAAATTCTGGAGAGGGTGTGAAGAAAGGGAGTGCTCATGCACTGTTGGTGGGAATGTAAACTGGTACAGCCACTTTGGAGAACAGTATGGAGGTTCCTCAAAAAACTAAAAATAGAGCTACCATATGATCCAGCAATCCCACTCCTAGACATATATCTGGAGAAAACCATAATTCGAAAGGATACATGCACCCCAATGTTCATTGCAGCACTATTTACAATAGCCAGGACATGGAAGCAACCTAAATGTCTATCAACAGAGGAATGGATAAAGAAGATGTGGTACATATATACAATGGAATATTACTCAGCCATAAAAAAGGACAAAATAATGTCACTTGCAGCTACATGGATAGACCTAGAGTTTGTCATACTTAGTGAGGTAAGTCAGACAGAGAAAGACAAATATCATATGATATCATTTATATGTGGAATCTAAAAAAAGGGTACAAATGAACTTATCTACAAACAGAAATAGAGTTACAGATATAGAAAACAAACTTATGGTTACCAGGGGGTAAGGGAGGGGAGGGATAAATTGGGAGATTGGGATTGACATATACACATTACTATATATAAAATAGATAACTAATAAGAACCTGCTTTATAGCACAGGGAACTCTACTCAGTACTCTGTAATGGCCGATATGGGAAAAGAATCTAAAAAAGAGTGGATATATGTAATGTATAACTGATTCACTTTGCTGTACAACTGAAACTAGCACAACATTGAAAATCAACTATACTCCAATAAAATTTTTTTTAAAAAAAGATAATACAAAAAAAAAAATCTGAACAAGAAATGAAACTCACAAAGATAGAGTCCTGCCCAGTATTCTCTGTTGTAAAACTCAGGTAAGATCAAGAAAATCAGTCATTATCCATAGCAAATACAAGACTCTAGTGTGTATTAAAATTGGCTAATTATTAAATAATAATTATCATTTTAGATGCAGATATTGCTTTAATGTTCATAAAGGCAGGAGAATATAGAGTATGTGTAACAGGCAAAAACCATTTTTTAAATAATGTTAAATGATTGATATGGGGATATAAGATGGGTGAAGTTTGAAAGAAACTAAATTGCTCTGAAGTAGAAAAGCGTGAGAGAGAAAGAAGCCTGAGAGAAAAATCTAGAGAAATTGTCATAATAAGGGGAATTTTAGAAACCAAGCTGGTAAAGAGCAATAGAAGAAAACTCAGTGAATGGAACACAGTAACCTGGGATGACCTGAACAGAGCCGTGCAATGGCAATATAGGAGACCCATGCTGTGAGCTATATAATGCAGCCCCACAATACCTTCAGTAAAATCTACATTCTGCTCTTTTTTTAGAAAATGGGAGTGGGAAAGGCAATGAAGCACTGAGTTCTCCTTCAAGGTTGGTTTAAAGTAATTACAGAGAAGATATGGAAAGCCAGCCAAAATCTATATTATGCAAGAAGCATTTAAATTTGCCTTTTACAATGAACCTAAACAGCAATGTTTGGTCTTCATCAAAACTTTGATGGAAGGCAGCTCTCTTACAGAGATTCTGAAAACACAAAAATCTTCCTTAAAGCACACTTGAAATGTTCCAGAACATAAAATTCAAATGACATATTATCTTCTGTTTAAGATAGCTGCTAAGATCTTTGGAAGGTAAAATAATGACTTCTCTGAAGATCTCTAGTGAGAATTTAAAAACAAAATTGTGTCTCTTGAACATTTTTAAAATACTTTAAACTTCAGTATAAAGATTCTTTCAGGATGTATATTTCCATAGGTTTTCTTCAAGCTGACGTGGAGAGAAATTACCTTGGTTGAAGACCTTGAAATATTTAGATATTGGTATTTATCTTCTCTGAGTATTTTCATGTTACTTCAAAAGTATACAAATCAGGTTATCTTGAAGTTCACAATTTTGTAAGAAGACTGCCCAGTTTGAAATTGTATATTTTAATCACAACAGATCAGGCTCCTTTAAAAGACATTCACATTGCAAAGAATGAGAAATACCCCTGTTCTGGTTTTTCAGATTCTTCATTTGTGTACACACTTTGCACTCGGAAACATAATTGTGTATGAACCCGTCTCATCACATGCCATCTCCCTGATATGATGACAGAGCATTTATGTATGACTCTTTGTTTCCCCTTAAAACACATTTTTCTTAGGGAAGAAATTAAAGGACAAGTTTTCAATCTTTGCAGGCCACCTATGCTTTCCCTTCCCAGAGTGAAACTTTCTGACCTGGCACATTCTCTTCCTAATTAGAAGCAGTGAACACAAAAATGCCTGGTATAGAATGCTGTGGTCACGTAGGCCTTCACTGGAGAAAATGCTTTCTTCATATTCACGAAATAAAATTAAACTGAAATGAATTATGAATCAACATTTGAAGACTTCATGATGATTGTGTTTAAAGCACAAAAGTATAAAAACCATAGGTACTAAAATCTTGATTAATAAACATGAATACTAAATATGTTCCACAAAATGTTTAATGTATTACTGTCAAAACGTAATATTTAGGAAAATACGTCGTTGAGAAAAACATACAACATAAACATTTGCCAAAACAAAATTATGCTAAAGAAATCAAAATCAAAGATAATGAGTAATTTTTAAATGGCACTCACCAATCACAATTGAAGACTCACAATGATAATAACCATTACTTTGCTTTTTCTTCAGCATGGAGCAAAGATCTATGCGATGTACCATTTCTTCTCCAAATCTGTGACTGATAAATTTTTCATAGAATTTGGGGTCTATTTTTTTCACTCCCTTGAAATAACGAAACAAAATCACATCAATCAATCATTTCACCTAAGCAATCAGTTCACATCTATACCACTTTCTTAGAACCTGATATTACATTTTGACTGCCTACTGGCATCTTAAAATGGATACCACAAAATTGTTGTAAAGTTGTTTTTAAAGTCCCTCTGCCTAGAATGAGTTGTATTTTTTTTAAAAAAAATCATTAAAGAGCGTTGAGTTTCAAATTCAAATCTTCATATACTTTAAGCTTCAGAAATAATAAAGTATATCAAGTTGAAATTTGATATACCATGGGAAGAGTAATCACCTCCAACAACAATGGAGCAATGGGTGAATTTTTTAAAGTGATATGGATCTTAACACTTTACAGTGTGTAAAATGTTTTAATAAATGGATGCAATTTTTAAACTTATGTAAAAAATCATCTGAAAGACAAAGGTTATTTGAATTAGAGTAGAGCGGTCAATGGATCTTCCAAGTTCTTCTTTACCTGCCCCTCCTGATTCTCAGTGTACTTTCACAGCAGGAATAGGGCTGGTTGTTGAAAAATTACAGTGGGATGCCCTTGGTAACTTGGTAGTTCCTCCAAATATGGGAAAGAATGTCTTCCCCTCCCCTTACTATACATGGTCTTATACCCATCTCACAGTCCAAAAACATAGTCCATAAGATGAAGATACAGTACTTTACAGGGCAAGTTTACCAGCTGACCGTGCGCAAACTTTTTCTTTAAATTTATATATATTTTTACATTGCCCTGGAAATACCTGTTATTTGTTAAAACTTAGAAAATATAAAGAATCTAGAAAAAAAGAAAAGAAAAATCACTCTGTTATTTATATAAAATACATTAACCCTGTGGTGCATATCCTTCAAGTATCCTTTTTATGCATATGTATTATTATCAAATTATATTTATATAAATCTTACTCAAGTGCAATTAGAATATACTCTCCCTTTTTACTCACAAGTTACAAAAAAATTTTAAACAGAGATATAAAAACAAAAATACTAAATCACCCCAAATTACTACTACTAAAATTTTACTATGTATTTTATTTTTCCTATGCACAACGTGAGTTATACCATGAGTACTAACTGACACCAGTGCTTTTTTCCAGTTAATATGTCCTATCAATAAATAATATATTGATGTGCAAAATATTTTTACATCTCCATAGTACTCCATTGTATGGAGATATAATTTATTCATTCAATTCTTTATTGTTGAACATTTAGGTTGGTCTTAACTTTTAATATTATATTTAACATGTTTTGTTGATACATGTTTTTGTTCTATGTCTGAACTGAGCTCCCCATCTTTCCTAACCCCTTCACTCACAAACTTTCTTTCCCACCTCAGTTCGAGTTGATCAGACTGGAAGCCTTGGGGTCATCCTTGATTCTCCTCTTTCCCTCAATGCTACCTCCAATCAAATCCTGTTGGCTCTACCTTCAAAACACACCCAACTCTCACCACTCTCCTGCTACCTTTGTCTGAGCCACCTCTGCTTTTGTCTTTCACCTGGATTATCCCAACAGCCTCCTGTTTTCCCACCGTTGCCTCTTCTAAAGCCAGAGTGATTTTATAAAAACATACATTCAGATCGGGTCATCCTCTAGTCAAAATTCTCCAAAAGGTCTCCATTTCTCTCAAAGGAGGAGTCAAATTACCAGACCGGCCTGCAGGCTCCTGTTCTGCTCTCCCCCTACTTCCTGGGCCTCATGCCCACCACTCTCCCCTTTGACCCCCTCCAGCCTCCCCGACCTCCTTGCTCTTCCGTGAACATGCCAGGCATATCCACCTCACAGCCCCTGTGCTGCCTGTTCCCTCTTCCTGGAATGCTCTTCCCCCAGATATCCTCCTCATTGCCCATCCCCATCTCCTTTAATTCCTTGCTCAAATATTACTTTCTTAATAGGGCCTCACTTAACCATGCCATTTAATTTGTACTCCCCCCACCCAGGAGGTACTCCCAAATCCTCTCTATCCTTCTCCCTTTATACACACTTATGTATATTTTTAATAGCACTTACCATCTTCTAACATACTCTGTAATTTATGTTTATTTTCATTGTCTGTCATTAGCTGTCTCTCTCCATTAGAATGTGACCTCCACACAAGGATTTTCATCTGACTGTTATTCTCTGAAATATCCCCAGTGCCTAGAACAGTGCTTGACATGGAGCAGTGCTTGATAAATAATTGTCACAAATGCCAAGGAGGATAAAGTTTCAAGAAGAGGATAGTTGACAATATCAAATGCTGTTCATTCAGAGTTCAACAAGAATGAAACTGAATGGATTTCTTTTGATTTGGTGAGTTGAATGCCTTGAGAGACAGCAGAGCCTAATACTGAGGGCCAGTCAGTGCATGAGTTCAAGTCCTGGTTCAGCTGCTTTTCAGCCATGTGACCTCAGTTTCCTCATCTGTAAAATGAGATTAACAATACTACCTACCTGTAAGTGTTACATGCACTAAACAAGTAAATTTATAGAAGTGCTTAAGACAGTGAAATATGGTAAATGCTGTAATATATTGATATATATAATTACCATTAGTGAAAATAATAGGTAAGATTTCAGGGGGAAAAGGTTCCGAGTAAATGGAAACTGACCATTCTTATTTCTCTTTCAAATGCTTTTTCATTCGTGTGTGTTTATTGAGTGGGGGTGGGGTGGAGTAAGGGTGTCATTCCCTTTGACCAGACAGAAGATCAGTGATAAGTCAGCAGAAAAATCAGGACCTTCAGTTTTCAAGATACCATTGCCAGCACTGTCTAGCCACTATAATCTCCATTTCAGTTCTGTAAGATGTCATTGTTTAAAAAATAAGAAATAAGGGAAACATAAGAGCTACTCTAATCTGTTAGGCTAATTAATTTAATTTTAGCAAAAAGTAAGCACCAACTATTTTGCAAGAATTCTCCATAGATGACTTCCGACATGAATCTTAAGGAGTTATTTTTTACCAAAGAGTGAAATGGAATTAATTCTTTAACTCATAATTTATAGAGAGAGCTGTGGTTCAAAGAGGCATGAGGCCTTAGAAGGCACTGAAGTTATATGCCCTGATCAGAAAACATCTTCAATAATAAAGATCTAGAAGATCTTTAAGATTCTATAAGAATCTGCTTTGTCTGATATATAATATTAGCATGATCTTTGTTCTCTGGGGAATTTTTTGTTTGACAGTGTATTTTGCAGGATTTTTTTAGGCTCTTGTGTCCCATGGCAATACAGCTCTGTTCTAGCAAAATCTATGTGAATTAGTCTCACCATCCAGCTGCAGCAGGTGGTGTTCTTCCTTCATAATAAAGAAATGACTCTCATTCAAAGAAAATAAACAAGTACATCAAAATTGCATGTCTTTAGAGTAAGACTAGGCAGCCTCCTATTTTCTGAATGGATCCACTGGGTTGTCAAACTAGTCCCAGAGACATCACCCTGGCAAGGTTATATTTTAAAGCTTACAAGGCTGGTTTTCAAGTTTTGGACCACAAATTTCTCTTTGCTTCCCTTTTTCACAGCCCACACCCTTTCCAAGGTACCTTGTCATTTAAAGAAAGATGGAGGTATAATATGTTAGGAAAGCTCAAAGAAAAACCACAGAAAAATGGTTAAAGCCAGGAAAATTTGACCTGTAAAGGCTGAGAGAGTTGGGATTATTTCCAACAATATGTAGGGTATCTTCAACAAAACCACGCTAAGGGTGTTGCATTTCTGGAATACTGAATATGCCTTGTGATTGTCTAGTACTATGTTTGAAAATTACGTTTGCCTTGGACCTAACAGAAACAGGGTATATTTTTTAAGGCTTCATATTGATAATTGTACCCAATATAACTGACATATCAATTATGCATCATAACATTGAAGGAGAAAATAGGACGTTAAAGACAGAACACCACACTTTGAAACAATAAATTAGTGGCAAGAAACATCAAACAGAAAAACTTTTCAAGACTATCCTAATTAATCCTCAGAAATGACTGAAGTTTTACTTCCCTTTGGCCTAGTTTCAAGTATTGTTTAGGGAGAATTATCAGTGCTGTTCAAAGCCACTTGGTAACTTCTGATACAATGGACCATGAAACCCTGAGGAACTTCATTCTTGATTGTAACTTGGCATGCAAAGAGCCAATACAGGAAAAATGCCATCGAGAGTGTGATGTGTAGTTTTAGAATCGTCTCATGGCTGCATCTGGTAATGGAAATTATTTACTCGGGAAGCACTCACCATATCATTTATATTTAGTTAAATGATGTGTATAATTTAATAGGCACCAAAGAGGGCTCAATCTTATATTACTATGCATCCAACACTATTTTCAATATAGGAAGGAAACAGAGCCACAAAATATGAAAAATCACATTAATGTGTGAAAATCATTCAGTTAAGGTTCTGAAAGATGAAATACTTATTATTCATCTTTAGTTTCTACAACAAAGTTATTGAGATCAGAAAAACAATGGAATGAGAGTTTTGTTAAGAAGGTTAACTTTTTTTGTAATAGAAGATAATTTCATATTGTTACTTATCTTTTTTTTTTTTTTTTTTGCGGTACGCGGGCCTCTCACTGTTGTGGCCTCTCCCGTTGCGGAGCACAGGCTCCGGACGCGCATGCTCAGCGGCCATGGCTCAGGGCCCAGCCGCTCCGCGGCACGTGGGATCTTCCCGGACTGGGGCACGAACCCGTGTTCCCTGCATCGGCAGGCGGACTCTCAACCACTGCGCCACCAGGGAAGCCCACTTGTTATCTTATTATAATAATCGCAACTTCCATGATGAAAAAATAAACAGCCTGCATATCAATCGAAAAAATTGTGTCCTTCTGAGGTTAAGCTTGATATTCCTGGAGCTCTGTTGTTTTCCAATAGTTTATTCCTGTCACCCAACAGCTATGAAAGAAAAGTATGTTTCCTGTGATAATGACATGAAACCAAAATTCAGGATGCAAACTAAGAGCCAAAGCAAATTGGCCTGTCATTTGGGGCATCAGCTGATTAAAGAGGAATATGGTAATCTTTTACACTCATTTTCATAAGTGGAAAACAGGTACTTATCTTTAGTGATATGATATTGGTTAAAAGACTAAAATTATTTTTAATGATGAATAGTCATCCTAGTGAAAAGTTAATACTGGTGATTCAAAGTTATAAAAAGATTATATATTGACAAGGGGCTTCCCTGAAGCAAATCTTACTTTACGATTCTTAATGACTCCATCTCTCAGCAAAACTACATTTTTCACTCTTACTTGTACTCTTTTATTGCCATCTTTCTCCTGATACAGACACCTGATGACCTCCTTGTTGGCTGCAGTCCTCCCTCAGCCCCTCTCAATGGGGAAAATGGAGACACTTCCCATTCAGGCTCAATTCCACCCAAGCCTGTTCTTGACAGGGATGGAAAGAGACTAGGAGTCTTTACCACACAGCTAATGTTCTCTAGAACAGCATGGTGGTTTGAGAGCCAATGCCCAGCACCCCCGAGTGAGAACTGCCTTGAAGCCTTCCCATCTCCTCCTGCAGCTCTCGGCCAGCCTGTGGGCCTGGGCTCTGCCTCGACCCTCTGTCCAGCAATGCCCATTTCCTACCTGCCTGGGGCCCCGACACCCTCCCTCGTGCCTGTCAGTAACTTCAGAGATGAAAAAGTAACAAGTGACGGAAAACAGAAAAAACAGTTGTACTTTGCTCATTGTTTTGTACCAATCTGAAAAAAATGATGCTTCCTACCATCAGTTTAACAATAATAGAAAATACTTACATAGTATTTACTATGTTCAAGCACTGCTCTAAGAACTTATTAACTTGTTTAATAATTGCAATAACCCTGTAAGATTAGTACCATTATTATCCCCAGACAAGGAAACAGTCACAGAGAAATCAGGTCACTTACCGAAGGACACACAGCTAGTAAGAAGTAGAGCTTGGATTCAGATTCAGGATAAGTGGAGAACACAGATAAATTGAAAAGAATGATAATATTCAAGCTCTTTCACTATTTAAAATACTAAAATTCTAAGAATATTAAGAATTCTTAAGATATAATCATATATACTATATTTCTAAAACCAATGTGAAAATTACTTTGAGAATCTCGAGCATCTAAAATACTTGCATTTAATATGTGCATTAGTATTAATAAAGTGATAATTATATGTCCATAGTAAATGAATTTCATAAAGGGAGATGAGAAAGAATTCATAGATGCTACTTCCACATAGTAAAAATTACCCAAATAATCCAGCCTATAAAAAGAACTCTTCTTATACTGCAAATATGCAAATAATCAACTAAAATACTGGCAGAGATTACCTGCGTTTTTTAAACCAACTCTTTGTTTGGGCATCCAGTATTTCTCAGTTCTTCATTTTACCTTACGCTGGAGCATCTATGCATCTCATTTTATGAGGCTTTTCAAAAGCCTCATAAGGCTTTTGAAAGAGGTCATCCTCTTAATCCCTCTATTTATATACTTGCTTTTAGCACTACCGTTTTGTTTAATCTGGAGGCTTCAGAGAAAGAAAAAGTAGAAACTTTTTACCCTAGCGCTATATCAAACATTTACAATATTGCACCTTTCAGCAAATAACAAGTAGAAACAAAGCTGCTAGAGCTAAATTTTCAACCTATTGTTGACACCCCCTTCTCCCTGTCCTAACACTGAGAAGAGCCGGAGGCTTCTTGGGGTTATCAAGTGACAAGGAAAGCTGTCACAGAGGGCAGGTGATAAGACAACTCCTGGTAGCAGAAGCCACTTCACAAAAAGCACCAAGAGAATATGCTGTATTGTTTCCTGGGCCTGGAGTTCCCTTCCATGAGGTGCTGGCCTCAAATAGAACAGAGGAAGAAACATGAATTTGGTCCACAAACGTGTAGCTCATTTATACTGACTAACGACACGTTAACTGGGAAAGAACAGGTTGATGGCAACCAGGAAGTTCTCAAGGCCGCAGACTCAGTGCAACAAGCACAGGGATGTCTCAATACCTTTATTTACAACACAGACTGTTCCCATATAAGCTCATTCTTTGTCTACTTAGCAAACCGCAATTCCTCCTCAAGCTTTCTCCAAGTATAGCGTAAGAAATAAGATGCTGTTTGGACATATAACTGTTTATGATATTTGTGTGTGGCTTTTCTCATTCCAGTGAAACAAAGAGCCTCATAACTCAGGCATCCAAGGATGCTTCCTTGATAGCCCAATCTCAGCTAGACCCTCAGCTCCCCTTGATCAAACTCCAGCTGAGTTCCTGGCTCGGCGCAGCCTGTGGTCACTCAGGTGTAAACAAACTACAGCCTGCTCCTCCCACCACCTCTGTTTTCTTAATATTTTGCTTTTTGGAGCAAATAAGGACATGTTCTCCTGAATTCACCCACTTAACCATTTATTTCTATCAACTAAAGATAAAACATGAAATATCCCCCACCTCCCCAAATCTCTCCCCAAATACGAGCTACACACATAACTTAATCTGTTTCCCTCCTTCCTTGCAACAGCTTTCCCTTCTAATCAACAGTTCTCTCCACATTAAGTAATGCCAGCAAGCCACTGATGCAAAAAACTCTCAGGATCTCAACAACGGAAGAGGACAGTGAAGTGTTCTGCAGAAGCACATTCAGAAATCAGTTCATAGAAAAATCCTAACGAACAATTTTAACTCGGCCTATAACATTGGCCTATATACCGCAACATATATTGTGGTTGAATCCGTTCTGCTTTCATAGCCTAGAGGTCAGAAGCATGGAACCATTCCTGTAAACTGGTTGGATTATCCACAGATAGAATTTCAGACCAAACTATAGCCTCAGATTCAACCTAAATGAGAACTGAGTACCTAGACAGTGTAGCAGGGACTGTACATTGACAAAATATTTTAAATGCATCCATAGACATCACTAAGCACAGCACTGAATGTTAAGCAAGAAACACCTAGAGCATTTTTGTAGCTCATTCGGCTCCTATGCATCTAGTACTTTCTTCTTTTCCCACTTTCTTATGAATTAATCAATTTCCTTGACTCCCCTCCCATCAACATTCTTCCTTCCTCCCTCCCTTCATTCTCAGAGGACACCTTACTTCCCCTAACTCATCCTCTTTCAATTGCCTGGGCATATTCCCTGCACACCACTTAGGACAAAGCTCCTTCCTAACAGAAAGGCAACCCAACAAGAACTAAGCTAAGGAATGGGAAAGAAATAATGACACCAAGGTTCACGCTGAGTGTGCTACAGGGTAGGAAACGGGGCAAGCAAGCAAGGTGCTCACCAATACAAGCCTTTTCACTTACTTGGTTGGAAACATTCCCTGGATATCATATTAGATAAAAGGAGATTTAGGGGAAAAAACCCCACAATAATTGGATATAGAACAGTCATTAAACATGTATCCTGGGAATCACGTGTAGCCCTTAAACCAATTTCAAAATGAATATTTCTCTCCAGGTAGAGCAAGAAATGTATTCATAGATTTTCTTTTTCAATGTGACACAGATTGCTATGTAAAATAATTTTATATATAATATTCAATAGGAATCTTTCTTTTGACCACATTTCAAACAATCTAACATTCAATTGTGAAATCACCCTTCGGTGTACTCTTGAAATACAAAATTAAAAGGATTTCATAGTTTCTCTACTGGACTCATAGCATAATATATGAGTATTCAATTACATACTGTTTCCCAAAAAGTATAGTAAAAAAAAAAAAAACACACCAGCCAGTAATTTTTAGAGATTTTAAAAATTAAGAATCTCTTCAAAATTTCAGAAGCACTTCCAGACTAATAAAATAAGCAGCGGGTTTAGTAGGCAAAAAATAAATAAAAATAAAAATAGAAGAGTTAACAAGAAGGAAACTTAGGATGATAGTATGCCAAAGATCATATACACTGGCATACTCCATTTGCTCTTCTGCTCTACCCAGTACATTCCTCACCCAGGAAAGCTAGACCAGCCAAACCTGACACCATCCCCTGCACGTCTACCTCATCCCTACTTTGTACAATTTAGGCACATGCCAGTAGGGATACATGTGATAGAAAGTTACAATCTGTTGGGAGGTATGTTTGACATGATTTCCCTATCCATTCAGCTAATTCCCAGGTGATTACTGTCCCCACTTGATTCCTTTGAATTAAGTTCTAGAAATATTTGCACTGGAAGTTCAAGAGCACTAAGTCCTCTGTTTACCGTTCTCTGATTATCAGGATAGGCCAGGGAGGGTGAGGAGCAAGATGGAACCCAAAGGGACCAAGTCATGAAAAACAGAATGGGTACGAATAGGAAGAGGACACTGCTAAAGGTGCAGGGCCACTAGAGGAAGTCACAGAACATTCTCCCAGGTAATGGCTGATTAAGATCCCACAGTAGTGGGCTTCCCTGGTGGCGCAGTGGTTGGGAATCCGCCTGCCAATGCAGGGGACATGGGTTCGAGCCCTGGTCCGGGAAGATCCCGCACGCCACGGAGCGACTAGGCCCGTGCGCCACAACTACTGAGCCTGCGCTCTGGAGCCTGTGTGCCACAACTGCTGAGCCCGTGAGCCACAACTGCTGAGCCCATGTGCCACAACTACTGAGCCCAGGTGCCACATCTACTGAGGCCCGCACGCCTGGAGCCTGTGCTCTGCAATGGGAGAGGCCACTGCAATGAGAAGCCCGCACACCACAATGAAGAGTGTAGCCCCCTGCTCGCCGCAACTAGAGAGGGCCCGCACCCAGCAGTGAACACCCAACTCGGTCAAAAATAAATAAATCAATTAATTAGAAAAGAAAAAAAAAGATCCCACAGTAGTGCTGAAGACAAATGTGAAACCACTCTGAAAGAAATGTTCTGGTCTAAATAATGTTATGTAACAAATTGTTGTAGTCAAAGTCAGCTATGGGGAAGGCCGTAGCCAAGGAAGGAAGAAAAGTACTTTCACACTCTGGCCATCAGCTTGAGGGCAGTGTAAAGACACAGTTGTACTTAGAAGGCCTTAAAGATGGGTCTCCAAAATGGTGTCACAATGTTTACTAACAATTAAAAATGTTGCTCTCAGGTAGGTTATAGAGAAAGAACACTTACTGCAGGAACCAAGCTGGAGTTTCTCTAGTCAAGGGTGGCTAATCCCTCAGGCAATATGAGCTAGATTTGTTAGGTCTTAACTACAGTTAATGTGAAGTTTTGCCCTGGCAAAGAGACCAATAACATTTTTTTTCTTTAATTTACAGGAATAATCAATTAGAAGAATTGAGCAATTTAGTATATTCTATTTTTAAGGTACCTCTCCTCGGGAGAATAAGATTCGAATGAATGGTCAAAATAAATCAGCTCATACTTAGGAATGGAAATATAATTCCAATGTAAACTAGTTATAGTTTTGGACTGCAACCTTACCTTCCCCTCAAATCTAAATGGGGCTCGCAAGAAAAATACAGCTTTACCTTCTTTTATTTTGCAGTTAATTATAGTTAACAAGAGGTGACTGGCCAGTGAGCTTGGGCACTCTTTGCAGTGGTAGAGAAAATCTCATTGCCATTCAAATAATTTTAGCTGGTTTGCTTCTATGTGACTATTCACGTGGGTTGGAAATTAGCTGTTACCTATTAAACAAGCTGATTTTACAGCAACACCATTTTGGAATAAAGTTTACATTTTCTTGATCATATGTTCCCTTTTGCCTTTATCCATAATCAACCCACTACGGGGCTTGCCAGTTTCGTACAAGATCATTATGCTCCATTCTGTCCTTGACTAGAAAAATGAAATCTAGAGAGATCTCAAAATGTCTAAAAATGACTTGAGAAAAAAATGTTGCCATCACTAATGGTAATGGTTGAGACAGAGAGAACATTTATATTTGAATACAGTTAAGGCAAACCCATGCAATTCTAATTACCCTGAATACTTCATCATTGCATCTTTTAATGCAAGCTCTAAAACTGTTTCTTAAATTACACTTAAATCAGAATTTTGCCTGTGGATACAAGTGCTAGAAATAAGGAAAAATGTCCACAGAATCTGTATGCTTGAAGCAAAAGTAACATTTAAGCCTGAGTTATCACGATCAGCATTTCCTAAACCATGTGCTGCCGAACACCAGTGCTACAACACGATGGATGAGAAAAGGCCACGCTGATCAACTACATCTGGAAAACGATGCTGAAGTAGAATGTATAACTGTTCAAAATATTCACTGCCCTTCTGGTGGGTCCTTTTCTGCACACGGGTTACACCTCCTGCTCTGCTGAACTCAGAAGGGACCACATGACCTGCTTTGGCCAATAAGATGTGAACAGGAATGACGTGTGTCACTTAGCAGAAGCTTTCAGTTTGTGAATCACCAACTCTTTTCCTTCTGCCAAAGACCAGCAAAGTCCTAAACGGAAGCTGCTTGGCCGAAACCCTGAATAAAGACAACAAAGACCAGAGCCACAGATGAGCCATGTCCAGAGGCAAAAACTAAACCTTTGTTGCTGTAAGCTCTTAAGATTCACACTAAACATTCACATTTCAGAGATCCTAAGAAGTCCTGAAATAAAGACCCAGATTAACTTTATTTAACCCATCACTGCTAGCACGCATTTGATCACAGAATCGTTACCTCACATAAAATCCTGAGAAATGTTCTGAGACAACATTTTCAGGAAATGTCAATGAAGGTACTTACTTCAAGTCTCCATTCCACTTTGCACAGACTTACTATTAGGTTGACTGTGTCATTTCTTCTAGGGTTTTCAAATTTTTCAAAATCTCTAACAGAATAAGGGTCAATCGGGAGCCATTTTGGTATTCTGACATTAATCAATTCCCAGAATTCTTCCTTAAAACTAATTTCACTTTCTGCTTATTATTTTCTATATTTTTCACTATTCAAAGACGTATAAATTACTGAAAGGTTACAAATGAACATTTAGTCTACCTTTGTAGATATCATTCCAATTTTTAAATAATTATAAGCATACTTATTTAGTTTTTTTCAATATATGGAAACAGACAACAGAACAGCATGAAGTTGAAAAATGCATTCAAAACAAAACTGAAGGGCTTCCCTGGTGCCGCAGTGGTTGAGAGTCCGCCTGCCAATGCAGGTGATGCGGGTTCGTGCCCCGGTCCGGGAGGATCCCACATGCCGCGGAGCAGCTGGGCCCGTGAGCCATGGCTGCTGAGCCTGCGCGTCTGGAGCCTGTGCTCCGCAACGGGAGAGGCCACAACAGTGAGAGGCCCGTGTACCGCAAAAAACAAAAAACAAAAAAAACAAGTCAGTTGCTATAGATAGTGCTCGGACACACAACAGATGATACAGTTGACTAACAGCACCTAGAATCTCGGAAGAAATTACAATTCCATCTCACAGCAGATTTCACTGAATTTTTAGTTTAAAAAAAAAACACATTAAAACAAAATGTGTGATTTTTAACTAAGAAAAATCCAAAGGGAATTCCATACTATGGCCTTAAATCTAAGTGCACCTGATAGTATGAAAAGAGACTCAAAAACAACTAAAAATTGTGATTAAGTCATTTGGCATTGGGAGATTCGGGAATAGGTTACTGAAACAATCTGCTTTATCTTGTACCAAGCGTATTTCTAAGGCCAGCTTTTGTCTGGAATAATAAAGGTTCGCTGATACTAAGGGCACCTAGAGTGCCTTCTTTCAGGGAAGGAGAGAAGACAGTGGCAGTGCAGTCTGGCAGGGCCTCTTCTGCTGCAGCGATGGGCTATTCTTCACAATAAGGGTCCCTGTGAAAGTGACCTGCTCAACCTCTCTAATACCCGCCCTGAAGACACTCCCCTCCCTTTCTGAAGGTGGTACCTGCCAAGACTCAACCCCTCTGGTCCCCTTTTGACGTTTTCCGTGCCTCCTTACAGTGGAGCTCTCACCCACTGGGAGTGAAAATCTGTGGGTGATTTCTGAGCTCTCTCACCAACAGGCCTGCTCCTCCCTGCACAGCCTTCCCCACCCGGAAGCAGCTTCTCGCGCAAGTCCTGCTGGTCCCAGCTGCTTGCTGGCCACACCTGCACGTGATGCGGCACTTATAGATTTCTCTATCTCCCAGTTTCACTAAAAATGTAGTCTGATATGTTCCCAATTGTCTTTACTGTACTGTAGGTTTTCCAGGAGGAGAGGTAGCAAGATTGCCACCATACTCCTACCACTACTTAAAGACCTTTCCCCTGTTTGTCATTTTCCTTCCATGCATACAAGAACGCTAATCTACAATCTAAAAAAAATTCTCGGGGACACGGGTTCGTGCCCCGGTCCAAGAGGATCCCGCATGCCGTGGAGCGGCTGGGCCCGTGAGCCATAGCCGCTGGGCCTGCCGTCCGGAGCCTGTGCTCCGTGGCGGGAGAGGCCACAGCAGTGAGAGGCCCACATACCAAAAAAAAAAAAAAAATTCTCCACGTCAAGCCAAATTAGCCTATTTGGTCATAATGCTTACCTCATAAGACATGTCAGAAGAGCCCAGGAGTCAAGTCATTAAGACCAAGCTCCTCCTTTCACTATGAGTACAGAAGTCAAGAAAGGTAATGAGATTTTGTCCAGGGCTAACCAACAGAGATAAAACAGGAAAACTCAAGCTCCTTCCAATGTATTACAGAGACTCCTTTGAGAAGGAATAGTCAGTACTCCTGAGTTTTCAAATGGTTTATAAAGGCCCATTATCATGCAGACCCAGGAACAGGCGTGGCAGCCAAATTACACCAGGCCAGTTATCAAAATCCCGAGAAAACATGCAACCTGATAAATAAACGAGTAAATAATACGTAAGGAAAGATGACAGCAGAGAGTCCTAGCTGGGGAAGGACGTAGAAGAAAGTTGGAATTTGGCCAATTTTTAAATACAGTCTTGGTCCTGTATATCCAATTACCAAATAACTCAGGGACTGGGTTTTCCTTTTAGTTGTACCGTCAGAACAGAATTTTCAAGCACACACTCTTCTTTTCCACTACCCATTTCCACTCCCACTGATGCCTGCCATATATCTTCACCCCTAATTCTCCTAACCTCATCATCATTTGGTCCAATAACCACCAACCTGCCCTTGCTATGTGCATATCGCATTCTGCACTCAAAACAAATTAGTCTAAGTGACAAGGGGAGCGAACAATTTCAAAGATCATTTCTTTCATTCTAAAGTTCTCTCACTGACTCTGTGAAAGCTTCTATAAGGAAGTGCCGATTAATAACCTACAGCTTTGATTTTAAGTGCTACATTAGTCATTTGAAAGAGTCATAACTCAGGAAAGATATCTAAGAAACCCAGAAAAGAATTCATGCTTAAAAACAACTGATCTATCCATGAAAAGATTGCATTTATTTCTTGAGGAATCTGGATCTGCATTAAGATGCATGTTTGATTTGAAACTGGTCTTCTTCTGCCACCAAGTGTTAGCACACACTTCTAACCAACCAGTTTCTGCAATGTTCAAATCACAGAAATACGTCACTCAATGTGAAAAATAAATCCAAAAGAATGTACTGTAAAAAAAGCACTGACCTAAACAAGTAGTAGTCTAACCATGTGAAACAAATATACTCTAAAGAAATTACACGAATAAATAAATTTTAGCTACTCTTTCAGAGGCAAAGCAATTTAATAAGATTTTCTGAGGCTTCATTCATTTGATTTAAAAAACTACAACTCTGAAACACAGTGATAATCAAAACAGCTTTACGATACACAACACTACTTTCAAGGGAATTCCCTGGTGGTCCAGTGGTTAGGACTCCATGCTTTCACAGCTGAGGGCGTGGGTTGAATCCCTGGTCAAGGAACTAAGATCCCGTAAGCCACATGGCACAGCCAAAAAAAATAAATAAACTACTTTTAATACTCTCTTAGGTGATATATTCCACTAGAATTCTATGAAACTAAGAAGATGTAAAATTAACACATTGACTAAATGCCTCCTGGTGTTAGAAAAATATATAATTATCCAAAAAAGTCTTACGTTTCCCAGAATCTCAGTTAGAGAACTTAGTTCTCTAGCTTGGGAACCAGAATACCATGCTGTAGCAGAGGAAGTTCCATACCGAGAAATTTGAAGGAGAGTTTCTATGTATGTTGGTAGTATACAGGAAAAGGTCAGGAGGATATACTAGTAGCGGTACCTAAGAGAGAGAAATTATATTGGGAGGAAGGGAGTGGGAGATTGGTGATGAGGGAAAAAAATGTATCTTTCAATCTGTAGGTTTGTATGTATCAATATTTGGATTTTTTACAGTGAGCATATATTCATCTAGCACTTCTGTAATTAAAATAACTTTTAAAGTAACAAGTACCTGAAATGAGACAAACTTCCTAATATGAGTGAAAAAAAGTATTCCACACCCTTCTCTCTCTCTCTCCTCCCTCTTTTATTTCATTATCAATCTTAAGTAAACTGAATGCTGGTAGTACATTCCACTACTGACTTTACCAATGGTCTGTCTCACCCTTGTAAATGAGTGGACCCAGAATGAAAACCTAGAAGAGAATTAGTGCTGAGAGAGGAAAACAGACAGCTGGAAATGTAAAAACCAAGTTAAGAAACGAAGAGTCACATATTTTAAAATAATCTACATTCCAAACCACAAAGCATAATAAAAATCTACCGATGTGTATGCCACCTTTTCATATTGGTTTTAACTTCTGCAGTGGACCCACTGATTTGCTGCATAAAGAAAATACTAGCTCTGCATAGCATAGGGAGATCAGCTCGATGCTTTGTGACGACCTAGAGGGGTGGGATAGGGAGGGTGGGAGGGAGGCTAAAGATGGAGGGGATATGGAGATATATGTATACATATAGCTGATTCACTTTGTTGTACAGCAGAAACTAACACAACATTGTAAAGCAATTATACTCCAAAAAAGATGAAAAACAAAAAAAGAGAAAATACTGGCTATTTTAAGCCCGTACATCTCAAAGTATACTACTCTTCAGACCATCTGGATCAAAAGCCCTGTCACACTTACTGAATGAAAGCCAAGGTGTTAGGTCCAATTCCAGATCTGAACTTAGAGAATGGAAATCTGCAGCTTCAACAAGTACACCAGGCGACTCATGAATCCCAAAGTTTAAGACATATTTTCTTAAGCATTCAGAAACACTAACCATCATAATAGTAAATAGGAACAGACAGGTTCCACAAATTAAAGGCAAATATTCTTATTTGGCTTTCTGAAAGACAGTAAGATCTTAGTTTATTTTCCAAAGATTAACATTCTAATCAAAACAAAACACAACCTGATTTAGATTTTATACAGTCTTCAAGCGGGGACTGTTTCTATTTTGATCATCACTCTATGCCCAGCACCCAGTGTCTGACACACAGTAGGCACTTGATAAATAGTTGTTGAATTAGTAGGATTCGGACCAAGGAGCTCCCCACATAGAGAAATGAAACTGGATGGACAGGACTTGGCAAGTGGGAGGGAAGAAGATGAGACTGAGAATGAGGTAAGAGGGATTCTGGACGGGGCTCTGCAACTGAGGACGATGTGATCTCATTTCAGTCACTTAACTTCTAAGTCTCAGATCCCTTTTCTACAATGTAAAGGAGCAGATTCTGTGAAATCAACTGCCAAGAAATCATTTAAAATGCACGCAGTCTGAAACGTTGAAATACAAATTCTAGAGTTAATTGAAACATCCCTTTGATAAACGTCCTTGGGTGCTCTCATTTCAAAGTTAATATTATAAAGACAGAAACATTTTTGAAATGTGGGTATTACCTTCACCACTGATTTGTCATTCTGTGATTAAGTTTGATACCACTGGGAAGAGGACAATCCATTTGAAAGCAAAACAAGAAAGATAATGAGTAAAAAAAGTAAACTGGAAAAAAAAAAGGAAACTGTCAGTCTACAGGTTTTGTCAGTTGTTATCATTCCTAATTCCCAAATCTATGATTTATACAAATGATTTTACCTAAATATTCTGGAATATAGTTATTATTTAATTTGGGCATAGCTATTAAAAAAAACATGCAAGATATTGGGGTGGGGGATTTTTTACAGTAGTCTGTAGAAAACTCATAACCACAGGATGGTCAACCACCCAAACACATGTTTTTACAGGACCAAAAAGACTTTCTGAGCACAGAGACATTAAATACAAACTGTTGAATTCAGAAAAAAGATCTACTTACTAATAAACATGACCTTCATTTATAGAGCTGCAAATCAGTCTTAACTGCAGCAAAGAGTCATGGAGAGCAGGAACGAATACTAATCTGCATGCCCATCTCCAAAACTCTGGTACATCAGAGCAGGTCAGCAGATGTCTTAATTTGCATGAGAACCTCCCTAGGCTGAAATGGGAAAAAAAAAAAGGAAGGGTGCCCTTAGGATTCCAAGCGAACTGCTTGTGACTCCAGAGAAAAGTCCAAAGTCACTCCAACCTCTGAGAGAGGAGGCAGTGGCCTAGGAAGGCAGAAAGTCACCCTGAGATAGGGGAAGTCAAAAGACATGTCCCCTGGCTGTGGCACTGCTGACCATTCTCAGGGAGAAGTACTTTTAAGTACTGAGCTGGGGAGTGGGGAGCCCTTCTGTTACCCTCTTACCCAGTTCCTGGAACACTTGTTCCACACCCTCAGTGGAGACAACTGCTGAAAGAGCAAGGTGGCTTTTTGGAAACCTTGAAAGAGCTATGTAAAAGGGGGGCGGGGCGGAGCTTGTCCCACCTTGAAGAACCCAGCCTCAGGAAGCAGCCCCAGTGTATGCAGGCCAGTGGAGAAAGCTCTGAGCGCAGCAGGCTGCAAACAACCAGAAGCAAAGAACGCAGCGAAATACAACTCTGGCACCGCCCCCAAGGCTTTTCAAGGGATGAAGCAGATGTGGCAACAGACGAAGCAACGGTAAGTGATAGTCAGAGTGTGAGGCTAATAGGCATGGTGGCAAAGGAGGGGACAGCTGCCATGTCCTCCATGGAGGCTCTTGAGACAACTCAGCATCCTTGGGAATTGGAACCAGACTGACTTGGAATTCCAGGAGCAATAGTGGCAGGGGTGCCGAAAAGCACTACAAATGCCCCTCATGCTCAGGACTGGTGTGGCTAACAAAACAGGGCTTATAGGGAAAATGTCCACTGACCTTCTTCCGGAGCCATGGTGCTTTGGACAATTTCATGAAGGTCAAATGAGGCTTATAAGTTCTGCTTTCTCCTGCCAAGATACCTTTTTCTTGAAATGTCCTTTTTGCAGCATCTGAAGAAAATAAAAAGAAGCACAAAAATGTTACCATATGATAACCATATGAGACAAGAATCTAAAAAAGTGGATATATGTATATGTATAACTGAATCACTTTGCTGTACACCTGAAACTAACACAACATTGTAAATCAACTATTCTCCAATAAAATTAAAATTCAAAAAAAATGCTACTATAACACATGGCAGTCTTTAATCATAAAAATGGCATTTCAAAAGATAACAAATTAGCTTATAAGGAAGATTATAAACCGGTTTGAGACTTTTTTTAAGAGAGGAAAAAACACAACATGTATGATAACAAACACATCATGACAGTTAAATCTGCAGGGATGTCAAACTTTCGGTAAAGCACACAAAAGCCACAATTTGACAAGGAAACATTTAATGAATAAATAGCTCTTGGCTGGTATGATGCAGATTTCACACAATATCCCAGTGGTGTCCATATGTGTAAAAAAGGACTAGCTTATCTGTAAACCCTCATATCTAAAACTTCTGCTTCTAACCAAGATAGAATAACAGGAATCGGATTTACCCTCCCATCTAAAACAACCCAAAAAAAGGACAAAGTATATGAAACAATGGTTTGCAAGACACTGTACACCAGGCAATGAAGGTCGGTGATCCCTCAGAGATGAGAAACAGACAAGGTAAGCCCTACAATTGTCCAGCTTATGTCCCTGGTTGTCTAGGTCTCTGCTCAAGGAAGAGAAACCCAGATGGAGCCCAGTCATCACACTAGGTTCAGAAAAAAGAGCAGAGGGTAGAAAAGACCAAGGCATCTGGAGCTCATGGGACAGAGTGCCAGAGAAAAGAGTCCTGCAGAGAGAAAACTGCAGAGATCCACAAAGGGTCCCCCTAGTGGATTCAGCTAAGCCACTGACCAGCATGTGTGTGTGAGCAAACTACCAGAGGCTGGAAAACACACTCCAAAGGATTAGCGAGAACATGCCCAGCTGTCACCCAGGGTTAGGAATTCTTTTCCCATCAGCCAGACTGGAAAACCTCAAGATTCATGGGACACTGGGCAGAGTAATCTAAGGGTCTTGCCTCAGTGGAGAGGAAAAATTAGCTCTGGCCTGGTACTGCTCTAGTCCCACCTAACAAATCTTAGAAGCAAGACGCCAAAGGAAAAACCTATTTCCAAGTAATTTAATTATGTCCCAGAACCAAGTCCAAGAATAATTAGAGTAAAACAAATTATCCAACACCCAACAAGGTAAAATTTATAATGCCTGATATCTAATCAGAAATGACCAGGGGGCTTCCCTGGTGGCTCAGTGGTTGAGAGTCCGCCTGTCGATGCAGGGGACGCGGGTTCGTGCCCCGGTCCGGGAGGATCCCACATGCCTTGGAGCGGCTGGGCCCGTGAGCCATGGCCGCTGAGCCTGCGCGTCTGGAGCCTGTGCTCCGCAACGGGAGAGGCCACAACAGTGAGAGGCCTGCGTACCGCAAAAAAAAAAAAAAAAAAAAAAAGACCAGGCATATAAACAGGAAAATATGAGCCACAATGAGAAGATAACTTAATTCATCAAAAGTGACCCAGAACTAACACAGATGTTAGAATTAGCAGATAAGGGCTTCAAAGTAGTTATTATAACTGTATTCTCTCTGTTCAGAAAGTTAAGTTCAGACATGCAAACTATAAAAAAAAGACCCAAATTAAATTTCTAGAGATTAAAACTGCAAGGTCTGAGAAAAATAAACTGGATGGAATTAAGAACAGATTAGACACTACAGAACAAAAAATTAGTGAACTTGAAGACGTAACAATAAAAACCACCCAAAATAAAACAGAGAAGAAAAATAAGAAAAAAAGAAAAAGGAACAGAACATCAGTAAGCTGTGAGGCAACTTAGGTTGCCAAATATATGTATAAGTGGAGTCCCTGAAAAAGAGGCAAGAGAGAAAGAGATAAGAGAAGATACTTGAAAAACTAATGGCTGTTAGGGAATGAGAGCTACACCACAACCACAATGGAAAATAATCTGGGCAGTTAACTATTGAAATTTAAGCTACACAAGCATTTTGAACCAGTAATTCCAATATTAAGAAAATACACAAAAATAAATAAAAGTACCAATACATAAGATTCTATATAGAAGATACTTAGCATTGTTTGAATTATCACAAACTGGAAATAACCTTCATCAATAAAGAAATGGTTGTTAAATTACCATAGGCCCATACTAAAAACTATCATAATGAAAAGAATGAATTAGAGCTACATATATTGACCTGAAAAGACATCCATGATATCTATTAAGCAAAAACAGGCAAGTTGCATGGTTACTATATCCATAACATAATTTCATGGTTTAAAAGAGAGAGAAAGAAAGAAAATAAATGCTAAATATTTATGTTTTTATTAGCATAGAAAAATAGTATAGAATACCTTAGAATGGAGGTTGAGATTGAATAGAGGCAGAAGAGAACAGTAATATTTTCTTTATACATATTTATACTGTTTGAATGATTACAATGAGCATGTATTACTTTTGAATAAAAAGTTTAAAAATAAGAAGCACAATAACAACCTGACAATATGTTAGCAATATAACATTGCTACGAGTGCACAAGCATCATAGCAGAATGCACAAATAGGAGAGAGTCCTTTGCCACACAAGTGAAAAATCCATCCCTTTCAAAGACCTTTGGTAAACAACTTTTCATTTGGTCTTTTTCCCTTAAAATCAGGGCTAATACATAAGTCAATTTTAAAGATAAGAAAACTGAAACGTAAGATGTTCAAGGTCACACTCCTTGTTAGCAGTTAAGAAGGAACTGTGATCCACGTGCCCTAGCTTCTACCCTTGTCATCTTCAAGCTGGCTGAAACCCCAGCTTGAACCCTGGGAGTAAGGAAGGGCACAGAAGCTGCCTCAACAACTCAATGAGGAAGAGGAAGGCAGGGGATTCTGCCACCTTCCACCATGCCGACACACATTGGTTTCAGTCCGAGAAGTTCCCCTGTTTTACACACTGAGCTTCTGAGTACCATTTCATTTTTTTAAAGGATTCCAATCCTTACCAAAAAGAAAGTTGGAAAAGCAATGATCAAAAAACTTATATAGGGTCACTTCAATAGCAATAATCCCACCGATAATGTCCAAAAAAAACCCAGAATAGAAACTGGTAAAATATAGGACACAGAATACATCTTTGAATCTCAAATAAGACTATATTCAATCTATTTTTTAAATTTATTTATTTATTTGGCTGTGCTGGGTCTTAGTTGTGGCATTCAGGATCTTTAGTTGCAGCATGTGGGATCGAACCCAGACCCCCTGCATTGGGAGCACAGAGTTCTAACAGCTGGACCACCAGGGAAGTCCCCACATTCAATCTAAATGTTCAGTGATCAATCATTAGAGAAATACAAACCAAAACCACCATGAGGTATCACCTCACACTGGTCAGAATGGCCATAATCAAAAAATCTACAAACAATAAATGCTGGAGAGAGTGTGGAGAAAAGGGAACCCTCCTGCACTGTTGGTGGGAATGTAAATTGATACAGCCACTATGGAGAACGGTATGGAGGTTCCTTAATAAACTAAAAATAGAACTACCATATGACCCAGCAATCCCACTACTGGGGATATACCCTGAGAAAACCATAATTCAAAAAGAGACATGTACCACAATGTTCATTGCAGCACTATTTACAATTGCCAGGACACGGAAGCAACCTAAATGTCCATCAAAAGATGAATAGATAAAGAAGAGGTGGCACATATATACAATGGAATATTATTCAGCCATAAAAAGGAATGAAACTGAGTTATTTGTAATGAGGTGGATGGACCTAGAGTCTGTCATACAGAGTGAAGTAAGTCAGAAAGAGAAAAACAAATACCGTATGCTAACGCACATATATGGAATCTAAAAAAACGGCACTGATGAACCTAGTGGCAGGGCAGGAATAAAGACGCAGACGTGGAGAAGGGACTTGAGAACACAAACGGGGAACGGTAAGCTGGGACAAAGTGAGAGAGTGACATGGACATATGTACACTACCAAATGTAAAATAGATAGCTAGTGGGAAGCTGCTGCATAGCACAAGGAGATCGGCTCGCTGCTTTGTGACGACCTAGAGGGGTGGGATAGGGAGGGTGGGAGGGAGGCTCAAGAGGGAGGCGATGTGGGGATATATATACAAATGTATACTTATAGCTGATTCACTTTGTTGTACAACAGAAACTAACACAACACTGTGAAGCAATTATACTCCAATAAAGACATAAAAATAAATAAATAAATATTCAGTGAGAAATTGTCCCTTTTAAGTTCAGCTAATTCTCATCAATGTTAAGTATGACCTAATTTTTCTAACAATTAAAACCATGAGCCTAGTGAAAGATTACCTAATGTTTCAAGGAAATATGTCCTTAAAAATAAAAGATACACCAGGTACTGTTCTGGGTGCCGGGGACACAATGGACAAAATAAATCCCCAGCCCTCAGGGAGCATCCAACTATACTGGGTGCCACAAACAAATAAATACACAATGCGGGGTATCAACAAGTGACACAAAGAAAAATAAAGCAGTAGGGGCATACAAAGTGATGTGGAAGAAAAGGGGTTGTTATTTCAGAGAAGGTGGTCTGGGAATCCTGTTCCGAAGATGAGACATTTGAGAAGCCACCTGGATGAGGTCTAGAAGAGAATCACGTATGGATCTGGAGCGAGGGTGCTCATGGCAGAAGGAACAGCTTCCATGGTGAAAAGTGGTTAGTAGGTCCAAAAGCAGTAAAAAGGGTAGGATAACTGGAACAGGATGAGCGGGGGATCGGGGAAGAGGTAGGAAAGGGGTTTAGAGAAGTGGGCAGGGGCCCTTACGAGGCACTGCAAAAGCTTTGGATTGTATTCTAAGGTTGGTGGGAAATTCTGAGGGTTTTAAGCAAGGGAAATTTATGTATGATAGTAACTTTCTTTACTCATCTATATTTCAACTGAAATATACATGTCTTCCTGGTGAAAGCAATTGAGTCTCAGGAGATTGAAAGTGTTCTTCTCTTTCCCTGGAAATGTATTACTTGAAGGAAAGACAGCTAAATGGAGTGTCACAGTGTTTAAGATGGGGGGGGGCACTGGGGTCTTGGGTCACCATCTGGCATCTCCTGAGACATGTACCAGACTTGGCTTTTGAAGTTGTAGCCTCCCTTGTTCCCCTATACAATGACTCTCTGTAATTTCTGTGCCCTCGCAGGTACACAAGATTTCATTCTACTGCTCACAAACTCATAAACTCAATGGAGCTGAGGCCCCTTACCACCCTTCCACTACTCCTTTTTTTTTTTTTTAATTTATTATTTATTGGCTGTGTTTGGTCTTCCTTGCTGCGTGCGGGCTCTCTCTAGTTGCGGCGAGCAGGGGCTACTCTTCGTTGTGGTGTGTGGGCTTCTCATTGCGGTTGCTTCTCTTGTTGCAGAGCACAGGCTCTAGGCGTGCAGGCTTCAGTAGTTGCGGCACACGGGCTCAGTAGTTGTGGCTCACGGGCTCTAGCGCGCAGGCTCAGTAGTTGTGGCACACAGGTTTAGTTGCTCTGCAGCATGTGGGATCTTCCCAGACCAGGGCTTGGACCCATGTCCTCTGCATTAGCAGGCAGGTTCTTAACCACTGCACCACCAGGGAAGCCCCCTTCCACTACTCTTGAGCACACAGAAAAAGTAGAGCTCCCTAGGGCAAAGGTGGAACTGGTGAGAATACTGTACAGCCATCCATCACACAAGACCATCCTCTCTTCACTTCCACTGCCACTCTGGCTTTGCTACATCTACGAACACGTCTCAGAAACAGAGCACAGGTCACTTCTGTTCTCAGACTTAGGGTGTTTCTGTTGCTTCATTCAGGGGATGATGGAGGGGCAAGAATTCACACTCCAGGGCTTCCCTGGTGGCGCAGTGGTTGAGACTCCGCCTACCGATGCCGGGGACACGGGTTCGTGCCCCGGTCCGGGAAGATCCCACATGCCGCGGAGCGGCTAGGCCCATGAGCCATGGCCGCTGAGCCTGCGCATCTGGAGCCTGTGCTCCACAACGGGAGAGGCCACATCAGTGAAAGGCCTGCGTATCGTCAAAAAAAAAAAAAAAAGAATTCACACTCTAGCTTAGCCTCTGACTCTCTCCTTCACCCAAACTAGGGAATCTTCCCTAGCATCAGGGCAGGAAAAACACCATTATCCTTTGTTGTTGAAACCCCAAAGCCCTTTCTCTATTTTTTCTGCTGTATTCTCTCTCTTCTGAGCACGAGGTGCCACTGCTTGGATGGGGGGCTAGGCATTAAAGAAGGAATACAAGAAACACACAGATAAAAACTTGGTATCTCAAAATATTATCCCACCACATTTTCAAAAATCTCCCTTTGTTATTTTACTTCTGTAATATCTACCAAGTGCTAGTATGTGCTAAATGTGATGTTTTGATCGGTTTGTAAATTTGGGGCATGTCCTAAAACCATTCACTGTGAGTCACTGCCACCATGATTTTTCCTCTCTCTTCTACGGTAATAAAAAAGGTTAAGCAATAGACCATTAAAATACAAAAAAAACACTAGTTCTTAGTTGTAAGCAACAGATGACCACTTTGGTTGAGTTAAGCAGGAAAGGAATTTATATAATAACACTGAGAGGACTAGAGTTGCAGCCTGGAAGGCTAGGAAGCCAAGATGCCCAACATTGGATCCAACAGTGGATAACAGGTCTGAGGATGCCACCACCTCTCCCACCACGGCACTACTGAAGCCATGCACACACACAAAGGGCAAGAACTGTCACCTGCTTTAGACACTGATGACACAACCTATCCCCACAATGGATTCTGCACAGTCCTTTTTTGCTCAGGTTGCTAGCTTCTGACTCAAAGTCTGGGCCAAAACAAGATCACGTAACACCAAAAAGAAAAGTCTGTGAAAGCACATATCTGACATGAGAGATAGTGCGGAAGAGTTTAGATACTAGGCAACCTAAACGAAAGGACAACAATCCAGCATATGCGTGTTTAAAGAAGACTGTATTCGTGCCAATTCCGGGCATGCCTCAGAGATTCGGAGGGTTCAGCTCCCGACCACCACAATAAAGCAGAATATCACAATAAAGCAAGTCACACAAATTTGGGGGGGACATTAAAAAGTCATATTTACACTATACTGTAGTCTATTCAATGTGCAATAATAGCATTACACCTAAAAAACCATGTAATTTATTGCTAAAACATTCTAACCATCATCTGAGCCTTCAGTGAATACTAATTTTTTTGGCCGGTGGAGGGTCTTGCCTCAATGTCAACGGCGGCTGACTGATCAGGGTGGTGGCTGCTGAGGGCTGGGCAGGCTGCGGCAGTTCCTTAAAATAAGACACCAGTGAAGTCTGCCGCATTGATGAACTCTTCCTTTCACTTGAACACTTAGAGGCCGTTGGAGGGTTACTAACTGGCCTAATTTCGGTATTATTGTGTCTCAAGGAATAGAGAGGCCCAAAGAGTGGGCGAGAGGTGGGGAAACGGACAGTCAGTGGAGCAGTCGGAAGACACACATTTATTAAGTTGGCCGTCTTATATGCGCACGGTTCATGGCACCCCGAAGATCACTGACCACAGATCACCATAACAAACATAATAATCACAGAAAAGTTTGAAATATTGCAAGAATTACCAAAATGTGACATAGAGACACTAAGTGAGCAAATGTTGTTAGAAAAATGTCACTGATAGACTTGCTCTATATAGGGTTACCTTCAATTTGTTAAAAAAAAAAAAAAAAAGCAGTTATCTGTCAAACACAATAAAGCAAAAAGCAATAAAATGAAGTCTGCTTGTACTGTTACAATTAACTTATCACCTTTTAGTTCACATAATCACAAACAGGTATATCTTTTCTCAACTACCCTATCATAACCCAGCTTTAAACTTCTTTATTTCGGCATATTCTCAACTGTTTTAAACACATCTAATATCAAAACATTAAGCTGAATATTATAAAACTGCCATTTTTATTGCTCAAAAACAGCCAAATATTGGCAACGTCTGATGGTTTAACATATACCATAATGGACTAACTTACTAAATCCCTAAAATTTGACTAAAGAGATTAGGGCTTATCTTCTAAGTGTTCAAGTATTTGAAGAATTATCACATAGAAGAGCTTCGGATGGCAACTTAGCAATGTGTTCACACCAACCCTCAAAATAGAAATGGCTAGAAAGTGTCAAAGGTAAAATTCATTTGTTAAGTTATTTACTGAGCAGTTCTCCTATGTGCCAGGTACAATATGTCCTGAAGACAGCAAACAGTCCCTGCTTTTATGGAGTTTATAGTCTCATGGGACAGATTTTAGCCCAAGAAGGAGAAAGACAAAGTTTAGAATTATCAGAAAACACAAGAGATATAAGGAAAGGAGCTTTGTTAACAGAAATCAAAATAGTAGGTATTTTAATGTTCATTACTATCTACATTTGTTTTTACATATTATTTTATTTGCTATATCAATATTATTATAAATTGATTCTAAAGAAACAACATTTTCTGATTTACTGGCTTCAGTTACATCAAATTTTGATCCAAGAGTTCTCATTATTCACTGGGCCTGAACTCTTTGATGATGGATATCTATCCACAATACCGGTTTAAATAATTTGTCACAAAGCACATTTCATTTTTATTACTGTGTTTTTCCAGCAGAGTATATTCTCTAGCTACATAGAAATATGGGGAACAAATGTCACCTTCATTTGGGAAAGTTATTTCTTAGGACTGACTCTATATTCCTAATATAATCTATAAGTATAATCTATTGCTTAGCCAGAATACTGGGTAATGGTTATAGAAATATCATTCTTGAGATCAGAAAAATTCTTGCTAGTGTAAAAACCACATGTCATTTTTCATCTATGTTAACTCATGTTCTGGAAGAGAAACTTATGACTATTTTAATAAATTGTTCAATTCCTCCTAGTACCAAAGACATTCTTTCAAGCGCTAAATAGAAAAGCACATAGCAAATACATCAGATATCCTTCAAAAGTCATCTACGAATGCTCCCTAAATAATATAATTCACCTCATATTTAAAGAAGCAAATTGTCTGAAGAACAATTTCTTAATGTATATTTTAAACACAAGGAGACTTGGCTGTATAAAAGAACATCAAAATGAATAATAAAGAGACAATACTTTTATAATCCTAAGTAATACAATTTTATCTATTTTTAACTTTTTATTTTTTGTATTTATTCAATTCCTTCCCATACCTGAAAAGAAGCAGTGTAACTGGAGCATACTGAGGGAGAAGAGAGAAGCAGGGTAAGACAGGAGACCTCAGCAGGAGACCAGAACACAAGGATACCGTGGGCCATAGCAAGGAGTCTGGAAAGTTGTGATAGACAGCTATACCCAGCTATACTCAGAGTCATTCTGGCAGATGAAGAGTCAAAGATTTCACTATGCTTACAAACTGCTGGAGCGGAGTATAGGAGGCTACTGTCAAAGAAGTCAAGGGATTTCAAGAAAAGGAACAGTTGTAATGGTAGTAGTCGGGGGGGTAATTATTATTATTATTATTATTAATGATAATAGCTATCATCTATTTAACACTGTACATGTGCCCAATACTATACCAAAGCACTTCATGTATATTATCTCATTTTGTTTTGAGAATAGTTTCTATTATGTTTGTTTTACAAATAAGGAAATTAAGTAAGGAATTAGATAGATTGCTTAAAGTCACCCAGCTGGTCACAGGCTGTGTTGTGGGTCAGGGAGCAGGCCGGCAATCAGCTCTGACTGACCCCATAGCTCACTGTGAGCCAGGATGGTTGGATGGCTGTGCTCACAGTGCTGCAGCAAGAGAGCGAACAAAGCCCTCAATGCCCAGGAGGAAATATTCAGACAACAGCAGAAAGGAGCGGTAGAGGGTAACAAAACCTGACACCATGAACCACCAATAAAAAAAGGCTTTTGTGTGAGGGCAAAACAGGGCCAAAGCAAGAAAGAACTAAGAGAAAGTGGGTGACATTTCTGGGTCCCATGGTGTGAGGCATTTGGTACAGCGAGGAAGCTATGATCTCAGACTGGAGCCAGGCTTCAGCTTAGGCTGGAAGGTAGAGGGGGTGCTCCCGGACACTGGTTAGGAGTCCCGTTGTTCATTTACAGTGTAACAGACCAGCATAGTGATTATGAACACAGGATCCGGTGGGAGTGGCAAGATGGGTGAAGGAGGTCAAAAGATGCAAACAGCCACTTATTAAAAAAAAAGTCCTGGGTATGTAATGTACACCACGCTGCCCATACTTAATAATACTGTCTTGCATATTTGAAGGCTGTTAAAAGAGTAAATCTTAAACATTCTCATCACAAGAAAAAAAATTTTATAACTATGTGTGCTGACGGATGTTAACTAGATTTACTGTGGTGATCATTTTGCAGTATATACAAATATCAAATCATTATGTTGAACACCAGAAACAAATATAATGTTATAAATCAATTATAGCTCAATTAAAAAAAAAATCTAACAAGAGGGAAATAGTAAAATAAATTATAATGCAACAGAATATTATACAACCAGTAAAAGTAATGCTTTCGGAGACTGTTTCATGACAATGATAATGGTAGCTAACATTTCTTAACTGGGCATTTATTCTGTACCAAATATTCTTCTTTATGTAGACTGTATATCACACATACGTTATAATACATAATACTGTTAAAAAAAGAACACAGGTTTGTCACTTCATGCCTCGCGATACTGCAGTGCTTATGTTCAAGTGACCCTGATTTTACTTAATAATGGCCTCAAAGTGCCAGAGGAGTGACACTGGCAATTCAGATACGCCAAAGAGAAGGCGTAAAGTGCTTCCCTGAAGTGAAAAGATGAAATTTCTCTGCCAAGGAAAGTAAGAAAATCATGTGTTGAGGTTGCTGAGATCTGCGTAGATCCATGTGCCTTCCCTTCAACATCCCTGGTGGAAAGTCCAGGTTATTTGTAAGAAGACAGTAGAGAAGGAGGGAGAAGCAGAGTGCAGATCAAAAGGCTTCCAAAAGAAAGGAGCTGCAAGGAATATTCTATACAACCTCAGCATGTTCTAGCTTTTCTGGGTGGCTGACAGAGTCTTGGTACTCCAGCAGAGGGTTAGGCCTGAGTCTCCGAGGTGGGAGAGAAGAGTTCAGGACATTGGTCCACCAGAGACCTCCTGGCCCCATGTAATATCAAACAGTGAAAGCTCTCCCACAGATCTCCATCTCAATGCTAAGACCCAGCTCCACTCAACGACCAGCAAGCTATAATGCTGGACATTCTATGCCAAACAACTAGCAAGTCAGGAACACAACCCCAGCCATTAGCAGAGAGGCTGCCTAAAATCATAATAAGTTCACAGACACCCCAAAACACAACACCGGACATGGTCCTGCCCTCCAGAAAGACAAGATCCAGCCTCATCCACCAGAACACAGGCACCAGTCCCCTCCAAGAGGAAGCCTACACAACCCACTGAAACAAACTTACCCACTGGGGACAGACACCAAAAACAAAGGGAACTACGAACCTGCAACCTGCAGAAAGGAGACACCAAACACAGTAAGCTAAGCAAAATGAGAAGACAGAGAAATACACAGCAGATGAAGGAGCAAGGTAAATATCACCAGACCAAACAAATGAAGAGGAAATAGTCTACCTGAAAAAGAATTCAGAGTAATGATAGCAAAGATGATCCAAAATCTTAAAAATAGAATGGAGGAAATACATGAAACGTTTAACAAGGACCTAGAAGAAGAGCAAACAAACAATGATGAACAACACAATAAATGAAATTTAAAACTCTCTAGAAGGAATCAATAGGAGAATAACTGAGGTAGAAGAATGGATAAGTGACCTGGAGGATAAAATACTGGAAATAACCACTGCACAGCAGAATAAAGAAAAAAAAAATGAAAAGAATTGACGACAGTTTCAGAGACCTCGGGGACAACATTAAACGCACCAACATTCGAATAATAGGGGTCCCAGAAGAAGAGAAAAAAAAGGGACTGAGAAAATATTTAAAGAGACTGTAGTTGAAAACTACTGTTTCCTTTCCTAATGTGGGAAAGGAAACAGTCAATCAAGTCCAGGAAGCACAGAGAGTCTCATACAGGATAAATTCAAGGAGAAACATGCCAAGACACATATTAATCAACTATCAAAAATTAAATACAAAGAAAAAATATTAAAAGCAGCAAAGGAAAAGCAACAAATAACGTACAAGGGAATCCCCATGAGGTTAACAGCTGATCTTTCAGCAGAAACTCTGCAAGCCAGAAGGGACTGGCAGGACAAATTTAAAGTGATGAAAGGGAAAAACCTACAACCAAGATTACTCTGCTCAGCAAGGATCTCATTCAGATTCGATGGAGAAATTAAAACCTTTACAGATAAGCAAAAGCTAAGAGAATTCAGCGCCACCAAATCAACTTTACAACAACTCCTAAAGGAACTTCTCTAGGCAGGAAACACAAGAGAAGGAAAAGACCTACAATAACAAACCCAAAACAATTAAGAAAATGGTAATAGGAACACACATATCAATAACTACCTTAAATGTAAATGGATTAAATGCTCCAACCAAAAGACATAGACTGGTTGAATGGATACTAAAACAAGACCCGTATATATGCTGTCTACAGGAGGCCGACGTCAAACCTAGGGCCACATACAGACTGAAAGTGAGGGTATGGAAAAAGATATTCCATGCCAATGGAAATCTAAAGAAAGCTGGAGTGACAAAACAGACTTTAAAATAAACACTATCACAAGAGACAAAGAAGGACACTACATAATGATCAAGGGATCAATCCAAGAAAAAGATATAACAATTGTAAATATTTATGCACCCAAAACAGGAGCACCTCAATACTTAAGGCAACTGCTAACAGCCATAAAGGGGGAAATGGACAGTAACACAATCATAGTAGGGGACTTTAAGACCCCACTTTCACCAATGGACAGATCATCCAAAATGAAAATAAATAAGGAAACACAAGCTTTAAATGACATATTAAACAAGATGGACTTAACTGATATTTATAGGACATTCCATCCAAAAGCAACAGAATATACTTTCCTCTCAAGTGCTCATGGAACCTTCTCCAGGACAGATAATATCTTGGGTGACAAATCAAGCCTTGGTTAATTTAAGAAAACTGAAACCATATCAAGTACCTTTTCTGACCACGAGGCTATGAGACTAGACATCAATTACAGGAAAAAATCTGTAAAAAATACAAACACATGGAGGCTAAAAACTACAGTACTAAACAACCAACAAATCACTGAAGAAATCAAAGAGGAATTCAAAAAATACCTAGAAGCAAATGACAATGAAAACACGACGACCCAAAACCTATGGGATACAGCAAAAGCAGTTCTAAGAAGGAACTGCACAGCAATACAATCCTACCTCAAGAAACAAGTAACATCTCAAATAAACAACCTAACCTTACATCTAAAGCAATTAGAGAAAGAAGAACAAAAAAACCCCAAAGTTAGCAGAAGGAAAGAAATCATACAGATAAGATCAGAAATAAATGAAAAAGAAACGAAGGAGGAACTTCCCTGGTGGTGCAGTGGTTAAGAATCCACATGCCAATGCAGGGGACACGGGTTCGAGCCCTGGTCCAGGAAGATCCCACATGCCGCAGAGCAACTAAGCCCATGTGCCATAATTACCGAGCCTGTGAGCAACAACTACTGAGCCTGGGAGCCACAACTACTGGAGCCCACGTGCCTAGAGCCGGTGCTCCACAACAAGAGAAGCCATTGCCATGAGAAGCCCATGCACCGCAACAAGGAGTGGACCCCACTCACCGCAACTAGAGAAATCCTGCACACAGCAACGAAGACCCCATGCAGCCAAAAATAAATAAGTTAAATTAAAAAAAGAAATGAAGGAAACAATAGCAAAGATCAATAAAACTAAAAGCCGGCTCTTTGAGAAGATAAACAAAATTGATAAACCTTTAGCCAGACTCATCAAGAAAAAAAGGGAGAAGACTCAAATCAATAGAATTAGAAATGAAAAAAGAGAAGTAACAACTGACACTGCAGAAATACAAAGGATCATGAGAGATTACTACAAGCAACTCTATGCCAATAAAATGGACAACCTGGAAGAAATGAACAAACTCTTAGTAAAGCACAACCTCCCAAGACTGACCCAGGAAGAAATGGAAAATATAAACAGGCCATTCACAAGCACTGAAGTTGAAACTGTGATTAAAAATCTTCCAACAAACAAAAGCCCAGGACCCAGGCTTCACAGGCGAATTCTATCAAACATTTAGAGAAGAGCTAACACTTATCCTTCTCAAACTCTTCCAAAACACAGCAGAAGGAGGAACACTCCCAAACTCACTCTACAAGGCCACCATCACCCTGATACCAAAAATGGACAAAGATGCCTCAAAAAGAGAAAACTACCGACCAACATCACTGATGAACATAGATGCAAAAATCCTCAACAAAATACTAGCAAACAGAATCCACAGCTCATTAAAAGGATCATACACCATGATCAAGTGGGGTTTATCCCAGGAATGCAAGGATTCTTCAGTATATGCAAATCAATAAATGTGATAAACCATATTAACAACTTGAAGGAGAAAAACCATATGATAAACTCAATAGATGCAGAAAAAGCTTTCGACAAAATTCAACACCTATTTATGATAAAAACTTTCCAGAAAGTAGGCATAGAGGGAACTTACCTCAACATAATAAAGGCCATATATGACAAACCCACAGCCAACATCGTTCTCAATGGTGAAAAACTGAAACCACTTCCACTAAGATCAGGAACAAGCCAAGGCTGCCCACTCTCACCACTATTATTCAACATAGTTTTGGAAGTTTTAGCCACAGCAATCAGAGAAGAAAAAGAAATAAAAGGAATCCAAATCGGAAAAGAAGTAAAACTGTCACTGTTTGCAGATGACATGATACTATACATAGAGAATCCCAAAGATACTACCAGAAAACTACTAGAGCTGATCAATGAATTTGGTAAAATAGCAGGATATAAAATTAATGCACAGAAATCTCTTGCATACACTAATGATGAAAAATCTGAAAGAGAAATTAAGGAAACACTCCCATTTACCTCTGCAATAAAAAGAATAAAATACCTAGGAAGAAACCTACCTAAGGAGACAAAAGACCTGTATTCAGAAAACTGTAAGACACTGATGAAAGAAATTAAAGATGATACAAACAGATGGAGAGATATACCATGTTCTTGGACTGGAAGAATCAACACTGTGAAAATGAATATACTACCCAAAGCAATCTACAGATTCAATGCAATTCCTATCAAACTACCAATGGCATTTTTTACAGAACGAGAAAAAAACATTTCACAACTTGTATGGAAACACAAAGGACCACAAATAGCCAAAGCAAACTTGAGAAAGAAAAACGGAGCTGGAGGAATCAGGCTCCCTGACTTCAGACTATACTACGAAGCTACAGTAATCAAGACAGTATGGTACTGGCACAAAAACAGAAATATAGATCAATGCAACAGGATAGAAAGACCAGAGATAAACCAACAAACATACGGTCACCTTACTGTTTTTAAAGGAGGCAAGAATATACAATGGAGAAAAGACAGTCTCTTCAATAAGTGGTGTTGGGAAAACTGGACAGCTACATATAAAAGAATGAAATTAGAACACTCCTTAACACCATACACAAAAATAAACTCAAAATGGATTAAAGACCTCAGTGTAAGGCCAGACACTATAAAACTCTTTTCTGTTGTTGTTTTTTGTTTTTGTTTTTTTGCGGTATGCAGGCCTCTCACTGTTGTGGCCTCTCCCATTGTGGAGCACAGCCTCCGGATGCACAGGCTCAGCGGCCATGGCTCATGGGCCCAGCTGCTCCGTGGCATGTGGTATCTTCCCGGACCGGGACACGAACCCGTGTCCCCTGAATCGGCAGGCAGACTCTCAACCACTGCACCACCAGGGAAGCCCACTATAAAACTCATAATGGAAAACATAGGCAGAACACTCTATGACATAAATCACAGCAAGATCCTTTTAGACCCACCTCCTAGAGAAATGGAAACAAAAATAAACAAATGGGACCTCATGAAACTTCAAAGCTTTTGCACAGCAAAGGAAACCATAAACAAGATAAAAAGACAACCCTCAGAATGGGAAAAAATATTTGCAAGTGAAGCAGCTGACAAAGGATTAATCTCCAAAATATACAGGCAGCTCATGCAGCTCAGTATCAAAAAAACAAAGAACCCAATCCAAAAATGGGCAGAAGATCTAAATAGACATTTCTCCAAAGAAGATTTACAGATTGCCAACAAACACATGAAGGGATGCTCAACGTCACCAATCATTAGAGAAATGCAAATCAAAACTACAATGAGGAATTTCCTGGTGGCGCAGTGGTTAAGAATCCACCTGCCAATGCAGGGGTCATGGGTTCAAGCCCTGGTCCAGGAAGATCCCACATGCCGTGGAGCAACTAAGCCCGTGAGCCACAGTTACTGAGCCTGAGCTCTAGAGCCCGTGAGCCACAGCTACTGAGCCCGCATGCCACAACTACCGAAGCCCGCGCACCACGCCTGGAGCCCGTGTTCCGCAATAAGAGAAGCCGCCACAATGAGAAGCCCGCACACCGCAGCGAAGAGTAGCCCCCGCTCACTGCAACTAGAAAAAGCCCGTGTGCAGCAATAAAGACCCAATGCAGCCAAAAATTAATTAATTAATTAATTTTTAAAAAAAACTACAATGAGGTATCACCTCACACCAGTCAGAATGGCCATCATCAAAAAATTTACAAACAATAAATGCTGGAGAGGGTATGGAGAAAAGGGAACCCTGTTGCACTGTTAGTGGGAATGTAAATTGATACAGCTACTATGGAGAACAGTATGGAGGTTGCTCAAGAAACTAAAAATAGAACTACCATAAGACCCAGCAATCCCACTACTGGGCATATACCCTGAGAAAACCATAATTCAAAGAGTCTTGTACCACAATGTTCATTGCAGCTCTATTTACAATAGCCAGGACATGGAAGCAACCTAAGTGTCCACTGACAGATGAATGGATAAAGAAGATGTGGCACATATATACAATGGAATATTGCTCAGCCATAAGGAGGAACGAAACTGAGTTATTTGTAGTGAAGTGGATGGACCTCAAGTCTCTCATACAGAGTGAATTAAGTCAGAAAGAGAAAAACAAATACCGTATGCTAACACATATATATGGAATCTTAAAAAAAAAAAAAAGGTTCTGAAGAACTTAGGGGCAGGACAGCAAAAAAGACACAGACATAGAGAATGGACCTGAGGACACGGGAAGGGGAGAAGGGTAAGCTGGGACGAAGTGACAGAGTGGCGTGGACATATATACACTACCAAATGTAAAACAGATAGCTAGTGGGAAGCAGCCTCATAGCACAGGGAGATCAGCTCGGTGCTTTGTGACCACCTAGAGGGGTGGGATAGGGAGGGTGGGAGGGAGACGCAAGAGGGTGGAGATATGGGGATATATGTATATGTATAGCTGATTCACTTTTTATACTGCAGAAACTAGCACACCATTTTAAAGCAATTATACTCCAACAAAGATGTTAAAAAAAAAAAAAAGGAACACAGAATAAGGAGCCAGACTGCCTGGATTTGCGTCCTGGCTCTACCACTTACTAACAAATTATTTAGCCTCTTTTGCCTCAGATTCCCAACTGTAAAACGGGGGTGATGACAATCATCTCTGTCTCACATAGTTGTTAAGATTGAAAGGGTTAACATTTGTAAGATGATTAGAATAATATGCAGCATAAAGTAAATCCATTTAAGTGTTTGACTGAAAATCAAGTAAAATAAAAGATATAGGGAATATGCTACCCCAAAATGTGCCACTTGGGCATAAGACATATTTTGAGCTAGAGACAAAGAGAATCAATAGATGCAAAAAGAAACTTTCCCAGAGCTTCCCTTGTCTGACCAAAAGCAGACACTTGTGAAAAATGAGGACTGCCAAAAGTCCCCTCTCCTGGGGAATTTGTATGGCCAAGGTGGACCTATACACACAAACCTTACTCCATTAGAGCCCCCCCCCCAGTCTGCCCGCCCTGAAAGCTTAAAACCCTTTTCCTTTGTCTTGTCACTTCTCTACAAATTTATTATTCTTCTGTTAAGATGCTATATGAGCCCACATTCTAGCCACCCCCGTGAGTTACTCTTTATTGAGGTTTCACCCATGTGATGTGTACTGGACACATTACTAAACTCTTTGCTTTTCCCTTGTTAATCTGTTGTCAGTCTAAGTCTACAGGGTCCCTGGGGGAGAATCTAGGAGGGTAGAAGGAAAAACAATTTGTCCCTATACGGGACAATGGAAAGGGTAAAAAGAGAGGTGAGAGGGGAGAAGTATGAGGATTTGTGCCTGAGGGCCTGCACAGAGGCAGGGCGTGCAACAAGAGGCTCTGAGGGCCCTCTAGGGAGCGGGGCTGTGATTCAGACATTCTGGCTGGGGAGAAAAGCTTGTCTTTGCTTAGTTCTAAATGATGTGTGGCTAAGGTGTGCTGATGTCTCTGAAGACAGCTTAGTCCAGCCATTAAGGGGAAGGGTCAGCAGGCTGCTGGGATGCCCATCTGCCGGTGGTGGTTAGAAGTGCAAGAGCAGAACAGCTTAGAAAAAGGCCCGAAGATACCAGCAACTGAACAGAATCCCCACAAGGAGCAGAAACACAGGGCATATAACTCTCCATCTTTTGGGGAACATGACGGTCATAATAAGAGAAAGAGTAATGTTCAAATGAACACCCTGAAAACCTTTCATTTTTCCTTTTATGAGATAAATGCACTTGGAATCTTTTATCATGCTAAACAAGCACATTTTTCTCATTTAAAAAAAAAGATTTGCAAGGACTATTATAATCCCAGCAGGCTAAATTTTTAGCAATCTCTCAATCTAATACACTTCTTAACAAAATTACATTTCACACAAAAAAATGAATGAAATCACATTCATTTCTATGCAAAAAGCTTCCAGTGCAATTTCATCACTGTAAAATGTGGAGAAATGACATGTAAATGCCTAATTTTCAATACCTTCTTAGCTCTATGAGCTGTTGTGTACTGCTTGGAAAGCAGAAGGTGCTTTTTATTCTGGAAAAACAGGATCACTCAAGGTCAAGGTAGTAAGCTGAGACACAGTCTTTGGCTGCTGTATACCAGCTCCCTCAAGTGGCTACCACCATAAACCTACATGTACACAGTGCGCAAAAATGGGCGTGGTCTCTTTTTGTTTCTATTTTCATTACACTAGGAGGTGGATCGAAAAAGATCTTGCTGTGATTTATGTCAGAGAGTGTTCTTCCTATGTTTTCCTCTAAGAGTTTCATAGTGTCCAGTCTTACATTTAGGTCTCTAATCCATTTTGAGTTTATTTTTTGTGTATGGTGTTAGGGAGTGTTCTAATTTCATTCTTTTATATGTAGCTGTCCAGTTTTCCCAGCACCACTTATTGAAGAGACTGTCTTTTCTCCATTGTATATTCTTGCCTCCTTTATCAAAGATAAGGTGACCATATGTGTGTGGGTTTATCTCTGGGCTTTCAATCCTGTTCCATTGATCTATATTTCTGTTTTTGTGCCAGTACCATACTGTCTTGATTACTGTAGCTCTGTAGCATAGTCTGAAGTCAGGGAGCCTGATTCCTCCAGCTCCTTTTTTCCTTCTCAAGATTGCTTTGGCTATTCATGGTCTTTTGTGTTTCCGTACAATAGCCAGGAAACGGAAGCAACCTAAATGTCCACTGACAGAGGAATGAATAAAGAAGATGTGGGGGCTTCCCTGGTGGCACAGTGGTTGAGAGTCCGCCTGCTGATGCAGGGGACACGGGTTCGTGCTCCAGTCCAGGAAGATACCACATGCCACAAAGCGGCTGGGCCCATGAGCCACGGCCGCTGAGCCTGCGCGTCCAGAGCCTGTGCTCCGCAACGGGAGAGGCCACAACAGTGAGAGGCCCACGTACCGCAAGAAAAAAAAAAGAAGATGTGGTACATTTATACAATGGATTATTATTCAGTCATAAAAAAGGATGAAATAATTCCATTTACAGCAACATGCATGGACCTAGAGATTGTCATACTGAGTGAAGTCAGACAGAGAAAGACAAATACCATATGATATCACCTATATGTGGAATCTAGAAAAATGGTACAAATGAACTTACTTACAAAACAGAAATGGAGTCACAGATTTAGAAAACAAACTTATTGTTACCAAGTGGGAAAGAGGTGGGGAGGGATAAATTGGGAGATTGGGATTGACATATACACACTACTATATATAAAATAGATAACTAATCTTTACAAAGGCTGCAAATGAACTTATCTACAAAACAGAAATAGAGTTACAGATGTAGAAAATAAACTTACAGTTACGGGGTGGGGGAGGGATAAACTGGAAGACTAGGATTGACACATACACACTACTATATATAAAACAGATAACTAATACCTACTGTATAGCACAGGGAACTCTACTCAACACTCTCTAATGGCCTATATGGGAAACGAACCTAAAAAAGAGTGGATATATGTATATGTATATCAGATTCATCTTGCTGTACACCTAAAACTAACACAACATTGTAAATCAACTATATCCCAATAAAAATTATTAAAGAAAAAAAAAGATGGGCGTGGTCTCTTCAGCCCACAGGCATCTACCAAAAATAACAGTTACTACCAAAAATAACAGTTACTAACTCATCAATTCAGACTTTATTAGTTCAAAATGCATACTAATTTTCTTCAATATTACACATTAATTCTAAATTACTCTTTACCCTGTAAATTTTCAATAATGAGTTCAAATATTAGTATCTAAAATTCAGTCCTTTTTTCGTAACAACTGTGAAATATATTAAGAATTTGTTTCTTTTAACTTGAAAATTGAAAAACTCTATGAAAATTAGGTAAATCAGACTATTCATGAACTATAATTTTCAACTATTTTTCAAGTTAGTTTAATTTCATAACATATACTTAAACTTAACTTCTTTATCAACACTTTAATAATTAAAGTTATGTTCTTTAAAAATTTTTCCTGGGCTGCTGCCGGTTCCGCCGCGCTCCAGGTATCTTTTTCTGAATGCAAGCTGCCTCATCGTATGTTTCAAGGATGGCTCTTCCTATCATTGTAAAATGGGGCAGACAGGAATATTCAGTGACCACACTTTCAGAAGATGATACTGTGCTAGATCTCAATTTCTCAAGACCCTTACAGGAGTGTTACCAAAATGTCAGAAGTTACCTGGACTCAAAGTTAAAGGCAAACCTGCAGAAAATGATGTTAAGCTTGGAGCTCTCAAACTGAAACCAAATACTAAAATCATGATGATGGGAACTCATGAGGAGAGCTTGGAAGATGCCTTAGGTCCACCTCCTGACAATGATGATGTTGTTAACGACTCTGATATTGAAGATGAAGTAGTTGAAGCAGAAAATAGGGAGGAAAACCTACTGAAAATTTCCCACAGAGTAAAAGAGTACAAAGTGGAAATTTTGAATCCTCCCAGGGAAGGGAAAAAACCTTTGGTACTAGGTGTTGATTATATATTATTTGACCATAGTCTCTTGTGCAGATACTGGGATAGAATTAATGTGGCCATATCTTCATGAATTCCTAACATCTGCATATGAGGATTATGACATTGTTATCTGATCTGAAGTGGATTGAAGCTAAAATGAAAGAGCTGGGAGTGAGTACAAATGCAAATTACAAGATTATCTTCATGTTGGACAGTGCTGCTATGATAACAGTGCATACTCCAAGGAGAGGATTAATAGATGTAAAGCCTCTTGGTGTTATATGGGGAAAGTTTTCAGAGTTTTACAGCAAAAAAACCCATCATGTTTGATGACATAGGAAGAAATTTTCTAATGAACCCACAGAATGGACTAAAGCTAAGACCTTTTATGAAAGCACACTTAAATCGAGATAAAGACAAAGAACTTTTAAAATTAACCTAGTACCTCAAGGAAATAGCAAAGTTAGATGACTTTTTGGACCTAAATCACAAATATTGGGAAAGGTATCTCTCAAAGAAGCAAGGACAGTAGTTACAAGCTATACTGGCAGTTACTGAAGATGCTTGAGATCCATGAATTTCTTTTCACTTTTATGCTAAAGATCATTATGATAGTGCTGGACATTGCAGTAAATACCAGACTGCTTATACTTGGTCTTCCAGTTTTTTGTAAATTTAATTTTATATTTTTTGAAGATCATAGCGATATGCGAAAAAAAAAAAAAGAAAACCTTTTTCCCCCTGTATGAATATACTGTAACTCCTGAAAAACATTTTCTCCAGCATAGAGTACTGAGTTTTTTTCCACACACACACACACAAAAAGTGGACAAAAACGTATACTTAACAATGTCATTTTGTGACTTTGGAAACAAGTATGTCTTGTGTTTTTGTCTCACTGTGTTTTTATCTAAGCCCAAACCCAACCTGAAAATACTATTTTTAAAACCAAAATAAGAAAAGTTTTTAGTAAGAAACCTAGTTTGGTATGCTTAAAACCAGAGAGTTTTTCTTATTCCTTCCCACTAGCTATTCCTTTGTCATAAACACAATTTCTCTTATTACTTCACTACTTAACATCTCTAAATTCTGAGCTGTCTCAGTTTGGTGTGTATGTGTGTCAGTGTTCTTTAAACAAAACTGGAAAATGTCTGCTCTGATAGATATGTCATAGTGTGACAAACAGAAAACATGAGAATGAGGAATGAAACTAAGGAACAAGACTGTGTTTCTTTGTGCTAGCCAAGTAGAAGCACTCCTGCCTAAACCCACTGTCCTAAAAGCAGTTAAAGGCAGTACATTTTGAAATGGGACGTATCACTGGTTCCGCCCTAAAAAGCATGAACAAAAAGTTTTTGTCCTGTTCCAGCTCTGTCTTCTCTAAGTGCAAACACTGTGTTGCAGTGAAAATATCTAGCCATAAGATTAAAAAGAAAAATTTATTTGCAATGCTTATGCCTGTAGATGTGTAATATGACCACTGTTTTGTGTTGACAGTATTGCTTTATACAGTTTTCTATCTGAAAGGAATCTGATTCTTTCAAATAAATACGGTACGTATTGTTCTTACGGGAGACTATTTCAGTGATGTAAACAATAAATTCCTTTTCTTAAAAAAAAAAATTTCCTTCTTTCGATTAAGTCAACTAGCTCTGCCTCCTTTATGTTGAACAAATAAGAGTTTAATATTCTTGTATAAGCATACACATATACATAGTTTATAACAATGATCTAAGAAATGTATTACCCTGGTCAATGGAATATATTCTTCTAAAATTTGTAATATATTTGAAAAAGTTTATAAAATATGACACAAAAACAAATGACATTATTTTACTGATCCTGTTGGACTAAAGCAATGAGGCATTCTTTTAAAAATAAATCTAATGAAGTAAAATATTAACAAAAATTCCATGTATTGAACATCTGGACTATCTGAACTCTACACAAATTGAGGCTCAACTAAACTTCACTGAAATTTTCCATATACATTTTCAAATATTTAGATTTCTTATAAAATTGCATAAAAACTATAATCCAGGGAATTCCCTGGCGGTCCAGTGGTTAGGACTCCGTGCTTCCACTGCAGGAGGCACGGGTTCGATCCCTGGTGGGGAACTAAGATCCCACATGCTGCAGGACGCAGCTAAAAAAAATTAAAAAATAAAAAACATAATCCAAAACAACAATATACACACAAAATTAAAAGGAAGTGATTATATGAGTAGACAGAGTGCCATTCTATTTTCCATTTCTTGTAATGTTTTGTTTAAACATTTAGAAAAGTATATACATTTTTAAGAAACAGTCTCTGGCATCTAGAAAGGAATTACAGGGGCAGTGGCCTTTTCTGAAATGACAAACCAACACCCTTGAGCTCAGAGTCACGCTAAAGCTGGTGAGATTTCACATTCCTCACCACACAATGGCTCTTTCATCAATACTGGAAACTGCCTTTGTGAGAATATTGCTAAGAATGGATGGAATTCTCAATGTTGCAAGCACCCATTGAATTATTTAAAAGAACAATGAATGAATGACTAATTAGAAATGTTTCTTGAGCTCAGACATATTTATATTACAAAAGGAAAGACCTGAATCTAGCATTCTCTCCAGAGCAGTTCAGGATGAACAGATTAAGTCTGTTAACTGAAGGCATGGGTTCCCAAATGCTTTGCCATCAAAACTGTTAGAGTTGCCTTCTCCTTGGCCAACTACTGATTTTAAACCCTACTTGACTCATGACTATTGTTTAATTGCTTGCTTGTTTGTTGTTTATACATACTTTGCTCCACAAAAGAAAAACTTAACCAACAATGAAACGAAATCTGATCCTCATGCCTCCCTCACCCCTAAAGAGGTGCACTTCTGAATGGGCAACTAAAAACTGCATAAAGACAATATATTAAGTTTTTTAAAAAGCATGTCTCAAAAGATCTCATACAATATGATATCCTTTTTATAAGATTAAAACCAATTAAAAATACATATACTTGGGAAGAATACAAGGAAATAAACCCTGACCTCAGAATGATGGTTAGCTTAAATGAAGGAAGGCCAAAGGATAGATTAATGAAAAGGACAACATGGTTAGTTTACTACCAAGGTCTTAGCTTTTGTTTTGGGTGGTGGATTCCCAGATGGTTATGATATTATTTTAAGACAGATAAACAGATAGATAAAAATAAACCCAGCATGGAGCAATGATGAGAGTGTGTTATGAATCAAGGATTATTGAATCTGAAATGAGATGACATGAAATGACCTGGCACAATATGAGAGGAAATGAAAATAAAAATTGTTTCATTAACAATTGTTTTACTGACACCCAAATTATGATCTCTGGATCATCTTTAGAAAGCACTCAACCAGGTCTTATAATTTCCTGCTTCTATTTCCCTGACATTTTCAATTGTGCTGCACAAAGCAATGTGTTCTCCAATGGATGTGAGACCTTCTACCACCACCAATGGACTTTCTGCTCATAGAGCACTACCTAAACAGGAAGGTAAAAAGGTAGCACAGAGAAAAATGCTGCTGATTCATCTACTGATTCTCCGGAATGGAGCTGACAATGCCCAGAAGCCTCCACATAGGCAACTGGTGATTCTTATTAATTCACTCAATACTTACTAAATGCCAACTACACGTCAAATGTCATGATAAGCGTTGGATCCTTCACACTTACGATTAGGACAGTCCTAACAAATACCTGATCCAGTCCATCATCTTCCAGAATCAACATATTCCTCAGGTCAAAGAATCAAGATAACTTTTCCCACCCTTTATTTGGCTACTTCCCTATACAAACAAATGCTGAAGCAGCTCACTTATAAAGTGAGGTTACACTGGCTCCCCAAAATTAAAAGATGTCAAATCTCTATTATAAGAATTGGGAGAAAAAAATTGCTTCTTCAACAGATGAGATTTCATGTAAGTATATCACTGTTTGTTTTACCTGCTATCTCCAAAAGTGGGTTTATGTGATCTCCTTCTGCCAGCTTCACAAATCCAACCTGATTTCCAAAAGTGTCAACCCCTTCAAAGGGCAAAGTCAAAGTTTTTCCTTGGAGGATTTCTTCCACAAATGGTTTTAATTCCAAAAGAGCATCAATACCACTGGTAAGAAATAATATATTTTTCAGTAACATATTAAGCAATAAAATATACAAAACCAAATGAGAAACAGTTTTAGAAAGATAAATTTTTATACTTGTACTAATTACTTTAATGCTCAAAATACCTTTAAAATCTAATCAATATGATCAAAATAAAACTAATATTAATTTTTAACAAAATCTGTAGAAGTGAATTAATCTTTACCTAATTATAATTTATTTTATATTAAAGACACAAAAGAAGATATAGTTCACCAAAAGGTTTTTAACCAAGGAAATACTGCATGGACAACTAAAAAAGAATATTACTGACAGTATATTGCAGAAAAACCTAATACCTCCAAAACATTATATTAGATTATGTGAAAGTTCTAGATTCTTGTTAAAAGTACTAATACTTATATAGTATTTACTATTTGTGAGGCACTCTACTAAAATTTAAAATACGTTATCTCTTTAAAATATAATAGTCTCCACAATAAGATAATTTATTATACTTGGGTTCAACCAAAGTGCAATTTATATTTACCAACTACAGCTACATAAGTTTGCTGTTATCTGTTTAGCCTCTATGGGCTAAGTAGCCTCTAAGGGCTATTCTGTGTTTCAAATGCATTATTTTTCTTTCTAAAAATAAATGTTTACTATATTAGTGAATTAGACATTATAAAGTTTGGAATAGTTTGAAAATTAAGATCAATTATTTCCATAGTAAGAGGAGTTTGGTATAGGTACTTTATTATGAGAAAAAAAATAAAATCTCACTAGAGGGCAGCAATTACTCAAAAAAGAAATAAGGACATCATTACATTATGGAGAGGGGTTTAAAACACCCTTCTGGTGAACCACCATTAATTTAAATTATCTTGATCAGCAATTTGTTCGCCAGTAGTAATTATGTCAAATGTGTGAAAAGAAATTTAGGAATTTTTCTAGATCTTTCATATTTCTAAATTAGTATTCGTATAAAAGTTTTAACTGATTTTCATCCATAGCTCCCATGCTGAGTCTTGTTTCTCTGTCAAAACAGTACATAATACTTCAAAATAGCTTTAGAAATGTCAGCATTTCTCGTTGTACCTCCAAATCCACATCCAAAATCCAATCTTGCCTACCTGTATTTATGTTCATCCAAAAAGACACACTTCTGCTATAATACTGTCCTTCACCACACACTAACTTAAAGCATGTGAAAACAGATCAGCCACTTCCGGCTCATCTACCGTAAATGAGGAGAATTCAATACACTCATTTTAAATGTAACTCTATATGAAAGGAGGCCACCCTGAAGGTCAGGATTTTTCAGAGACAGTGAATTCTATACCCCATTTTTCTTTGAAGAAATACAGACGATCTAAATTCAGTCCAGTTTTTCAGTTCTTCAGTATCATAAATCCATAAATTTGTCCTAATGAGATGTCACTGGTCACAGAGTGAAAGGAGTCATAGTGCCTATTGATAAATACCACTAACTTTCAAATTCTTTTAAATTGAGTATCTTTTCAAGAACGGTTTATGGAAAGACTTCTTTATGGTAAAATGAATAGAGTACAGGCACGTAGGAAACAATTCTGAAACTAGAGTTCAGACCCAAAGGTTGTACTTAAAACTAAAATAGGGCAGCGTCTTTGCAAATCACCATCTGGGCTAACATATTTCTATTCTTTCTTCTGCACTGTGAGGACACAAAGGGTGATAACTACCTGAAGAAATTCATTATTAAAAAAAGTTTCTGCACACTTCATATCCAATCCATTGATCAATACTTTATTAAACACCTAAAATATGATACTAGACTTCGAAAAGTAAGAATATAGAACAAGAAACCAACAATATGTGTCTCTAGCATATTATACTGTATAGGATGAAAGGTAAAATTTAAAAATTAGGGACTTAGAAAATCCTTCATATAAACAATGTCTTACCAGGAAATCCAATCAGTTTCACTCTCACTATACAGCTACCCAAAATGAAGCCACACCTTGAATCTCATCATCACCTAAAAGTCGATACTTCTGCCACAAACACTTCCCTGCTTCCCCAAACCAGAAGCAAATCTTCTCTCCTTTGCAATTCCATTAATACCTTACACCAACTGAAACATACCACTTTTTACATTTATCTATTACAGCTACTTGGGTCCGTATGACCTAGTCAACTACCTGGTATAATCCATGAGTACAAGATCCATTCATGGTTCATCTTTATTTTTGCCAAAGCACTTAGCTCAGTACCTAACACATGGTTGGAAATTAATGTTGGTCGAACTGTAAAATACTATCTTGTCTATACAGCAAACTTCAACTATTACTTAGATCTTTCATTACAACTTAGTCAAGAATCATTGCTAAATTGCAAATATCTGGTCATCATTCTCCAGTAGAGCTGTGACTCCCAGTATCATAAAGTAGCATAGGAATGTCACTTTAATCCTTCAAACACAAAGTAGACTTGCTAAATATTTAATTTTTTACACAAAACTGAAATTTGCAAACAGACATTGTAAAACATGGGGCTGAATGACTCAGACTGTCACTGTGCTCTCTCTGTACTGTAACTCTTTAACAAGTGATGCCACAATTAAAGGCAACACAATGCTTCCTAGTTCAGGACTGTCCCATGTACTGCAGGTGATTTAGTAACACTGAGACCTGCCCATAAATGCCCACGGCACTCCTCAGTAATCGTGACAACCAAAAATAACCCCCAAGATATTTCTAAAAGTCTCCTAGAGGAACCTTCAAGATGGCAGAGGAGTAAGACGTGGAGATCACCTTCCTCCCCACAAATACATCAAAAATACATCTACACGTGGAACAACTCCTACAGAACACCTACTGAATGCTGGCAGAAGACCTCAGACTTCCCAGAAGGCAAGAAACTCCCCATGTACCTGGGTAGGGCAAAAGAAAAAAGAAAAAACAGAGACAAAAGAATAGGGACGGCACCTGCACCTCTGGGAGGGAGCCGTGAAGGAGGAAAAGTTTCCACACTAGGAAGCCCCTTCGCGGGCGGAGACTGCGGGTGGCAGAGGGGGGAAGCTTCAGAGCCACAGAGGAGAGCGCAGCCACAGGGGTGCGGAGGGCAAAGCGGAGAGATTCCCGCACAGAGGACTGGTGCCGACCAGCATTCACCAGCCAAAGAGTCTTGTCTGATCACCCGCCGGGGCGGGCAGGGGCTGGGAGCTGAGGCTCGGGCTTCAGAGGTCGGATCCCAGGGAGAGGACTGGGGTTGGCGGCGTGAACACAGCCTGAAGGGGGCTAGTGCGCCACAGCTAGCCGGGAGGGAGTCTGGGAAAGTCTGGAGCTGCCAAAGAGGCAAGAGAACATTGTTTCGGGCTGCATGAGGAGAGGGAATTCCTTCCCCATCTGCCCACAGAAGGCAGAGAACCACCTAAACGAGGTCCAGAGACAAGCACAAGCCGGACACCAGAGACGGGCATGAAACGTTAATGCTGCTGCTGCCGCCGCCAAGAAGCCTGTGTGCGAGCACAGGCCACTCTCCACACTCCCCACTGGGAGCCTGTGCAGCCCGCCACTGCCAGGGTCCCGTAGACCAGGGACAACTTTCCCGGGAGAACAAATGGTGCGCCTCAGGCTGTTGCAACGTCACGATGGCCTCCACTGCCACAGGCTCGCCCTGCATTCCAATTATAAATACTGTACCCCTCCCTCCCCTGGCCTGAATGAGCTAGAGCCCCAATCAGCCACTGCTTTAACCCCATGCTGTATGCATGGGAACAGATACCTGAGGGCTACCTACATGCAGAGGCGGGTCCAAATCCACAGCTGAACCCCAGAAGCTGTGCAAACAAAGAAGAGAAAGGGAAAGCTCTCCCAGCAGCCTCAGGAGCAGCGGATTAAAGCTCCACAAACAATTTGATGTATTCTGTACCTGTGGAATACCTGAATAGACAATGAATCATCCCAAAACTGAGGAGTTGGATGTTGGGAGCAACTGTAGACATGGCGTGTGCTGTCTGCGACAGTTTTATTTCTAATTTTTATGTTTATCTTAGTTTAGTGTTTAGCGCTTGTTATCATTGGTGGATTTCTTTACTGGATTGGTTGCTCTCTTTTTCTTTTTACTATTATTATTATTACTTTTTTTAATAATCTTTCTTTCTTTCCTCCCTTCCTTCCTTCCTCCCTCCCTCCCTCCCTCCCTCCCTCTATCTCTCTCTCTCTCTTTCTTTCTCACTTTTCTTCTGAGCCATGTGGCTGACAGGGTCTTGGTACTCCAGGCTGGTGTCAGGTCCGAGCCTCCGAGGTGGAAGAGCCGAGTTCAGGACATTGGTCCACCAGAGACCTCCCGGCTCCACGTAATATCACTCAGCGAGAGCTCTCCCAGAGATCTCCATCTCAACACTAAGACCCAGCTCCACCCAACAGCCAGCAAACTCCAGTGCCAGACACCCCAGGCCAAACAACCAGCCAGACAGGAACCTAACCCCACCCATTAGCAGAGAGGCTGCCTACAATCATACTAACTTTACAGATACCCCCAAACACACCACCAGATGTGGCCATGCCCACCAGAAAGACAATATCCAGCCCCACCCACTATAACACAGGCACCAGTCCCATCCAACAGGAAGCCTACACAAGCCACTAAACAAGCCTCACCCCCTGGGGGCAGACACCAAAAACAACAGGAACTACAAACCTGCAGCCTGCGAAAAGGACACCCCAAACACAGTAAGTTAAGCAAAATGGGAAGACAGAGAAATATGCAGCAGGTGAAGGAGCAAGATAAAAACCCACCAGACCAAACAAATGAAGAGGAAATAGGCAGCGTACCTGAAAAAGAATTCAGAATAATGATAGTAAAGATGATCCAAAATCTTGGAAATAGAATGGAGAAAATACAGGAAACGTTTAACAAGGATCTAGAAAACTAAAGAGCAAACAAACAATGATGAACAACACAATAAATAAAATTAAAAGTTCTCTAAAAGGAATCAGTAGCAGAATAACTGAGGCAGAAGAATGGATAAGTGACCTGGAAGATAAAATAGTGGAAATAACTACTGCAGAGCAGAATAAAGAAAACTGAATGAAAAGAATTGAGGACAATCTCAGACACCTCAGGGACAATATTAAATGCACCAACATTTGAATTATAGGGGTTTCAGAAGAAGAAGAGAAAAAGAAAGGGTCTGAGAAAATATATGAAGAGATTACAGTTGCAAACTTCCCTAACATGGGAAAGGAAATAGTCGATCAAGTCCAGGAAGCACAGAGTCCCATAAAGGATAAATCCAAGAAGAAACATGCCAAGACACATAATAATCAAACTATCAAAAATTAAATACAAAGAAAAAATATTAAGGGCTTCCCTGGTGGTGCAGTGGTTGAGAGTCTGCCTGCTGATGCAGGGGACACGGGTTCGTGCCCTGGTCTGGGAAGATCCCACATGCCGCGGAGCGGCTGGGCCCATGAGCCATGGCCGCTGAACCTGCGCATCTGGAGCCTATGCTCCACAACAAGAGAGGCCACAACAATGAGAGGCCCGCGTACCGCAAAAAAAAAAAAAAAAAAAAATTAAAAGCAGCAAGGGAAAAGCAACAAATAACATACAAGGGAATCCCCATAAGTTTAACAGCTGATCTTTCAGCAGAAACACTGCAAGCCAGAAGGGACTGGCAGGACATATTTAAAGTGATGAAAGGGAAAAACCTACAACCAAGATTACTCTACTCAGCAAGGATCTCATTGAGATTCAATGGAGAAATCAAAAGCTTTACAGACAAGCAAAAGCTAAGAGAATTCAGCACCACCAAACCAGCTTTACAACAAATGGTAAAGGAACTTCTCTAGGCACGAAACACAAGAGAAGGAAAGACCTACAAAAACAAACCCAAAACAATTAGAAAATGGTAATAGGAACATACATACCGATAACTACCTTAAATGTAAATGGATTAAATGTTCCAACCAAAAGACACAGATTGGCTGAATGGATACAAAAACAAGACCTGTATATATGCTGTCCCCAAGAGACCCACTTCAGACCTAGGGACACATACAGAGTGAAAATGAGGGGATGGAAAAAGATATTCCATGCCAATGGAAATCAAAAGAAAGCTGGAGTGACAAAACAGACTTTAAAATAAACACTATTACAAGAGACAGAGAAAGACACTACATAATGATCAAGGAATCAATCCAAGAAAAAGATACAACAACTGTAAATATTTATGCACCCAACATAGGAGCACCTAAATACATAAGGCAAATGCTAATAGCCATAAAAGGGGAAATTGACAGTAACACAATAAAAGTAGGGGACTTTAACACCCCACCTTCACCAACAGACAGATCATCCAAAATGAAAAATAAATTAGGAAACAAAAGCTTTAAATGGCACATTAAACAAGATGGACTTAAATGATATTTATAGGACATTCCATCCCAAAACAACAGAATACACTTTATTCTTAAGTGCTCATGGAAACTTCTCCAGCATAGATCGTATATTGGGTCACAAATCAAGCCTTGGTAAATTTAAGAAAACTGAAATCGTATCAAGTATCTTTTCCGACCACGAGGCTATGAGACTAGATATCAATTACAGGAAAAAGTCTGTAAAAAATACAAACACATGGAGGCTAAACAATACACTACTAAATAACCAAGAGATCACAGAAGAAATCAAAAAATTCCTATAAACAAATGACAGTGAAAACACAATGATCCAAAACCTATGGGATGCAGCAAAAGCAGTTCTAAGAGGGAAGTTTATAGCAATACAATCCTACCTCAAGAACAAGAAAAATCTCAAATAAACAACCTAACCTTACACCTAAAACAATTACAGAAAGAAGAACAACAACAACAAAAGAAACCCAAAGTTAGCAGAAGGAAAGAAATCACAAGGATCAGATCAGATATAAATGAAAAAGAAATGAAGGAAACAATAGCAAAGATAAATAAAACTAAATGCTGGTTCTTTGAGAGGATAAACAAAATTGATAAACCATCAGCCAGACTCATCAAGGAAAAAGGGAGAAGACTCAAATCACAGAATAGGAAATGAAAAAGGAGAAGTAACAACTGACACTGCAAAACTACAAAGGATCATGAGAGATTACTACAAGCAACTATATGCCAATAAAATGGAGCTGGAGGAATTAGGCTCCGTGACTTCAGACCATACTACAAAGCTACACTAATCAAGACAGTATGGTACTGGCACAGAAACAGAATTATAGATCAATGGAACAGGACAGAAAGCCCAGAGATAAACCCATGCACATATGGTCACCTTATCTTTGATAAAGGAGGCAAGAATATACAATGGAGAAAAGACAGCCTCTTCAATAAGTGGTGCTGGGAAAACTGGACAGCTACAGGTCAAAAAATGAAATTAGAACACTTCCTAACACAACACACAAAAATAAACTCAAAATGGATTAAAGACATAAATGTAAGGCCAGACACTACCAAACTCTTAAAGGAAAACATAGGCAGAACATTCTATGACATACATCACAGCAAGATCCCTTCTGACCCACCTCCTAGAGAAATGGAAATAAAAACAAAAATAAACAAATGGGACCTAATGAAACAAAAGCTTTTGTGCAGCAAAGGAAAACATAAACAAGATGAAAAGACAACCCTCAGAATGGGAGAAAATATTTGCAAACAAAGCAACTGACAAAGGATTAATCTCCAAAATAAGCAAGCAGTTCATGCAGCTCAATATCAAAAAATCAAACAACCCAATCCAAAAATGGGCAGAAGACCTAAACAAACATTTCTCCAAAGAAGATATACAGATTGCCAACAAACACACGAAAGGATGTTCAACATCATTAATCATTAGAGAAATACAAATCAAAACCACAATGAGGTATCACCTCACACCGGTCAGAATGGCCATCATCAAAAAATCTACTAACAATAAATGCTGGAGTGGGTGTGGAGAAAAGGGAACCCTCTTGCACTGTTGGTGGGAATGTAAATTGATACAGCCACTATAGAGAACAGTATGGAGGTTCCTTAAAAAACTAAAAATAGAACTACCATATAACCCAGCAATCCCACTACTGGGCATATACCCTGAGAAAACCATAATTCAAAAAGAAGCATGTACCACAATGTTCACTGCAGCTCTATTTACAATAGCCAGGATGTGGAAGCAATCTACGTGCCCATCAACAGATGAATGGATAAAGAACATGTGGCACACATATGCAATGGAATATTGCTCAGCCATAAAAAGAAATGAAATTGAGTTATTTGTAGTGAGGTAGATGGACCTAGAGACTGTCATACAGAGTGAAGTCAGAAAGAGCAAAACAAATACCGTATGCTAACATATATATGTGGAACCTAAAAAAAAAATGGTTCTGATGAACCTAGGGGCAGGACAGGAATAAAGACACAGACATACAGAATGAACTTGAGGACACAGGGAAGGGGAAGGGTAAGCTGGGACAAAGTGAGAGAGTAGCATGGACATATATACACTACCAAATGTAAAATAGATAGCCAGTTGGAAGCAGCTGCATCACACAGGGAGATCAGCTCAGTGCTTTGTGACCACCTAGAGGGGTGGGATAGGGAGGGTGGGAGGGAGGTGCATGAGGGAGGGGATATGGGGATATATGTATACATATAGCTGATTCACTTTGTTATATAGCAGAAACACACACAACATTGTAAAGCAATTATACTCCAAAAAAGACGTTAAAAAAAAAAAAGTCTCCTAGAGAAGGGAGTCCCACCTCCACTGAGAAATGTAAACATTATAATACATTGAGAACATACCCAACCCCTCACCCCAACCCGACTGCACACCACTTAACAGTATTTCTAGTCAGTTACGTGTCCATCAGTAGAGGCTACTGAGATACAGGAGGCCGTCTGTACTTCCAGCAGACTAATCTCTCCCGCCCTTCATGCACTTGTGCTCATCTTCTCCCTCCTGTCCCCATCCCACTCCTCTCCCTCCACCTCTGCATCTTTCACAATCACACTCTATGGAATAATAATAGAAAACTGATTAGTTCTGGCTTGTCTACTGACCCGCATTCGCTTAATTCCTAGGACTGCCAGTTTCCTCCAATGTATAAAAAAGGTGACACTTCTGTGCTGCCCGACTCAGAACACTTGTTAAGGAAATAAAATAAAATAACATTTGTTTGGGGAATCGTGGCTGAGGAACAGAGACTGAAATATATATACATGCCATAGCCAAGACCCATCTCCGATAAGAGAGATAAACCCTAAACTTACCAATCAATGGTAACAGTCTCCTCTGGTTTAAAAAGGTCTCTTTGGGGTACAATTATTCAGTTAATTCAAACGTCCTTTCAGGATTGTTTTTCCCTTCCCCTTCCCAGGGAATCCAGCATACTCTTATAAGAGGACTGAAAAAGCTCTTTGATCTGCTTGCTGTTTGGGTCCTAAGAGATTCCTATTTCAGGGCGACTGGTCTGGTCATATCCCTGGGTGCCCTACACTCGTGTCCGTGAAAGCCCACCTGTTCTTTCTGGGCATTGCACTGGCATGTGCTCCTGAAGCACAAGATCCCTGCTGGGGTCTCTGATCAAGAAACACGGATAGGGCTTCCCTGGTGGCGCAGTGGTTGAGAGTCCACCTGCCGATGCAGGGGACACGGGCTCGTGCCCCGGTCTGGGAAGATCCCACATGCTACGGAGCGGGAGCCATGGCCGCTGAGACTGCACGTCCAGAGCCTGTGCTCCGCAACGGGAGAGGCCACAGCAGTGAGAGGCCCGCGTACTGCCCAAAAAAAAAAAAAGAAAGAAAAGAAACACGGATGTTCAGCAGTGTCGCTGTCCCCCATCCTGTGCCTTCTGATCCACCAATTCTCTCTGACCTTCCAAGTCTACCCACCAGGGCACAAAGAAATTTCTGGATCCATCTATATACCTTGATAGGCAATGGGGAATTGAAGGAACCACCTCAGGTGCAGGTGTTAGAAATCTCCCTCGACTCGGCAGCACATTCTTTGAGCATTACTGAACAGGAACTCCTCTAAAGAGTTGAGCTTTTCCCAGCTACACCCTGAGAACCCCAAACCAAGGTGAGTGTCTCTATCACTCCCAGTTCTCTGCTCCAACACTGGCTGGAACAGTCAACCCCAAAAGGGGAGCCAGGATGTGTCTGGCTTCGTGCCTCTTCCTCTGATTTGCTCACTCCGCCCAGCACCAGAAGGCCTCTAGATTCCCTTCCCATCCTGGACGACAACCCTCCTCCCAGCTGGCTGTGGTTTCACTGACCACATGCAGTTCTTCTGAATTAATCACTGGTTCAGCATCTCTTACTTGCCATCCGTGAGACCAGCTCAGTATTTGCTCCTGCTCCTGCCATTTGTGTGGGTTAATTTTGTTCGTCAACTGAGGCCACGATACCTAGTGTTTGGTCAAACGCCAGTCTAGATGTTGTTGTGAAGGAGTTCTTTTAGATGTGATGAACATTTAAATCAGTAGACCCTGAGTAAAGCAGAATGTGGATGGGCTTCATCCAGTCAGTTGCAGGCCTTACGAGAAAAGACTGAGGTCCCCCAAGGAAGAAGGAATTCTTCCTCCAGGCCGCCTTTGGGCTCGAGCCTATACTGTCAACCCTCGCCTGGGTCTCCCGCTTGCCAGGCTGCCTTGCAGAGTGTGGACTTTAGCCCCCCCAGTCATGTGAGCTAATTCCTTAAAAGAAATCTCTCTCTATATAGCTACAGCTGTAGATACAGATATATCCATATATTTGGATATCCAAATGGATATCCATCCTATTGGTTCTGTTTCTCTGGGGAACCCTGACTAGTCCACCATTCTAACACACAGGGGACCACTCATTTTCTCTCAGGCTTTCATCTTGCGTCACATCTTCTCTGGCTTCTTTTCTTTTAAGAGCATCAGAGTATTTCTTTTTTCTTCTGATTGGCAAAGTGAACAGTGAAAATGAGTTAAGTAAAATCTTCTGGTCCTCTTTGTCACTGCAGCGTGCTCAAGACCTGCTCTTGGGTAGATCATGTTGAGAGAGATCAGAAGACTGATCCTTAAAGACATGCAGTTCTAACTATTGAAAAAGACATCACTACCCGAATCATAATTTGACTGTATATTTTGAGTTACTAATTTATTGTTTTCTCCCCTCTATTTTTCCTTTTCGTCGCCCCCTTCCCAATCCAAGCCTTGCTCTTCATTCCCTCAGGAGACTATGTCAGGGGAGAAAACAGAAGTAACCTGTAACCTGTAATTCTGGTTTTGGCTTTCCAAAGAGCTTATGCTTAAGCTTAATCCAGAGGGCTAAACAGGGCAAGGGGTGCTCATACCGACAGAGTATCCCAGAGAATTTGAGGAAGAGCAAGGTTTCTCCACTCCGGGCTGGAAAGCAGTAATCAATGACTAATACTCAACTTTTATGGTACAGCTCTGGGTTTGCAGGTTCAGGGTGTACAGGTACTCTAGGAATGAAGGCAGTAAAACTGAAATTGTCCATTACTCTAGTAAATGACAGCTCTAATAGCTAATAATATCAAGTGCCTGCTATGTGCCAGGCCCTATACTAAGAGTTCTTACATGTATTAGTACTATTATTTTCTCCATTTATTTAAAAAGTAAATGATTTGCCCAAAATTGGGCAGCTGTTAAGACATGGTTGGGCCACGGTTCCAGAATCTTTACCTGGAATCCTAACCTAAATGGTCAGACTCCAGAGTGCTTACATAGTTAACACAGATAAAATAACTGCATAACCAATGCATCTGATAACAATAACAGTTTAAAAGTATAGATTAAGGGGAATTCCCTGGTGGTCCAGTGGTTAGGGCTCTGCTCTTCCATGCAGGGGGCACAGGTTCGATCCCTGGTCAGGGAACTAGGATCTTGCACACCACGCAGCAGCACAGCCCCCCAAAAAAGTGTAGATCAGGAAGAATATTTATATGGCTAATTCTGTACATTGGCTTATTAACTGGAACAAATTATAAAAGAATACTTCTTAAAAAAAAAGAATACTTCTTTAGAATTTCAATGCCTCTTTTGGTTCTGCTATGATTACTCACATTACAGTAATAACTTGGAAAACAATATTCCAGAAAGATGTATTACTCACATGTTTATTTCATCTTCATTTAATAACTGCATCACTAGCAGGGTAATATGAAAGGAACCATCTCTGTTCATTGCTTTGGCCAGTCGCTGATCTTGTTGTATTATTGCATTTTGCAGGATCTTAATTTCTTTTGTAATCTAATCACACACAGACAAAACAGAGATTAGGTAAGCAAAATTTCCTTATGGTAACACTGAAATCGAGAAGAAAAATAAGCAACATATGAAATGAGAATGATGTCAAGATCCTTCAGCCAAACAATGCTTAATTGTCTAACTATTCTCAAATATCCTGGAGAAATGACTTGGAGAGTTTAATAGGACGTTTAAGTTAAAAAAAAAAATCACACAATGCTTGTCCATTTTAAAAGCATCAAGCCCAACACCCTTCTTTTACAGACTGCGCCACTGGTTGCGTGGAAAAATTCTTAATGGCCATGTATCTTTTCAGAAATGTATCCTTGGAATATACAGTATGACTCACTATAATTATGATCTTTCCTAAAAATAAAAGTTTTATTCTTGCCACAGAAAGGTCAAACTGGCAGACAACATTCCAGTTCTGTTGGCAGTAATATTTATTTGTCCCCAAGTGAATGTGTCTGAGAACCCATTCTTCATGGCCTTTAAGATTTTTTAGGACAGCAATAATTTCAACAGGAATGACAACTGTCATTTCCCCAGACATGTGAGGAGGGGCATCACCATGGAGAGAGAGCTGCAAACAAGTGTAAATGCGTATGTTAGAAAAACTGTACAGTCCGCACCTAAGCAAAATCCCTGGTCCCTCATCAGCCTTCCCCTCTCAACCTAATGAGAACAAAGAAGAGGAATGGTGGCTTTTCCCTCCTCCATTTCCAGTTGGAGACAACTCTAGTCAACTTTTAAATGTGAGCGCACTGGAAAATAGTTTGAATATGGACTAGCAAACCAAGCAATCCCCAGAGAAAAGGGCCCACGTAGAAGCCCAGAGGCAGCAGAATTAGAGAGAAAAGGAAGAGAGAGGGGGCTGGCAACAGAAGCAGAGCCCTAAGGAGACAGCAGAGATAAGAAACAACTGAGTCATGAGCACAGCAGGCTGTTCTGATACTAAAGAAGCTGTTTCATCCTGAACAATGTTCCCATTATCTGCAGAATGCAATTGGGCAATCATGAGATACTATCCTGGGATCTGACTTCTCACGTATCTTTACAATAAATCCACATCACCCAAAATAACCTCAGCGTTTCTCTATTCCTTGCAACCTGGAGGACAGTAAAATGAGAAACAGTGTTTTCCTGGTAGGAAGTTATGCAGTAACACCTAACACAAGACTTCCCAAGGGAAGATGTCACTTCCACGACACCCAACAAAAGAATACTGACAGCCTGATAATTAAAATTCTCCTAAAGCAATAGTACACAAAGATCTTACGGAGTCAGCGTTTCCTCTACCTCTATATTGATAAAACTAAATTGTAAACTCCCCGAGGGCAACATCTATTTCTTCCACCCCTCCATCTCGCCACAGTGCCTGATAATAAAAATAAACACAACACTGAGACCACAACAGTAACTACCCTTTCTTGTGTGGTCACTAGGCTCTAGGCACTAGAGTGAGCATTTTACATATATTAGTTCACGGAAGCCTCCCGCCGATCCTGTGAGGTAAGATGTTGGTACTGTCTCCATTAAAATAAATTGAAACACAGAAGATTAAAAAAATCTTTTCAAGATCATATACCCAAAATAGCAAAGGAATTTGAGAAAAGGATAAATTACAATACATGAGAAAAGATGAGGGAAGTACCTGGAGGAAAAGATCCAGGAGTGAGGAGAAGCGGCCAGAGAGCCGTGCAGGAAGAGGTACAGGTAATGTGTTTTCAAGAGGAGACAAGGAGAGGGGCAGACATGTGGGTAGTGACTCAAGACATGAAACATCAAGGCAAAAAAGGGCATTTAAAGGAGATTCTGAGGAAGTTTACTGGATCCTGTGTAATAGAGCACACAGGCCCTCTCATAAAAGCCTTTAGTATAAGTCTACACCACTCTGCGAGGATTTTACACATGAATTTTTGAGAGATTTTTCCAGGTGCAATGAAGTGCTGAGATCAGCTTTCAGGAATGATGAAGCAGCTCAAGACGGTCCAGGTTCACGTCGGAAGGGCCTAGCCAGTGCCGAGTAAATCACGCGAGATCAAGAATATCAGACCTCAAAACAGTATAACTACATCTTCAAATCTTAGCTGGTACAAATAGTAATTCTGGCTTAACTGATCGTGAAAAAGTGGTTTAGGATGATAACTTTTTAATACAGAGTGATGCAAATTAAAGGTACTGGACTTGTATCAGAAATCCTGGATTTTTACCCCAGGTCTGCCGCAGGTGGAACCCCATAGAGGTCACCTAGTCTCAGTGAGTCTTGGTTTCTTCAATTGTAAAGCACTGCCAAACTTACAGGGATGTGTTAAAGGTCACGCAGACAAGCTACAGGAAAGCACTTTGCAAGCTCTGCACCATTTGCCTAATATAAGGTCTGCAACACTGCCACTATTATTAAAATCAGTGGTTCTCTACCCCAGGGGACATTTGTCAATGCCTGAAGACATTTTCATTGTCACACCTGGGGTTTGCCACTTGCACTTAGTGGTAGAGTATCTGCATTTTCATAAAAACTGAGTCTTCATTCTAAGCTCAAATACTAATTATATGTAAATTCAGGACAATGCTCAAAAATTTCCATCCATTTGTATATTCCGCATTTTAGTGCAATGTCCTACTATTTAGTGAAAAAGTTTTAGACCATTCATATCTTTGAATTATCCAGTAGCTTGTAAAACAGCAAATTAAAATTTGTAAAACACTTTGAAGACTATTGCTCTGAAGTCATACAGTACTTATAATGCAAAAATAACCTTAATCTATGAAAATTCTAAAGATAATCTAATCAAGTAATGTATTTCTAACTATGCTTTGATGCTCCAGATCAATTTACATATTCCTTGATATCATCTTTAAAAAAATTTTAATGCATTTTATTACTAATTATATTCTTAAAAGATAAAAAGAAAAAACGAAACTACTTCAGAGTCTTCTCTGTATGCCATTTTAAAAGGTACCAGTGTCGGGCTTCCCTGGTGGCACAGTGGTTAAGCATCTGCCTGCCACTGCAGAGGACATGGGTTCAAGCCCTGGTCCGGGACGATCCTACATGCCGTGGAACAACTAAGCCCGTCTGCCACAACTACTGAGCCCAACTGCCACAACTACTGAAGCCCGCGCGCCTAGAGCCCATGCTCTGCAACAAGAGAAGCCACCCAATGAGAAGCCCGCACACCACAATGAAGAGTAGCCCTCGCTCACCGCAACTAGAGAAAAGCCCCTGCACAGCAACAAAGACCCAACGCAGTCAAAAGTAATTTTTTTTTAAAGTACCAATGTCATTAAAGGCCAAAGGAAACTAATTTTTACAGTCCCTGTTTAAAATTCTACAAAGCCTTTAAAGCGTATCTGTCATCATAATCCCCAGCCACTGGCAGTATTGCACAATGCACATTTTTTATACCTAATATTGTAGAGCCATATTTAACTAGAATATTAAAAGAAACTTTAAAAAATAAAAGCTTATTAAAATCTTAAATATTTCATTCATTGAGTAGTTTCTTTGTATTTAGAGAATAAAAACAGACACGAATCTGCTAAACCTCACCACTAAGCCATGTTTCACATGCCTAAAAATGACACAAGAAGAAATTTCATTTTTCTATCTTTTAAGCTTTCTAGTTGATTCAAACCATACATGAGCTCAAAGAAAAACCCTTCAAGTTAGTTCGTGAGGGAGAGCAGTTATAGTCTAGCACACAGAAGGAGAATGTCCTTGACCTCATCTTTTGACATTATTTTTGGATTTTTTCTAAGCTGTTAACATAAATTATTCCTAAATTTGCTGCCTCATTAAGATTTAACAGAATTATCCCAACAATTTGCTACCTAACTTTTCTTCAAAACTGAATATAGTCATTTTTCTTGATTGTTTACACAAAGGAAAAAACTTGAAAATTTAATGATACAGCAATAAGTAAAAATTTTAAAAACATCCTAAAATAGGAGAATTTTCTGTATTTTAACATACATGATGATATCAAGTATTTTCACAACTACATTTCCCAGAAAGGAACAGAATGCACAAATCATTTTTCATCTTTTCGTAAGACCAATAATTTTCACATTACAAAATGATGAAATACAGAATTAAATGTAGCAAATGCCTTTTAAAACCCCTAAAGAGCATCATATTTTTCAATTAGTATAAAACAATTATCTTACCAAAAAAATTAATACACTCCTAATTTCAATCAGCTTCTGATTGTTCCCTTGCATTTTTCGGTGTTGACTTACCTTAAATTATTACCTCTCGTAAGAAAGCATACAAAACCAACATATGGGCAAATCCACCCAGAACTAATAATTAAGCAATTCTAGCCAGTTAAGAAATATTTAGGATTTATTATAATGCCATTAAATTTCTCATCTTTTTATTTTTAAACTAATGTGTAATTGCAGGTAGTGGAGAAACATACTTTCACATGCATGCAATTAGGATATTTTTATGCAGTCATTCTAATTCATTTTCCAATTCTATTTCTTAAAAATATGAAAATCATGATTTTCCAAAACTAAAGCATTCCAAATGTCTAATAACGTGTTTAAAAATCAAAGACCCTTATAAGTCTGAATACTTTTTTCTTTAAAACTAGGTGCCAACAAGTAAGAGGCCAAAAGTAGAGCAGCTCATTGTCAATGTGCTGGCTTCCAAAAGCTTGTTTGCAGGTCACTTAATTGGAACTTGGAATACAGTCTCCCATTGAAATAATGTTATAAATGCTGCTCCTTTTCCCAGGCCTTCCCACAAAAGCCCATAAGTAGTTTCAACAGAAAATTAACATTCGATACTTTCAAACAAACAAACAAAAAAGGTGCTCATACGAAAGATATGAAAAGTATCTCCTGGGCTTCCCTGGTGGCGCAGTGGTTGAGAGTCCACCTGCCGATGCAGGAGACACGGGTTTGTGCCCCGGTCGGCGAAGATCCCACATGCAGCGGAGCGGCTGGGCCCGTGAGCCATGGCTGCTGAGCCTGCGCGTCCGAAGCCTGTGCTCCGCAACGGGAGAGGCCACAGCAGTGAGAGGCCCGCATACCGCAAAAAAAAAAAAAGTATCTCCTAATCTTGTCCTATTCCTAGCCCTCCTCCTCATATTTGCATTAAGCTTTCTGTTACCCACAAATAAGTCTCTTGAGAGGGAAATATTAAATTCTTTGGTTTCCAGGTTACTTGAAGCTTGTGTGCCCCACTATTACAAGTCACCCTACCCCCTGGAAAACAAAGTGCCATTGAACCTATATTATAAAACCAGCATTTGTAACACTGTACTTATTATTTATAAACGTTCTGGTTGGAATTTGGTATGCCAGAAACACACCTTCCACCCCGAAATGACAATATTTTGTGTGTGTGCACCTACTCTTGCCAAACTCCGTTCTAGGTACTGGGAACGACCTGAAAAACTTTGTGAGGAAGATTAACAAGTGTCAAATTTCAAGGATGGCAAATGACAAAAGGAAAGCCATGAAAGTGTTGTGTTTTGTTGGGGTTTTTTTGGTTTTTTTTGGTGGGGGAAGGGGTTGCCCTAGTCAGGGTGGTCACGGGTGGGAGAGGTTTGAGCTGAGATTTTGGCATTAACAAAATCAAAAGGAGAGGAAAGTAAACTCCCAGCCAGAGAAGGCTTTCCAGAGGGCAGAGGGAAACTGGCAAGTTCAAACAAGGCCAGAGGGGCTCAAGCAGAAGGAACGAGGGCTGAGGTGGAAAAGGCCAAGCCATGTAGAACCTTCTAGAATATGGTAAAGCCTCTGTCTTCATCCTAACAACAATGGGAAAATACTGAAGTGATAAGCATGTAGGGGATGTGTCCAGATTTGGATTTAGAAAATAATCATTATCACCTCCCTTTAACAACTGAAGACACCGAAACTACAGCAATTAAGTAACCTGACCTACATCCACAGTGCAGTTTGTAATCCAGCTGGTATCCGAACAAGGTCTGTCAGGTTCCAAAGCCTGTACTCTCCTCACTTTCTACAGAACCTCCAAGAAGTTGAGAAGCAGAAACAAAGGTTACAGGGTGAAACAAAGCAGCTTGCGGGGTGAGAACTAAGGGTTGCAAACAGTTCTCTCATCCCCTCCTCTCATCTTTGCAGCCTGAATCCTGAAATAAGTAGCAGAAGAAAAGAATCTCTCCACCCTCTTTCCCCTTGGTCCCCTTCCCTGCCAGCCCTATCCCAGCACATCACCCCACCAGTCTTCAATGGAGGAGGCGGGAAGCCGGCACAGGGCTGGAAGCGGCTGGGGCAGGCTCAGAGGAGTTGCAGAGCTGCTGCTCTGACCAGCAGGGCCAAGAACAGAGGCAGGCAGGGAGCAAGAGGAAAGGAAGGACCTCAGCAAAGCAACTTAGAGAAGGGCTCACCCAACTTCTACACTCACAGACGCTGGAGTGAAACAATCTCTAAGCAAGAAATCAAAAGAAGGAACCTGGCGTCTCTTCCAATCAGAAATCATGTGCCCTTGGGGACATCACATGGCCTGTTTCACAGGCAGTTTCCTCAGGACCTGGCCTCCGTCTGACTGCTTGCTTAAATAGCACCACCTGTGGCTTCCTGCTCTCTTCTCATTCCCATAGGTACACGTGATCCTAAATCTCAGAGAAAACCTGTCCAAATAACTCACAAGTATTTTAATACATAATTTCTGATTGCATTAAACTTTGCATCAGCTAAACACTTTTAAGGGCTATTTTACTGTTAACCCGCCACTACGTACCAGTAAAACCAAAGTCTGATTCTTTACTGTATCAAATTCTAAAATCCTGTATTGCTAGGTAATACCATTTCTCTTTTTATGTGTTTCTCTCCCCAACTAAACTGTATCTCACAGACTAGATACTTCCTAGAGTGTCCTAAAAGAATTTATTTTTTTCTTTGATATTTATTTCTTTGATTTCAATTTCATTTGCTTTGATCTTTAAAAATTCACTAGCATTGTGTAGAAACATTTTAGTTAAATAAAGGGAAAAGCAACCTGAAAACATGCCCAGTTAAGAGATCAGAGCCCACAATCAAACAGAAATTCAGATCTAGCTCTTAAGATATATGAAATTGGGCCAAGATATAAAAACAGTCAGTCATCCGAATAAGGTGTTCTTTCCTAAGGCATTTTTAATTCCTAACTCACTGCTCTAGAGGTCTTAGATACTGCAGTTTTCTCTCTCAGTCACATATAAGGGTTTCTTAGTGTGGGCCAGTTGGCTGGTCCCATTTCCTATTACCGATGCCACATTAATTTTTCAGACTTTTAATAGATTTCTACCGAGTTTGTCATGCACTATTAAGTTGGTACAACAATGAGTAATTTTTAAAGAAACTACGTTGCAATAATCATTACCATGAACTGGACTAAGCAGCAGGAAATCCCAGTTTACTTTTCCCACAGAGATTTCAGAATCTTTTTTTACCAGCTCTCTGCTTCTGAAAGATTCCTCCACTATGATGAACAAACACTTAGAAAGGAGCTTGACATGCTACCCGGCAACACTTTTTCAAGTGGCTTTTGCAAAATTATTGTTTAAATATGATTGTTTAAATAGTATTTGTTTGTTTTTGTTTGCGGTACGCGGGCCTCTCACTGTTGTGGCCTCTCCCATTGCGGAGCACAGGCTCCGGACGCGCAGGCTCAGCGGCCATGGCTCACGGGCCCAGCTGCTCCGTGGCATCTTCCCGGACCGGGGCACGAACCCGTGTCCCCTGCATCGGCAGGTGGACTCTCAACCACTGCGCCTCCAGGGAAGCCCTAAATAGTGTTTTTTAAAATTACTGTTTATACATATTCTATATTCCCTGTGTGGCCCAGCTAAAAATGCCACCAAAGACTCTTAAAAGCTGAGAGCAAATGGGCTTATGAGCATTTAGTGTACCTTAAATATAATTTAGAATAAACTTAGTAAAAATAATTTTTTAAAAAAATAGCACCTCTTTGTTGGTGATCGGAATGGATAGGAAATAGTTGGGTTGACCATCTTTTTGCTTTTTTTTCCTCTTCTTTATTTTATCTTTATTGTTCCATTCCTTTTCTTTACTTCTCTCCAAATTTATCTGAGGTACATCAGTGACTAGAGAAAAAAAGTCAAACAACATGTCTAATGCATTTAAACAAAGATAATATAATCAGAAAAAAAACAAGCACTATACAAGTAGCAATCATTCTTAACTGTCATTTTCAAATCTAAAATAGGAATTGGCAAACTCTTCTGCCAAAGACCTCATAATAAATATTTTAGGCTTTGCAGATCATACGGTCTTAGTCAAAACTACCCAAGTCTGCTATAGACAAAACACAGATGAATGGGTACAACTGTTTTCTAATAAAAATTTATTTACAAAGCAGATAGATGTGGCCCATGGGCCATGGGTTCACTAACCTCTGATCTAAAGCATAACTAACCACCATTCTCTTCCCCTTGCCACAATTTTCATGATGCTAGGAAAAATCACTTTTTCATCCATCCTGTATATGTATATTTGTAACTTCTACAACAAAAGCACTTGCAGCAGTGCCATTCAAAGTTTGGTTCAGGGCCAGTGTCACACTACAAACCATTTGTTCCAGAAACTGAGAGAATGCTTTATAAACTTTCAGAGCAATTAGGCAAAGTAATTTTGTCTGTCAAAGTTTGGCTTCTATTTTATAGATCTTTTTCTTTAACACCTTTTTGCTAATAATTCATGTTTTATTATATTTTACAAAAGTATCAGTCAGCAACAAGTAAGAAATTAAAGAAAAAAAAATGGTCCTTGACCATAGATAACTTGAGAAACACTTAGCATGCTTTTTAAGGTCATCTTCAAAAGACATTTCCAACACCCAACAACTCTTATTATGAAGCTATACCCCCAGAAGTAATTTCCAAATCAGCGTGAAATGCCATTGTCTCTTTTACAAATTCTATGAGGGGCTTCCCTACTTGTGCAAAACTACCATTAATTTATTTTTCAGGTGTGCCTTCTTGAACAGTAGCTTACTGTTCAAAATACAGTACATCAGAGAGACTTTGAAAAATTCAAATATAATTGTATATTCTGAGGTATGATTTTGGAAAGAGGGAGATGAGGGAGGAAGCACCTTGCCTTACATTCAGTCCTATGAAGTTGGTTTCCTCTTTGGGATCAACTCTAACAGACCATAGTGACCAAGAGCACAAGGCCCATGTGCATCTAACTAAACTCCTTATTTTACATACGATGAAAGAGAAGAGAAGAGAAGAAAACCTTTTTAAAGCAGCTCAATGTCACAGAGTCAAGCCTGGTGTCTAGACCTTTTAAAGGTCTCCTTCTAGTGTACTTTCTACTGGAGCAAACTGCTTCCCTCTCGCAGTTCTAGATGAGTAGTTACTACTGCACACAAAACCAAAGAGCGGAAGGAAATGTCCTTATTCTGTTGTTCTTTGAAATATTAATAGTAAACAATTTTTAAATGAATGCTGCAAATAATACTTTAATGCTAACTTCTAAGAAAAATAGTAGAAAACGTTTAAAATTTAAAAATTAAGAGTCTGTGGGAATAGACATGCTTTCTTTCTAGGATTAACATATCTGTGAGCCCTAGAAAAAGACTTAAGACAGGGGTAAATTAAGAGCAAGGTGATCTGGGTAATAAGTCTGACTGTATCATAATGAGTTAAGGCAAAATTACCCAGTCTGTTTGTGCAACCATTTCTCTACTACATTTCTCAACAATATGCATAATGATTAACATGGTTAAAATGATATATCTTCACAGAGAACACATATTTCAAATATAAATTATTAGCTTCTTTTGTACCTGTGAGCTTGTCAGAACTTTTAAAAAGTTCGTAGCATTCTCTGTATTACGAGCATTATCTGAATTGCCTCATAAGATGCCACTGGGTTTTATTTCCCATGCAGCTTTTTTCATATGGAAAATCAAATCAATACACTGAGCTGCTTGTAATTTCAGATATATAAGAAATAGTCCTACCATTGATTGTAGTAACATGAATTAAATGTACTAATTTTAAACAAAAGCCACAAAATATGCTAATGAAGTACCACATATTTTAAATCCACTTCTAAAATACATTCCTAGCCCACCTCCATCTGCTGTTAGTAAACTGGCACTCTGGAAAAGGAAACCATTTTTAACATAATCTGGGCTGGAATCCTGGCTCCACACACTAGCTGTGTGACCTTAGATAAGTCACATAAGTTCTCCTGACCTAAGTTTCCTCCTCTCTAACGTGAGGATAATAATAATAGGTACCTCATAGGAACATTTAAACATTGACTTAGGGACTTTCCCTGGTGGTCCAGTGGTTAAGACTCTGTGCTTCCACTGCAGGGGTATCTGACAGTTATCAGCCTATGCCTTTGCATAAAAGTAATCTACAAAAGGAAAAGGGGGAGTGGAAATGGCTGCTGGGAAGACAACCAGCAATGCAGCAGAGGCAGCACTAGATAGTGAAAGGGCACTGACCCAAAGACTAGTCTTCCAACAAGCATCTTTCCATCAATTTACTTCATTTCTTTATCTGAGAACTTAAAAATCTGGCCAATCCATGGAGAAATAGCTAATTCTAGGTTTGGGGGATAAAATGTACAAGAGAAGGCTAGAAATTCAAAGACTCCTGGGATCATGTCAGAAGGTCTCCAGAGCCAGTTTGAAAGTTCCCCCACAGGCCAAAGATGGGACAATTTGAACATCAAATGACCATAACAGTAAACTTCTACACAACTTGATTTCTTCAATGATAAACGTGCACGCGTGCATGCACACACACACACACACACACACACACACACAAATGAAAACAAAAGGAGGAGGAGATCTAGAGATCTCCTAGAAAAGAGACTGAAGAGATGTATCAAATATAATGCATAGGCTTTGGTTCCTAAATCAAACCAACTTTTTAAAAATTACAATACAGGGACTTCCCTGGTGGTGCAGTGGTTAAGAATCCGCCTGCCAATGCAGGGGACATGGGTTCAAGCCCTGGTCTGGGAAGATCCCACATGCCGTGGAGCAACTATGCCTGTGCGCCACAACTACTAAGCCTGCATGCCACAACTACTGAGCCTGCACACCTAGAGCCTGTGCTCCGCAACAAGAGAAGCCACCGCAGTGAGGAGCCCGAACACCAAAACGAAGAGTAGCCCCCACTCGCTGCAACTAGACCGCGCGCAGCAACGAAGACCCAACGCAGCCAAAGATAAATAAATAAATAATTACAATACAATCAGAGAAATGTGAATATGACAAGGTATTTGATGACATTAGGAATTACCATTATTTTTCTCATGTAGTAAGGATATTTCAAGTACGCTTACTATTATATGCTTAATAAGATTCCTCATCTTTTAAGGATATGCATTATTTACAGAAAAAATGAGCTCTCTGCGATTTACCTCAAAATAATCCAGTGAAGAAGAGGTAATGAATACATGAGGCTCATTTATACTATTCTACTTTTGAATATGCTTAAAAGTTTCTATAATCAAATTAAAAAAAAAAAAAACCCAGGGGCATGGGAGGAACAAAAGCTGCATAATCTAGTAACTAGGGGTCTCTTCTGGTTCTAGTTTTCTGTGATTTGGAATAAAAGTACCAACTGTTACTACCTATACTAATTAGGACATTTTACGATGAAATTAAACAAAGAATGGTGTCCAAACTAATAATCCAGCTGATTTTATAACCTTTAGTTTATCTCAAAATTAACATAGTAGAACTAGAATCCTAAGTCTATAGTCTAGTTTTTCTTTTTTCAAACTGCAAGTATCAATCCACTAGTGGGTTATGAAATCACCTTAGAAGACAAAAAAAAAAAAAAAAGCACTTTTTAATAACTAGAATGGAATGGATTGGAATGAAAGGAAAGCAAAGCAAAAGGACAGAATGGTAAACAGTACACTGCTTACGATACATGTATTACTTAATGAAATTTCAGTTTTTTACATATATATGTATATTGGGTGGCAAGGTAAAATCTATTTCTTACTTTGAACATAAGACACACTTTTGCTGTATTTTACTCAATATAACAGTACTAAGAAGAGGAATAGACTTAATAAAACAGTATTTAAAAGACCACTGGAGTGTTCAGTATTTTGTTTTACACATTACCTGTTTAAAACTAAAGTGTCCTCCTGTCTGTAGCTACTCATTTTTGCCATTTCAAATGTTTCATAAGTCCATTTTGCAGATATCCAGAGAAGGAAAATCATAATCTCTGAAGGTAATAGTTATAATGTGAAATAGGTCTAATAATTCTGGTATTGTGAGAATGACACAGAGTAAAGCCCCCAACTCAGAATGCAACCTCCTGGTAAAAATAAAGAAGTACAGGGTTTTTCTAAATTCCCTTAGCTTTCTCTTATCAATAACTATTAAACTTCCCTCTGAACTGGATTATCTACATTTTTCTTTTGTTAGGCATCACAGACAGGGTAAAGTTTAAAATTATCTGATGTGAGTTGGGCAAAAAAGGGGGAAAGAATTCTGTGAGTATTTACTGTTATAGTACAGTTTAATATACCATTATAAGTAGTTTGTCTTTCTATTTCTGTGAGTCCTGATGATTTATGGTCAACTTGCTAGGCACTTGTTTGCATAGCTTCTTTGCCTTTCATTTGCAGGTTTATTTGTATGGTTTATTTGCAAGTTTATTTGTATGGCCAGAGTATAAAATCCCTCTTTTCCTTACTGAACTTCATTTTATTTCTAGCTTTTAAATCATAATCTAAGTTCTAAAATACAATTTACTGTTATACTTTTTATTTAGTGCATATGAAAATACAATAAGCAAAGTATTCAAGTAATACCAAGTTTACAATAAAAACATTAAAGATCAATGACCATAGAAGCAAAATGTAGAAAGCTTTTGGCAATATGCCCTGGATCTTTCACTGGATTATTGAGTAACTTTATTGTTTAGCCAAAAAAAAAAGTATCAGTTGTAGTACAGCCTGTAAATGCATCCCATAAATTTATTACATTTGTTAATTTTCATAATGATTTCAGTAGCCATTTTAATGTGCTCTAATGAATCTGGTCTTGTTGACAAAGGCTGTAACTCTCTCATCCATGAGTTGGCTTTTTTTTACCTAAAGCACCACATATGTCATTTTATGTAAATTAACTAATTTTCCTAAAGTTTGTTTAATTCCCTCGAAAAACTACAAGGGAATGAATTATGGGAGAAATTAATGTAATGAGGTAGTCCATCTGTTATTGTTGGTGGATTGTTTTCATACTTGCTGTTAGCCAAAAGGCTGAGAATGAATTCGATTTTGCTTTTATATTCTTTTCCTTTTTTCTTGTTACTTAAGCAGTCAAAATCTTTGAAGTAACCATTCTTAAAACTTAAGTATACAGCTTAGAATATTACCTTCTATATTTCATAGAATTACTCTGAATAATCTTTGGCAAGTTACTAAAACTTTCTAAAAAAATAATTTACCCCTCTCATTCACTGTGAGGATTAAGAAATAATAAATCATTTACTGATGTGCTAGAAGCACTCAATGATATTATTATAAAATACTGCTCTCAAAGGGCAAGTATTTTAATACTTAATTCAACAAATATATTTGGGCAAAAAATTTTGGTAAGATTAAATTAATAAAAATTTACGGAGGCAAGTTTGTGCCACACACTGCTGTAAGGACAGCATTAACAAATTGAATCTTCCCAACAACCCTATGAGATAACTACCATTATTAAACCAATTTTAGAGATAATGAAAGTAAGCCCAGACACTTGTTCAAAGTACACAATAGGAAAGTGTAGAAGCAAATTTTGTCCCTTGACAGTCTGACTCCACAGCCCTCACTTTTAACCACCTAACTTTAACACTATTAGTGATATCTTAGTGGATAGTATCAAAAAAAAAACTGAGTTTCTCTAGTTCTCTGTTTACTGAATTGATGAAGCTTACATCTTTAAAAGCAAGTTTCTAACCACAACTAAAAGCTTTAATCATATTTTTTCATGAAAAGTATCAAGAGCATTCAGGGACTTCCCTGGTGACACAGTGGTTAAGAACCGCCTGCCAATGCAGGGTACACGGGTTCGAGCCCTGGTCCAGGAAGATCTCACATGCTGCAGAGCAGCTAAGCCTGTGCGCCACAACTACTGAGCCTGCGCTCTAGAGCCCGCGAGCCACAACTACTGAGCCTGAGTGCCACAACTACTGAAGCCCGTGCACCTAGAGCCCGTGCTCCACAACAAGAGAAGCCACCACAATGAGAAGCCCGTGCACAACCACGAGTAGCCCCCGTTCGCCACAACTAGAGAAAGCGTGCGTGCAGCAACAAAGACCCAATGCAGCCAAAAATGAATAAATAAAAATAAATTTACAAAAAAAAAAAGCATAAAGAGCACTTATAAAATCTGAAGATTAGAAAAAGGAAAAAAGAAACCTCCCATCTTAACACAACCACTGTGAATTTTGGTGACAAATCACCTAAAGTATTTACACAATTGTAAACAAACAGCACATATATTTTCCCCCTACTTTTTCACTTTGCATTTTATATAGGAAATGTTCACTATTACATAGTCTTCAGAAATATTTTTATAATATATAAATATATAATAAATATATATTTATATAAATAATATATTTAATATAATTTAATAATATATTTATAATTTATAAATATATATTTATATAAATAAATATATATATAATATAATATAATAATATATAATTCCATACTATGTAGTCTAAAGGCACTAGTATAGCTTATTCAACCACACTCTAATGGACACTTGGGTTTTCCCCAATATTTTTACTATTTAAAAACTAAATACTATTTTACTATTTAAAAACACTGTGACACACATATTTGTAAATAAAACTTCTTCCCACAAGACTATGTCCTTATAGTAGGAATTCCATGAGTGACTCTACCCCATGTATGAACATTGCTCAAGATCCCAACAAACTCCATTCTAAAAGGACTATAACAGTACATTGTCAGAAGCCATGTAGATATAACATTAAAATCACTGAGTATTATTTTTAAGAGATATTGCCAATCTGATAAGTTACAGTTGTATTTTGACGTGCATCCTTTGATACTTATGAAGTTGAATAATTTTCCATACACTTGTTTACTGAGTTTTATCTTTTACACCCTTTGCCAGATACCAATTATTTTTTATTATTTGGGACAAATATTTGCCTTAAGTCCTTTCACAATAAAATTTGAAATATGCATTACAGGCTTCCCCAATAAATTACAGAAAGGTACAGGATATAATTTACCCTTTTTTAAAAATTGACTCAGGACAATCACTTACTATACCAAGTACGGAGATTCAATCTTCATTTGATACACATTTTTCTGTTACAAAATTTTTTTCCAGGTAAAGGGAGGTTTCAATTGATACTTTAAAATACTTAAGATTCAAAGTATTTTTTAATATACTACTTAATAGTATTAGCTAATGAATAAGGAATAAAATGATAATTTCCCATATCTCTAAAATCTTCAATAATTATAAGGTTAGACCTAGAATTCTGTGAGCTAAAATAAGGATTACAGTAATTTCAGTGAGGAGAACTGAATGCCACATTTAGGAAAGACATGCGACAAAAAAAAAAAAAATCACTGAACTACTCTGTTTTGAACCTTGATTTAAGTGTGGCTTCATAGTTAAGGGCTGTGATTATCTTAAGAGAGTAGAGTCATTTAAACTAAAGCTCTCCACAAATTTTTACACTCTGTGGGAAGCATTCTAAGTTATTCCTATCAGCAGTAGAATGAAAGACTCTCCACTGCACGCTCCCACTCAACCTTCAGAGGCAGGATTCACAGCAACCTCAAACCTCTGGATGGTTTACTGGGTTTCCAACCAATTGACCAACGACCCTTCCGCCTGTAAACAGAACAGACCCATCCAGGTCCAGGTCAGCAACTCACTAATGCTGGATTCTCTCCCAGAAAACATTCAACCTACAGGGCCAAAGGTGTGGTTCAGGTTGTACTGCTTCCTCAACATTTCTGAAAGATTTTCTTTTTACATACATTTGTATATTTTATTTCATATATATATATTTATTTATTTTACTTACCTTTACTTATATTTTTATGTATTTATTTATATTCCAATACATATCATTTTGGCCAGTAAACATCTGTTAGATGAATGGGTACTGCTGAATTAGCAGTAGGTCCAGAATAACTGAGGTGGTTATAAACCATGGAATGTTGTGGCCCATTGTTTTCTGAAGTAGCTTATAAACTCCAGAATGATCTGGCCCCAAATTCTGTGAGAATGCCTTAATATTATCTGTGATAGTTTTATCAATAGACTACCAACAGACAATTATTAATTAACAACCCAAACTCAAAAACATGACAAGTACTTAAGGTGAAGTAATTATTAAGAAAAAAATATATGTATCACTAAATTTACTATTCATTGCTTCTAAACACATATTTATTTAATAAAGTACTTACTTCCACAATCATCTATAATATCGATAGTAGCAAATGGCAAATCTACCAGAGAATCCACTGTGTTGGCTTCAGATTCTTCTGACATTTCCCTTTTTCTTGACACATTTTCACACTCATTGGAATTTATTCCTCCTTTAACATCACAAAAAGAAAAGTATATTATTTTATTTATTTTAACTCATATCCTAAGCTACAATAACTCAACTAACTGAACTCAATATAAATTAACATCTGTTAAGAAATGCTAAAACTGGTATTCAAATATATTGTACAGCTATTTATATAAGTATTTATACCATGTTCTCCATTTTTATAAATGCATTTTTATGTTAAACAGCTTTAATAATTTTCTGAAGCACAGTACTCAACTCAGGGTTAAATGAAGTTGAGTTAATCAACAAGCCTCAAGATCCTTTATAGCTGCATTTTCTTAATTCTAAAACTACAGTTTTTCACATACCTTTTGAAAACAAGCCAACAAGGTTTTGGCAGTCTTTTTCATGTTTATTTTTTAACAATATCACTTACCTGTTCTCATCTGTACAAGCTATGACTTTTACTTTTTTCTTCATAAAGACTTTTAAATTTTTTTGTCTCCATTATTATATTAACATTGGAAATTCAAACGTTAAAAACACATAGCTTTAAATACGCTTTTCTAGAAATTCAATGGTTAAAAAGCAAAAAGATCTTACAGTTTCCCGACAGCTCTCCCATGGATACACATTAATATTAGAGCCACATTTCACATCTGGTCCTTGTTTTGTTTTGTTTTTATGGGTGGAACAATCATATTCGTTGGGAGGAGGTTAAGGGAAAGAGGGTGTCTGTTCAAACTGATAGTCAATTGCTAAGTTTATCAGTAGGTGGTCTCCCCAGTACTATTATTCTCCATGCTTTTATTGACAGATACAAATGTTGTTTGAACTAGAACTGAACAAAATCCTGGGATACTTATATAATTTCTACTCTATATATTGAGTAAAGATTAATTTACCACTAACAATATTAAAGAAGTCATTTATTTCATTCTGCTGTAATCCTCTATTTTCATATATCAGGCCTTAAAAAAACACACTCCATTAAGAATATGGCTTCAATATACAAGATAATAAATATCCTGATAGGTCATAGCTAACATAAACAAAAAAAAACTAAATTTTTATTGCAATTTGGGTAATCTCTAATATTAGTTACACACACACACCCCTATTTTCTAGATAAAAGCAAAAAATGACAATAAAACCTTTTTGTTGTTGCTTTTTGTATATCAGCTAATCATGTTCAATACCAAAATCAAAAAAATTAATAGTACATTCTTAATAATGCTATTTATTTATATTACAGTTCAAACCTTATTGAGTATGAGTGCCTGGCACGCAGGTGTTCAACAAATGTTAGTTTACTTTAAATCTAATCAAACTCACAACTATTTGAAACATGTGAGAACAAGTAAATGTTTCCTTTCTATGTTTACACTTGCATTGAAAAATACAAATGCAGCTTATATTTAAACAACAGTTTTAATAGATCAACACATATCTTTACATTTTGGGGCACATGCAGCTATGCAGAAAATATCATCACTGACCATGTTGCTTACACTTAAAAGCTAGCAACAAAGAGTATTTGTGCAGTTACAAGTGCACAAAGCTGAATGAAAATCTGGGCAAAATGAAATAAACCCAACTTTCATTTTTCTATTTTACTCTTAATCTAAGAACTTAGTAATAAATTCTAAGGATCTAATGTACAGCATGGTGACTAGAGTTAATAAACACTGTACTGTATACTTGAAATTTGCTAAGAGAGATCTCAAGCATTTTCACCAAAAAAAAAAAAAAAGTGAAGTGTGGATGCGTTAATTAACTTGATTGTGGCAATCATCTCACAATGTGTACTTCTATCAAATCATCACGCTGTACACTTTAAATATATACAGTCTTATTTGCCAATTGTACCTCAATAAAGCTGAGGAGGGGAGAAATTAGTGATATTAAATTGGCCCATTTAACAGTGACATCTCAATACTAGCTCCAAAGTGCCACTTGGAAATATACTGGATTCTTGGCAATATGTGGAATGGGGAAGGAAGGCTGAATTCTATGCTCACGTTTTGAAGGCAAGATGAAGAATTAAATAACATGATGAATTAAATTTAGTCATTTTTTAAATGAAAAATGTTGTTGAAACAATTAAATGTTTACCTTATCTTAACCAATTAATCAACAACAATTAGAGAACAAGTGCTATGTGGATCACTCTGGCTATACCAAAAGAACAATAGAGCAGTGACAATGGTGATAATAGTGGTGTTTGGGTAACATGCAAGGCAAGCTGGCTACTATAAAAGAAAGGGTTTGGGACTAGAAATCAGGAGACAGGGACTTCCCTGGTGGTCTACTGGTTAAGACTCTGTGCTCCCAATGCAGGGGGCCCAGGTTCAATTCCTGGTCAGGGAGCTAGGTCCCATATGCCACAACTAGATCCCGCATACCTCAACTAAAGATCCCGCACGCGGCAACGAAGATCTCCCGTGCCGCAAGTAAGACCCAGCACAGCCAAATAAATAAGTAAATATTTTTTTTAAAAATCAGGAGACAGATATTCTAGTATTGGACCTGCCACTCACTTGTGATCCTGGGCAAGTCGCGTGAATTCTCTAGGCCCTAGTAGTTATCTCATCTATTAGATGACAAGGTTGTCCTAATTGAAAAATTCTAAAGCTTGGTTGTACATTAGAATCACCTGAAGAGCTTTTTTAAATGATCAACATCTGGGTCTCACCCCAGGCCACCTAAATCAGAATCTCTGGAAATGAGGCCAGCCTCTTGCACTTTTATAAAGCCTCGCAGGGTGACTCTAACGTGCAATGAAGTTTGAAAACCACTGCTCCCCTTTCACTTATTCCATACCTTGATTCTGTGCCAGACTAAGAAATTATGTTAACAGTTGAGAACAATCAACTTAAAAGTAAAAACTCTGATTAATCGTCTACTGGCAGGGAAATCTTTCCCGATGACCAGCTCAGGGCTGAGTGAGGTAATCCAATCTCCTTCCACATACAATCACAGCATGAATACATCATGTTATAGATGTCCACTTACATGTCTTCTCCATTAGACTCTAAGCTAAAATGACCAGATAATTTACAGCCCAAACCAGGGCTCCTTTGAAAAGTGAAACGGGGAACTTTTCCAATTACACCCCTATCTGTCTGTATGGTCGCCCTACTCTAAGTTCCTTAAGTGCTACGTCTTATCCTCCTTTGATTCCTCAATGCCTAGCACAGTGTCCAACTCACAGGAGGTGCTCAATACACTTGTACTGAACAACAAAGGTAAGTACCCATTTGGGAGTGGTTAATAAATAACTCAAGCTCCATGGCCACACAGCTATCTCAGTGCTCCTAAAAATAATTCCTGGTGTTTAATGGCATCCTTAGCACATCACAGATTCATTTTCACAGAATAAATGATATTCTATTTGACATAAAAATAAAAATTGAAGTATAACATGACTTGCTCAACATCATTCCCCATCTTGTTAAATAAAGTACATGTAAACTCTTGAAGCTTGGGATTAACATACACAGACTACTATATATAAAATAGATAACCAACAAGGACCTACTGTATAGCACAAGGAACTCTACTCAATATTCTGTAATAACCTATAAGGGTGAAGAATCTGAAAAAGAATGAAGATATGTATATGTATTAGTGAATCATTTTGCCGCACACCTGAAACTAACACAACATTGTAAATCAACTATATGCCAATAAAATCTTTTTTAAAAGATTTTTAATTTTTAAAATAAATAAACTCTTGAGTACAATGGTATGTCAAAATCAACAAGCATCTAGAACTTGAAATACAAATTTTGTTCTATTAAATTACAGAATAGTTGAAAACCTTTTTGTAGATATGAATTATTAACTCAGAAAAAAGAATACCACTTTCAAGTAACTCTTGAAAGAACTGCTGGCCATTCTATAGAACAATGTTTCTCAGCAGGACTCATATCTGGAAGCCTTCCTCCAGTTCTCTAAGCTCTAGTGTTTGGGCAAAGGCTGGCAGACCTGAATTCAACACAGCCATCATAACTACACTTTCTTTTACAGAAGTGCAAATATGTTGCTTTGGGAAAACTGCCTTAAAATAACCAACCTTTAAATAAAGCATTTAAACTATAAATTCACCATTTTAAGTACTTAAAATCTGGTCTAACTATAGTTAAAATAAAATTCTATCTTTTGTACAAATCCAAATAAAAGTAACACTGCTAAGTGCATTAATACTATAAAGACAGGTGAAACTGGTTAACTACTACTAGTAGTAACAACAACAGCTAACATTTGAGCTCGTTCCTATGCCAGGCACAGCTGGAAGCACTTTACAGACATTTAACCATGCTATCAGGCAGTACTCTTATTATACTCATTTTACACCCTAGCCGATTAAGTAACCTGCCTCAGGTTACAGCTAGTAGGTCTTGGGGCTAGAATTTGAATCCAGTTACTCAATGGCCAAAACCCACCCTTTCCAGCAACATGCCCTGCTGGAAAGTTCACATACGTAGTTTATAGCACTGTAAACTGAGGCAATCCTTTCAGAAAGCAATCAGGAGCCATGAGAATTTTCTTCTTACCCCAACAGATACCAGATAGATATCTGGGAGTCTATCATACTTGTTAAAATAGATTCACCTCAGCTCTGTTTAAACAAAAAAGAAAAAGTTTAACAACTTAAATGCCTAATAATAGGGAAATGGTTAAACAAAGGATACTCACTATAATGACAACTAAGAATAATGGCTAGGAAGACTACAACAGCTGAAAAAAGTTCGTAACAAATACAGGATTCCCTGCTATCTGAAAGCAGAGCCTTCCTACGAAAAATTTGCTAAGCCAAAATGACGTCAAGTGAAGAAGCAATTATCTTTGGTTGAAAAATCCTGTTAGGATTTCTTTTGATTAGTGAAAACAGGTGCTAATGCAGGTCTTTCATAAATGTAAAAGCAAAGTGACATAACGTGAACTTTTGAAAAGCAGGGGATACCTGTACTGACCTTTTGAAAAGGAGATATAAGACTACTTATGCACTTGCGCTATGTTTACAATTATATATGAAAAGGCTGACAGAGCTGCACTCAATATATTTCTGCTATTCAAGTGTTTTAAACAGAATTAATATTACTTTTATAAGGAAACAATGCACACATTTAAAATATATTATAAAACCATACATGAAGTATACACTAATATTCAAATATATGTGCACTTCAGCAAATGCCTTCATCAAAGACCAATAGAAGAGAAAAAGGATAGTCTGCCCTTTGTCACACAAAATGTAGTTTCCTATTTGGATAACCAAGTACAACTTTACTGAGAAAGATTCTCTTTTATTCACTCTACTAGGTATATAGTAGGTATATTCCCCAAGAACTAGTAGAAAGAGTCAATCCCATCATCCATGTCAGTCCTGGCCTGGCTACTAAAAATAGAAACATCTTACAGCTGGAGAAATGTTGAGAGCTGTCAACAAGTCACCTGACCTCCATGCTTTGGTTTCCACATCGTTAAAACAGAAACTAAAGTATAACCCAAATTACTAGAGAGTAATGGATTAAAGTTAATAATATCTGAAAAGGAATGTAAGAAGACAGTAAACTCCACAAACATCTTAAAGTACGCCGTCAGCATCCTCAGTTGCAAGGCCAGACACTAAAGGAGCTGGGGTGTGAATCCTTTCTCTTTGACACTGACAATCCCCTACAGGTCCCCCTTTATAAATGCATCTCAAAAACTCCCGCCCTTGGGGATTCCCTGGTGGCGCAGTGGTTGAGAGTCCCCCTGCCAATGCAGGAGACGCCGGTTCGTGCCCCGGTCCGGGAGGGTCCCGCGTGCCTCGGAGCGGCTGGGCCCGTGAGCCATGCCCGCTGGGCCTGCGCGTCCGGGGCCTGTGCTCCGCAGCTAGAAAGGCTCCAGCGGTGAGAGGCCCGCGTACCGCAAAAAAAAAAAAAAAAAAAACTCCCGCCCTCAGCATACACCTACAAGGTCTTCATCATTTCATTCCCTCAACAACTGTAAACATATTCACACTAGTTAACGGCTACTGCATAACATTTTAAGATTTTCATGCTTTTCATATCTTTTTATGCGTTTATATTACAAAAATCTCACAGAAGAGCACCTTTTCTCTAATTGGCTTGTTGGTCCCTTTCACTAAAAGTCCAACCCGTAACTCGCTCTACCCACAAAGTTCAGTCCACAGCAAATGCCGACCTGAACTGGAAATCAATTCTGAGCCCTACTTTAGATCTAGCGCCAGTTTAAAGAGGTCATTTCTACACCTAGAATAAAATCCTAGAAGGAAACCCCAAGTGTAGTGGTTCAGGTCTTTGATTGTTTGTGATAAAGTATAAAAACTGAGCTTTTTCTAAGTTTGCCGACCACACAATAACACCGTCGGAGGGTGTGTGAAGGCATGAACTTTCTAAAAGGTCATAAGACCTTCGGGAAAGCAAAGTGAAACTTAGCGTGGGTTCACACCCCCGGCCTCCGGTCGCACCAGCAGTGCGTGCACTAACGAAAACGCTTGCTTACAAGCAGCACTGATCACACCCCGGTTGCACTGGGCTCCCAGCGGCTACAGAGTCCCGCGCTGAGCGGGGAGAGGAGGCCCCGAGCTGGGCAGGCGTGGGGTCGCGCTCCAAGCGCTGGGGGCGCAGGGGGGCGGCGAGGCCGGGCCCTCCCTGAGGCCGAGCGCCGAGCGGGGCCCACGCCCCCGGGCTCCGGTCACCCCACCCGGCCCGCTCGGCTACCCGGGCTCACCGGCTCCGGCGCGCTCCATAGCGCTGGCGTTGGCTGGCGGCAGGTCTCTGCAGGCGGCTGCGGCCTGGCGCTGCAACCTGGGGCCAGCCGGGAGGTGGGTGCGGAGGCGGAAGCCGGGGCGGGGCCGGGGGTCAGCGGCCGAGGCGCGGAGGCGGGGCGGGGAGCGGGGGGCGGTGGGGGCTCGGGCCGCGGCGACCAGGCCTGCGGAGGCGCCGAGACCCCAGAGCCGCAGTCCCCGCAGAAGCTGCATGCCCATGCCGGGAGCCCGGAACGAGCGGAAGGGGCCGACCCGCAGCGGCTGCGGTACCGGATTCCGGCGAGCGACGCGGGCCCGGCGCGGGGAGGGCCGGGGGCTCTTCTCTGCGCTGCGACGCTCCGCCCCCGCTCCCGGCCGGGGCCCCGTGCAGCCTTTGGCGGCGCTCAGCAATCTCCAGTGGCGCGGCCTTTACCATCCAAGTTTGGAGGGGTGAGATTGGGCCTGGGCTGAAAGCGTTCCCCGATCCTGGGTCTCTTGAGGATCCATGTGTTTAGTTTTAAAAAGGGCTTTCAAAACACAGAGTTGTGATTAAAAAATATTTGGGAAGAGCGAGATGTATAGGAACGAGACCTTGTCCATCTGTATAATTAGATAATTTACTTTGCTTTAAAGGAAAAAAAACCCCAAATTGTGGCGATATCTCAAAGTTTTAACAATGGTTTCACGCCTAGAAATTAAATGGAAAGCAGCTACTGGTGTTTGTAGGGTAAAGCACTAATATGAGTAAAAACAATTTAGTTAACTAATAAAATTAATTAATAAAAATAAACTTTTGAGTTTGGGTCAGAATTGTACTGTAGTTTTCTTTTAAGTGCAAAGAAACCATGCAGTAAGAAAATGAGGTACATCGCTCAACAAATCAATGTACCCTATTTTGCAAATGATAACACTTATCTTTTTTTAATTTATTTTTTTATTTTTGGCTGCGTTGGGTCTTCGTTGCTGCGCGGGCTTTCTCTAGTTGCGGTGAGCGGGGGCTACACTTCATTGCAGTGCGCGGGCTTCTCACTGCGGTGGCTATTCTTGTGGAGTACGGGCTCTAGGCGCGCGGGCTTCAGTAGTTGTGGCACGTGGGCTTCAGTAGTTGTGGCTTGCGGGCTCTAGAGCACAGGCTCAGTAGTTGTGGCGCGGCAACCACAGGCTTAGTTGCTCCGCGGCATGTGGGATCTTCCCGGTGCAGGGATTGAACTCGTGTCCCCTGCGTTGGCAGGCAGATTCTTAACCACTGTGCCACCAGGAAGTCCCAGATAACACTTATCTTGAATACATCCTAGAATGGAAATGGAAGCAAGGAACTCACTCAGCCACAATAGTTGACATCAAAACCATACACAAGAAGTCATAAAGCTTGTTACCCTAAAATAATTCTAGCACGTTGGGTATCTGGTTTGCACACCCATAGCAATTATGGGCTGATTGGAGAGGGACAACAGATTCCTCTAAAATCTACTCTGTCCTGAGGGTGTGCAGGTGAATCAGACAAGTCTTTTCCTTAAGGAGCCGGTCACCTAATAGCAGAGAAAGAAACATGAGTAAATTGCAATAGGTAATACACTAAAAGAAAAAAAAGGAATCCACAGTCAACATTGAAGGGGATCAAAATATGCCACTTTAGCATTAAGATAATTTTTGGAGGCAACTGAGAAACGGCAGATACTGAAGAACTCTCTGCCCTCCCCTTTCTGCCTAATAGCGGGGCATCAGTTTTACTTTGTGAAGGTGACGTAAATTTCCACTTGTAAAGGCAGTGTAGGTACAGGTTCCTAACCACTGGACCGCTAGGGAATTCCCGTGAAGGCACAGACTCTTTTAAAAGTGTTTGTTTTCCCAAGTGCATAGAGCTTGTTCAATGAACAGTTGTTGAATGAATGAATAAAAGTTTTATAACCATCAGACCTGTACTGGTATTTGTTAAAAAAAGAAAGCAACACACCCAAATAAATTTCAAAAAAGAAACAATGTCATGGGTAATCTTAATGTCCTAAAGCTTCACCAGCTTGAGGCTAAAAATCGGTTGATATTCACACTAATAGCTAAATCTGGATAGCTAAATTGACCTATTTGCTCCAGCCAGAACTCCAGCCCCTAGTGTAATCCCTCCAAAATACATCTAGGGTTTTATACTGTGCCTGACATCACTAATGAATCTTCCAGGCTGCCACCATGCCCAGTCCTTGTCTCACTGGTCCAGTTTCCTTTCCAGAAAGTCCTCTGTCCACACCAGACATCAGCTGATTGGTGGTTCACTTGGTCATGATGGATCTTCTCAGTCCTCAGGGTGACAATCTCTTGCAAATGAATAGACCAATTTCTTCACCACATGTTACACTGCTTAGTGGACAGGGCACAGTGACTGATGCCAGGAAAATTATTTGCACCTCTGAGAGATATAGAATTCATGGAGATAGCATGTTCCTTTTGTTAAAAATGAAACAACAGGCCCAAAATGGAGTCGCTTATGCTAAGCCCCACGTCACCAGAGACTTACAGTTTCTATTCTCCCAGAAATGGAATCTAAAACCAGTCAATTAGGAATCGTCTGATCAGCACTAGTTAGGTAATCTGCCTGATAGACCCCTGCCATCCCCCAAAGGGAAGTAACCTTGCAGTAACGGACCCAATCTTTTGCCTAGTATAATTTCCTTGTTCCCACTCCCTTCTGCCTATAAAAATCTTTCATTTGGTACCTCTCCTTGGAACTCCTTTCTATCTGCTAGATTGGATGTTGCCAGTTTTGAATTGAGTTTTTGCTCAAAAAATTCTTGAAATTTGTAATATGCCTCTGTTTATCTTTAAACAATTCACACATACAGCCCTTTTTCTCCCCAGATGACAGTGTACACTGCCAAGATAACTGGATTGGAAGGGTTCCAGTTCAAGCGAGCACACTTTTCCTATTCCTCCACCCACCTCTGACCTCCGACCTCCAGGGCCTGCTGCTGAATTGGCATATTTGTTCTGCCAGGCTCCTTCTGTGTGGTAAGATCTCTCTTTAGTTCCCTAATTCTCTTTTGTGGTGTGGTCCTGTCCCCATAACCAAAATAGTTGTTGTTTTCATTCTGGTCCTAGGAGTTTCTTCGGTCCTCCCCATCAACTACAGCTGTAAATGTTCATCAAGTAGTGAAATGGAGCAGGACCCTGTGGGGCCCTCCTGGTACAAATCCTTTCCGTGTCCCCCGTTTCCTGTTTGTAGGAAATAGGCTTCATTCAGCCTCCTTGACCCTCCCTGAGTTCCAAAGGCAGATTCAAACAGTTGCTAATCAGGGAAGAGAGGGAATTCAGAAAAAAGGGAGGAACAGTCAAGAAACGGTCGTGCAGCCTTGGGGCAGGGTCCTGGTTCCTCTCAAGGAATCTACATAACAGTATCTTTGAGTTCTTCTGCAGAAGATTCTCCCGGTGGAGGGTGGTAACTTCAGACTGAGTGCAAGATTCCTGGAGCACTGCCCTGTAACCTCACCACCGACCAATCAGAAAAAAGTCACACACCCTGTAGCCCTCACCCCAAATTTTGCCTATAAAAACTTCTGTAAAACAAACCATCAGGGGCTTCATGGTTTTCTGAGCATGAGCCACCATTCTCCTTGCTTGACCCTGCTCCGAACGCTGACATTGACCCTGCAATAAACCTTTCTCTGCTCCAAACTCTGACATTGACCCTGCAATAAACCTTTCTCTGCTCTGAACGCTGACATTGACCCTGCAATAAACCTTTCTCTGCTCCAAACTCTGACATTGACCCTGCAATAAACCTTTCTCTGCTCCGAACGCTGACATTGACCCTGCAATAAACCTTTCTCTGCTCCAAACTCTGACATTTTGGTTCGTTTGGCCCCACTGTACATCAGGCACAGGAATTTGCATTCAGTAACAGGAGGATGAAGTCATGCAGTTATACAGGACATGGTCAAATACCAGTAGAAAGTCAACTGAGACCTTTGGTGACCCAAGGTGACTCAGGATGACATTTCATTTTGTTGGAAGAGGGACATGTGTTTAACAGTAAAATGTGCATGCTTTTCAATTAATGTTTGAGTATAGTATTTGTTTAAGAAATCATTTTTATTACATTAAAAAATAATAATAAAGGGGCAAAGGGAGGCCATGTTTATTACATTAAAAAAAAAAGAAATCACTACACCTATTTCATAATAGATTTATTTCAGTAGCCAGACACAGTTAAAGAGCCTGATAATATTAAATATCAGGGTGAACATTTTAAATTATTTTAAATATTTCTGACTTCAAATTTCAAATTTATGTACATAAATTGTACTGTTTTATACAATTTTTAAATTCAGAAAAACTCATGGAATAACATTAAAATGATCTATAATACATCAACCAGAAGTCTATCTCTCTAGATATACATATGCATACACACACCATTATAGTATATTTTTATAAAAATAGAATCATCTTGCATATGGCTTTTAGCCTGCTTTTTTCCTTGCAACATATTGTGACAAATTTCTCATGTCATTAAAAATTATTTTTTCAATGACTGCATATTAAATCTTTACATAAATGTATCACAGTGTATTGGATCAATTGCCTATTGATTATCGTTGTTCAGTCTCATTTAAATACATCTCAGTTTTTTCATTATTAAAAATATCTCTATGATAAAACTGTATTCTATAAATCTTTGTATATATTTTTTATCATTTCCTTAAAACAAATTCCCAGAAAGAAGCTTGATAGGTTAAAGATTATGAATCATTGTAAGGCTTTTGAAATATATGGCCAAATTATCTACCAATTTACATGCTTGTAAGTAGTTTATGAAATTCTAAGTTCTTTGCTCATTTTTCATTTGAAAGATAAAAATGCTTGTTATTTTACCTTGAATTTCTTTAACTGTTAATGAATCTGAATATTGCTGAATGTGTTTAAGAGCCATTTGCATGTCTCTATAAAAAACTTTTGCTTATTTTTCTTCTAGGTTGTTTATCTGTTTCTATTGCTTCATAAAATCTGTCTATTTATTAACGATTCTTTTATTTTTGCTGCACCGCACGGCTTGCATCATCTTAATTCCCCAACCAGGGATCGAGCCCAGGCCCTAGCAGTGAAAGTGCTGAGTCCTAACTGCTGGACCACCAGGGAATTCCCTATTTATCAATATTAGTGATTTTAAAACCTTTGTCTTATATATTGAAAACATTTTCCCTAATTTGTTATTTGCATTTTAAGTTGTGTGCAGTAGTTTTTGGCATGCAGAATTTGAAAATTTGTATATAGTCTTATGTATTAAGTTTCCTTAATGATTATATTTCTTTGCTGTAACAGTTAAAAATATTTTCCTTTCACAGGACTATTTATAGAGCCTTCTACATCCTTATTAAAATTCCTTTACTTAGAATGTATCTTTTTATCCCCCCTTCTTTTTCTTAATTTCTTAAGCAAAAAAAGAGAGCTAAAATGAGGGAAAATGCAAAAGTGGGATCCCTTTAGCTATGTATTTATCTGAAGATCTCAGCCCCAGTTGGCCTATCCTTAGCTCCAAAAAGTGTCCTCACCCCCTTCCTTTTCTCTCCCTGGAGTTTTCTGTGGCCAGCCCTGACATCTAAATTTCCACAGTAGGCATGCACAAAAAACATGGCCTTCCTTTCCTGCCCCAGGACCCTTGCCACATATATTACAGCTGCCACACATATTACAGGTAGAGTGACCAATTGTCCCAGTTTGCCCAGGGCTGTTCATTTTTAGCACTCCAGGTCCCATGTCCCGGGAAACCTCTCAGTCTCTGGTGAAACAGATACAATTCTGATCCTCATACAGATGGAGAGAAATTAGATCATGTGTCCAAAGATTTCTCTGGGCTTAGAGAACCAGGAAAGGCTTGAAAGAAGAGGTAGTATTTGAGACCAGCTCTGAAAATGAGTGGCTTAAGAGAGCTGGAGTGAGAACGGGTGGGGTGGGTCACACACTGAAGACTTGGGAGGCGAGACGGTACAAGTAGATGCAAAGGAGAGCCGTTCTCCCAGTTTGACTGGTTCAGGCGGCAGAGGACTGGGAGATAAGGCCAGAAAGTTAGTTTAGGACCAGATTATAGGAGGTCTTAAATGCCAGACTAAGCAATTGGGACTCTATTACATAAGAATTAGGATTTGTTAAAGAACTTCCCTTGGGACTGACTTGGTGAAGGATGGCTCTAGAAAGACACATCGTTGAGGTCTGTGCAGGATTTATTGGAGAGGGCTGAGTCAAAACCACACATCTAGTCAGTTCACTGTGGGACTCCAGTAATCGACATGGGAGCGTCAAAAACCCAAGCTAAGGTGGTGTGCTAGAAATAAAATCAAAAGTGATAGATTTAAGAGATTGCAAGACAATAGTTGGTGAAACTTTGCAATCAACAATGTGGAGAAAGAGAAAATTGGTTGGCTGGCACAAAGAGGTAGAAGTGGGGTGAAACCAGTGCTCCCAGAGCAACCAGGAATGAAAAGGATGAAGAGTGAGAGGATGGAGAGAGGGGTGGGTGCATGAGCAAGATGGCAGAAAATGTGTGCTGGATGATGGACCCTGTCCTCCATCTCTCAGAGGTCTTCAGTAAAGTCAATAATTCAATCCACTGATCTTAAGTATGAGTGAGTTTCTTGTAGAAACCAAAGAGAAAGCTGAGGAACAGAGGGCACACAAGAATTCCTGGGCTTGGAGGCTGGAAGGGTCCTATGGTTGTAAGCACCTAATTTGAACTTGAACTTTCACATGCCATCAGAGTTTGAGGCAGTTTCACTGGATCTTGAGGGGCAGGAGAGACATTCAGCTGGGTTCCATTTAAATGCCCACGGAAAGACAGAGATACAATAAAGTAGGAAAATTGACTGAGGAATATTGGGAGTATAAAGTCAGAGCCAGATGAAGCATTGATCTTAGATAGGAGAGATGGGTGGGAAGTAAGCTGGGCTAGATGGATCTTGGTAAGTATTCCGATCGGATGGGGCTGTGGTTAAGGGAGCGGCTTTCTAAAGGTGTCAGTTTCCCTAATGAAAATAGGTGAAGACATTTGCTGGAAGGAGAGGGCGGTACTGCAGGGAGAATCTTGCGATTTGGAAGTTTTATAGATGTACAAATCGTCCTTGAAACTGTGGGTTTGGATGAGGTCACCCAGGGAGAGTGTATGGAGTTAAGGGACTGTGGATGGAACACTTTCACCATCTTTGTGATAACAATCGAAATTAAAAAAAACAAAAAACATTTCATCAGCTGCCTGGATTATTACATGCTTACCACATGTCTTTCTTTCTGGCTAAGAATAAGACAGAATCGCTGTAAGAACATATTCATCAAGAACATGATTCTTCTTCAGTCAAGTGAAAAGGGAACATTTACATATTGTAACGAATATGCTAGTTTGTATCATTACTCAGAGATAATGATGTTCTTAAATCATCATTTGGTTTAGTTTTTATAAAAACAGATCATGTCGGTTTTTCTGCCCTAAAGTAGTTAGTGCACCTGACCACATTTTGGACACGTGCCAAATTGGGAGATTAGATGTAACAGCTCTAATTCTGCTTCCTGAATTTGATTAGTGCTGGGGATTAGTTTCTCATTTGATAGTCTATAGGATTTCTTACCTTGAAACTCTATGTTTTCTTGGCTATTTTTTATATTATACACATCATGTAAACCTTCATTATACTTTGCAGTAGAGCATTCTGCATTAATGATTTGCTGTTGTTACTCTCTAGTCAGATCTCCTGAATACTAAAAGGAAAGTGTTAAGAGGTATGTTAAATTCCACTTTCTGGGGTCATCAAGGCTGTATATTATTATTTGTTGGTTTCATCTTCCTCTTCACATGCTAGAAAGTATAAATGCGGTTTATGTTTAAATTTGTTATTTTTCACTTCAGTTATTTTCAGGGAGATATTAACATGGATTATATTAATAGGATATTAATATCTGGCTTAGTAGATTTCACGTCTTTCTAAATTTAGTCATCTCATGGCTTACTTGGCATGAGTGTTCCTCGTTTTTTACCTGTGTAATTGATATTTAAATCATTACACAAGACTTCACTGGCAAGACTAATCTTATTTGCATGCCAATCAGAGTATAATTGGCAATTATATTATGAGGTTTTCTTTGAATAATGTAAGAAGTAGATGATATAAGAAATAGGAAAAAAAATAGAGTTTAAAAGCCCCAGAAGGAAATAGAATCAGAGTTCGAGGAAACTTGAGTCTATTCTCCCTTGTACAGTAAAGGATTTTCTTACTGATAGTCACCTATTTGAATACATTCACTACCTAACAGCTTTTTGCCTAGGTAGTATGTGGTTTCAATTCAAAGAATATCTTTCATTGTCTATTGACACATATCTATATAATGAAAGAAAGCCAAAATAATTATAATCAACAAAACTGGAAAAATCCGCTCTCTATAATGTATCAGCTGCCCAAGATCTGACTCTTTCAACCTTTATCACTTTGTAGTAACATAGTACAGTTTATAGACATAATTTGTACATGTAGACAAATAATGTATAATAGTTTACACCACTTTTATTTAATATTTTTCTAATAGCTATTTCAAATGCGTATTTTTATATATAGCATAATTTGCACTATATCGTAATGTTTTACTGTATTACACCATCATCTGTTTAACCGGTCACTAAAGCTTGGTCATTTTGACAATGTTGGCTTTCCAGTAGAAGGCACTTACAAATATCCTTGGATTTTTTTTCCTTTCTTTTGTATTATTTTCTTGACGCATATATCAAAAGTAAATTTACCAAGTTAAGAGAAACTTATTTGCTTTTTTGACTTTTGTTTAGTAGTATATCAGATTGCTCTACAGGTTAAAAAAAACAAAAAGGTAGTGTAAAAGACATCTGCTCCCCAAAAGCCCTCACTGCATTGGGCTTATTAATTATTTGGTACTTCCTAATTCTTTACAGTTGCACTTCTTAAATCATCAGCAATGCTAAAATTTTCCAAAGGTCAAATATTTATCAAGTACCTAATATTTGCCAAAAATTCACTGGATCTTATAAACAGGCATCATTGTCCATAGGCAGCATAGGAGTGGTTAAGAGCATAGACTCTGAAAGCCAGATTGCTATCTGTGATGAGCTTTGGAAGCAAGCCTCCCATACAATCAGGATTGCCTACCCAATAAAGTGTGAGTTCTTCAGCTCTGCATTCAAGGCCTGCCATGGCTCATCTCTACACACTTCTTTATTGGGGGAGGGAGGGTGTTATTATTGTTTAACACCTTTCAAATACATCAAGCAAACTAACAAATTAGCTATTTCCTAAGCATCCTTGAACAACTATATTCTAGTGTATGATGTAAACTTCATCTAAAATATCTTCTTCATTACCTGTAGAAAAAATTTCAGTTCTTCCTTAAATCTCTATCTCATATGTCTCCTTCATCTGATCTTTCCAACCAAATGGGAATATTCTCTACTCTAAAAATCCCCTGAGCTTTATTTTCTTTGGCAGTAGAAAATTTCTTTTGCATTCTACCTTCCATGATAGGTAATCCTCTTATTGGATAGTTAGCACCTTAAGGGAGCCTAGCACTTTGCTTGATACTTAAGACAGACTTGATTTTCTTTTTTTTCTGAAACAAATCAAAATTGATTGATCTACACTTACACACCAAAACCTTATCTCATCCATGCTAGAAAAGTGAAGTGGGAAATCTAGGCAATTTCCAGGTGATTTTAAACAATATATATTTTTAAGTTTTTATTAATTAATTACTTTATTTATTGGCTACATCAAGTCTTAGTTGCAGTGTGCAGGCCACCCTTTTTTGTGGCATGCCAGCTTCTCTCTAGTTATGGTATGTGGGCTCCAGAGCGCATGGGCTCATTAGTTGCGGTGCGTGGACTCTCTAGCTATGGTGTGCGGGCTCAGTAGTTGCGGTGTGCAGGCTTAGCTGCCCCACGGCATGTGGGATCTTAGTTCCCCGACCAGGGTTGGAACTGGCGTCTCCTACATTATAAGATGGATTTTCAACCACTGGGCCACCAGGGAAGTCCCTAAACAATATTTTTGAGTTGATGATGCAGCAATTTCCTCACCAAAACCTTTGAGTGGCTACACTTTTTTTCAATTTTTGCCTCGTTTCCACTATAGAGATTTGACTTCCATAATTCCCATGGTTGAATCTCAAAGTAATTGACCCCAAGACCTTGAGCTAATCTTGACAGAAGCAAGAAATTTACCAGCAGTTTTGTTTACCAATATGGAAGGACTTAGAGCTTCAGACTCCTCAATTATGTGCTATTATTATTGCCTAATAATCTCTCTTCTCTCCAACAATTTTTAAAAACCATCTCTTTGTCTTTGGAGCACTGTAGTTTTACTTTTCTGGATCTAGACATGAATTTATTTTCCTTACCTGCTGGGAAACATGGGGCTTCCTGAATCTGAGAATCGGTATCTCTCAACAATTCAGGAAAATATACAACCATTGTTTCTTGTATCATTGCCTCATCCTCATAATCTCTTTCCTTCTTCTAGAATTCTAATTAAATTGTGTTAGAAATCCTCTTTGTCTTCAATTCGTTTTAACCTCTCTATATTATTCTCCATCTCTTAGTCTTTCTGAGCTTCATTTTGGATAAGTTCTTCAAATGTTTTCTCCAGTTCACTAATCCTTCCTACAACTTTGTCTAATAGGTTATTTACCCAACCACTGAGTTTTGAATTTCAGGCATTATATTTTTCATTCATTCATAGGCCTCTACTTGTTTCTTTTTCAGGTCTCCTTGTATTTTTTTTAAGTCTGTTGCTCATGTTTCCAGGTCTCTCCTTTTAAGTTTTTAAACATGTTAATCACATTATTTTGTATTCTAAATGTGATAATTCGAATTTCTGAAGTCTTTGTGGATTTGACTATACTTCCTGGATTTTCTTCCTGATTCATACTTATACTTCCTTTTTCTTCTTATATATTTTGTGAGTTTTTATTGTGAGTTTATGTTGGATTTTAATCTGAGGAAATTCTTAGAAACCTGGTTTGAAGTTACATTCCTCCACAAAGATACAGGTTTGTTTCTATGTCACCAGGGGGCACTATTAACCAGGAACAGTTTAAATTTGCTCTTTGATGTTTCATACCACATAGGTAGGGTTGCCAAATAAAATACAGGACACCTAGTTAAATTTAGATTTCAGATAAACAACAAACACTTTTTAGTGCAATATTTGGAACATATACTAAAGAATTGTTCTTTATCTGAAATTTACTGGGCATCCTCTATTTTTATTTGCTAAATCTGGCAACCATACACATAAGTAGCTTGAAATTGGCTTCAAACTCATGTAAGGGCTTGCTTAAGTTTATGAATTCTCAGGGAATTTTTTTTTCCATTCTCCCAGGGAAAAGGTTGAGACAGGTTAATTTTCAGTGTCTTCTTCTTTAAGGTGGATTTATTTCTTGCCCATTCTTATAATGATAGCATTGTTCATTAGAATCTCAGATCTATGCAGTGATCTCCCACAGATCCTTGGCTTTATCTGCTATCCTCTGCACTCCATGTAATTATCAAAATGTAAATACAGGGTCCCTTAGGTTGACCCTTAGTGTGAAAATCAGCTTTACAGATCACTTACCTTTTAGGAGTATTTTCTTTTCCTTTTTCTTCTTTTTTTTTTTTTTTTTTTTTTTGTTTCTGTAGATTCATTACTGTCTTGCCAGCTCCATGAAACATTAAAAAATATTTCTAGGTAGTTTATCCAGTATTTCTAGTTGTTTTTGGCAGCAAGGGATTAAGGAGATGATGTTGTGAGGGGGAGTCATCCAGAGTATCTCAAATGATATTCTATCAGAACCATATGTCCTTCAGTCCTTTTTACTTGCTGGCTCTGATATCTGGTATCCTTGGTATCTCCTCCAATTTTTCATATTCCTTGCCAGTCAGTAGGTGTAATCCAGAATAGTTAGTATCATTTGACTTTGCTTTCATAGTCTGCAAAGGCTGGTGATCTGTCCAGTGACAAACTGGCTCTGAGCTCCATGTAATGACTTGGGCTCACTGCCACATCTATTTGCTACCAGTCAGTGCTTTTTCACTGAGGCTAGAACCTACTTCCCTGTGCCCTAATCTCTTGAGGAATTTTATAAAATATAGGTCGATCTAATGCTGCCACCACCACCACCCCAACTTGTTTTCCCAGTTAGTCCAAAGGAATCCTATTCTTTTTGGTGTTTCTGGAACCACACCTAAGACTTCTCATGGGATTAGCCTTAGATTATTTTTCTAGTTGCCGTTAGGAAGATCTGTTTTCAGAGCAGGGTTAGATTCCCCTGGGCACTCCTGCCTTCATGGGTGAATGACCAGCAGCATCTTTCTCCTATTAGTCTCGACATCAGAGTTTTAATTTGTCTTTTTTCTAGGACCACTCAGCAAGGTGTATTCCTAGTACCAATGGTGTGCTGGAGCTGACTCATACCAAATTACAATTGCAATAGCCAATTGTTGAACTTCAGGAATTTTGAAAGCTGGTGATTAAGCCCAGCTACTATTAAAAATTAAATTATATCTTTGACATAAATCACAGCAAGATCCTTTTTGACCCACCTCCTAGAGAAATGGAAATAAAAACAAAAATAAACAAATGGGACCTAATGAAACTTAAAAGCTTTTGCACAGCAAAGGAAACCATAAACAAGATGAAAAGACAACTCTCAGAATGGGAGAAAATATTTGCAAATGAAGCAACTGACAAAGGATTAATCTCCAAAATTTACAAGCAGCTCATGCAGCTCAATATCAAAAAAACAAACAACCCAGTCCAAAAATGGGCAGAAGACCTAAATAGACATTTCTCCAAAGAGGATATACAGATTGCCAACAAACACATGAAAGAATGCTCAACATCATTAATCATTAGAGAAAAGCAAATCAAAACTACAATGAGGTATCACCTCACACCAGTCAGAATGGCCATCATCAAAAAATCTACAAACAATAAATTCTGGAGAGGGTGTGGAGAAAAGGGAACCCTCTTGCACTGTTGGTGGGAATGTAAATTGATACAGCCACTATGGAGAACAGTATGGATGTTCCTTAAAAAACTAAAAGTAGAACTACCATATGACCCAGCAATCCCACTACTGGGCATATACCCTGAGAAAACCATAATTCAAAAAGAGTCATGTACCAAAATGTTCATTGCAGGGCTTCCCTGGTGGCGCAGTGGTTGAGAGTCCACCTGCTGACGCAGGGGACACAGGTTCGTGCCCCGGTCCAGGAGGATCCCACATGCCGCGGAGTGGCTGGGCCCGTGAACCATGGCCACTGAGCCTGCGCGTCCGGAGCCTGTGCTCCACAACGGGAGAGGCCACAACAGTGAGAGGCCTGCGTACCACAAAAAAAAAAAAAAAAAAAAAATGTTAATTGCAGCTCTATTTACAATAGCCAGGACATGGAAGCAACCTAAGTGTCCATCAACAGATGAATGGATAAAGAAGATGTGGCACATATATGCAATGGAATATTACTCAGCCATGAAAAGGAACAAAACTGAGTTATTTGTAGTGAGGTGGATGGACCTAGAGACTGTCATTCAGAGTGAAGTCAGAAAGAGAAGAACAAATACCAAATGCTAACACATATATATGGAATCTAAAGAAAAAAAAAAAAAAAGAAAGTGGTCATGAAGAACCTAGGGGCAAGACTGGAATAAAGATGCAGACCTACTAGAGAATGGACTTGAGGATATGGGGAGGGGGAAGGGTAAGCTGGGACAAAGTGAGAGAGTGGCATGGACATATATACACTACCAAACGTAAAATAGATAGCTAGTGGGAAGCAGCCGCATAGCACAGGGAGATCAGTTCGGTGCTTTGTGACCACATAGAGGGGTGGGATAGGGAGGGTGGGAGGGAGGGAGGTGCAAGAGGGAAGACATATGGGGACATATGTTTATGTATAACTGATTCACTTTGTTATAAAGCAGAAACTAACACACCATTGTAAAGCAATTATACTCCAATAAAGATGTTAAAATAAATAAGTAAAAGAAAAAAATTAAATTATAAAAATTATAGTTAGATAAATTTTAAAAGATGGTAAGTATAAAACTCTTAGAAAAAAAATATAAGGATCAATCTTTGTGCCTTAGGCAATGATTTCTTAAATATGACACGAAAAGTAAAAATGACAAAAGAAAGAAAGTAGATAAATCAGACTGCATCAAAATTTAAAAGTTTAATGCTTCAAAGGACACTTCTAAGAAAGTGAAAATGCAACCCATACAATGGGACAAAATATTTGCAAATCATAAATCTGGTTAGGGACTTGTATCCAGAATATGTTTTTTAAAACTCTTGTAACTCGATAATAATAAAAACAAAAAACCAATTAAAAGATAAATGATTTGAATAGACATTTCACCAAAGTAGATATACAAATGGCCAATAAGCACATGAAAAGATCTTCAACATCATTAACCATTGAGGAAATGCAAATCAAAACCCCAATGAGGTACTTACCCACTAGGGTGTCTATAATCAAAATACAAACAACAACAGATACTGGTGAGCATGTGGAGAAATTAGGAATGTTCAGAACAGGCATATCCATAGAAACAGAAAGTAGATTTGTGGCTGCCTATAGCTGGGAGGCAGGGGAAGGGTTGATGACTGCTAATGGTAATAGGGTTTCTTTTTGGAATGTTGAAAATATTCTAAAATTAGATTGTGGTGATGGCTGCACAACTCTATAAATATATTAAAAATCATTGAATTTTATCCTTTAAATGGATGAATTGTATGGTATATGAGTTATATCTCAATAAGATTTTATTTGAAAAAAGATAATAAATATTTAAAACACACCATTTTCTAATTATTTTACATTACCTATGCTCTTGAGGTTATTTACTAAGCGATGGTACCCAAGTGCCCCTAGAACATAGGATCAAATTGTACATGATGTTAAACCAGCAAGGACTGTTTATCTCAACTAAGATCTTGTTTATTTCTTTATATCAGACAGCCAGATGGCAGTGAGTGATAATACTCTGTACTAATCCCTTGGGAAGACTCGTTAGCTTGAGCTTTCCAGGCAAACAATAATGATCTGTACCATTATGAGAAATATAACAATGCCAGAAAGGGCTTCATGACAAATAAAATGATTGGAATGTGGTTATATATACAAAAGATCTCGTCAGTCATCCTGCTGCACTCCATCAACAAATATTTGTTGAGAATTATAGAAAATGCAAAAATGAATTAGATCCTGTTTCTGTACACAGTCAAGGCTCAGTCAAGAAAATAGAAAGCAATTTAAATATTTAAAGCTAAAGGCATTTAATACCAAGAAATAGGTACTTATAAACTTTTGAAAGGATTTAAGGGGTGAAAGTCAGAGGAGATACCACCAGCTTTCAGATTCACTAAAACTGAATCTGAAACTTCTTGCTTTCATACGGAAGTCAGGAAGATGAAAGGGACCGAAATCAATAATCCTCGTTGCCCTGCCGCCCTGGGGTGACAGGCTGGACAGGAAATATGGAAGTTGCTGCAAAAAGTCCCATCTTAAATTCACACGTCCACGGCCACTGCCACGAAAGAGAATGGCTTCTATCTCTCTTGAATCTAAACTGTATTTGTAAGCCATCTGGCAAGGAACTACTTGGAAAATGTAGTTCTCATTCATCCAGTCCCTGCAATGAATGAAAGGGAGAGAATCAAAGGGATTGGAAATGGTGCTAAGTACCAACAAATAAGATATGACTCATTACCCTAAGGGTAGTCAGATAATGTTCTGAGACTAAATGAAGTATGCATTAGAGATTGTTTCTTTGTGGCTGCAGATGCAAGTTGCAGAAATCTAATCTTTCCCTTGGGTAACTGGACACGCCTGGAACCACTGGACTCCTAGGCACTTTACCAAGTTAGCACGCCCTGATTTCTTAGGAGTTTATCTCCCACCCTCTGGCAGAGGTCTTAAGAAACGTAAAGGTACCTGTGAATTCTTCTCACTTGTTCCAATCATCATTACATCACTAATATACAGTGGACCAGTGTGAAGTCCTGTGGTGTGACAAGACTATCAAATTCCCTGTGGACTAGATTATGACAGAGAGCTGGAGATCTGATATAGCCTTGGGACAGGACTCTTGTGTACTGCTGGGTAAAAGTAAGCTGTTTTCGGTCTTTACTTATTAGCAAAGAATAAGAGTCATTTTTTGTTTTGTAAACAAAGTTGAATGGGATCCTAGCCGGTTCCCATTCATTTATGCATCATCTATGACTGCTTTCACCTTACGACACCAAACTGAAAAATTGGGACAGAGACCTTACTGATCAGCCAAAATATCACCCTCAAATAAAGATAAATAGCAATAAAACAAAGTTTTAAGTTTACTTCTAAAAGTAAATACTAAAACGTATTTATAAGCGTTAAAGCCAAATACTTTTTCCTGAGACTTGAAATAATAACTATTTAAGTGGACTTTTCCCCCTCAGTCTTCACATTATAGTATAAAATAGCCAGAGCTGTGCTGCTTTCAATCTCTGATAAAAAAATAATAATAAAATTAAATTTAAAAACTGTTTACAAAAATCTGTGTATTCTTTACATGATTGGACAAAGTTATTTCCCATATTTGATTGACAATTTGTTATTACTTCTAATGATGCACATTTAAAAATTTTGTTTGTTTGTTTGTTTGCCTGTTCTGAAACAACTCCAATGCAAATTTCAGCACAAGTCAGGACCCTCATTTGCAATTCGCTGGGCGTCACTGCTGGAATGCCATATTGACCTGAATGAAGAGAGGCTGGTCTACAGTATAGACCCAGAGTTCTCTGTTTGTCGAGTAAACACACTCACTTCAAAATCTAGATGTGGGTGGAGAAAAGACAATGGCAAATGTTGACTCTCTGATCTTTTAATTAGTAGTGCCATTTGTAGACGTTTTTCTTATATTTTTGAATTCTCATTTCCCTATAATAATTTATAATTATATAATGTTTCATAGGGTTAGAGTCTTCAATATCCGTATCATCCCAGAAAGTGTTTTCTTCTCACATTTCATAGTTAAGGAAACTGAGGCTCAGAGTCAGTAAATCACCCAGCTTCACAGAGAAAAAGACCGAAGAGAACAAATATTCACCAAACACCCACTATATAATAGGAACCATCTTAAGCCGGAACACATCTTGATTTTTAGACTCCAAGCCCATTATTCTTACCAGACAATTTATTAATTCCAATCATTATGAGCATTGGGGATGGTTACATAGCGGTGGTGATAACTTTTTTTTTTTTTTGTGGTATGCGGGCTTCTCACTGTTGTGGCCTCTCCCGTTGCGGAGCACACGCTCTGGACGTGCAGGCTCAGCAGCCATGGCTCACAGGCCCAGCTGCTCCGCGGCATGTGGGATCTTCCCAGATCGGGGCACGAACCTGTATCCCCTACATCGGCAGGCGGATTCTCAACCACTGCGCCACCAGGGAAGCCCGGTGATAACTTTTAAACACAAAAAAATATACCAAGCACTGCACCCAAACTGAGAATAAGATGACTAGGAAGATGGGAGACACAACTATAAAACTTTATGGCAAAATAATATGTTTATATTGCTACATGAAGAATAAAACTGAAGAAAAGGAAGTACTTTATAACAGTTTATTTGTGACGTTCTGAAATAACCACAGGAAGTTGTAAAGTGTCTATGGATTATTATTATGATTATTACAGATCAAACATCTTTTGGAAATGATTCAAATACAGTCCTGCTTAAATTCAGAAGCTGTATGAAATGCTTCCCTCCTCCATTCTGTAAGCAAATAGCTTAGGAGGTCCCCAGAGAAAGAAAACCAGGAATGGCTTTCTTGACATAAGAGAAGCCATCTTTGCCCTAAGTCATTTTGTGATCTTAGCCTGGCTACAGTGCTTTCCCTTGAATAGGTCTCAGTAATCAGTGATCTTAAGGGAAGTAAGGGCATTCAAACGCAAAAGAAAAGCAGTTAAGAAACAGTTCAGCAATAAAAGAGTCCTAGTTCCTCCTCAAGGCATATGCATAACAATTTGATACAGTCTTAGACTTCTGCAGGAACTAAAGTCCCCACCCAGATGGGGGATGGAATGAAGATGTTGACCTTCCAGACTTCAGTCTGCTAAGGCTTGGACTCTGTTGACCTTTGCCCCAATTCTATGCTGCATTCTGCTCTGCTCAGGCCCCTTCATGAATATGCATACACCCTTAGCTTAAGGCTTCCTCAGTTTTCCTGTTTGGGGAGACGCTGCTCTAAGAAAGATCCCAGGTGTTTTCCTTGATTGCTGCAAGTAATAAATCCTTCCTTCTCCCACTCTTTGGCTTGGTTGTATCTTCTGGCTCGACACCAACAAAGAGACTGTTTTTGGGTACCAGTTCTATTATTCTATGATACTGTCTCTAGTAACAGGGTGTTTGTTTCCCCGACTTTAACATCCTACAAATCTGTTGGGAAAGAGTTGTAATCTTGGATATGGATGTGCTTCTTGAATTATCCATCATCAGGCTGTGTGCAAATATGCAGCAGGAATAAGTATGCCTTTCTTTCGCTTCTTGCTGAGGCTGCAAGCTTCCAAATTCATCGGAGTTACTAATTTACTAATTTGTCTGATAAACCTTTATTATACACACCCTATGTGCTAGATTTGTGAAGACTATTAAACAACTTATTAAATCCTTTCCTACATAATAGATTTTGAGTGGCCTAGTCAAAACCAATGCTAGTGGCACATAACCTTCATTAGAAAGGTTAGATAATATACAAAAGAAACTAAACAGGCATCCTTTTGCCATCTAGGACAGGGGTCAGCAGACTTCTGGAAACCGCTGGACTAAATATTTTAGGCTCTGCAGGGCCTTTATGGTTTTTGTTGCAACTACTTAACTCTCCATGACAGTGCCAAAGCGGCCATGGGTAGTACATAAATGAATGAATGTGGCTGTGTTCCAATAAACTTTTATTTATGGACATTGAAACTTGAATTTCAGATAATTTTCATGTGCCACAAAATACTATTCTTTTTATTTGTTAAAAACCATTTGAAATGTAAAAACCCTTCTTAGCTTGCACACCATGCAAAACAGGCTATGGACCATAAATTGTCAATCCCTGATCAATGAAATGACTATCTATGAAAGAAAATACAGTTGTAGATGAACATGAAGGATGTGGGTAATATAATATTAAAATAAGTATAAAACTCAATTTAAAATATTTTCATACCAAGAGTTAGAAAGATGAGACAGTATTATGTGGGTTCCATATCCCGATGGAGTAGACCTACCTCTCCTTAGATGAGTAATTTCAGCAATCCGTAGGGGAAGGATCTGAATGACTGCATACAAAAAAATGAAAAATAAAGACATGATCCCTTCAGATTCATCATAGTTCTTAGCCTTATGTTGTCTGAAAGTTGAATTTCTTCCCATACAACTCTCTATACTTGGATTCTATATTTTGTTGTGGTTGTTGTTGTTTTTTAAATAACTGACCTGTGTATTAATCAGGGCTTTCTGGAGAAACAGAACCAACGGAAATATATATATATATATATATATATATATATATACATACACACACACGTATATAATATGTGTATATATATGAGTTTTTAATAAGAAATTGGTACATGCAATTATGGAGGCTGAGACGTCCCATGCCCTGAAGTCAGCAAACTGGAGACCCAGGAAAGCCAGTGGTATAGTTCCAGTCCGAGTCTGAAAACCTAAGATCCAGAAGTGCCAGTGGTGGAAGTCCCAGTCCTAGAGCAGAAAAAGACCAATGTTCCAGCTCAAGCAGTAAGGCAGGGAAAGCATATTCTTTCTTCCTTCACCTTTTCATTCTATTCAGGCCCTTAATAGGACTGAATGTTAGCTACCTACTTAGGGGAGGTGTGATATTGTGATTTATAATAAGAAATATAGTTTCCTGTGGTGATGACCTCCCCCACAAGAACATACCTCTTGCAAACGACCTCCTTCATTCCTCTCCAGAAGAGGAGAAGAGGAAGCACAAGAAGCAGCACCTGGTACAGAGCCCCAGTTCCTACTTCATGGGTGTGGAATGACCAGGACGCTATAAAATCACCACCATCTTCAGCCATGCGCAAATGGTGGTTTTGTGTGTTGCCTGTTCCACTGTCCTCTGCCAGCCTACAGGGAAAAAAGCAAGGTCTACGGAAGAATGCTCCTGTAGACAGAAGCAGCCCTGAAAGCACCCTGAACTAAGGTGAGTGGGAAACCATTCCAATGAACACATTTTGGATTTAAAAATTGTGTGTGTGTGTGTGTGTGTGTGTGTGTGTGTGTGTGTGTGTGTGGAAGAGGGGGGCAGCTTTGTCCCCATTTCTGGCGCAGAGCTCCCAAAACCCTTGGAATTTCCTGAGTGATAAGAGAAAAGGAAGGATCTTTTGTTTAATATTTGATCTGTTGTCCTCAGTTCCTGAAGTTGCTTCAGAGCCATGAAGGTGAAATGGGTGTCCTGTTATTCATAACCACAACTGAATTTATGTTAATGATGTGACTTTTGGAAATCCACTAAAGATGGTGGGGAAGGTAAGGCTGGTAGCCAGGGGAGTCAACCATGTGATTAGAGGTTTGGAACTTTCAGTCCCACCCCCTGGTCTCCTGGGAGAGGAGAGAGGCTGGAGATTTGACTTTAGTCACCAATGGCCAATGATTTAATTAATCATGTCTATGTAATGAAGCCTCCATAAAAACCCCCAAAGAAGAGGGTTCAGAGAGCTTCCTGGTTGGTGAACACCAGGCTGGAGATGCAGGGAGAGTGGTGTGCCTGGAGAGGACAGAGAAACTCAGCCCCATTTACCTTGCCTTCTGTATCTCTTCATCTGGCTGTTGGTTCACATCCTCTAATATCCTTTGTAACAAGTTGGTAATCTAGTAAGTAAAATGTCTCTCTGAGTTCTGTGAGCTGCTCTAACAAATTAATCAAACCTGAGGAAGAGGTTGTGGGAACCTCCAATCTACGGTCAATTGGTCAGCAGCATAGGTGATAATCTGGGTTTGTGATTGGCATCCAGAGGGGGAGGGGCAGCTTGCAAGACTGAACCCTTAACCACTGGGATCAGATGCTCTCTCTGAGTAGACAGTGTCAGAATCGAGTTGAATTTAGGACATCAAGGTGGCGTAGGAGCTCCTGGATGATAGCTACCTACTTAGGTAGGTAGCTATCATTCCACTACCACGTCGGAATTGGTACCCTTTCCGGAGGGGAATCTGCTCCAGGAACATACTCACAGAGACACCCAGAAATAATGCTTAACTATAGATCTTGGCACCCCATGGCCCAGGCAAGTTGACACAAACTTAACCATTACACCTGTATTTCCAAAATTATGGAAATACACTTGTAGATAGTATGATAGAAGGTAGATAAATGGTGTATGGTGAGAAAATCTATCAGCTCTCTTACTAAAATCAGACACTAGTCATCCAAGCTTTGGAATGGAGGGAGGACCTTCAGGTGAAGGCTGTGACTGGAGTTTGGAGTGGGCACTGGAATCCACAGGCCTGAATAGAGTCTCCAGAAATTCCCTGCACTGAACATCCCTTGTTCCCTGCCTCAAGTGATTTTGCACATTTTTTACTCCACTGCTGTAGCAAACAGCTTCATGCAGTTAGCACCTGCAGTTAGCACCTTGCCTCAGTTGCTCTTTTTTTTAAAACGTTTATTTATTTATTTGGCTGCGTTGGGTCTTCGTTGCGGCATGCGGGATCTTCGTTGCGGCATGTGGGATCTTAGTTGTGGTGTGCAGGCTCTTCGCGGGCTTCTCTCTAGTTGTGGCATGCAGGTTTTCTCTTCTCTAGTTGTGGCACTCAGGGTCCAGGGCAAGTGGGCTCTGTAATTTGCGACATGTGGGCTCTCTAGTTGAGGCACACGAGCTCAGTAGTTGTGGCGTGTGGGCTTCGTTGCCCCGCCCCGCGGCACGTGGGATCTTAATTCCCCCCCTCCCCCCGACCAGGGATCGAACCCGTGTCCCCTGCATTGGAAGGCTGTTTCTTTACCACTGGACCACCAGGGAAGTCCCCTCAGTTACTTTAACTCCCATTTTTCCCTTGGGGCTTCCCTGATAGCATAGGGTGAAATGTCTACAAAGACCTATCTGGCATTCAAGGAAATGCAGACTGGAAGTGTGAGAGTTTTATGCTTCAGGGGACAGCCCTTGGCTGGTGTGGGACAGGAGCCAGTAGGTCCTAGGCTCCTCTTCCTTCCCTTAATGGACAATTCTGAGGCTCTTTGAAAGGTCCTGGCAAGATAGCATCTTTTATTGGCTTTCTCTTCTTTTTTACTCAGGCTCTGCTTTGAAGGGTGAGTAGGATACCCACAGGGTCTGCTTGGGTTATCATAACAAAATACCATCGACTAGGTGGTTTAAACAATAGAAATTAATTTTGTCATAGTTCTAGAAGCTGGAAGTCCCAGATCAAAGTCTGGGAGGGTTGGTTCATACTGAGAACTCTCTTCCTTGCTTGTAGATAGTCGTCTTCTTGCTATGTCCTCACGTGGCCTTTCCTCGGTGTGTGTGCAGAGAGGGAGCGTAAGCTCTCTGGTGCCTCTTTTGTACGGGCACTAATCCCATTGGCCCAGGCCTGACTCTGTTGACCTCATTTAAACCTAGTTACCTCCCAAAGACCCCATCTCCAAAAACCATTACGTTAGGGGTTGGAGATTTAATATACGAATTTGGGAAGGACACAAACATTCAGTCCATAACACAGGATAAGACATTCACCTTTCCCTTGGGGAATCACTGTCTTATTTTTACTGGCACAGTTATCCTGGCTTCAGAGGCCACCACTCATTCCTTTTTTAAAAAATTAGTTAATTAATTAATTTTTGACTGTGTTGGGTCTTCACTTCTGCGCACAGGCTTTCTCTAGTTGCGTGGAGCCAGGGCTACTCTTCATTGTGGTGCGCGGGCTTCTCACTGCGGTGGCTTCTCTTGTTGCGGAACACAGGCTCTAGGAGCGTGGGCTTCAGTAGTTGTGGCACGTGGGCTCAGTAGTTGTGGCTCACGGGCTCTAGAGCACAGGCTCAGTAGTTGTGGTGCACAGGCTTAGTTGCTCCGCAGCATGTGAGATCTTCCCGGACCAGGGGTTGAACCTGTGTTCCAGGCACTGGCAGGCAGATTCTTAACCACTTCTCCACCAAGGAAATCCACCACTCGTTCTTTTTTTTTTTTTTTGCGGTACGCGGGCCTCTCACTGTTGTGGCCTCTCCCGTTGCGGAGCACAGGCTCCAGACGCGCAGGCTCAGCAGCCATGGCTCACGGGCCCAGCCGCTCCGTGGCATGTGGGATTTTCCCGGACCGGGGCACGAACCCGTGTCCCCTGCATCGGCAGGCGGACTCTCAACCACTGCACCACCAGGGAAGCCCCACCACTCGTTCTTTAATGCTCTGATCCAAGCCTTAGTTGGTAGCCATAATTAGTGAAATGAATTAATTTCTTGTAGGAGCTGAGTGATATTATTGTGGTTAATTATAGAGAACATGGGCTATAAAATAAGGTTTCCTCTTAGTTCTCTGAGGGCTCCAGTGGGAGCCTAGCTTAGACTTGCCGCTCTGATGACTGATATCAGATTACCCTAGATTAGGTGTTCTCAGCCCTGTCTGCACAATAGTATCATGGGGGAGAAGGGTGAAAAATACCAATGCCTTAGCTCATCTCCAGCTTCTAATTTGGTTGCTCTGGTTCAAGGATTGAAGCTTCAGTATTTTTAAATTGTAATGTGCAGCCTCAGAGGTGCAGGCTACAGTCCAACCATCCTACACTGGCCTATACAAAATTGTCCACTACCTGCTGTGAATTTTAAGGTTTAATGTGGGGCTATATTTAACAAGAGGCCAAGCAACAGTTAATTTACAAAACTCTTTGAGGGACTTCCCTGGTGGTCCAGTGGGTAAGACTCCGAGCTCCCAATGCAGGGGGCCTGGGTTCAATCCCTGGTCGGAGAACTAGATCCCACATACACGCCATAACTGAACCCGTATGCCGCAGCTAAACATGGCACAGCGAAGATTCTGACTGCTGCAGCTAAGACCTGGCACAGCCAAAATAAATAAATAAATATTTTTAAAAATCTCTTTGAATCTCTAGAGAAAATAAACACTATCATATTTTAAAACAAAACAATGTATACCAATGTGCATAGCAGCATTTTTCACAACAGTCCAAGGGTGGAAACAACCCAAAGGTCCATCAACAGATGAATGGATAAACGAACTGTGGTTTATACACACAATGGAATATTATTGAGCCTTAAAAAAGAAGAAATTCTGTTACATGCTACAACATGAATGAACCTTGAAAACATTATGCTAAGTGAAATAAGCCAGATACAAAAGGACAAATTTTGTATAATTCCACTTATATGCAATTCCTAGAATAGGCAAATTCGTAGAGACAAAATAGATTAGAAGTTGCTAGGAATTGGTGGTCATGGGGAATGGCTAGCTGGTATTTAATGAGTACAGTTTCTGTTAGGGATGATGGAAAAGTTCTGGAAATGGATTGTGGTGATGGTTGCACAACATAGTAAATATACTTAATGCCACTGAATTGGTCACTTAAAAATGATTTAAATGGTAAATTTTATATTTTGTATATTTATCACAATACAAGAAGACAAAATGAAACCTCCTCTTTGTAAGTGTGGTGCTTCTGAATGAAAATTGAAGCTGCTCCTTAGTTATGAGGGCTACCATAACTAATAGTAAGAAGATGAATTGGCAACAGTGAAAGAGAAATCACATTTAACAAGGGTTCTTAGAATATTATCAACAGCCTGAAGTCACTAGAAAGTGATATCTTTGCATGACATTTTTCAGTTTTTTAAATATCAGTATGTATGTTCAAGCTGTTTAAAAAAATAATGCTTTCTCTGTTTAGAATTTATTTTTCTGAAAAATTTGAAATCAAAATTAATGTTTGAAAATAAAAGTAATGACAATCTCATCAACTTAATCTGGTATCGTAACTATACATTTTTAGATACAACAGTAGGAAGTATCTTTAAGTATCAGCCTTAAAGGCTATCAACCAATGATTAGCATAATGTTGGAGCAGGTGCTACGAAGGATGAAGGTTATCATGCTTTTGGAATTTCTGACTCATGCTATACAGCCTGCCATAAAGAGCAGTATATAAAAGGATTTGTTCAGACCAAGGAAAATCGCATATATAGTTCTTTTAGTGACATTAAGAAGTGCTTGGGGCTTCCCTGGTGGCGCAGTGGTTGAGAGTCCGCCTGCTGATGCAGGGGACACGGGTTCGTGCCCCGGTCCGGGAAGATCCCACATTGCCGCTGAGTGGCTGGGCCCGTGAACCATGGCCGCTGAGTCTGCGCGTCCGGAGCCTGTGCTCCGCAACGGGAGAGGCCACAACAGTGAGAGGCCCGCGTACCACAAAAAAAAAAAAAAAAAAAAAAAGTGCTTGTAGTAAGATAATTCTAGAGCAAATGTCCTTCCTGTACATTAACTGTCACCAGCTCCCTTTTTCTTCCATGACAATTTATGCAAATTTTACTCCTTTCAAATTCGGATAACGCCTCTTTTTCTTTGCTTGTTATTAACTTGATTAATCTCTTTCTCACACCTCCATCTCTCTCTCTCTCTTACTTCTCTGCCTCTCTCCCACATGAAATCTTTTCTCATGGTAACATATTCCCAGAAATTATAGTGAATGTAATGAGAAAAAAAATAACTCATGATTTCAACATTGTCTTTTGCAAACAACTCTTCGGTTACAGATCAGCAGTATGCGGCTATGAAACGCAGGTAAACAGGGCACTGGAAAGAACTTCTTCAAGCTGTTTACCAAACTCCTCCTGCAGTTGAGAGTTTAGAGTTGAATGAGTGAATTAGGAGAAGAAACAGAAATAGTCTAAAACATTCAGGTTTATAAGACTTTTATAGAATGTCTTGGAGTCCTGCCTTCCTGTGATGAAATTCCCTTCCGCATCTCTCTCCCACATCAAGGTAACTTGTCTCAGAGCTAAGAGGCTTTTGTGAGTGACATTCTATCTTTATTCCCAAAGGAATTTCCTGACTCCAAAATGCTTGGTTGGTCTAAATCAGGGGTCTCCCCTTCCTCAATTTACTACCCTTCCTTAGCTAGTGGCTCCACTGTTCGTGCGTATAAAGGGGAGGGTTTGCACCCTGTGTTTCCTCCTCTCTTCTAACTTGACTAAGGACTTTTAGAAGCTTCCCTTTCCTTCCCTGCTTCCTTTGGACCTTGGAGAATCTTCACCCCAGTAGCTGGGGCTACATTTGGTGGGGGGTGGGGGGGTATTTTCCTCTTGGTCAGAGTTGAACATCAGAATGAGTTTTCACTTGGTTGCAATGTCATCCAAGGAGCTGTATCCTATTGGTATAAGTATAGATACATGGTTGAGCCACGTTGTAGCCACATGACCCAATCATTCATTTGTTGGTTCAACGTGTATTTATATGTTTATTTACCGAGTGGCTGCTATATGCCAGGCACTGTCTTACAGGCTAGGTATAAACTAGATAAGAACCGTTGCTCTTGTGGAACTCATATTCTGGTAGAATCAGGTAAAAAATAAACAAGTAAAACATATAGGGTGTTAGATGGTGATAAAAGCCAAGAGAAAATAATAACAAAGCAGAGCAGAGAGAGAGAGAGAGAGAGATTGCACAGTGTTACATAAAGTAGCGAGAGAAGATGTCTCTGAGGAGGTAGCATCTGAATAAAGATCTGAATGAAGAGAAAAAGCAAGTCATGCCTATATCTGAGGGAAGAACATTCCAGGCAGAGAGTTCAACAAATGCAAAGTATCTGTGTGAGGTAGTTGTGAAGATGTGTTCCAGGATGAGTGGAAGGACCAGTGAGGCTGGAGTGGAATAAGAAAATGGGAGGGCATCAGGGGATGGGGACAGAGAAGTTGGCCAAGTCCTGTGAGTCCTTGGAGAACATGGTGAGGGCTTTGGTTCTTCTCTGAGTAACATGGAAAACTATCGGGAGGGAGGGGGTTTGGGCAGATAGTTGACATGAGCTGACTTTTATTTGAAAAGGCTGATCCTGGGTACAATGTTGAGAAAAGTCTGAAGGGGGCAAGAGCAGAAATATCGAAACCAGTTAGGAGGTTAGTGCAATAATCCAAGTGAAAGATGATGGAGTTTAGACCAAGACAAGAGCGGTGGTGATGAAAGGAAATCTAGTGGAAATATTGTGAAGATAATGTCGATAAGCCAATGCTTATGGATCCAATAAGGGGTGAGCAAAAAAGGGACGAGTTGTGATGATTCAGTCTGATTGAAGTGTCCTATGACCGGGGTCTGCAACCCCTGGGCCAAGGACCAGTACCAGTCTGTGGCCTGTTAGGAGGTGAGCAGCGGGGGAGTGAGGGAAGCTTCATCTGCCGCTCCCCACCGCTCGCATTACTGCCTGAACCTCCCCTCCGCCACATCCATGGAAAAACTGTCTTCCACAAAACCAGTCCCTGGTGCCAAAAAGGTTGAGGACGGTTGTTCTAGAAGATACTGACATCTCAGTTTGCTCCTTTCCAATTGAAATAGATACTCTCAATAATGCCCATATTTACAGATGAAGAAATGAAGTTTAGAGAGGTTAGGTAATTTGCTTAAAGTCACACAGTTTGTAAGGGAAAGAACCAAGGCTTAAACTCAGATCCATCTGATCAGAATCTATAATTCTAATCATCACTATTTAGTAACACACTTTTTAGATAAACGTAAGAACAATATTTTAATTTAACAGCTATCTACCCTAAAAATTTTTGTTAAGTAGGAGGTGTCATTGTAAAGGTATATGCAAGAGAAAGAAACCTATACACACTGAGTTATAAAATCTGTTCCTTCTATGTTTTGTATCATCATTTGTCAAACAAATATATAATAAAGTTTGACCAGCTGATAGGATAGCTTCCAAGAGTAGGAACACTCCTTGAAGAAAATGGACCTGGCTGGGAGCTGACTGTTAAGTAGGAGAGTGTCTTCCTTTTAGCTTAATTTGTCCAGCCTGATCAATGGTCTTTTTTTAAAAAATATTTATTTATTTATTTATTTATTTGGTTGTACTGGGTCTTAGTTGCAGCAGGCAGGCTCCTTAGTTGCAGCTTGCCGAGTCCTTAGTTGCGGCATGTGAACTCTTCAGTTGCAGCATGCTTGTGGGATCTAGTTCCCTGACCAGGGATCGAACCCGAGCCCCCTGCGCTGGGAGCACGGAGTCTTATCCACTATGCCACAAGCCAAGTCCCTGATCGATGGTCTTTAAGGAGCTGTCCCCAATCTGGGGAGCTTCCACTGTATTCTGAGGGTTTAAATCATGAGTCACCAGGCTTGATCCACCCCACACCCTGTTCTTTGATATATTTTTGACCTCTTTTCAAGACAGTCTCCACGTACAGCTCAGCCTAAGCTGATCCAGTTTGCCCTGTGTTTTGGTACGTCCCGGCCTCAGGCCTTACTCTGATCCTCAGCTATTGTTTTCGTCTCTTTTCTATAGTTCAGGGAATCAGCAAACAGTTTCTCAGGTAACACTGCTCTTGATTTATTTATATGCCTTGAGTAGTCCCCTCTTTGGTTCTTTTTTATTTTGGGGGGGGGCCATGCTGTGTGGCTTGTGGGATCTTAGTTCCCCGACCAGCGATTGAACCCAGGCCCTCGGCAGTGAGAGCTCAGAGTCCTAACCACTGGACTGCCAGGGAATTCCCTTTGTTTTTGATTTTAAGCAGCCCCCCACCCAGATCTGTCCTGACCCTCTACATCTGTTTGCAAGTCAGTGGTTTAAAACTCAACGTGCATTTTCTATTAACACTGTACGAGATTATTTGTCCCTCAGGCACATCTATAAAATCAGGTGGCAGCATTTTTGAGCAAAAAAAGCATGACCTTTAGAGGCAGGCAGACCTGATTAGTATGAGGATAAAAATGAGCAAATATTATAAAATGTAATGTATTGTATGTCTCAGAATAGGGCTCAATGGATTCTAGTTTTCTTCTTTTATTTGTGACTCACTGCCAAACAAAATATATACTCACAGCTTTCCCCCTACACTCCTGTCCCTGAAATAAACACGTAATCCTCCCGAGGAGTTCTAGTGTTTTAAACTGTTGATAACAGTGGAAAAGCATGAAGTATGTGGAAGTTTTAAAAAACTTTTATGCAACATCCCCTTAGGCCCTAAAGTGGAAAGCCAGTGTAACATCCTAGCAACAGTGGTGAAAGAGGAGGAAGCAAGATGGAAGAGACAGGAAAAAAAGGCAGGAAACATTTACTGAGCATGAACTCAGTGTGAGGGGCTGTGCTAGGCTCTTCCAGGCGTTACGTTACTTAATCATCTTGCATTTTAAAAAGAATGAAATAATGCCCTTTGCAGCAATATGGATGGACCTAGAGATTATCATACTAAGTGAAGTAAGCCAGAGAAAGACAAGTGTCGTAAGATATCACTTATATGTGGAATCTAAAAAAAAAAAAAGATACAAATGAACGTATATGCAAAACAGAAACAGATTCACAGACATAGAAAACAAACTTATGGTTACCAAAGTGTAAAGGAGGGAGAGGGATAAATTAGGAGTTTGGGATTCACATATACACAGTACTGTATGTAAAATAGATAAATAACAAGGACCTATTGTATAGCCCAGGGAACTCTACTCAGTATTTTGTAGTAACCTGTAAGGGAAAAGAATCTGAAAAAGAATATATATATACAGATATATATGTATAACTGAACACTTTGCTGTACACCTTAAACTAACACAACATTGTAAATCAATTACACTTCAATTAAAAAAAGATGTCTGTTCTATATAGAGAAAAACACCAGGGCTCCTGAGTTGACGAATCTTGCCTAAATTCATGCAACTAACATGTGGTGGAGCTGGAACTTAAAGCTAACTCTGTCTGAATTCTAAGTCCATAATATTTCAATATGTTTAATACACATCAAAATGTATATAAATAGTATGTTAACATTATTATTAAAATCAGCATTTATACACCTATGATAAGATAAGCACTGTCATTGCTCTCCCAAAGGGTAATTTTATATTTCAATCACAATATTTTTAAATGTCTAGGCCTAATTAATATGAGAAATTTGGGTCAAATGGTAATGGTAATTTAGTTTTGTTTTTGATAGACTTACTTTATAAGGAATTTGCAGTAAAAATACCTTCCTAAATGTAGCTGTGGCATAACTTCCTCAGTTCTTTAATAGCTTCCAGATGTTTAGATAACTTTGTTTAGAAACTTTGTAAATTATCAAAGTTCTTTGCTGATTAAATAAGACTTATAATAAAGCAAGCCTTCTCTGCCCTGTTAGACCTCATGATGTTGAAAAGCTTTTTGAAATCATAACTTCAAAGTTGTTTACGTGGTTATAGTCTCATAATAAATACAGGATTATAGACATTTCTGTAAGATTATAAAGGAAATGAAATAGAAATAATGACAAAATGACTTCCCATGTTCATATCTCTTTCTTTAAATGTTTACCAATTGGCCAGCAAACTTGATATGTTGAAAAGCCTTATTGACATCAAAGGATACTTTCTGTGGTACAAAGGGTCAAGTACAGTGCCTGTCAACCCACAGACTACTCTGTAACAGAGTTAAACAGTTTACTTGAGATAATGTCAAAGCAAATGACAATTTGTACAGTGGGGATTAAAAAGTCTAGATTTGTAGGTTGGAGACGTGAATACTAAAGAGTTAGTAAAAGGTGAAGAGTCATTTGGGAAAAAGGGTGGAGAAACATTAATGAGATGCTCAACTACTATGGTTACACCCCAAATCTCAAGGAGTCTGAAAGTTACAGAAAGGGATCTGATTTTAAAAACAAAAACAAAAAAAGGCTTGTGACTGACAGTGAGAGAGAAATTTTTTAAAATTTGATTTATTTGTTTTAAAGATAGACAATATTTTGGGACTTCCCTGGTGGCCCAGTGGTCAAGAATCTGCCTGCCAGTGCAGGGGACACGGGTTCGAGCCCTGGTCTGGGAAGATCCCACATGCTGCAGAGCATCTAAGCCCGTGTGCCACAACTACTGAGCCCATGTGCCACAACTACTGAAGCCTGCACACCTAGATCCCGTGCTCCGCAACAAGAGAAGCCACTGCAATGAGAAGCCCGCGCACCGCAACGAAGAGTAGTCCCCGCTCGATGCGACTAGAGAAAGCCTCTGCACAGCAAGGAAAACCCAACACAGCCAAAAATAAATAAATAAAGATAGCTAATATATTTTTTTCTGTTACAGTGTTTTTTTTTTTTTTAACATCTTTGTGGAGTATAATTGCTTTACAATGGTGTGTTAGTTTCTGCTTTATAACAAAGTGAATCAGCTATACGTATACACATATCCCCATATCTCCTCCCTCTTGCGTCTCCCTCCCACCCTCCCTATCCCATCCCTCTAGGTGGACACAAAGCACCGAGCTGATCTCCCTGTGCTATGCAGCTGCTTCCCACTAGCTATCTATTTTACATTTGGTAGTGTATATATGTCCATGCCACTCTCTCACTTCATCCCAGCTTACTCTTCTCCTTCCCCGTGTCCTTAAGTCCATTCTCTACATCTGCATCTTTATTCCTGTCCTGCCCCTAGGTTCTTCAGAACCTTTTTTTTTTTTTAGAATCCATATATATGTGTTAGCATAAGGTATTTGTTTTTCTCTTTCTGACTTATTCACTCTGTATGACAGTCTCTAGGTCCATCCACCTCACTACAAATAACTCAATTTCGTTTCTTTTTTATGGCTGAGTAATATACCATTGTATATATGTGCCACATCTTCTTTATCCATTCATCTGTCAGTGGACACTTAGGTTGCTTCCATGTCCTGGGTATTGTAAATAGAGCTGCAGTGAACATTGTGGTACATGACTCTTTTTGAATTATGGTTTTCTCAGGGTATATGCCCAGTAGTGGGATTGCTGGGTCATATGGTAGTTCTATTTTTAGTGTTTTAAGGCATCTCCATACTGTTCTCCATAGTGGCTGTATCAATTTACATTCCCACCAACAGTGCAAGAGGGTTGCCTTTTCTCCACACCCTCTCCAGCATTTATTGTTTGTAGATTTTTTGATGATGGCCATTCTGACTGGTGTGAGATGATACCTCATTGTAGTTTTGACTTGCATTTCTCTAATGATTAGTGATGTTGAGCATCCTTTCATATGTTTGTTGGCAATCTGTATAAGACAGATAATATTTTAAGGCTACAGAAAATAACAACAAAAAGGAAGACTTGAAATTTAAATGTGATGACACAGCAGAGATGTCACATGTAGCCATTGTCATTTCGTGTGTGAGGTGAACTTTCACTATTATCACGCTTCTGGATGGAGCTCTGTCACACAGCTTGCTTTCTCTCTACTGATCATCACCATCCTTTCCATCTGTATTGGTGTGAGTACAAAAACCACAGTTTTTTTACAGAAGGATTTACAAGATAGCTCTAAACTCCTTATAGTAAACTGGCTTTTAGAGTGTAGCTTAAAGAACTTTAAAGGAGGCACATACTGTAAATATTATTGTAGTGGAAAGGTCCACCTGCTTAGAATTAACCCCATTCAGTCCCAAACAATTGGTGAAATACTTATTTAGAAGTGGCTTTCAGTTGCTTTTATTACATTGTTTTCTGGGTCTTCTTTCACATCCTTTCCCCTGGGAATTCTCTTTACTAAAATTGTTCTGTGATCCAACAAAGGGACCATGCTGCCAAACTGGAAAAAAATAAACCATTTACTTTCCTTAGCCTATTATTTTTTGTCTCGATTTGTCTTCTAATCCTTTTTTGTTTTTAGTGGTTTTTTTTTTTTTGGATGGATAACAAGGAGATAACAAGGCTTCCCTTGCCTAGATAAGTTCTCCCACAAGCTATGTGTCCTATATTCTGTGATTTAAAAAAAACTACTTCTTGCTTTGGAACCTATATGTGATGAGGGATGTATTTCTTCGGATGAGCACATGTACACAAAGATAACTATGGTATTGTCCTAGTTTCCTAACAAGATCGATCATATCTAATTCACATTGTTACGTTGTTCGAAAAAATGAATACATACCTTGGGAATCAAGGTCATATAGATAGAAATACATTTCTACCATGTATTTATCTTAAAGTCAGTAATTGATATTCCTGAATACAAAGCAAAACTGCGGTTAAGAATTAAATGTTAAGTATATTTATTTAAATAAGAGGCCTAAAATTATAATTTTGAGGGACAAAAGCGTATTTAATTTTGACAATCATGCTACTTTATTTTTATTTATTTATTTATTTATTATTATTCTTGGCTGCATTGGGTCTTTGTTGCTGCGCGCAGGCTTTCTCTAGTTGCAGCGAGCAGGGGCTACTCCTCATTGCGGTAGCTTCTCTTGTTGTGGAGCATGGGCTCTAGGCATGTGGGCTTCAGTAGTTGTGGCGCATGGGCTTAGTTGCTCCACGGCATGTGGGATCTTCCTGGACCAGGGATCAAACCTGTGTCCCCTGCATTGGCAGGCGGATTCTTAACCACTGCGCCACCAGGGAAGTCCCCATGTTTCTTTAAAAAAATTTTTCAGAAATAAAAATAAAAGCTGGTAATTACTTAGCAGTAACAGGTTGGTGTTAAGGAGACAAATCAATCCTATTAAATCCTATTAAAAAAATTTTTTTGGAGTAGTATAGTCGATTTATAATGTTGTGTTAGTTTTGGGTGTACAACAAAGTGAATCAGTTATACATACACATATATCCACTTTTTTTTTTTTAGATTCTTTTCCCATATAGGCCATTACAGAATATTGAGTGGAGTTCCCTATGCTATATAGCAGGTTCTTATTACTTATCTATGTTATATATATGGTAGTGTGTATATGTCAGTCCAATCTCCCAATTTATCCCTCCCCCCCATCCCCTGGTTTTAATATTTTTAAGACAATTTGAAATACATTCACAGAGTGAGGAGTTGTTTAATTCTTTCTGCTGTGGAGGCCTACGATAAAAGCAGAGAGACACCACCACTTAGAGACCATATAGATACACATATTTTTCTCAGAATTTTTAAAAATTAAACTTTTCGGGACTTCCCTGGCTGTCCAGTGGTTAAGACTCCACTCTTCCGCTGCAGTGGGCATGGGTTGAATCCCTGGTCAGGGAACTAAGATCCTGAATGCCGCACGGTGCAGCCAAAAAAAAAAAAAATTAAACTTTTAAAATTGAAGTGTAACATTCATACAGAAAAGTGCACCACTCATAAGTTTATTGTTCAATGAAGTTTTGCAAGGTTAACACACCTGTGTAACCACTATCTGGATCAGGAAATAAGTCTTTGCCAGTGTACCCCAGAACCCCATCTCTGTCGTCACTCCACCAGCAAAATTAAATCATCCTTAATTTCTATCTCCATAGACTTATTGCTTGTTTTTGAACATTACATAAATAGAATTGCACTGTATATATTCTTTTGTGTGTGGCCTTTTTCATTCAGCATTATACTTTTGAGGTACATCCATGTTTGCTTGTATTTGCTATAATTCATTTGTTTTAATTGTTGTATAATAACTGATTATATGAATATACCATAATTGTATTGTTTGTGGATATTCTGTTATTTGGGCTGTTACAAGACAACGCTGCTATGCACAGCTGCATACATATCTTGGTATATTTATGTCCATATTTCTTTAGAATATATTTCTTGGAGTAAAATTTTGAAGGCATAATATATGCATATGTCCAGTTTTACTATATACTGCCAAATAGTCTTCCAAAATGGTTTTACCAGTTTGTACTCTCACCATCCTTAACTTTCGGTATTATCACTTTTTTAATTTTAGCCACTCTGATGGGTACATAGTGGCATAACACTGTGATTTATTTATTTTTATTTTCCAAAAATTTTTATTTTATTTATTCATTTTATTTTTGGCTGTGTTGGGTCTTCGTTGCTGTGCACGGCCTTTCTCTAGTTGCGGCGAGCGGGGTCTACTCTTCATTGTGGTGCGCGGGCTTCTCATTGCAGTGGCTTCTCCTGTTGCAGAGCACAGGCTCTGGGTGAGCAGGCTTCAGTAGTTGTGGCACATGGGCTCAGTAGCTGTGGCTTGCGGGCTCTAGAGCTCAGGCTCAGTAGTTGTGGTGCATGGGCTTAGTTGCTCCGCGGCATATGGGACCTTCCCGGGCCAGGGCTCAAACCCGTGTCCCCTGCATTGGCAGGCGGATTCTTAACCACTGCGCCAACAGGGAAGCCCAACACTGTGATTTAATTTTGCGTTCCCCATGTGACTAATAATGTTGACCACCTTTTCATATATTTGTTGACTGTTTGAGTACCCTGCTTTTATGAAGTTCTCATGCCTTTTGTCCATTTTCTCTGAGTTTTCTGGCTTATTTTATTGATTTGTAGGTGTTCTTTTTATATTCTAGATGAGGATACTTTGTGAGATATATGAATTCCAACACTCCCACTTTGCAGCTTGCCTTTCACTCTCATCATGTTGTCTTCTGATGAGCAAACGTTCTTAATTTCTTTTTTTTTTGGCCGCGCAGCACGCAGGTGGGATCTCAGTTCCTCAACCAGGGATCAAACCTGTGCCCACTGCAGGGGGAGCATGGAGTCTTAACCACTGGACCACCAGGGAAGTCCCCCCAAATTCTTAATATTAGTGAAGTGTAGTTGATCAATCTGCTTCTTTATGGTTAGTGTTGTGTGTGTGCATGTGCGTGTGGGTGTGTGTGCTAATTGTGAGACATTGTTTCCTATTCCAATATGATGACATTATTTTATATTATCTTGTAGATAGAAGCTTTATTGTTACCATTTACACATGTCTGCAATCCTGCTACAACTGGTTTTTAAGTATGGAGGGTAGTTTGGGTCAAGATTCATTTCTTTTCCTATGTGGTTATTTGAAGGACTTGATATCATTTATTTAATTTAATTAATTAATTTATTTAATAAATTTATTGATTTATTTTTGGCTGCGTTGGGTCTTTGTTGCTGCGTGTGGGCTTTCTCTAGTTGTGGCGAGCAGGGGCTACTCTTCGATGTGGTGCCTGGGCTTCTCATTGCAGTGGCTTCTCTTTGTTGTGGAGCATGGGCTCTAGGCACACAAGCTTCAGTAGTTGTGGCACATGGGCTCAGTAGTTGTGGCTCGTGGGCTCTAGAGCGCAGGCTCAATAGTTGTGGCACACGGGCTTAGTTGCTCCACAGCATGTGGGATCTTCCTGGACCAGGGCTCGAACCCATGTCCCCTGCATTGGCAGGAGGATACTTAACCACTGCGCCACCAGGGAAGTCCCTGTTAAGCCAATTTTGCATTTGGTTTAACATTTGAAAATCAATTAATGTAATTCACATCATAATCAGATAAAGGAAAGAAATTATTTATGATCATATTAACAGATTCAGAAACAAAATCATTTGATTAGATTCAATACCTGTTCATGATTTTAAAAAAGAAAAAGAAAATGTAAAGTCTTGGCAGTTTAAGATTAGAAAGTATTTTTAATTAGATAAAGGATATTTACCAAAAAAGCTCATACATGTACTCATAGACATATGTACAAGAATATTAGTTTTATTGTAGGTATTGCTTATAGAAGCAAAAAATTTTAAGTACATACATGTCCATTGGTAAGGGACAAGTTACATACATCATAACCTAAAAATCTAGCTGTCATAATGACACAGATTAATAGGTTTCTTTTACTCTGTCTTATTTGCATGCATATTATAGATGATTCTTTCCCTTGGGGAAGTTTTATTTTTTTCACTGTAGGTTTTTTCTCCTGCCCTTGCCCCCCAGGGTTAACTTCTGGACAACCTTGTTAGTTTTCTTTGTGGCATAAGGTTTAGAGACTACTCTTATCTTTGAAAGTCTATCCTTGTCTGTTAGCCTTTTCCAAGACATACCAAAACACTTTTTTTTTAATATTAAAGCTATAACTGAAATCAACTGGGCAAGCTGTTTTCTGAGGTCAGAGTTTCTGGAGATCTGAACAGGTATCAGTGCGGGAGCAAGGGAAGCTGCTTGACCAGGTTGATAAGATTTATCAAGGCTTGTGGTTAATTTAGCTGATAGGTGTCCACTCAGGCTATTCTCACATCGTAAATTTTAGTTCTCTGAAAAACCTCCATGTGTCTGGAATTCTCCCCATGTGTTCCTACTCCAGTCAGTGGAATGCCCAGTTTAACTTGGCAAGACAGCTTTGATTGATATCACTGAGCTCAGATGAATAGTAAGATCTTACTTATCTCAAAGTCTCATGTCCATCCACCTTTGGAGGATTTTACTTAGTCATACTTTTTTAGTTCATCTCAATTTTTCTTACGGGAGCAGACATTTTAGAATATTAAATACTTGGCATGTGTAACCCATTAGGGTGAATATTATTCTCTTACAAAGGGCACAGGAGGCTCTCATATGAAAAGTGCATTGTTTTTTATATGTAATAATTTCATTAAGCCACTACTTATTTAGATGTCATTGATCAATGGATTAAACAGTTATAAGCCAAGTGCTACTCTTTTTTGGAATGTGGCTTGCCTGTCTACTTAGCACATGGTACATCACAATGAAAATATTTGCTCAATTTACTGAGTTTAAATTTAAGTGAATTGAATTATCATGCTTTGAGGTTTTTGCTTAGCTAAGACTTTCCGGGAAAGTTATATTTAAAATAATAAATGGATAAAACACTTAAAAATCTAACACCCTTATGAAAACCTTCAGTGAATCCTAACCCAAGCTCCTCTTTAAAGCCTTAATGCCTTTGCTCATGTGTTTTCTCTTAAAAGCTACCCATCCACTCTAATTTCCGTGATACCCTTAATCAGAATTTATCATTCTTTTCTTTACATTACTAGTATCTTCAATTAGGACTTGAACTGTTCTGCCTGTTTTTGAGATTTACTTCAAGATCTTCCCTATTGTACTAGTCTCCTTGAGTTTTGGTATTATACAATGACTTGGAGCATGTTACTTCTTGTTTTCTGGAAGAATTAGTCTAGCATTGCTATAATTTCAAAATAGGCTAATTGCTATTATTAAGAAAAAAAACTCACCTCAAAATCTCAGTGGTGCAACATAGTGAAAGTTTATTCCTCACTTATTTCTTGCTCATAATCCAGTATGGGTTTTGCATGGGGATAAGGAGGGACTCTGCTCCATACATTCAGGGACCTAGGCTCTTTACATTCTAGAGGATCTATCATCTCCTAAGGCCTTGAACTTCTCCTCTGGGTCCTCTGCGTCTAGCAAATAAAGGAAGAGAGATAAACAGTGTGAAGGGTCATGCGGGAGATTTTTTAATAGGAACTATGCCTGAAGACAGTTTACATAAACTCTACCCACCTTCCATTGGCCAGAACGCACTCACATGGCCACACTTAACTGCAAAGGAGGCTCGGAGATGTGGACAGTTTTGTGCCCCAGAGGAAAAGAAAATATGCCTTGTCACATAGCCTTATCTCTGCCATCATCTATTCTTCTGTCAGCAAATACCTGTTTTATCCTTCTTTCCACACAAAGAACATGCACCTTCCCTCTACAAGGGAAACAACGCAAAGTCTCGTCCTGTCATGGAACCCAGCACAATGTACAGGATCTCTGGGAAATGTGCAGTCTTCTCCATCGGTATCAAATGTGGCTCCTTTTAATCTAGCAAACTATTAACTAAAAAGCCATGGTACCGGGCTTCCCTGGTGGCGCAGTGGTTGAGAGTCCGCCTGCCAATGCAGGGGACACGGGTTCGTGCCCCGGTCTGGCAGGATACCACATGCCGCGGAGCGGCTGGGCCCGTGAGCCATGGCCGCTGAGCCTGTGTGTCCGGAGCCTGTGCTCCGCAACGGGAGAGGCCACAGCGGTGAGAGGCCCGCGTAGCGCAAAGCAAACAAACAAACAAAACAAAACAAACAACAACAAAAGCCATGGTATCTGTAGCCCTTACACCCAGTACTGTAGCAGCAGAGCAAAGACAATTTGTAATCTCTTGTTCCTTGAATATTTGGTAGCTCTTATCTATAAACCACTTCACTCTAGTGCTTCCTTTTTGTGAGTTTTATTTATTATTATTTTATTATAAATTTTTTTCTTTTTTGGAGTTTTAAAACTTCTGATTCAATTTCAGTGGTGCCCATGGAAATTTCCTTTTCTTTTTCTTTTTGAGTTGGGTTGAGCAACCCACAATTTTTCTAAGAATTTTTCCATTTCCCCTGAACTTTTAAAATTTGTCTTAAAGTTAATAGTATTTTTCTGTTATCTTTTTTTTTTTTTTTTTTTTGCGGTACACGGGCCTGTCACTGTTGTGGCCTCTCCCGTTGCGGAGCATAGGCTCCGGACGCACAGGCTCAGCGGCCATGGCCCACGGGTGCAGCTGCTCCACGGCATGTGGGATCTTCCCGGACCGGGGCACGAACCCGTGTCCCCTGCATCGGCAGGCGGACTTTCAACCACTGCACCACCAGGGAAGCCCTTTCTGTTATCTTTTAAATTCCTTTATCTGCTTTCCTTTTCTTATTGTTATAATTGTTCACTTGTGTCATCTCACTTTTTTTCTAGATTGGTCTTGCCAGAGGTGACTTATTTTATAAATATTTTCATAGAACCAAATTTTGACTGCAATGATTCTTTCTTCTGAATATTTCTTAGATCAATAATTTCCAATTTTATATGTATTACTTTCATATGGAATATTTTCTTTTTTAAAAAATTAATTCTGTAAGTTGGATGTTTATTAATTTTCAGCCTTCCTCTTTTTCAGTACATATATTTAAGGCCATGAATTCTTTCTGAGCACCATTTTAGCTGAATTCCATGCTTGTTCTCATGATTTTGTAATTATTTTAAGCATTCATAATTTTTATTATGTTTACTCCTTTCCCCATGAGTTATTAAGAAGTACCTGCCCCCAAATATATGGAGTTTTAAAAGTTAATTACTATTCTTTTCTTACCTAATTGCTGTGAATTATGACATATGGTACATGATATCAGTTGTATGAAACTTGAGACTTGAGTTTGAATTTGAAATCTGAGATTCATTTTATGGCCTGATATGTAATTTTCACAAGTGGTCTTTATATGCTTGAGAAGAATGCATATTCTGCAGTTGTTGAAATTTCTGCAAATTTCTACATATGTTCATTATGTCAAGATTGTTCATTGTATTTTCAAAACCATATAATCTTACTGAGTTCTGTCTGCTTGGTCTGTCAAATATTGATAAAGCTGTCATACTCTCCCTTTATGATAGTAGTTCATTAACTTTTACTGGGAATTCCATTTATATTTGCTTTATATATTTTGAAGCTATGTTATAAGATGCATGTTACAAACTATGTTAGAAGCTATGTTACAAGTTTAACATTTTTATACCTTCCTGGTGAATTAAATTATTTTTCCATAATATTGATCCATCTTATCTGTAGTAGTGCTTTTCACCTTAAAATCTATTTTATCTATTATTAATAGAGCAACATTAGCTTTCTTTTAGTAAGTATTTGCCTGGTTTACCTCTTTCAATCCTACTATAATCTTTCTCTGTCCTTAGATTTTAGGTGTTCAGATTATAGTTGGATTTTTGAAACGGTAGTCAGTTTCAGATTGAATTTAAATGGTATAAAATGGAACTCAATGGTGTTTGTATATTGATATCAAAAAATTGTTTTACCCTTGTAGTGCATGTATACTCTAAAGTGGTAGAGGCTAAGTGTAGTCTGTGTCAGGTAGTGAGGACACTTTGAGGGCAGAGGTAGGAACCAATATTCCCTTTACTGGGAATTTACCCGTTTGAAACTATACTCTCCAGGAGGATATTCCTCTGGAAGTGGGGTCATAGGACACACTAGCATATACATAACCTTAAAATCCTGATCCTTCTAAGTGTTTTCCGATAAGTAGAACACAGATGTGTAGCTCGGGGGAAACCACACAAAACCGAACTGAAGGTTTGCTAATACCAACCTCCTACCTCACATCTGTTTTGCATAAACTAAGGACCACTCCCAGAATGGTCAGTTTTCCAAACGGAGGAATTTGGTTGGAAACTGCAACATTCCAGCTCCAATCCCACTGTCTTTACTATTTCCAGTGGCTATTTTATAAACTAGCCAATCAGGTCTGGGCTATGTAACTATCACCAGCAAAACCCTTCTAATCCAGGGGATTGCTCTTCTAATTTTTCTTCTGGTGCTTTTATTCAACAGTCTCTTCTGCTGCTGCTGTTGTAGCTGTTGATGGGTTTCACCAGTACTTGCTGAGGCCACTTAGAAATTATGCTCCATACGTGGTGCCCCTCACTGCGTGCCCAAAGAATTGAGCTCTCGCTGCCATGAACTTCAGAAGCGTGCTGCAGCATTGGGGGGGGGCAGCTTTGCCTGTCCAGTGAAGTCCAGTGATGCTGCTTCAAGGTCATTTTGCCTCCCTCATCCCCACATCTAATTAAGTGTGCACTGGAAGTGCAGTGTTTCCTTTCACCTGACCAAGCCCTCCCTCCACTCACCGTTTGCGAAAGAGCTTAGTGACTTCGGGTCTGCTGCCCCCAGTCCTGTGAGGGGAGGTCACATGGCAATCCATTTTCATCAAAGCTTGGTGTTCTGTCTCAGTCATTTCCCATCCTAGGACATCGGCCTGCTCCCCGCAAAATGAGGATCCAGGCCCCTAAGCCTCTTTCCACGGCCTCCTCTTTCCCTTAGACTCTAGGTTTATGTCTGTGAATGGGCCTGGAGCCTTCTCTTTGGACTTCTCTAAGCCCTTCTGTCCTGAAGATCAGGCACACACGAAGGCTCTATACCCTTTCTTTATTTATCACTGAGAATCAAAGTAAAATATAAACTTTCATAAACTTGCTCTGTGTTACTGTCCGAATGTAACTGGTATAAAATGAGACTCAATGATGTTTGTATATTGACAGCAAAAAACACTGTTTTGGGCTTTGCTGGTGGCGCAGTGGTTAAGAATCTGCCTGCCAATGCAGGGGACACGGGTTTGAGCCCTGGTCTGGGAAGATCCCACGTGCCGCGGAGCAACTAAGCCCGTGAGCCACAACTACTGAGCCCACGAACTGCAACTACTGACGCCCGCGTGCCTAGAGCCCGTGCTCTGCAACAAGAGACGCCACCGCAATGAGGAGCCCTCACATGGCAACGAAGAGTAGGCCCCGCTCGCCGCAACTAGAGAGAGCCCGCGCGCAGCAACGAAGACCCAAGGCAGCCGAAAATAAACAAACAAATAAATAAATAAAATTATAAAAACAACAACAACAAAACATTGTTTTATTCTCCAAGTTTATATAACCTCTAACTAAAGAGGCAGAGACTAAGTGTAGTCTGTGTCAGGTGGTGAGGACAATTTGAGGGCAGAGATAAGAACCAGAATTCCTGACCCCCTTTACCAGATTTGTTGTCTACCAGACTGTGAACTCCACCATAGCAGGGATGATGTATTATTCATTTCTGAATGTTCAGAGCATGGCATGAGTCCTGGTACATGATGACACTCAGATTGTTAAACTGAAATAATACATCTTTGTTTCACCCTTTCCAAATGTAACTTTTGGGGGGGATTTTTACTGGGCCTGTTCTATATCTGCTTTCAGTGCTAGGGACCAATTGACCGTGAGATCCCATAGCAAGCAACTGGAAGACTCACAGACGGAGAGAACAGACGTGTGGTTGCCAAGGGGGAGGGGGAGAGGGAGAGGGATGGACTGGGAGTTTGGGGTGAGTAGATGCAAACTATTACGTTTAGAATGGATAAACAACAAGGTCCTACTGTAGAGCACGGGGAACTATATCCAATCTCCTGGCATAAACCATAATGGAAAAGAATATTAAAAAAAGAATGTATATATGTGTATAACTGAGTCATCTTGCTGTACAGCAGACATTAGCACAACATTGTAAGTCAACTATACTCCGATTAAAGAGAAAAAGGAGATTCTGTTCCAGTTTCAGCATATCCAGGCCTCTTTCTGTGTCACTGAGCCAGAGGAAGCAGGGGTGTGTGGGGCACAGCTCCAACTATGATTGAAGGACTACTTCAGGCTTGAGATGCTCACGTGCAGCATTAGCAATAGTTGGGAGTGGCCTTTCAGAAGGAGATTATCATCCCTCAGTGTGACTCAGATGGAAAAGGGGCCTTGTGATACTTTCGAGGAAAAACCAGTGGAAGATTTTACTGTAGATGGAAAGGAGAAGGGTTGCTTGAGGGCAGACTCAAATACTAGACTAGAAAAACCCAGCTTCCGTGGTAAATTGTTTACCAAGATGGCTGCCAACAACTCTTTCTATCACTGCACACACGTTCCACTCCTCCTATCAAGAGGTGAAGTCTATGATCCTTCTCCTTGAATTGGGGCTGGTTCTCTGACTTGCTTTGACCAACAGAATGGGGCATATGTGATGCTGTAGGACTTGTGGGCCTAGGCCTGAAAGGCCTTGCAGCTTTTGTTTATACCTTCTCAGAGGCCAGAGGCCATGTAAAGAAGTCTGGTTTATCCAGCTAAGACGCCGCATGGAAAGAGAGAGGCCCTGGAAGATGAGAGTCCATGTAGAGGAGAAATCAGGCTCCCCAGGTGACAGGCAGCACATGGGAGTCAGCCCATCTTGGATCCTTAATTCACGGTTGAGCCTCCCAAGCTGACACCACATGGAGCAGAGACGAGCCATCCTGCTGAGCCCTGCTTGAATGCCTGCCCCACAGAATCGGAAGCAATAAAATTGTTGTCGTTAAATTTTGGAGTTATGCAGCCACAGGTAACTGAAACTGCTCCAGTGAGTGGCCAGGTGATGGAGTGACTCCTCTTGGTATTTGCATGGTGTCTTCGTTGCTTCTGGCAGTGGAACTGGGATGCGTGCATTCACAGGGAAGATTGAGATTGCCTCCATCAGACAGCATGCGAGGGCATTGCCAGGTCTTCTTGCCTGTTCTCAGGCAAGAACCTGTGAGCAGGTTCTCAATCTAGAGCCACCCAGATACTTCCACCTGGTTGGCCTTGGCACCCAGAAGTCACAAAGATAAAAGAATGAATCACTGGTATAGTGAGATAAAGATTCCTTAGGAGCATGCCTGTGTGAGTGAGTTGGTAAGTAACACCACTAGGAAGTCCTGGGTGAATTTACAATCCAAATTGCCAGGCTGGCTTTGCTTGCAGATGGTGCCCAGGATTAAGGCTGTGATGCTAACCTTGGATGTGGTGAATCTCAGGTCTGGTATCTATTCCTGTCTTGTTCTCAGTGTCAGTCTTGCCTGTGAGTCCAGTCTGTCTAATGGGAAGACCCAGACTTGCTCTTATCAGTTTTTATCCCTAGGGATTAATGTTCTGGCCTTGTCCAGGCAGCCCGTGTTCCAGCCTGCCTACGTCTCTGGATGTCACCTGTTCAGGACTTTGTCCTGCTGTCTGTCCAGTCCCCTCTTCTTGCCCTGTTAAGACTTGCTTGCCTGGACTACCACCTGTTGTTTACTGACATCTGTATGGTACCATGTTCCATCTGTTTTCTTCACTTCCTTATAGGTCCTAGTATTTGATTTTCCTACCTTCAGTTCCTGCTAGGTCTTCACTGAATCTGCTCCATTCCATTGAAATGTTGGGGCCAAGTAAGGCTGTGTCCAACACAGAGTATAATTCTTCCATATGATACCCTTTAGATATTTGATAACAACCTTTCCATCACTTTTAATCATCTATCTCTTTAGGCTAAGTCTTGCTGGCTCCCACATTATCAAGGTCACCCATCTACGAGTATAATTTAGCTTGTCGATATTCCTCCTAAAAGGTGGTGTACAGAAGTGATTTGCAGACTTCCACAGAGGATATAGTAGGGATATAATTTCCTATGATAAGGACATTATGTTTTATAAATCATGCCTACATTTATGTTATTATATTGCATTAACATTTTAAAGGGGTTTCATCACAGGTAGATCAAGGTTCTGTAGGCCCTAAACCTTATATAACTTTAGGGATTCTTTAAAAAGAGTAATAAAATTATGCATATAGTTTCAAGGCCTGTGTAGTTTCAAGAACGAATTTCATTGTAAATCTGCCTTTAACTTTGTAATAGTATTGTCTTGTAATATTCCCAGATCTTCTTTACCAGAACTGCTTTCTAGTCAGCCTTCCCCTGTATAGTAGTTAACACACCTCTATAGTTAACATACCTCTACAGTAGTTAACACACCTTATCAAGTTTTACTTGGCTGTTTAGCATTGGGGGCAGTAAGTAAGTTAACTCATGTGTGGGACTGGCAACAATGCCTGGCACATAAAGGACATAGTAAATGTTAGCTTTTATTATTTTTATTATTCCCTGGCAGGACCTTAGCAAGTAACTTATCTTCCTGACTCTTACTTTTCTCTTTGACGTAATGAAGATAATACTTGCCCTGCCTTTTTCATAAAGTTCCTGTGAGGATCAAATGATAAATACGTTAATGTGCTTTGTTAACTGAAAATATCATACGCACGGAAGGCATTGTAACTGAGGTTTGATTTGACATTGTTAATTTTAGAAAAGGCTCTGTTTAGGAAAGAAAAGAAGACTTTGGCCGAGGTGCAGTCTCTAAAGACCTCCGTCGAGGTGCGAGGGGGCAAAGGACAGGAGGTACATGTGTGCCAGATGCTAGAGGCAATGACTTGGACAGCCTGTTTGACATGCCAAGGTTCAGAAAAGAAGAAATAAGTAGAATCTGAAAGAAGGCGATCTAATTATACAAAGGAACGGGGAGGTATCTTTTGTGTGTGTATGTGTCTTTCCACAATCGGCCTGAACCTAGGTTTCCAGCCTTCAGCCACATCCTGCGCTGCAATCCTCCCAGGCCCCCGCCTGGAGATCCTACCCACACTTTGGGTTCAGCATAAAAGCCCCTCCTCCAGTGGGCTTCCCCAATCCCTCCTGTCCCTCCCACAGGAAGAATAAACGGTTCCCTGCCACTGCCCTCTCTGTGAAAGCACTTCTTCCACTCTAGACTGAGGAGAATCTAGTTTTCCTTATTTCTGTATCAACAGGGCCTAGCCTGGGGTAAAGGTTTAGTCAATGGATTCACTTTGAAGAAATAACTTTTGAAAGTTGATAAAAGGGCATTTAAGATCGGGATTCGCGGGTAACAAAGGCTTGCACACAGGCATCAGCACTCATTATCCAGGGCAGCTCCGAGGGCGAGACGAGTCCTTCCAGCGCAGGGTACCCGGCCCGGGCGCGCGGCGAATCCCTAGGGAAGGGTCGCCCAGGCTGGCGCGGGGGCGTGGCCTGGGCACAGGGGGCGTGTCGCAGCCCGCGGGGGTTTCCGCACCCGGTGCGCGTCCGGCGGGGGCGCGGGAGGGGCTTCCGCCGCGAGGGGGCGGGGCTGGCGCGCGGAGTCCTCTGACGGCCTCAGCCAGGGAATTTCAATTTGAAACCTACGGGAGGGAGGGGGCGGGTGTTGCGGCCGGCGGCTGGCGCTGAAGCTGGACGGGTCCCTGCGGTGAGCGAGCTCCTGAGTGCGGCGTCCGGGTAAGGAGGTGTGCGGAGCTGCGGAATGGCGGGCCCGGGGCGGGGTATCCCGGGCAGAGCGTCTGGTCCCTGCGGAGCTGCAGGGGCGTCTCGGATTTTTCCTGAGACTGCAGCTGGGAAGCTGATCCTGGGCAGGAAGCGGTGGCGGGACGGTTCCACCAGGAGGGGGAGGGCTGCCGGCTTTGGGGTTTTCTGCGACTCCCTGTCTTCTCTCCTACTCGTTCCCGCCCCGGGGACCGGGTCCTGTTGTTGCTCCAGGCCGGATCCCTGCTTCCCCGCTCCACTGCGGTCCCCCACTTCTCCCTTCTCGGGAGCCAGGGCCGCGTCTCGTCGGCGCCGGGAGAGGTGGGGGCCTGGTGAGGACTGCACCGGCCCCGCGGGGGTGCGGTGGGCTCAGGGTCACGCGTCCCGGGCCCCGCGGAGCGGCTGCAGGAGGGATCCGGCTCCATCCTGGGCGCGGGCCGCGGCGCGCGAGCCTGTCCCAGTTCGGAGCGGCCGTCTTCCTTCGACTCTTGGAGATGAGCGCGGGGGCTTGAGGTACGCGGCGGCAGCGTCGCCTTTCTGGCGGATGATTTTGGGAGAGGAAACGCAGGCGAGGACGCCGCGCGTCCCTCGGCCGGCCGCGCGCGTGGGCGCTGCGTGGAGCCGGGCGAGGGTCGCGTCAGCCCCAAGCACGGTGCGCGTCCCCCGCCGCCGCTCGCTCTGTCCCGCAGGACGGGTGCGACCTGGCCGATTCGGAGAGAAGCGCACTTTTTGCTCTCTGATCCGTGCAGTCCCGGCACTCAGGCCATCTCACCACCCATGGCTTCTTTTTCTCCTCTAGATTTGAGGGCAGAGAGTTGGGAGGGTTGTTAGTTGAGCTGCAGGGGAAGGACCAGGAGAACAGAACAGAAAAAGCAGGGTTGGAATCGGAGTCTAAATCCCCAGCCCCAGACGCTGCCTGCGGCAGCCGGGATGTCTGCTGGAAGCCGTCGGTCATCATGCTTCCCGAGATCGCTCATCTCGTTGAGGTCAGGGTTTTTTGGTGAAGTGAGAAGAGCTCTCGCCTAGAGTCTTATTATTTTTTTTGGGGGGGTGTCTCTGTGGAGCCCTCCCTATTGACTTAGGACGCCTTAAATTGCATTCCTTATTACCACCACCGCTGCCTGTTTTTAAGAGCCCTGGTGGGGTGCGAGGGAAGGTAGAACCTCGAGGACCTGTGGATATATTTTCTCTTTTCTGAATCACATCTTTTCCTCAGTTTTTTGAACTTCTTGCATATGAAATGGCACGTGTATGCTAGATGTCTTGTTCTTGTTACTCTTATTTAACCTTTTTTTAAAAAATGAATCTTAACAGTTTTTCCTTTATCCTTACGTTTTATTCAGTGACCTTTTAATTTTTTCCATTGTTTTTTTCTTCTCACCGGAATCTATTATGTCTGTATCCTCTATTTATAGTACTGTATTGAGAATTAGAATTTTGGCCCGTGTCCTATCACATTTCCTACTGGATTTAGGACTAGAGGGAAACTGAGTCAATTTCTTGGCCACAGGAGCTGGGATTTAGAATTCCCAGTCTTTGAACAGGTTTTACTGGGAAACGAATAGCACTTAATCCTATTCGGTTTCTGTTTGGAGGGCTCTTTGCTGTGAGAAATCACTGGATTGCTGTTGCAGCCACTGATGGGGCTGCATTGCAATGCAATCTTGAATTGTGATAAGGGCCAACTCAATACATCCATCAGGCTGACACAACTTTTAAAGAGTTAGGCTGTGTCACCTGTCAGAGTTCCAGGGATCAGTCCTAAAATTCAATTTGAGAATCACCATCAAACCTCAGATATCTACTTTATAGAGGCTATTGGAGAACTGTACAAGTGGTAATGACTTGGAACAATGGCGTGGATTTAGGGCTAATTTAATCTTATCCTGTCTTCCTCACTTCTTGGGCAGAATTCCCACTGAAGTCAGTAGTGGTCTTGTGTGCAGAAGGACTGCTGAGAACAAGAGGCTGCTCATTTAGATTAACGGGAGGGGACAGTTTCTTTCCTTTTGAAACATCCCTCTTTAAGAAAGACCTAGTCATAACAGTGCTTTAATCTTTTATCTCTAGTCAAAGTAGTTAGACCTTCCAGAGAAAATATGTGGATGAGTTGAGCCCCCAACTTCAGATTCTTGATACCTAAATTGAATGGGGATTGCTTCAAACGGTTAAAAGTGATAAAAAAATATCATTTAACGAATTTCAGTAAAATTATTACTAACTTCAGTAAAAAATCTAAATTGTTGTAGAATATTCTCAGCTGGGTCCGTATATTAAACTGGGTAAATATACAGCTGGTTATGTACATTAAAATCTGAAACTTAATTCCAAGTAGAAAGAAGCAGATTTGCAGATTTAGGGGACGAATCTGAAGAGGGCTCACCCCAAAATAACTATGGAAATATAAAACAAGAGAATTCAGATAGCCCTTGCTGTATCTGGAGAGGTAGCTTTTAGTACAGTTTGTGTATGTGTAGGCTTTAGTGACCGTTTGGGCTCATCATTAGATTTGGAGGTTTCTGAGTTAGTTTTGTGCTGATCTGAGTTGGTGAGCTTGTTAGGTCCTTTGCTTCTTAACTAACCGTCTTGTGGTTTACCCTTTCCAAATTACCAGTTTGAAAGGATTGAGTTTAGAAAACCTATCCAGTCACCAGATCTTAAAAATAGATTTTTAAAAATCTGAACCGTGTGCACGTGGACTTCCCAACCACTTGCTTTCAACTAAAAATACTTGCAAAGATGACAAAGCAGTCTTCAACCAGAATATTTATTGGTAAAATTACTCTGTAATTTAGTAATATTGTATAGTTATGTTTAAGGTCGGGTTTTGCCCTGAATCACCACTCTCATATAACTGACTAGAGAACTACAAAGGTTCTATCTTTGCCACTTTATTTAGGAATGTGGGGTTTATATTTTATATAGCAGAAAGCTAAATATTTTTGAAGATTTGCTTTTGTTTCTGTTTCCACAGGGAAGTATGGGCCTTTTTCTTTGTTTTTTGAACTGAAGTAGCCTGTTTAAAAGCTGTGTGTAGACATTTTGGAAAAGTATGAATTGCTAGTATTTTTATAAGGCAATAAAATAGTTTATAGGGATCAATACTGATGAGAATCAAATTTTGCATTTCTAAAAGTCTGTATTGTTTACTTGGGGAAAACAAAGGAAATATGGGGGAAATACCTCCCTACCCCACCTTTATTTAGAAATATATCCAGCGGCCTTGTTTGTCTTTTTCGGATTCAGAATTACTGTACCTAACCACTGGGTACCCTTACACGTTTAAAAGCCTCAAGTAAATGTTTGTGCTGGCTTCAGTAGTCAGCAAATACTAGCCAAACACTAATTTACTGCCCTTTTATAGAATCTTGGAATCTCAGGGCTGGACCTTTAGGAGTCAGCAAATCCACTCTCAGCCCTTTTGCCCTCCCCCCAACACACAAACATTTCCAGCCTCTTTGGAAGGTCTGAGTTAATAGAAGATTTGTATATGATTCCCCCACAGATTCCAGACAGAGCATTCTTTGGGAATGCCATTTTTTGGCACAAACCAGCAACCTAATAGTCATAAGATTTCTATCATTACTCTGGCTGAGCAGTGCCCCAAACTAAAATCTAAAATGGAGTTAATGCCTGCTATCATTAACTGGAGGGGAATGGCCTCCAAGTGTAAATACTGCAGTTATTTAGATGTTACAGGTAAGCCAAAAAGAAAGAAAGAAATCATTAAAAAAAAATAAATTTATTTATTTTATTTTTGGCTGCGTTGGGTCTTTGTTGCTGCGCACGAGCTTCCTCTAGTTGCGGCAAGCAGGGGCTACTCTTCATTGCAGTGCGTGGGCTTCTCATTGCAGTGGCTTCTCTCGTTGTGGAGCACGGGCTCTAGGCGCGTGGGCTTCAGTAGTTGTGGCACGTGGGCTCAGTAGTTGTGGCGCATGGGCTTAGATGCTCCATGGCATGTGGGATCTTCCTGGACCAGAGCTCAAACCCGTGTCCCCTGCATTGGCAGGTAGATTCTTAACCACTGCACCACCAGGGAAGTCCCAGAAATCATTTTTAATATCAGATAGAAATAACTGAGATAGTGATAACTAATGTTTTTTTTTAGTTTTTTCTATAAAGTACGTGACTTTTGTATGAGAGAGGGAATACATATGTAGAGTTATGTGAAGTACCTATACCATTATGTGTACTTAATAAATTTGATGAATGAATTTGTTGAAACTTTATATAATGTAGTGGAGGCGCTTTTAATTAGGATTCGTTGAAAATTGGAGTTAACTTTGTAGAACCTGGTACTGTTTCATGTAGAAATGTCATGTAGGTTATACTTCATATAGGTGATTTGCTTTTCTTACTCTTGGCTATTGTTTCCCCTTGTTTTGTGGTTGTCTTGATATATGTGGGTTTATTAGATGCATGTTTTTCATGTCTAGAAGGGTAGATCATCTATATTTCCCTAAATATCTCGTTTTGGGGATAACATTTATTTTAATGAGAATTTTAGTGGTTTTCTCATTTTTTAAAGTGATGTCGCTTTCCCTTTAGTATAGGGTAGACCTCAGGTGGCTTATGGGTGCATTCATACTGCTTCTGCTTTTTTTCAAAGATTGCATTTGGACTAATTTCCTATTCTTAGTTACTTTTAAAGTAGAAATATGTTTTCATATCACACATACTTCTTTGCATTTTTTTTTTTTACTTTAGTGTATTAGAACCGTAAAGGTCTAAATTCATTATAGATTGCCTCACAAATAATCTTTATGGTAATATGGAATTTATTTGAGGAATAAGAATTATCTTTTCATTTGCTCTGAGAACTATCATAAGTAAGGTTTGCTTTAGGTAGCCAAGCTGACACTTCACATATGTGACTAAATTGAACGTCATGGGGATGGTTTCAGTTCTTTCCAGGTTAAGAACCAGAGGGCATGGAAAGAGTTCTAAAGTGATTTTGTCACTTGTTCATCTGTAGGACCTTGTTGTCTGGGTCAGGTAGGAAGTTCATTGTCTTTTTAAATCATTCATGCTTTTACCAGGAAGCCAGTTTCCTCTTGCTTTTCTCTTTTTATGGCCTATTTATCTACCTCCATGAAAGAATTTTCAAATACTTAAAAGACTTATGTTACCCTCTAATTGCCTTTTTCCAAGAAAATCGTGATTTTAAAAACTTTTCACGTAAGTCTGGTTACCGAGTCTCTAATCATTTTTTCCAAGCCCTGAATTCAGGTTTCCAGACCTCCTGATGAGATTTGCAGCTGGACCTACCACCATGATAACAGCAGTGCTGAATTTAATCATATTTTTGAGTTTCCTATATTCTATCAATATATGTACACATCCCAGTATCCTGAAGATACTAAATGAATATGTAGTTTAAACTTTGCCATAATTCTTAGGTCTTTTCTTTTTTCTAAATAGTCTACTCGTTTTTCGCCCTTGATTCATCCACCTAGGGTACCAGAAGGGAGGGTGAAAATCATTTAGTTTAGATTTTTGACCTTGAGGTGGGAAGTGTGGGGTTAGTGGGAAAGGTGTTGCCCAGGGTGGCCTCAGGGGCTCATGAACTGACTGCGACTGTTAAGTAAAGTGGGCTGTGTGTGTGTGTGTGAGAGAGAGAGAGAGAGAGAGAGAGATTTGTGGGAGCAATTTTTTAAAGCAGAAAACGCTGAAAACTGCTGATGTAGTTCTATTCTTAGTTTTTGAGATTAGAGGATCGAAGTCTTACGAGACTTTCTGTTTTTTATTTTTTTCATGTTACCCCATTGCACTTTCATGCCCCCACTGTTGTGCTTATTTCCTTTCAATTCTTTTGGTTGTCCGACTTTAGCCAGTGGTCAAGGTTAAACTGAATTCTTTTTTTTTTGCGGTACGCGGGCCTCTCACTGCTGTGGCCTCCCCCGTTGTGGAGCACAGGCTCCGGGCGCGCAGGCTCAGCGGCCATGGCTCACGGGCCCAGCCGCTCCGCGGCATGTGGGATCCTCCCGGACCGGGGCACGAACCCGTGTCCCCTGCATCGGCAGGTGGACTCTCAACCACTGTGCCGCCAGGGAAGCCCTAAACTGAATTCTGATATAATATTGACTTCGTATTTTCTTACCTTGAACTTAATGTGTCTTTATTTCCTCACAAATTTCTTGGTTGGAAATATTAATTAGAAGGGACTCAGTAACAGGTCCACATTGTGGTGCTGGTTAGAATGCTACTTATGCCAGTGGAACCTTGGGTAAATTATTTCTCAAGGCCTCAGTTTCCTTATCTTCACTATGGGGGTGAACAATCATAACCTACCTCAGAAAGTTAGATGAGGATTAAATGAGCTAGTGCTTATAAAATGCTTCACGCAGTGCCTGGCTTCTGTGAAAATTGTTAGGTTAAGAAAAGACTTAGTGGGTTGCTTGTGAAAATGTGGTAAGCAGTTTTTTTTTTTGCAGTGGTCAGGAATAATTATCTGTGTGGAAGTAGAGTCTTTGATATGAAACTGTAATTTCCTATGGTGATCACAAGTTAAAACCACTTTTTAACAATTTCAGTATGGTATCTCTAGAATTTTTTTAACTATCCACTGCTTTTGGCAGTACTCAAAAAGCATATAGATGGCAAAACTGTCTGGATCTAATTTCAGCATCACAGAGAGGTGGTAGTCTTTTTTGTTATGTTGCCTGAGGTAGCTGATTCGGAGTGTAAAACTTGTATGCATATGCTATATTATAACTTGCTCACTCTACAGCTTCAGTGAACTTGCTGCAAGAAGGCTGTTAGTAGAATTTTTATTGATAGTGTTTAAGTCTCTGCATGTGACAGTAAAATGTGACCTTTTCACATCCAGCACATCTTTTCGTATCTGAAATAGATCTGCGGACATATTTTTCCCCTAACAGAGTGTTTTAATTTTAAATTAGTTGACAACATTAAGAAATCAGGAGGTTTCACAGAAATATCTTTCTTTTAGGTTTCTCTGGGAAAATTGGAGGACCTTGGCCACACTGGGCCCACGCTCCTTTGTTGCAGCGCTGAGGAGTTCCTGCCCCATCTCACACAGGTCATCTTCCTACTTTGCCGAAGTCCCACCCATTGCCTTTTGGCTTAGTGCTGGACCTTCCCATTCATTCGTATTAGATATATGGCTCCTCTAGACTATCCAGTTTGCATCTCTTTTACTAAATACCAATTTGGAAGATGCAAGAAGGACTCAATCTATATGACCTTCAGTAAGGTGTTCCTGGCAGTGGGGCTTTTCTACCTCTAGGGCCAGCAGTCATTTCCCACCTCTCCCTTTGTGAAGGCTGACCTCTGGGTCACTGTCAGTCATGGTTTCTGGAGCCCAGCATGCAGTAGGCCCTCAGTCACACTTGGAAAGAATGCTCTTTCTAGTTTCCTCCCAGACTTTGTGACTCCTTCTCAAAGCAGATTGCCTGGTTCTCTGAAGCCTAGTGTTACACTACTGCAGCCCATAGCTGTACCTTATTTGTATGTTATTTGGATTTTTTAGAGGACTTTTTTTTCATTTCATCATTTAATATTTTAGTATGTATCTCTAGAAGGTAACTCTTTTGTAAACATGATTGGAATACCACCATCACACTAAAAATTCCTTAATATCATCAAATATTCAGCTGTTGATATTCAAATCTCCAATTACCTCAAGTATCAATTTTTGAAAAAGTTTGTTTGAATCCAGATCCAGTTAAGATTTGCATGTTATAATTGGTTGGTGTATCTTTTGTTTGACTTTTTATTTAATATTGGAGTATAGTTGGTTAACAGTGTTGTGTTAGTTTCAGGTGTACAGCAAAGTGATTCAGTTATACATATATATGTAACTATTCTTTTTCTTTTTCTTTTTTTTTTTTTTTTTTTTTGCGGTACGCGGGCCTCTCACTGCTGTGGCCTCTCCCGTTGCGGAGCACAGGCTTCGGACGCGCAGGCTCAGCGGCCATGGCTCACAGGCCTAGCCGCTCTGCGGCATGTGGGATCTTCCCGGACCGGGGCATGAACCCGCGTCCCCTGCATCGGCAGGCGGACTCTCAACCACTGCGCCACCAGGGAAGCCCCATGTAACTGTTCTTTTTCAAATTCTTTTGCCGTTTAGGTTGTTTGGTTGGTGTTTCTTTAAAGACTGATATGCTTTAATTTCCCCTTCATCTCTTATCTTTCCTTGCAGTAGTTTGTATGTTGAAGAAACTTGATTAGTTGTTCTGTTTGGTTTCTCACAGTCTGAATTTTGCTGATTTCAATCCTCTAGTGTAGTTAACCTGTTCTTCTGTCCTCTGTATTAGTAGTTGGAGCTAGAAAATTGGTCTAATTCAATTTATTTTCTTTCTGTTTTTCTTTTCTTTCTTTTTTTTTCTTTTGTAATGTTCCTCCATGGTTTAGGCTTCTATATGACACTTCTTGCTTGCTTTCCGTCCATGAAGCCAGGCTTCATCCTGGCTTCAGGTGCTGTCCCATTAGCTTCTTTGTCTTCTTTTTAACCTGTGCTGGACAAGTGGATTTTACGCTAGTGGCTCAGCTTTGTTCTAGGTTCCATTGTATATAATCTGATAAGGCCAGAAGCATTGTTAATAAACAGGTGAAAAAGGAAGAAAAAAACTTTTGGAGCACAGATGATAAGTCAGCTACTGTAGTTGGTGCTTTATATATTATATGTTAATATCCGCAGTCCTTCTTACAGCAACACCTTGAAGTAGCCGGTACGCTCATTTTACAGATGAAAAACTGAGACTTAAAATCAGAATAATTTTCTCAAGGGCACCCAGCTTGTGTGCTGCTAAAACTTCTGTTTCTTCTGCAGGGGAGGGTGAATTATTGCTTTTAATTGTTTGATGCTGTTACTCTGTAGAACTTGAAGATTTTAGGAATTTGTTGGCATCTTCAGTATCTAACTTAACAAAAGGTAAGCTTGCTTTCCTAACTGGTTTCTGCCTCCTACTTTCCTTTGTAAAGGTGTGATTGTGAAGCAGAGTACTACTGTTAGTTGTGTGATTCTTGAATCAAGCTGGAGTGGCGAGTGCCCTTCATCTTGTTTTTCACATTAGTGTAGTGTTTCCAGGCTGATGTTTCAATGTAAGAAAACTGTCCCAGGGTATAAAACACGTCAAAATAAAATGTGTGCCTTCTTCCTTTTCAGTTTTTATCTTTCAAGCAGTTTTATACTTTTTGCTACTTCATTTACAGAGCAGATAGTATTCCCCAGGGTGCTAGTATATGATTTAGAAAGTCAGGTAATAGGATAGACCTAGAGTCTGTCATACAGAGTGAAGTAAGTCAGAAAGAAAAAGACAAATACCGTATGCTAACACATATATATGGAATTTAAGAAAAAAAAAATGTCATGAAGAACCTAGGGGTAAGGCAGGAATAAAGACGCAGACCTCCTAGAGAACGGACTTGAGGTTATGGGGAGGGGGAAGGGTGAGCTGTGACAGGGCGAGAGAGAGTCATGGACATATACACACTAACAAACGTAGTAAGGTAGATAGCTAGTGGGAAGCAGCCGCATGGCACAGGGATATTGGCTCGGTGCTTTGTGACAGCCTGAAGGGGTGGAATAGGGAGGGTGGGAGGGAGGGAGACGCAAGAGGGAAGGGATATGGGAACATATGTATATGTATAACTGATTCACTTTGTTATAAAGCAGAAACTAACACACCATTGTAAAGCAATTATACCCCAATAAAGATGTTAAAAAAAAATAATAAAATAAAAAAAAAAAAAGAAAGTCAGGTAATAGTGTAGGGATTATAAGGAAAAGCAGCAGACCCCGCCTTTCATGTCCCTTCATGACAGATTTCTGCTCCTCAGAGGCAACCGCTTTCAGTTCTTTTGGTTTTATTATCCGTGTGTTTTGTTTAAAACCACAATATTCTTGCTTTTTTGCTTTTTCTATTCTAGACAATAATAGCTGTTGACTTTCTACCTTGGTTGGGGTTAGCCTCCTTTACAGACTCCCTCTTCCTGTGCACAGATGCACACTCTTCTCTCCTTCCACAGCACATATAGGCAACAGCTGAGCTGTGTATAGTGCTTTGATTGCATATACTTTCTTTTACAACTTTTTGTTTTATCCTGAAGTTAATTGCCTATTTTTTTCCTCATTTGTATAGTTTTCTTAGTACCTACCCTTAATTTAGCTCTAAACTTTGTTGAAAACTATATGGGAAACCATTTTCTTTTTTTTATTAATGACATCCTTCCTGGACTGGTTATTCCTAGAACTGCTGTGCAGCTGTATTCTGGAAATTGCCCTTTTCCTCTCTTCCTGGGCTCCCGGGTGCCTGGGCTTCGTGTCTCTTTCTTATCTCTTACTTTACATGAGTGCATCCTCCAGTAGTTTCCCAAGAAAGTGCAAATGGAAGGCGAATTTCTTGAGACCTTGCATGTCTGAAAGCACCTTTTCCCACTCTTAAAATGCCTCTTTGTACTCTCAGTTTGATTGCATTTATAGTTTGGCTGGGTATAGAATTCTAAGTTAATGGTTACTGTCCCACCGAATTTTGAAGGCGTTGCTCCATTGTATTTTCACATCCCACTGTTCTGTTGAGAAGACTGACTCGATTCCCATTTCTGATTCTGTGTATGTAGCTAGTTTGTTTTCTTTAGAGGTTTTCAGGATTTTATCTTTGAACTTGTTGTTTTGAATTTCATGATGGTGTGCCATGGTATGGGAGTCTTTCATTCATTGTGCTGAGCACTCAGTGGGCCCTTTTAGCTTGGAAACTCTTGTCTTTCAGAAATATTCCACTATGATAATGACTCCCTCTATGTTCTCTGTTCTTTCTGGAACTTCTGTTAATTTGGATGTTGAATTTCCTGCCATGACTTAAGGTTTGTTACTTTTTTCTCTCTGATGTCATCCCTTTGTCCTTTTGTTCCCTCTTTTCGGGAAATTTCTTCAATTAGTTTTCTTCTAATCTCTCTACTGAACTTTTTTGCTTTCCTATTTTTGAAGCTACTCCTAGGCTAATGAATTCTCTTTTTGATAATGTCCTTTTCTTGTTTCATGTATATAGTTTCTCCTGTCCTGCCCATCTTGATGTACCCCTGCGCTTGTTTTCTCTCTGTCTGGAATGCTCTTCCCTCAGATACCTACATAGCTTACTCCCTTAACTCCTTCAGATCTTTGCCTCCGTGATCATTTATTTGAAAGTACAACCCTGCTCCCACCCCTACCCCAGGGTGCCCTAAATCCCTTCCTTGTCTCTTCTTACTTCTGCACTGTGTATTGCTGAAATCTGATATCCTTATATTTTACTTTTTGTTTATTGACTCTCCCCTCGCTGGAATGTAAGCTGCATGAAGGCAAATCTTTTTGTGTATTTTGTTCAGTATTTCCAGTACCTAGAACAGTGCCTGGTGCAGAGTAGGCACTTGGTAAATATTTGTTGACTGAGTGACTGGACCTCCCTGTTTTCTGTATAGAACCTCACCTTTGCCCTCTGAGCACAGAGCCTTTCTTTTTCAAGTGCTATAGAGTGAACTTCCTGTCTTCTGGCTGCCAAGTTTTGTTGAGGGTGTGGGTGTGGTTTAAACGTTACGTGTCCTTATTTCCAACAGGTCCTTGTCTTCAACTTGCTCTCCCATCTCAACCCTCAGAGGTTTCTGGAACTTCCAATTCCTAAGGCTCACAAGCCTTCTCCAACTATCACATTGTTTTTGGTAGGTCCCCACCAAGACAGCAATGCAAGTTTAGGCTTCCTCTGCTCTGCTAAGTCAGTTACTTTATACATCTGTTCTCCATCTTCTAAAATTCTGTTGATATATCTCATCTGCTGGCCTGTCCTCTCCCTTTTTTTTTTTTTTTTTTGGTGAGTTAGTACCTTTTTTTCTTTAATTTTCTTTCTGTCATTTTAGTGTGGTTTTGGGAGTGAGCAGAAATTAACTCATGTTCAACCCACTGGATTTAGGGTTTTAAACTGATAAAAATAAATTTCCAAGATTATTGTGGTACTCACATTTGGTAAAAACTGCAGCCATAATAAAATTGTCCTTTTTCTCATGCCAAGTGCTGAGTCAAACTTTAGCAGTATATATAGAGAGACAGAAAAGTCAGGCGGTTGAGTTAACATCTAGGGTGGATGGGAGTGGTTGACTGATATGTGACTGAATAAGAAAGTGCTTCTTAGGAAGAGCTCAGAAAATGTATTACATTTTTTTCTTGTGATAGTTCAAGGATTAGTTCAGTATACACACTTACAAATTTTATATACTTGAACTAGATTTAAAAATACACAATAAAAACAAATTTGGTGAATGTGTATCAGAAATGGCAACCTTATTTTAGAGTTTACTGAGTATCTTAGTTTGTCTGTCTTTAGACTGACTTACGATTGGCATACATAAATTTGAATATTCTTTGACTATTTGAATATCTTTTGGTTATTAGAGGAACCTTTGAACTCATGTGGATTCTGCTAATACTTTAAGGGTGAAAAATTTCATTACTATAGCATAAATAGAGAGTGGGATTTACACTAATGTAAAGATACACACATTAGCAATTTTTGTGTATGAGTTTCGGGGAAAGTGAAACAAAAACGGAGGGTCTGAATAAGGCAGTGGCTGTGAGGTCTGAGAAGCTCTAGGAAGATCCCAGGGCTCCTGAGGGCATGTGGTTAGTGTCAGTTAAGTTGCCGAGTGGGCTTTAGGGATTTATTAATTCAAATACTCTATTCATTAATGTAGAAGATGTTATAGACAAATAGATCAGTACAGTAGTATCTCCCCAAAATGTGGTGGTATGTTAAAATGATTTGAGGTGGTGCACAGATGAATCTTTTTCTTTTAATGGTTAAATACGTGTGCATCAGAAAAATATCCAAGTACTTCAAAACTATGATATTACTAAGTAATATCAAAACACTGATATTACTTAGTATAAGGCTAAAGTAGGTGAGTTTTTTGTTTTTTGTTTTTTTTTGCCGTACGCGGGCCTCTCACTGTTGTGGCCTCTCCCATTGTGGAGCACAGGCTCCGGGCGCACAGGCTTAGCGGCCATGGCTCACGGGCTCAGCTGCTCCACGGCATGTGGGATCCTCCCGGACCGGGGCACGAACCCATGTCCCCTGCATCGGCAGGCGGACTCTCAACCACTGCGCCACCAGGGAAGCCCGAAGTAGGTATTTTAAAGTGACTTGATTTAAGGATAAGTATTACATAAATAATAATACAGCTGTTTGGATTTGGCAAAATTATAAAGTAGGTCTGATTACTAAAGTCTGAGAAACTTTGGGCAGGTTTAAAATAAGATTTCTCCTGATAGATAACAACAGAAAACTGTGTATGCTGACTGTGGCATAGACTTCTAATTTTTCTTTTTTAGAAATTAACAGTTGTTATTTTTCAAGTTTATTTTTTGGTATTCTTTTCAAAATAAGTCCTCAGAACATCTTATCATTCGATTCTTAAACCAATTTTGTACCAGAGTTCTGACAGGTAAGCAAAGTGAGTTAGGAAGGGGTTAAACTTACTCAAAGCCATTGAGCAATTTAGTAATGGAGCTTCAGGCACGGCCAGGGTCTCCCTGTGTCCAGAGTTGTTCCCTTTACTGTGTCCTCTTTTGATGTTAATGGACTTGCCAATTGAAGTTTTCTTGGAGAACTTAGGAAGCCTGCCAAGTTTTATAGCTGGGAGGGCTGTCCTGTAGCTTTTATATATTTGTATCTTGAACCCTGAAGGTAGACAGAGCTAGGTCTTCCAAAAATAGTTCAATAAATGTGTCAACATTTTCAAATACTATTGAAAAAACAAGGAAGTGGAAAAGTCCTATGGGATTATTGGAAAACGGTGCCAAATGCTTTCACAAGTATTTGAAAAGCAAATGTGGCACTGTGGTCATATGCTAGACAATGGTGCATACTTAGCCTTCATTTTGGAGCCCATTTTTATATGATAATCTTTTACTTTTCCCCAGTACTCTCTGTTTAATTGCAGCCTCTGGGAGAAAAGCTGCTAAATGAACATTTTTCTTGAAAAGTTTTCTTTAATTTACTTCTCTTATGGAGAAAAAGGCAAACTTCTGTTTTCTTAATAAAATGAATACAAATTGTGTATGGGAAAGATTAGAGTGACAAGTAATGAGTGGGGTCTGTCCACTGACAAAGGAATCAAGAGTTTATCCACGAGCTTGTAACAAGAACTGTTTTTGGATCTTGGCCATTAAAATCAGCATCAATAAAGACTGCGTCTTAATTTCCTTAATGCTAAGATTGTCTGTTTTAAATTACGCACATAAGGGAACGTGAATACATTCTTCCTTCCGAGATCTCTCACCACCCCAAACAGAAAAATAAAGGTGCAGGGAAGATATTCTTCACTCGTGCAGTTCTTCAGTGAAGGGCTGTCGCTGTGGGCAGCATGTGTAGTGCATATGTGGCTCCAACTTTTCTCCTAATTGAGGCCAGTTCACTTTCATCCTCAGTGCTACCAGCTTAAATGGAAAGACTCGAGGGTGGAATCTAGAGCATTCTATAGATCTGTGATCTGTGTGTTACTTGCTCTGTGCAGCACACATGTAGCAATGAAGGATAATATGGCTCTTTTTTTTTTTTTTCTCCCCTCCCCATTATGGCTCTTTTTTAAAGGACCTTTTTTGTTGTTCTTGTTAGGTTTTTTAAGCCATGTTTTTACTGTATCTGATTATCTACTGAAGTGTTTTTTTGTAGAAAGACTGTACCATTGTCAGCTATAGAAAAGTATTTTTCTTTTTTAAACTTTTTATTATGGAAACAATTAAAAATATTCAGAAGTAGAGAGAATAGTAGTGTAATGGACCTCGTGTAGCCTCACTCAGCTTTGCCAATTACTAGGACACGGCCAATCTTATTGATACACCCCACCCCCATGATTTTGAAGCAAATTCCAGATAATTTCATTTCATATAATTTCATTTGTAAGTAGGTAAGATTCTCCCCCCGCATTGGCATGTGATCACCAAAATAAAGTCCATGTTCATTACTGATTTTGTAGAATTACAGAAATTAGTTCATTTATGGCATATTCAGTTGTGTTTTTGGGATAAATATCTGAATATTGTTTTGATCAGTGAGAGCAATTTCATCTAAGTTTCAATCCGTGAAAGCAGTTTCATCTAAATGCAGCACTGTGGACATAAAGGAAATGCTTTAGCCAGTTCTCAAAGACCCAATTTCTAAACCAAATCTGAACTGACTTTCAAATTCTAGTATATTCTCAAGGTAATGTTGATGTTCTATAAATTGTTTTTCCATGGCTCCTGCTTATGTTAATACTAGATTTTAATGTTCTTTTTTTTATTTTTACATTTTATTTATTTATTTACTTGCAATATAGCTGAATTACAATGTTGTGTTTTAGGTGTACAGCAAAGTGATCCAGTGATTTTAATGTTTTTAGATTTTTCTTTTTTCTTTCCGTCTCTCACTTCTTCTCTCCTTCTCTGTCTCTTTCATTCTTTTGCTTAGCATAGTTTAGTGGCAATATGTTGGAACCAGACCAAGTGAAACATTTTTTTTTAGCTGACTGAAATTTAATGGAACTATGCAGTTATGAAATCACAGCAACCTGCCATGTGTATAGTTCTGTGTGGCTGTACAGAGGGGAAAGTATATGCTTTAAACATTCGTCATTGAACTTCCCTGGTGGCGCAGTGGTTAAAAGAATCCACCTGCCAATGAAGGGGACACGGGTTTGAGCCCCGGTCTGGTTAGATCCCACATGCTGCGGAGCAACTAAGCCCATGAGCCACAACTACTGAAGCCCATGCGCCTAGAGCCCGTGCTCCGCAACAAGAGAAGCCACTGCAATGAGAAGCCCGCACACTGCAACGAAGAGTAGCCCCAGCTCACCGCAACTAAAGAAAGCCTGCATGCAGCAATGAAGACCCAACACAGCCAAAAATAAATAAATAAAATAGTTAAAAAAAAAACTTAAAAAATAATTCGCCATATACTATTGAGAAATCATACTAGAACGTTGGCATAATAGACAAAGCTGACACTTAATAGTTGAAATAGTTGACACTTAATAGTTGAAATGCTTTTCCTGATTAACAGGCATGCTTTTTATGTTAGAGATAGTTTACTTTATATTTTAATTTGATTTTTTAATAAAAACGTAAAGACATCACATATTGAAATAGAAAATATTGATAACAACAGAAAACATTTCCTGAATACTTAATATGTGTCAGACACTATTCTGTAGGCACTTTTACATATATTTTCATTTAATCCTCACAGTAACCCTGGGTAGTAGGTACTGTTATTCTAGGTTTGCCTCATAAGAAAACTGAGGCACCACAAGCTTAAGTAAATTGCTCAAGGTCACTCAAGTAGTTAATGGCAAAGCAAGGATTTGAACCCAGGCCATTTGAGCCTATAGGCATAACTACTTTCCTATATTATACCTGAGAATATGTAAATTCCTCTTCGTACCCTGTTTGTACTTGCATTTCCCTCCCCAGAGGAACCATTTTGAACCAGAGCCAATGCTACACTATTGTATGAGGGTATAATTTGATCACTGGGTGGGTATTTTTCATTGAGAAACTTGAAAGCTGTGTTAATGAGATTCTACTCATGTTCCTTTACTGGCTTTAGTTGTGAAGGAGAAGAGGGGAAAAGTGGAAGCAAGTGGAAAGTAAAGCGGTAACCGCTGAAGTGTCTTCCTCCCGCCCACCCTCCAAGGAACATTGAGCCCATCTGTATTGTTGACAGGTCACAAAGGAGCTTCTGAAGCCAGTACTTCAGAGTACCACTGAATCTTCAGTTGAGTACCTTGAAGTACCAGGTATATTGTTGGAACATTGGTCATCGTTGGGCTTTCCTAAAATGTGTAGACTTTAGTGGGAGTTTGTCCTGGGTCTACAGTGACTGGAATTTTAACGAACCAGATACCTGATACTCTCCTCCACTTTTTTTTCTCAAAGGAGTGGAGGGTAGAAAGAAAATTGTTTTAGCCCCAAGTTTCAGTTCCAGTTCACCAATTACTAAGCGTGACATGGAGCGAGTGATGTTGCCTCTTGTGTCTGTTTTTCTCTTAAGTGGTTCAGTTGCCCTGACATAAGTCCAAATCCATTTAAGATGTCGTCTGTGGCTCATTCATTTGTCTCTGTTTGTGGAGAAGGTAATTGCCTTTCCTTATAGGAAAAACATAGACAAAGAACTTTGGCAAAACATTTGATAACGTTTTCATGGTGTCTTTATGGCAGCATTGGGAAAAAACTGTGTAGTGGAGGGAATCTGGTGGTATTTGTTACTGAAATTTTAACCTTTCTCATCTTCTATCCAAAATATTTTTGCCAGCAATTTTTATGATGACAGACGAGGACTGCTGATCAGATTTACAGATTTCATGGACGTTTGTAGGGAAACCAAATAAGGCTTGTACAGATTGTCTTGTTAGCTACAAAATGGGTTGAAATAAGATGAAAGTTGTTGGAAATAAAAGTAAAGTCTATTTAATTATAAGGTCTTTGAAAGAGTTCTGAAACAGGGTAGTCTTGGCCCTTCTTTTCAATGTGAAGTTTTATTAAAAAGTAGTAGATGCCTTTTTATTCCTTTTATTGACTTCTGGTCTCACAACTCCAGTGCAATTGTACTTTTCCAGGTAATAGATGGCTCTATTGTCAAGTCTATTGAACACATTTTCCCCTATATTATTATTTATTATTATTATTATTATTTTTTGCGGTACGCGGGCCCCTCACTGCTGTGGCCTCTCCCGTTGCGGAGCACAGTCTCCGGACGCGCAGGTTCAGCGGCCATGGCTCATGGGCCTAGCCTCTCCGCGGCATGTGGGATCTTCCCGGACCGGGGCACGAACCCGTGTCCCCTGCATCAGCAGGCGGACTCTCAACCACTGCGCCACCAGGGAAGCCCGCCCCTGTATTATTTTTGACATTAGCGACCAACCATATTGTCTTCGAAATTCTCTCTTGACACTGTTAGAGCTCTTTTTCTATATTCCTTCTGTTCTTTGCAAGCTTCTTTTCCTCTGACTATCCCTTCAGTTTTTTCTCTGTTTCCCAGGGTTCTCAGCCTTTGATTCTGTCTTGACTAATTTCGTATCACCCAAGACTTCACCTACAATCTTAGTTTGTTAACTCAAATCTCTCTCCAGGCTAAGTCTTCCTTTTCAGCTCTGGATCCTTATATGACTTAAAGAAATCTGCCAACATCTCAAAGTTTTTAAATGAATATGTGAAATATTTTGTGCAGAATGTGGGCTTTAATTGATTATTTTCCTTTGACCTGGAATATTTTGTTCATTTTTTAAAATTTATTTTTATTGGAGTATAATTGCTTTACCATGTTGTGTTAGTTTCTGCTGTACAGCAAAGTGAATCAGCTGTACATATACATATATCCCGTTTTTTGGAGTTCCTTCCCATCTAGGTCACCACAGAGCATTGAGTAGAGTTCCCCGTGCTGTACAGTATGTTCCCATTAGTTATCTATTTTATACATAGGATCAATAGTGTATATATGTCAATGTTAATTTTTAGGTACTACATTTTAAGGGGCATGTTGTGTGCACTAAGTATATATTTGTTCAATAAAAATGAGTGGAAGCTTAGACAAACTGAGTCCATGTCCGTGGAAGGGTGCCTGGGATGTTGAGGTTAGGAGAAACCATAGCGCATGAGGAACTAGCTGTTGAAATAACTGAAGGGGTAAGACTTGCTGGGGTAGGCAGCCTATTGAGAGCTGTCTTTTGAGCACTGGCTTTCTAACTTTCTTAGGACAGGATCCGTTTAGAGATTTTATATCTTGACGCGTTATTCAATATGGAAGTTTATGTGTGTATATATGTGAATAACAAACAAGTTTCATAAATTTAGTTCTTAGCCTAGCTTATGTGCATTGTGCTTAGATTTTCTTTTCTACTTAATAATAATAATAATAAAATGCCAGTCAACAAACCACTAACTTGATTTCACAACTTACCAATGGACTGATCTGTGTTGGAAAAATCCTTTTTCCATGGATGAAAATAAGAGATTCAGAGAAGGGAAGTTTTCTACCTGGTATGAGAAGAACTTTTTTTTTTTTTTTTTCGGTACACGGGCCTCTCACTGTTGTGGCCTCTCCCGTTGCGGAGCACAGGCTCTGGACGCGCAGGCTCAGCGACCATGGCTCACGGCCCAGCCGCTCCGCGGCATGTGGGATCCTCCCGGACCGGGGCACGAACCCGTGTCCCCTGCATCGGCACGCGGACTCTCAACCACTGCGCCACCAGGGAAGCCCGAGAAGAACTTTTTAACGGTTGGAGCAGGCAGAGAATGGAATGGGCTACCACGGGACGGAGTGACTTTTCCACGGTTTGAAAGACCCAGGGCAGAGGCTGATAGTCACCTCTTGGAAGGTGGGAGAAAGATTCATTGGGTGGGGGATGGGACTTTGTGACCACCAAGGTGTCTTACGAGCCTAAGATTTTATGATTCTCATTTTGATAAAATTTTAAATTTTATTAGCTAACTTTATTCCATATTTTTAAACAAAAGAGCTTCATTTGGGAAGTTTTAAATATATACAAAAGTAAACTGAATAGTATAATGACACCCCTACCCCTCATGCATTCTTATCACCCAGCTTTAACAGCTACCAACTCATGGCCAGCCTCGTTTGATCTATATTTCTGTTCTCTTTGCACATATTTCTGTATGTATCTCTAAAAAATAAGACTTCTGAAAAAAACCCACAATACCATTATTACACCTAAGAGATTAACAGCAAATCTTTAATATCAAATATTCACTGTTCAAATTTCCATTTGTTTTTGTTTTCTTTCGTAGTTTTTTGCTAGAATTAGGATCCAAATTAGGATCCACATATTCGATTAGTGATTCTTTTTTTTTTTTTAGTGATTCTTTTTAATCTATAGGTTTTGTCTCTTTTATATTTCCTTGTAATCTAGTTTTTTGAAGAAACTGGATTGTTTGTCCTCTGTCATTCACACAATTTTTCATTTTTCCGATTCTATCCCTGTGGTTTACTTTAACTTGTTCCTCTGTCCCATAAATTGGCAGTTACATACATAGGCTTTTATCAGCTTCAGGTTCAAATTTTAAAATATTTTTTTGGCATGAATATGTTATCGGTTCTGTTCTTTCTTAAGACCACTCATGGAGTACAGCAAAGCTAATTGTAAAGATGATTGGATTGCTTACTTAGTTCTTCATTTTCTGAAGTCATCCTAAGCCAAATTCCCCATAAAAACAGATGGAACCACTTAGAAGTTTGGGAAGATAATAATCCTCTGCAAACACCACATCCAGATACAAATTACAAGAGTTTCTTGTCTAGCTTCATTTCCAAAAAAGAAAGGGAGAAAGCAGATGCCTTAGTAATTTCCTCAGACCACAAACCAGGTTTTCAGTTAAAGTGAGACATTTTACAGTAAAGTCAGTCTTGATTTTTCTAGCACAATATGGAAACATTGCAGTTTTGCTAGTTAAATTTCCCACCCAGTAAGCAAGTATTGTCAGTGACTACTTCCCCGATGCCCTTCTTCCTTGGCAGTTGGAAGTAAAAGAGTAAAAATGGGAAGATGGCAAGTCAGAAAGGGGTATATGTGGGGAATCAAGTAATTGTGTTCTGTGGTGATCCTTTTGAAGGATATTTGTAATCTTCTTCTTACTTTTTATTATGGAAAATTTCAAATGTACAAATAAATAGCGAAGATAGTGTAGTGAATATCCATATCCCCACCACATAGTTTTTTCTAGTTTTTTCCCTCTCATGTATAGTGTATTTTCTAAAATTGGGTATGGGGTCACACCGCTATTCACCAGAATCTTATCATTTGTTTCATTTGTGAGGCTTGTGGCATAGCCCTTACATCTTTTTTTCTTTGTTTTGTCAGTGTTGGTAAATCTTTTGCTAGGTTTTATTTTATTTTATTTTGGTCCATGTTTATTATATTAGGTGGTAGATGAAGAAGATTATATTATTCAGTGAAGATGATTCTATTATTCAGTGAAGATAGACTGTGATTAGGCTTCATTCTCTGCCTTCTGTTTTAAAAACTTTATGTAATGGAAGCATACGTAAATGAAGAGAGATGGAGAGAGTAGAATAATGAATTCCCATGTGCCCATCTTCTAGGTAATTATCAACATATGGTCAACTTTGTCTCATTTACGTACCCACAAATCCCTCTGTTCCCACCCTGTTTCATGCTGGATTGTTTTAAAGCAGGTCCCAGACATTATATCACTTCATCATAAATACTTTTTTGTATGTCTGGTAAGCATTAAAAAAACAAAATAAACACAATTCCATTGTTACATCTAAAAAATTTAATATTTCCTTAATATCAAATATTCAGTGACTGTTCATATTTTTCCATTTGTTTCATTTGTTTCATAAATGTTTGTATAGTTGGTTTGTTTAAGTTAGGACCCAAATAGGTTGTACATTACATTTGGTTGATATGTCTCTTATTAGATATCTTAATATGTAGTTTCTTTCTCCTCTTTTTCAGTTTACTTGTTGAAGAAACTGTTGTTTCTTTAGAATTTCCCACCTTCTGGAGTTTGTTGATTGCATTTCTGTGATAGTGTTTAATATGTTTCTCTTGTCTGAATTTCCTTTTAATTGGTAGGTAGATCTGAGTCTTAATAAGATTCAAAGTTGGTTTTTGGTGGTGGTGGTAGTGGTTTGGAGAATCCTTCATAGTTGTTGGTGTTTATTTCTTATTGCACAGCTTCAAGAGACGCAATGTATGGTTAGCTTCTAACCATATTTTTTTCTCTGAATTACTTAAATTATGGAACTCATGACATTTTGCCCCAATTTCTTCATTATATATTTGTAAAAAACATGAATATTTTCTTATTAACCAGAACACTACCATTATATATAACAGTCAATTGCCAGTAGTTCTCTAATATTATCCGGTATTGAGTTTATATGAAAATCTCTCCAGTCATCCCCATGACTTCCTTTATAGCTCATTTATCAAACCAGGACCCTATGAAGGAGCACATATATGGTTATGTCACTTAAGTCTCTTGTGACCTAAAATAGTCCTCCTCCTTTCTCTTTTCACTGTCTTCTTATGACAGTGACCTGTTGGAGAGATGCAAGATGGCTGCCTAAAGTCTGGTAGAATCTTTATTTTTCTGGGTTTGTCTGGTTGTTTCCATGTGGTGGTATTTAACTTAGTGTTCTATCCTCTTAATTTTTTGCAAAGTAGAATTTAAATCTAAAAGCATGATTAGATTCAGAATAAACGTTTTTGGTAAGAGTACTTAATAGCCAAGTTGTATACTTCTTATTGTATCAGATCAGGATCCACATAATATAGGTATCCCACTATTAGTGAAACTAAGATTGATTAAGATGATGACTGAACTCCTCATTTAAAGTTATAGTTTCCCTTTTGAGTTGGGCAAGTAATCTTGGGGGAGTGAGACTTGAGCACCATACAGATATTTAGTTCTTTATCAGTCTTTCACCTAATAATGTTCATATCTATTGATGCTCCTTACCTGAATCAGTTATCTCATTGGGAGTGGCAAAACGGTGATAAAAGGGGATTTAAAAAAAATTACGGTAAAGTACATAGCAAAAATATACTATCTTAATCATTTTTAAGTGTATATAGTTAAGTAGTATTAATACATTGACATTGTTGCACAACTAATCTCCAGAGCCTTTTTCATCTCACAAAACTGGAACTCTGTACCCTAAGAGTTTTATCATTCCTTCAACTTTATAAGCTTGCAACTTTCTGTGCAAAATAGCTTTTTCTCGTCAATGTGGGCTATTTGATTACCATGAAATAGTTTTTAATTTCAAGTACAGGATTAAACAATTAAACAATTGAACAATTACAAACTTAATTTTTCCCTTTACCAAATTTCAGAATAAGCCATTAATATATAATAGTTGTCTCAAGTTTGTTTGATTGGCTTGCAGATTTTTATATATTAAGTGCATTTCAATCAAGTACAGTCATTCTTTTTGATGTTCAAATTGTCCCAACTTTGGCCAGGGGCAGACCCTTCAAGTTGGCTCTTAAGTCCTTTTGACATGACCCTATCAGGTTTTGAAAGTAAGGAATATGTTTGTTTAAAGGCAGTAAAATTTTCTTTGGAGAATAGGGTCAAATCTCTCTCAGCCATAGCACAAAAAGCATCCATATTGTAGAAAAGTGCCAAAGAGCAGAGTAAAATCTGATACTAATTTGTCAAGGAGAAACAGGGTGAAGTTAGATGACCTCTTAAGGCCTCTTCTCATTTTATATTTTGTTATCTTTTACCATATATAAAATTGTTTTTTTATTTTGTTATTATTGGAACAAAATATTTCAAGAGTTTGAATGTTGTCAGATTTTGCCTTAAACAACGTCTTTATTACTTTCTTCTTATTCTGATAGTCAGCTTCCTGGGCCAGGACTGGATTAAAGGACTGTAAGTTGGGAAATGTGAGGATTTCAGCATGTTTTCACAGTTATAGAGTCCATCCTCAGAGGAAATAAGAAGGGGTTTGCATCCTAACCTTTGCCTTTTATCCCAATAAAATGTGGCTAAACATTCCACATAAAGAAGGTCAACCTTTAATGCTCGATCAATAAGCTGCTGCCTCGTTTCCTGCAGACAGCTTTATTTCCTCTGATTTGAGTAAACAGATGAGGTTTCATCAGGAGTTTAACTGTATAACTGAATTTGTGCAGACCTGTTTTGTAGTGGGGTAACATCACAATGCTTACGTTTCCAAACCTCTGGAAGTTACCATGTGACATTTAAAAAAAGTGTTGGTTTTGAAATTTGACTTTTCCCAGTGTAGCTTAATGTGGATAATGGTCATCCCATAAGCAATAGTTCTTTTCCATTTAGTAGGTTTTCCTTTCCAGAATAAGTGTGGCTCAGTTTTATCCTTATGCCCCCAAGAGTCACTATGATGACTTTTTGGTTACAAATTAGTTATGAATGGTCAGTTTTTTTGAATGCTTTGAATACTTACTGAATGTTGGGCAGAAGTACAAACAATACAGCTGCATACCATACTAATAAAAACAAAATGTTTTGCCTTGAAAAATGATTTCTTCTCCAAGAATAGAATTATTATGGAATTCTGTATTTATTCATCAACGAGTTAAGTTTTTGAGTAAATAAAAGACTATACTGTATTTTAGTTATAGAAGTATTTCTTTTCAGTGTTAGACGTGGTTGGTTTGTAATGATCATTTTTATATGTATGAAAAGATCATTAACTTTTTTTTTTTTTTTGCGGTACGTGGGCCTCTCACTGTTGTGGCCTCTCCCGTTGCGGAGCACAGGCTCCGGACGTGCAGGCTCAGCGGCCATGGCTCACAGCCCAGCCGCTCCGCGGCATGTGGGATCTTCCCGGACCGGGGCACGAACCCGTGTCCCCTGCATCGACAGGCGGACTCTCAACCACTGCGCCACCAGGGAAGCCCCATTAACTTTTTAAATGAAAGCCAACCCTTTAAAAATGTGTCAAGTTTCTTTAACTGCAGATACTGTGAATATTGTTATATCTAGTAAATCTCGTTCTGTGAATTTTCCAGATGGGGACAGCAACTGGAAGAATTTGATTCATTTCTTCCCATTCGTAATATTAATGAATTGTGAATTAGTGCAATTGAAGTCTGTACTGGATTGTCTATTTAAGACCATAGAGACTTCGTGTCTCTTGCATGAGAAATACCAGTATATGTATTTAGAGAGATAGTTATTTTCTCCATCATTGTAGCAGGATTTGAGATACAGGGAATATATATGATAAAATTGCTTAAGTAAAAACAAATTGAAGTCAGGTAAATTTAGAAATAAAAAGAAAATAGCAAAAGATCTGCCCTCCACACACCTTCTATTCCTGAGCATATTTAAGCTGTAGCTATAGCCTGACATACATTTTTATTGATGTTTTGTGTCTATATTTGTATATGTTTTATTTTTACATAAGAAGTATTTTTATTTATTTATTTATTATAAAATAAATTTATTTATTTATTTTTGGCTGCGTTGGGTCTTTGTTGCTGCACGTGGGTTTCCTCTAGTTGCGGCAAGCGGGGGCTACTCTTCGTTGTGGTGTGCAGGCTTCTCATTGCAGTGGCTTCTCTTGTTGTGGAGCTTAGGCTCTAGATGTGTGGGCTTCAGTAGTTGTGGTGCGCGGGCTCAGTAGTTGTGGCACACGGGCTTAGTTGCTCCACGGCATGTGGGATCTTCCTAGACCAGGGCTCGAACCCATGTCTCCTGCATTGGCAGGTGGATTCTTAACCACTGCGCCACCAGGGAAGTCCCTATAAGAAGTATTTTTAAAGAATATAATGACTGATAAACTCATTACTCTTCTCTGAAATGTCTGCTGGAAATTATTGAAGATTCTTTTCCATGAATACGATCCTTAAATGTTTTGGCACTTCAGAGTATAAAGATGAATAACATTTTTGAAAAAAGGAAATCGTGATAATTAATAGTTGAGCCTGATTTTTTTTTTCAGTTTTAAAAAATGACAGGCATTTATATTCTTAAGAGCCAGTTCTTTTAAACCCTGGTCCCTGTGAAAGTGAGTCATTTCATCCAAGGTACAGCTCGTATGTCAGATTTTCTGTGAAGTCTTTTCTAATTTCCACAAGTACAGTTAATATCTCTATTTTCTGTGTCTCCCAAGAAATCTAGTGGAAGTTACCAGGTTGGATTTCAAAATCCTAAACAGGTCAGTTTTTTATACTATATAAATTTTTCCAGGGCAGCAACCCTGTATTACTTGTGTATTCCCAGTGACCAACATAGAGGAAAGCATTATATAGATGTTTGTGGATTGAATGAAGACCAGTAAGTGAGGTTAAAGTTTTTTTTTTTTTTTTAACATCTTTATTGGGGTATAATTGCTTTACAATGGTGTGTTAGTTTCTGCTTTATAACAAAGTGAATCAGTTATACATATACATATGTTCCCATATGTCTTCCCTCTTGTGTCTCCCACCCTCCCTATCCCACCCCTCCAGGCTGTCACAAAGCACCGAGCCAATATCCCTGTGCCATGCGGCTGCTTCCCACTAGCTATCTACCTTACTACGTTTGTTAGTGTGTATATGTCCATGACTCTCTCTCACCCTGTCACAGCTCACCCTTCCCCCTCCCCATATCCTCAAGTCCGTTCTCCAGTAGGTCTGTGTCTTTATTCCTGTCTTACCCCTAGGTTCTTCATGACATTTTTTTTCTTAAATTCCATATATATGTGTTAGCATACGGTATTTGTCTTTTTCTTTCTGACTTACTTCACTATGTATGACAGACTCTAGGTCTATCCACCTCAGACGTTAAAGTTTTAATAGAGTTTAGACTATTAAATATTTTGCTTGTTTTGGAATAAGTGAATATACTTATTGATTTCGATAATCTTTTTATGGTTCAGAAACCTCTGAAGTGACAATAGTAATGTGAATTGACTTATAGTTAGAATTTGAAACAGATTCTTTTATGGAGAAGATGCAGATGATCAGCTGATAACAACTGCTTTTCTACCCAACACTGACTCACCCATCCTTTCCTCTTTCCTGCCCCTCAGTGGAAAAGCTAGCCTCCTTTCATCCTGTGGATAAGTAAGCTCCTACCCTTCACGCCCTAGAATCCTGTCCTCATCACTTTGGGCTGACTCAGAGATGTCCTAATATTAGTTAACTGCTAAACTGTTCTGTGTCTTTTTTCCCTTTTTCTAGACAATGGTTCTCAACCTTGGTTACACATTAATGTCATCTAGGGACCTTTAGAAAAAAAACCCTGGGCTGCAATAGAGATCGATTGTATTCGAATCTTAGAATCATAGAATTGTAGAGTTGGAAGAAATGAAAGTTTTGTTTTGTTTTGTTTTACTTTATTTTAATTAATTAATCCAGTACTTCTAATTAAAGACTTGAGGAAGAACTCAGGGATTTGTAAATCTTCTCCATGGCTGCCATTTTCCATCTCTCCACCCCAGAATCATTGAATTCCATCTACTCAGTCTTCTAAATGATTTTCACCCCCTTAATCTCCATTTCCCAGGTTATTCTGTCTTCTTTGCTGTTATTTTATCATGTCCTTTTCCTGTTCTTAAGATGCTGTTCTTACGCCACTCTCCTGCTCAGTCACCTCTAGTAGCTCCCTTTTGCTGTAAGGAAAGTTGAAATAAGAAGTTTATTCACCCCACTGGCCTCCTTTGGTTCCTATGCTCTAGCCAGAGGATTCTTCCCTGTCTTTTGTACAGTCATATGTCTTTCTGAGTTTTCTTAAGAAAATTCCATAAACTGTGCCTAGACTTTCTTTCACTTTGCCCATTGGTTCCTACACCAAATCATAGAATGTTAGCTCAAGAATATTTTAGCAGGGGGCTTCCCTGGTGGCGCAGTGGTTGAGAGTCCACCTGCCGATGCAGGGGACACAGGTTTGTGCCCCGGTCTGGGAAGATTGCACATGCCGAAGAGCGGCTGGGCCTGTGAGCCATGGCCGCTTAGCCTGCACGTGCGGAGCCTCTGCTCCGCAACGGGAGAGGCCACAACGGTGAGAGGCCCACGTACTGCAAAAAAAAAAAAAAAAAAAAAAAAAAAAAAAAAAAAAAGAATATTTTAGCAGTATTTAATTCAGACTTTTAAATTTATAGATGAAGAAACTGAGACTCTGAAATGTTAAATTACCCCTATTGCCCAGGCCACACAACAAATCAGCCTCAGACCCAGGTTATCACTCAGGTCTCTTTGTTCACTTTTCACACAACCTTTTTCTTTTAAGATGCAACTCATTCTAGCATTTCTCTCAGACTTTCTCTGATTACCTCAGAGGGTCTATTCTGGCCTCCAATCTTCGGTGCTATTTATTGTCTCGTGCCAGCATTTGTGCTTCTGTCTTCATAATAATTAACAATGACGTTACTGACCTTTGAGGGCTTATTTACTAGTGCTTACTAGTTGAAGAACTGCGAACACTAGTCAGCTAGTTAACTCATTGCTTATTTCATTTTTACCTCACAACCACATGACAGGGTAGGTATTGTTATCCACATTATAGAAATAAAGAAGCTGAAGTATAAAGAGGTAAAGTCTGAAAAGATCAATGCTTAGGTTTGAACTCAGGTCGGTCTTATCCCAAAGGAAAGCTCATCTGTGCTGTTTGTAGTCTTTTACTGGGAAACATCTTTTATTTTCCACTGGACTATAAATCTCTTGATAACAAGGAACAGGTCTTTGTATGTCTTTACAAATGTCTTTGTATTTCCTGTAACATCTATCATAGAAGAGTTCAGTAAATACTTGTTGATTTCAGTTGGAAGGATCGTAACTCGGTGACCACACTTTGAGGGTCAAGGTATTAGTGTGCAGTGGGGAAGGAAGCAGGTGACCTGTGAAGCTTTTCTCAAATTTAGGCATTAGATCTAGGAAGGGGATGTAGGTATGGGGTTGACTGAAGTTTCCATGGAATGATGAGGGCAGGAGAGTTCTATAACTTTCCGTGTTTAGTGGTTGTAATGAGATATTGTACCTTTATCTACCTGTGAGAGTTTGCAAAAGCATCTCAGTGGCACATTGTCTTTTCTGGCTTTGTTTGTTGCATTGGGTGTTGCCTTCTTGAAGGAGTCCTGAATTTCTCTCTCAACCAGAGTATTAGCAAATACCTTTCCATATATGATTGGTCTTTTTAACCAAGAGAGGTCTTGGACACTTTTCTCAAATAAATTCTTGAATTTTGTCTTCTTAACTGAGTGCTTCTGAGCTTGTGGATCCTGAAGCTGCGCAGGTACATTTTGATTATGGATGTGGGTTATGTGAATGATTGTCCTTTTGTAGTCAGGCAGTTAGGTGTGAAGAATCTTTTGTTCCTTCTTCCTGTTAGCAAAGTGACACCCTTAAGCTTTTAGGCATATTGGTTTCCCATTTTTCTAGGGTTTGAGGTTATTAGTCTTCTTTGTTCTTTTGAAATAACGTCCCACAGAATAATGCGCCAGCTTAATTTTGTAGCGATCAGGAGTATGGGTACAAGCCCCTTCCAGTTAAGGGAGGTAGATTTAAGGGTTGTAGGGTGATCTTTGAAGTATAATTCCCAGGACATTTGAATAACCTTTTGTAAAATGAATGTTTATGCATATCTTGAGAGGGAGAATAAGTAAAATAAATGGTCAAGCTAAACTGCGTGTAGAAAGAGCACTAGTTTAGGAGACTGGAGACCTGAGTTGTTCTAGTCTTTGTCATTAACAAGTTGTATGGTTTTGGAAAAGTAACTCTGAGCTTCATTTTCTTCACTTCTCATTTTTTTTTTTTTTTTGCGGTACGCGGGCCTCTCACTGTTGTGGCCTCTCCCGTTGCGGAGCACAGGCTCCGGACGCGCAGGCTCAGCGGCCATGGCTCATGGGCCCAGCCGCTCTGCGGCATGTGGGATCTTCCTGGACCAGGGCATGAACCCGTGTTCCCTGCATCGGCAGGCGGACTCTCAATCACTGCGCCACCAGGGAAGCCCCTTCACTTCTCATTTTTAATGAGTTGGATTATATTACCAGCCCTCCCCCCACCCCATGTTGGTTGGTCTCGGATATCAAATTCACAGTTTCTGGTAGATATGAAACCATAAGTAATATTCTTATTTATTTGGGAAAACACAACTGTAGTATCAATTTGCAACAGTATTAATCTTGTATTCAGAAGCCGGAATGCTGGCTTTATGGTTCCCCATATTCAATAGGGGATGTTTTAATGGTCATAAGTCCTTTCTGTGCTTATGTCTTCAAGTAATGGTTGCTGACTATAAATTTAGCCCCTGAGTTTAATTTTTATTGTGATAAAATACACATAAAAATACATAAAAATGTACATAAATTTACCATTTTGACCACTTTTTAGTGTACAATTCAGTAGCATTGAGTGTATTTACAGTGTTGTGCAACGTCACTACTATTTCCAGAACTCTCTGATCTTCCCAAACATAGCCTCCATATCCATTAAACAGTAACTCCTCCTCTCTTTTTCCCAGCAGCCCCAGGAAACTTTTATTCTACTTTGTCTCTGAATTTGCCTATTCTGGGTATTTCATATATGTGGAATCATATAATATTTGTCCTTTTGTGTCTGGCTTATTTCACTTAGCATAATGTTTTCAGAATTCATCCATGTCATAGCATGTGACAGAATTTCATTTCTTTTTAAGGCTGAATAATGTTCCATTCTATAAATTATGCCATATTTTGCTTATCCATTTATTCATGGACATTAGTGTTGTTTCTACCTTTTGGCTATTGTGAATAATAGTGCTTTGAATATTGGTATACAGATATTTGAGTCCCTGCTTTCAGTTGTTTTGGGTATATACTTCAGACTGGAATTGCTGGGTCATGTGGTAATTCTTAAATTTTTGAGGAACCGTCAAAATGTTTTCCACAGCGACTATACTGTTTTACATGCCCACCAGCAGTTCTCAAAGGGTCCAGTTTCTCTACATCCTTGCCTGCACTTGTTTTTTCCATTAAAGAATTTATAATAGCCATTCTAATGGGTATAAATAAAGTGGTATCTCAATGTAGTTTTAACTTGCATTTCCCTAATGATTTAATGATGTCAAGCATCTTTTCATGTACTTACTGGCACATGAATTTCTTCTTTGGAGAAATGTCTTTTCAATACCTATGCCTGTTTTTGAATTGTTTTGTTGTTGTTAGCCTTTGATTTTTAAATGTAGTATGAGTAAGGAAGGTACCATTATGAGGTAAGTATACTTACCTCAATGTTGGTATATATGTTAGGTTGTTACCTTACTGTTATTATTTTGGCTGGGCTAGTAGATAAGACGTCCTCTTTCATACAGTTTCTCACCAATACAAATTCTCTGTACCTTGGGATATTAAGTGATATTAAGTAAATGGAACTTGGATTTTAAAGTTCAGGACCTGAGTCCTTGCCTTGGGCCAGTTAATCTGGCAAGAGGACATGTAATGTGCTGAGTTGAGGGTTGCCCTGCCTCACTACTGGTTCTTGGCGATTAAAGTATGAATCTGAATGTACTTTGTAAAGTGGATACTGCCGTCGATGATTTTTTACTTTTGGCCCATTGAGTTATTGTAACCTGTGTAAGCCACTTTTTGAATTGTGAGACAAAAAAGGAAGGTAGATAAGCAACTTTCTTTAGAGGATCCAAAATTATTTCCTTTATTCCTCTGACATTCTCAGGAGCTGAAAGGAGATGAATGTTAGCGTATTTTATGGGTAAAAGAAATTGAGGGAAGGATAAAGCGCTTGTACTGTTCCACAGCTTTCTAAACTTCTTGTGCTAACTCTCTTTAAGCAAGACTTCACTGTGCTGTCTCAAGGCTGTACCTTCTCTGTGGTTCCTAATATCATGTATAGGAAACTATTTGATACATAAATTTGGTCAAGGGTTTATCTGGTCAGCATTTCTTTGAGTGGTTGTCTTTTCAGATGTGTTTTTAGGGACATCTTTCTCAGAATCAAAGCCGTTTTGAGATTTGCTGTATAGTTTAAACAGATGCCTCTTCTCCTTTACACATTATTCCCTCGGAGTCAACGACTTTGTCATTTGTGGTTACACCCTCATTTTCCTCAAGAAATCATTTCATGGCATTTAAAGAGGGAAATGTGTCTTCTACTAACGTGAATATTAAAATAGAAATTTTTTTCTAATTCTCTTTGGTATCTTTTATTAAATGCTGCCTTTAGAATTGGAGGAAGGTTGAGGTAGACGATGTATTGTTAGAACTTCATAGTCACAATTCTGGAAAACACATCCATAATTTCCATGGTTCATTTTAGAGTGAATGTAATTAATAACTCATGGGTTGGATTATTTACTTATTCTTTTGGTTATAAATATTTATAATTCTACTGAATTTTTAGTATGTTTATAAATTATTTTCTTTTTTTGTTGTAATTCATATCATGGAAGAATCGAATGAAGAAATCTGGAAGTTTTGAACTGTAATATTGGCCAAGAGTTGGATTTAATTTGTAGCTAGTAAAATTTCCAGTGAATTAAATCAGATGATTCTAATGCTTCGAGTTTAGCGTTGTTTTCTTTCAACCTCCTTATTAGCACAACCTGTTGAATTTGCTGCCTGTATTTTGGAGCCATTTTGGTTACCTAGTCAGCCCTTTCTATGGCATTATTTTATTTTATTTTATTTTCGTTCATTGTTATTAGTTAAGTGGCTTACTTGGTTATGCCTTCTTTGTTTAATCTTTGTACATTTTCTCATTCTTACTTGTTTGCTTACTTTTCTACCCATTAGTTTAAGTGGGCATTTAGATAAATCTGCTCTTTAAGTACTTAAACCAACAATTCAATCATTTTGCCTTTTTTTTGGAGGCGTCTAGAAGGTATTTAGCACTGTGCTACATTTCAGTATTCTCTATCACTGTTTATAAACTTTTGAATCAGTTAGAGCCTTTGGTGCCTCTAGGCGAAGGATGTCATTTAATTTATTAGCAGCTGTTGCTATATACATGTAATTAGATTTGACTGCAAGTGCATTTTTACAAGATGAGTCTGGTGGAGGCATTATATAAATGGTTCAGATTAAGGAAATTATTGACCACTGAGGTAAGTGCTTGAGAAACTGCCTATTTAGAAATGACTACTGCGGATCTAAAATATGCAGGGAAGGCTGCATATTTTACTCTGACCTTATTACCATACAAAGGAAAGCTTATGTAAAAATAACTTGTCACTAACATTCTGCTTTCTGAAGATATAACAGCCTGTTATGCAACTAAGTGCTGACGATTTAGTCAAGGGAGAAATAGTTTCAGTAGAAGCCTGCTGGTGTATTGGTTTGGTCAGAAAGTTCGTTCGGGGTTTCCCCGCGTTACTGATAGTTGCGGCAATTTATGGAGCATCTGTTCCAACAGTTGGTTTTAAATACTTCACAAACGGGTAGGAGAGGCAGGGGTGAGAGCAGGAGGTTCAGGCAGCAGGGAGGGGGGCTGAGAGCTGCCGTTGCGTGAATGGCTGTGCTGCCTGGCAGTTAGGGAAGGGGTCCACCCGTGCCATCAGTCAGCACCGGAATCTGCCTCTGCCTCTTGCTGGCTTTGCTCTGGAGCTTGTCACTTCTGTGAGCCTCTGGTTTCTCATAGGGTTGCTGAAAGCACATAGCATAGGTCCCAGAATGGAGCAGCTAATAATTGAGTCCATACTCTTCTTAGTGGACCCCTGACCTTTTGTTAAGGTAGTTGAAGAACTGGAAACAGGGGTTCTGAATAGTTGTGTAACTAGCTGTGTTGTTATAGTTGTGTGAGTGTGTGTGCGTGACTGTGAGTCTACATGTGTTTGTGGATGGCTGCAATCCACGTGTTCAGCTCATTGGGTTGAGGATGCTGTGTGGGAAAAACAAAACAAAGCAAAAATCCTCCCCTGAGGATTTCAGTGTTGGATAAAGGGCTCAGAACAGTCAAATCTTGGTTCAGACTTTGAGGTAGTATGGCCACCAACAGCTGTGGATGATTAAAGGTCAACTTTCAGCAGTTTGGTAGCAGTTAAATGTCACTGGAATGTTTATGCACTTGCTTTGTAATTTGACAGGCATCTCAGAGTTTCCAAAGTAAATGTATAAAATCTAAGTCATTCTTCGGCATATGAATCATAGTCAGGATTCCATGGAGGGACATATCCTTTTAATTTTTGGAATTAACTTTGCAATTTAAAAATAGAACTGTGAATAGATGTAATCCTTTCTGCATGTTTTAAAAAAATATTTGCATAGAATGAAATTATAGAATGTAAATTTAACTTTTGAAAGAACAGTGATGAATGTACTTATTTACCCAGGTGATTCTTTAGAATTTTGACTGGTAGAACTTACTAAAAATGCTTTCACAAATGCTCAAGTGAGGAATGGAGTGAGGTGATATTTTCAGGTTTTGGTAAACACTAAACTTTTAAGCTTTTTCAGTCCTAAACGATAGCACTCAGCATTCACTTGATGCTTTTCCCAAGTGTAGCCCTCTAAAGGGGAAAGTAAGTCATCAGGAGATAAAGTCTTGTATTTCCTTCCCAGAATTTTGGAAAGGAGAGCTTCTAGGGAGGAAAATTCCCATGTAAATATGGAATGTTTTAGATTTTCTTTTTCCCTTTAGTATTCTCTCTTGAGTGTTATCACTGAGTTATACTGATTGGAAGACTGGAAGGTTGAAACGTTTGCTCTATGATAAAAGCAGCTGATCATCAAAACTCGCAGGGAGAATTGCTCTACCTTACAAGTAGATCGCTTTCTACTTTGCAGCCCTCTGCATTTGAGTTGAGCAGTCATTATGGTGTCCCCTCAGTAATTTGGGCGTTCACAAATGAGGACTTTTATCAGATGTATGGAGAAGTGGGGACGTGAGGAATAAGGACCTGACAAGTTCAGATTATTTCAGAGTGAGAAACATTGCGTTCAATAATTATTATTTATAACATTTGAGTCATCTGATTACTCAAGCATGATTGGAGAGCAATAATGAAAAGAAAAATATATATGTAAGTATGTATTTATCTGTAGTAGGTAATGTACCCTGAAGGCCTTTCCATGAAATTGGTATAATTTAGTATGTGACTTAGTTAATTTGGTGTATGAGTTAGAGATGGCACGATCTTTTCTTTTTTTCCGATTACGGAGACATTGAAAATTCAGTTGTCCGAGGGCTGCTTTGGTAAGGGACGTGTACTTTAGACAATACAGTGTTTTAATGTTCAATGTACTGGATCAGATTTAATGGTTCCATAATCATTTACAGTTAACATTTTCCCTTTTAAAATCATAAACCAGTTAAGAGTCAACTTCTTGTGTAGTCTAGTATGTCCTGAATATCAGACAGTGGGACATTTTTACTTCATTGCTTTATTCCCTAGAGAGCAAAATCGTCACACTGAGGGATGACCCAATCCATTAGTGACAAATAGCATATGACTAGGTAGTCTCAGAAGGGGAAAATGAGTTCTGTACACAGAACAGAAAAGTGCTTTGTGCCCATGCCACTTATACTTTAGGCTTATACTTTTCTAAGGGGTCTAATAATTGCTTTGTCTTCTCTTTTAAAACAGGTATTAATTCTGGGAAGGTGTCAATAATTCTGATGTTGCTCTAGAGTGACTGGTTATGTGAATTGGTTATTTAATATCATCTCTGTTCATAGTAGTAATGAAGGACAAATCTACTTCGTGAATAAGAGCTTTTAAACTCAAACACCTAATTTATAACAACATGTTGGAATGCTGGCTTTCTGTTTATTCTTAGCAGTTTTTTGTCCAATCTTTTGAAATGATCTTGGCAGCCAACAAATAAATATACAACATGGTGGATGTTTGTATTTAACTTAGGCACTTATGACATAAATTATGATTTAGAAGTTTTAATTTGCCTTTCTAGGAAATATTTCAAATCCTGACAGTTTTGAATAAACTGTTTAAAATTGAGCAGAAAGTTGAATTTACCTTGAAATATTTTGAGACTCTTAGAAACATACTTTTTAGGTAATTCTTCTTTAAATTTTAAGGAACTCAGGTTCATGGTCATCATTAAATCTCTAAATCCTAGTTTAGGAACTCAGTACATTTTTGTTGAATGAATGTTTTTTTTGTTGGGGGGCTTAATAAGTTGAAGTTTTCCCAGTTTGGGGACTATCTAAAGGCAATGCTGATTTTAAATGCACATTTACCCAGGAAATTGCACGTACAACAGTTTTTGTAAACTGTTATTATGAGAAATCATCACGGTTGCATTACATGTTTTCCTGATGTGGTGGAGAAATGGTTGGTCACTCACTATAGGGCATGGAAACTTAATAAGGATTAACGGTCCCCAGAGATTATACTTCATTTATTTAAAAAATATGAACAATCTGCTGTCCTTTAGAAGTGTTATCTTGAGATAAACATTGGAACAAGAACTTATGGCACACCATAGTATTTCATTTTTGCTGATGTAATAATGTCCGTAAAATCTTTCCAGAGTGATGCCAGTTCTGCTGCTGTAACGTTTGGCTTGTGGAGCCACTATTAATCATTGGCTGCATTCACCATTGGCCTGTATCTTTTTGGCAAACATTTGCATCTCTGCAAGTTTGTGAGGTAATGGGTAATAATTGTTTGACTTCTAGTCAACAGCAGCCCACCGAGACGCAGTCTGCCGTGTTCCAGAGGGAGAGCTATGATGGTTACAGCCTGGCCCTGTGGAAAGGAAGCTGATTTGCCTTATTGTCAACTTTTGTTGTATTAAAATACGTACTTGAATGTGAGTGATACATACTTAGATAGGAGTCTGAATTGTAGCCCTTACTGTTAAGACCAAGTGTATTTTAGATTTAAAGAATTCAGTTACATCTAATGGTTCTGGCTTGCAGAGGGAAGAAAAAAATGTCAAACCCAACTCTGATATAGACAAGAAATTTAACTTTTTAAAATTTGGTTATTAAGTATTTTAATTCATTAGGAAAACATGTATTTTTCCTATGTATTTCGTCCCATACATGCTTGGAATAATGGATATAAAAGCGGTAAGAATTCTTGTACTTGAGCTTATGTAATGAGCATCAAAAATGAGCTAATTAGATAAAATAAGACCGTGATTTAAAGACCAGATTATGTGTTATTGAGGTACCTAAAGGAATTGATAGTACAGGAAGAGGTTTGGGAAGAGTTTATAAATCAGATTAGAAAATGGGGGAGCAGAAGAATGGAGGTGGAAGGGGTACAATCTGTGCCGAGACTGGGATGAACGCAGAGGGTCTGGGCTATGGCCGGAGGACGGGGAGAGGCCTTCCATGCAACCAGAGGAGACAGTAGGGATCTGCTGTAGCTGCTAAGTTGTGGCCAGCTGAAAATGACATTTAAAAAAGACGAATAAGACTTGGCAGGGGTGTGCAGGGTGGTTGGTGTGAAAGACCTGCACTGGTGTTGAACGCCAGGAGAGACAGGTTTATTGATGCCCGGTGGCTTCCCTCATGGCATGACGTTTATGTTGTTCAGTGTTCAGTTCACTTTAGCTCAGAGTTTGAGCCTTTACCTTAGACAAATTTGATCTCGTCCGTCAGTATCTTGTTAATAATGGGGCTTGGGAAACAGGAATCAGGCCCTTCCTCCTCTTGCCAAGCAAGAAAAGCAAGAACCCAAAACCCAACACCTACAAACAAACAGTGAAATTTTATAAGAGATAGAAGGTTCTCGATTATTAGAATGCCAGTTTATTATAGTGGGAAATAATGGGCAAGAGGAATAAATTCGCATCGTCCTGTCTAGTGCGAGTTCTGCTTGTTGCTCATGTGGCACACTGCCAGGTAGGGAGTGGTGAGCGTGGAATCAGAACTGGAAGGTTGGTTATAATGATCAGAGAGGGCTTATGAGTAATTCATTAATATTTTCTGTATCTGTTACCTGCCTGTTGCAGGGCTAGGTGCTGTGTCGTGTTCATACACCATCAACAAAATGGATCCCGTTCCCTGCCCTCATCCATCCTCACAATAAAGCTGTTCTTGCTAGAAGGGACTAAGTCTGTGGGTCTGTCTGACCACATACTCTCTTTGAATTTCTTTTCTCTGTCTTCTCATTGCTGGCCACTCTTAAGGTTGACGAACTTTTCTTAAGTCATTTAAATACCTTCAGGCATAGTGCTGTAAATCTTAGTGACCTGGGGGTTGTTTGGTATCTTTTAGGTGATTTTGCACAGCTTTTGCTTTGATTCATTTTCTGATTTTTCTGTGCTACTAAGGGATAATCTTTTTTTTTTTTTTTTGCGGTACGCGAGCCTCTCACTGTTGTGGCCTCTCCCATTGTGGAACACAGGCTCTGGACGCGCAGGCTCGGCGGCCATGGCTCATGGGCCCAGCTGCTCCTCGGCATGTGGGATCCTCCCGGACTGGGGCACGAACCCGTGTCCCCTGAATCGGCAGGCGGACTCTCAACCACTGCGCCACCAGGGAAGCCCAAGGGCCACCAGGGAAGCCCGGGATAATCTTATATTTAGGTTTCCTTTGGCCCCCATGAACTGCATACAATATAAAACAGGACAGGACTGCTGGCAGGGAAGTCAACCAGGAAGTCAGCTCGGGGTCAGTGTCTACCCACATGATATTCTGGCTCTGAGCTGCGTTTCTGCTTGTACAGTATTTCCATACTTTAGGGGGCTTGGAGGAGTGGGGGTTTGCTGTGGGAATGAAGACAAAGGGATGAGTCTACCAACCTTTGCAAACAACAGGTGACAGGTGCTAGTGATGACAAACTTGAGTGAAGGAGAAGATGGAGTTAGAAGCAACTCGGAAGTGAAAGCCTAAGAGGAAGTTGATTTTGTGGGAAAATGATTGATTTCTAAAAAAATTTATTATTTGTTTATTTTTGGCTGTGTTGGGTCTTCGTTGCTGCGCGTGGGCTTTCTTTAGTAGTGGCGTGCGGTGGCTTCTCTTGTGGAGCATGGGCTCTAGGCACGTGGGCTTCAGTAGTTGTGGCATGTGGGCTCAGTAGCTGTGGCTCATGGGCTCTAGAGCACAGACTTAGTAGTTGTGGCGCACGGGCTTAGTTGTTCCACGGCATGTGGGATCTTCTGGGACCAGGGCTCGAACTCTTGTCCCCTGTATTGGCAGGTGGATTCTTAACCACTGCACCACCAGGGAAGCCTGATGATTGATTTTTGACAAAGCCACCATAGATCATCCCAGTGGAGATGAATATGGGCCAGTAGTTTGATATTGTGACTTTGGTGATTAAGGCCAGAAATGTACATTTGGGCCGTCTCCATTAGAAATAATGGCTGTCTGATCTTGGACACATCTGTTTAAAAGCTCCTTAAGTTCCTTAGGATGTTGGCTTGAATGATTAATAATAAAATAGCTAACTGTGGTGTAATGCTGATTACTATGTGCAGTGTCTTATTTAATCTTCAAAACAAGTAGGAATTGGATATACTTATCCCTCTTATATGGGAGGGGAAACAGGCATAGAGAGGCAACCACGATCACATTTTTACCAAGGGTAGATTTGGGACTTGTAGGTGTGTTTGACTACTGAGCTTACACTCTTAACCACTACATTGTATTGCCTCTCAATTAGATAATGTATATGAAAGCAATCAAAAAAGCAAATGGCTTTAAAAACAAAACAAAACAAACTTGAAATAAGCAGAGTAGAATGAGGCCTCTGGAGAAGGAAATGAGCTGTACTGAGTTTTGGAATGATGCTCAGAGAATGAGGAATATAGAGGAAGTGGACCAAGAAACCGGAGAGTTCAGAGAAGGATGACTTTGAATACAAGTAGAAGCATATTAAGGAGGAGGTTATTTGTTGTTAAACGTTATCTGAGGATGTAAGTAGAGGATAGGAATTGAAAATCCTGTCGGCTGACCTTTTCTCATTCTCCGGTATCACCTGAAATATCACTTCCTCAGAGAGCTCCTGTGATTAGTTGGGATGAGATAGTATAAGATCCATGAGTGTCCAGTGCTAATTATAATTTCTAGTGCATTGCAGGCTCTTGACATCTGTTAAGTAAAGGAATTGCGGCAGTAGATGTTTGCGATATAAACTGTAATAAGACGTCAGAGACCTCTCAGTCTAGTCTGGGAACTTGATTGTTAGAGCATAAATAAGTTGTCATGTGCTCGTAGTTGACGTGAATGCTTTGGCTAGTGGTCCTGCTTATTCGCCATCTGTCACATGTGATTCTAGGACAGAAATGGGAACCTCTTGAGCAGGGGAGACTTAATAGTGCCTTAGCCTCTTCCTCGGCCTGGATATAAGACCCTTTTTGGTGAGCACCCCTTCTTCCTGGCAGCTCTGCTCCCTCATTTCCCAAAAATCTCAACCGTAAGCCCTATGGTATAGTGGTACCAAAATACAAATTACTCATTCTCCTCATGGACATGCCATGTTGTTCCATGACTTGGGCTTTTGTATCTGTTACTCCCTCTCCCTGTGTTCCCTTGTCATCACCTGTTAAACTTCTACTGACCTTCAAAGTTCAGTTAAAAGGGTGCTCATCCTAGTGAAGTTTTCTTGCACTGCCCTCACCCCCCGCAGCAGATGGCTTCTCCTTCCTCTGTGATCCTGCCCGTTGTATACCTTTCATATTGCTTTATAATTATGCCTTTATGTCTGTGTCCATCAGTGACGGGGAGTGCTTGGAGAACATGGGTTGTGTCGTACCTTCTACCTTTCTTAGAGTTTAGCCCGGTGCCTGAGTCACAGGGAGTGTTCAATAAATAGATCCTGAATGAGTGAAATAATAATGGCCGCCTGCCACTTATAAGCTGGAAGATTTCTCTAATATTTTGTTTTTAAAAAGGTTTATTTATTTGATATGAAAAGAAAGTTAAATAATCCTGTGGACATAGAGTTCTTTTCAAGAAAGGGAAGTTTGCATTTGTATCCACTGAAATCTTTGGCTCCCTGAGGATTAGATGGAATTTTGGAGGGAAGATGAAGGACAGCAGGAAAAGAAATACATAGGAAAGCTGTTTACATCCTTCAGATGATTTTTAGGTCATCATGGGTGTATTAACTTTTAGGGTAGATGAAATAATAAAATCTTTTAAGCGTTTGATTTACTACTTAGTAATTACTTATATATTAAAATAGCAGTATATCATTCATCAATATGGAAAGATTGCTTTTGCCATTCTTTCATTTCATGAAACTTTTTGTGGAAAAGTTTTTATCTAACATAGTTTTCCAGGACGTAACATCTTCATTTCCTTCTAAATTGCTTGAGATTAAGCACTTTTTTACTCATTTATTCTACAAACACGTATTGGTGCCAAGCAGTGTTATAAGTGATGGAAATAGAATGATTTACAAAACAGACACAAATTCCTGTTTTCATGGAAATCATGCTCTAGAGTTGAATCTGGTATGATGATATCACAAGAATTTTATCCAGAGACATATTTGATTACTTAATATATGTAATATCCACAGTGTCTTATAGAATTTGATTTTTAAAAGATTTTTAAAAGGCTTACATATGATGACTTTTTATAATTGGAAGGAAATACCCCCTAGGAACAATGGATTAATGGTGATTACACTATTCTTATAATGGTTCTGACACAGATTGCTTGCCGTGTACCAGGTTCTGTAATATAAATAGAATGTTTTAAGTCATTTAAAGCCCACACTCAATTTATGAGATAGGTGCTATCAATATTCATTTTGCAGGGCTTCCCTGTGGCACAGTGGTTGAGAATCTGCCTGCCAATGCAGGGGACACGGGTTCGATCCCTGGTCCGGGAAGATCCCACATGCCGTGGAGCAGCTAAGCCCTTGCGCCACAACTACTGAGCCTGTGCTCTAAAGCCCGTGAGCCACAACTACTGAGCCTACGTGCCGCAGCTACTGAAGCCTGCGTGCCTAGAGCCCACGCTCCACAACGAGAGAAGCCACCGCAATGAGAAGCCCGTGCACCGCAACAAAGAATAGCCCCCGCTCGCTGCAACTAGAGAAAGCCCGCACACAGCAACGAAGACCCAACACAGCCAAAAATAAATAAATAAAATAAATTTATTAAAACAAAAGTTAAAAAAAATTCATTTTGCAGATGAGGAAACTGAGGAGAGTAAATCATTTGTATAGCAGCTGATTGGTTGAGCCAGGTTTTGAACTCAAGCATGTTAGTAATTTATTATTTAAAATAAAGCAATTAAGAGATTGTTCCCTTTGATGAGAGACTTTATGAAGGTTTGACTATAGAGCTGATAGACAGTTATCCATGGGAGCTGGTATTGAGCATGTGGTGTATAGTGTAGTAATTAGATCACTACTGGAACTAGAATGCCTGGGTTTGTCACTTAGCCAGCTGTGTGCTTTAGTTTCATCATCTATGAAAGGGGAACAAGAATGGAACTGACTTCATAGGGTCTTAGTAAGGATTAGATCAGTTAATATATGCAAAAACTCTCAGCAGAATGCCTGGTACATGGGAAGTGTTAGGGAAGTATTAGCTGATGCTCTTATTATTACCATTTTTAAAGGGGATTCCCTCTTTCCTTAGGGTTGGTTGGTTGGTTGGTTTGTTATTTTTTTAGAAAAAAAGTTGCTATGTATTTGGGTGTATACCTTCCATATTTCCTGATTTTTTTGTTTGTTTTGTTTTGTTTTGTATTAGTTTGGTGATTTTCACCAGGGTTTTGCTCAGGAGCATATTGGAATGCAGTTCTTTGAGCCTATGTAGGATTTTTAGTGTTTTTCATTTGCTCTTGCTTGCTATAGCTTCTAACAGATAGTTTGAGCTACCAGCATATAACATAGGAATCCTCCAGTCTTGAGATGATGCTTGCTGAAATGTTATTCCTCCAGGTGAGCTTCACTAATGACATGGCATTCTTCTGGGTGAACTTCACTAAACCACGTTAAGTGGGTGAGAGAGGGTGGGGTCAAGGTGAGCTCAAGAATTGTTTCAAGAGTGTGAGCAGCACAGTGAGAGCGGAAGGGCGAGGGGCTCATGGGAAATCCTATCAGTAAACTGAACAACTTTGATTATAATCATCAGCGATGGGCTAGTTGACGCCATATAGAGAGTGAGCCTAAATTGTCGATTGGCATCTCTCACCAAATATGGAGAGAGATGCATGGAAAATCAATTCACTGGTCTTTTTGTTGTCATTTCATTCAACTGTGGATAAATCCAGTGTTTGTAACATCTTGGAATATGTGTAAGCAATAGAGGAAGATGAAACCACTTTGGGTCAAGAAGAATATAAAAACTAGAATTATAAATTACTTAGAACATAGTAACAAGGAAAACACTACATAGCAAAACCTAGGCCACAAAAGCTGAAACCAGACTTTCATAGCTTTAAATTACTGTCATATTAAATGAAAAAAAAAACTGAAATGAACTGAGCATTACATTTAAGACAATAGAAAGAGAACCAAGAATAAGTCCTGATAAATAAGGAAGAGGGAATTAATGACAAGAACAAAAGTTAGAAGAGGAAAAAAAATGAAGTTGGTACCTAAGAGCTAATTCTGTGAGTGGGGGAGAGATGGGAAGTTGCCCAATAAAGGATAAACATTTAGCTATTATAGCTGGAAAAAAAATGAGAAAAAAATTTTACACCCTTAGACCTAATGGAAGATATTTTGAAGATATACTTCTGGTAATAATTTAAAAAATAACCAACAAAATAGAAATAATCCTAGAAAAATATAAATTTTTCCTCCAGAAGATATAGAAAATCTTGAAAATAATAATCATAGAAAAGATTGAAAAATATAAATTGCTGGGCCTAACTATAGGGAAGTGTTTTCATATTACCATGGAACAGAAAACTCCCTGTTCTAGAACTATATCAAAGCATTGTTCTTAAAATATTAAGACCAACATAACTCTGATAACAAATACTGACCAGAATAATGGGGGAAAAAAAAAGAAAGAAAACTATAGGCTAATGTCACTCATAAATATATGTAAGGACCCAGTAAAAAAAAGGAAAAAAGTCTGTTATAACCAAGTAGAATTCAAAAATGTAAGAATAATATGCCATTTCATATTCCTTTAATAGATTTTATCATATTGCTAACTGAAAGGGAAACATATAATTGTTTTGCTAGATAAGGCATTTTATGAAATGCCAACATTCTTGAAAATACTAACTAAATTTGGAATGCAGTATAATTTTCTAATATGCTAAATAATATTTTTCAAAAGAATATTTAACTTTATACTTAACAATATAATAATATTCTTAAGTTAAAAGTAAAAAATTACTTTTATTTATGTGGTTCTTGAAACTTGTCAATACAATATAAGAAAGAAATGAGCATAAGTATTGGAAAGGAAGAATCATTATTTTTCATGGTTTATATAATATTTGTGTGCAAAACTCAGTTGAATCATGGATTGCCAAACTTAAAAATGCTATGTAAAGAAGATCTTATTTCTAGTTCTAATAATGCAGAGTATCTATGAACAAATCTAACAAGATGTGTAAAACCTTTATGGATAAATTATGGAACATTGAAGGATGTAAAACAATGGCTGCTGAGTAAATGGAGAGCTGTTCATTGTCCATAGATGGGAATGCTTGTTATTATACGCATACCAGTTTTCCCTGAACACATCAATAATTTCAGTGAAAGTCCACTCAAAATCCACGCAGGGTTTTTATGGAACAGTTGATCTTAAAATTCATGTGGGGCTTCCCTGGTGGCGCAGTGGTTGAGAGTCCACCTGCCAATGCAGGGGACACGGGTTTGTGCCCCAGTCCGAGAAGATCCCACATGCCGCGGAGAGGCTGGGCCTGCGCGTCCGGAGCCTGTGCTCCGCAACGGGAGAGGCCACAACAGTGAGAGGCCCGCGTACCGCAAAAAACAAAAAAACAAACAAACAAAAAAACCCCAAAAAATTCATGTGGAAATGAGCAAGTGTTCAAGCATGGTCAAAATAATTTTGAAGAACAAGTTGGGAAGACTTGCCCTACCACACATATCAAAGCTATTAAAACTGTTGGGGTGGGACTTCCCTGGTGGCGCAGTGGTTGAGAATCTGCCTGCCAGTGCAGGGGACACGGGTTCCAGCCCTGGTCCGAGAGGATCCCACATGCCGCGGAGCAGCTGGGCCCGTGCGCCACAGCTACTGAGCCTGCACTCTAGAGCCCGCAAGCCACAACTACTGAGCCCGCGTGCCACAGTTGCTGGGGCCCGCACGCCTAGAGCCTGTGCTCCACAATGATTGAGGCCACTGCAATGAGAGGCCCGCACACCAAAACGAAGAGTGGCCCCTGCTTGCTGCAACTGGAAAAAGCCAATGCACAGCAACCAAGACCCAACACAGCCAAAAATAAATAAATAAATTTATAAAAAACAAACCAAACCAAAAAACTGTTGGGCAAGGATAATTAGACCAGTGAACCTGCTATAAGCTAGAAACTTCATATAAACTAATAGAAGGAAATTTGTTATATTATAGAGGTGGTCTAAATCAGTATGGAAAGGTGAAAGCAGCAGGGCTGGTATGTCCACTTATTTGCTTATACAGGAAAAAGATGAAATTTAATTCCTTACTTCATATTCCCAAATTCATTATAGATAGGCTTAAAGGCGGAAAGCCAATCTTTAAACTTCTTAGAAGAAAATGTAAGCATTGTTTGGGAGTAGGAAGCAGAAAGCCCAAATGATAAAGGAAAAGATTGAGGAATTTTACTCTATTAAAATAAACTTCCATACATGAAAATATACTGCAGTGGAACGACAGGGCTACGAATATGTTTGTAAAGCATGTTTGAAAGACATTACTAGTAGCCTACCTTGCTTTTTCGTCTTTCTTTACTAACTCTACTAATTTTATGCCCATTTAAAAATGGCTGTCTTGGGCTTCCCTGGTGGTGCAGTGATTGAGAGTCTGCCAGCCGATCCAGGGGACGCGGGTTCATGCCCCGGTCTGGGGGGATCCCACATGCCGCGGAGCGGCTGGGCCCGTGAGCCATGGCCGCTGAGCCTGCGCGTCCGAAGCCTGTGCTCCGCAACGGGAGGGGCCGCGGCAGTGGGAGGCCCGCGTACCGCAAATAAATAAATAAATAAATAAATAAAAAATAAAAATGGCTGTCTTCTTTGAGGTCCTTCAAAAGTCATCAGCTGTGAGCAATGAGATGTAAGCTAAGAATTTCTGAGAAAGCTTTGCTTCCTGAATATGGGGTCTGGTTTTTCTCTTTCCTTTTGTCCCCTCCTTCTGCCTGGAATATGGATATAATGTCTAGAGCTGCAGCAGCTGTCTTGCAACGAAGAAGCTGAAGGTACTGGTTAAAGATGGCAGAACAGGAGGATAAAAGGCCAGTTCCGGGCTTCCCTGGTGGCGCAGTGGTTGAGAGTCCGTCTGCTGTTGCAGGAGACGTGGGTTCGTGCCCCGGTCCGGGAGGGTCCCGCGTGCCGCAGAGCAGCTGGGCCCGTGAGCCATGGCCGCTGAGCCTGCGTGTCCGGAGCCTGTGCTCCGCAACGGGAGAGGCCGCAGCAGTGAGAGGCCCGCGTACCAAAAAAAAAAAAAAAAAAAAAAAAGGCCAGTTCCTTGGTGACGTTCTTGGCTAGGCATGTCAGCCATGAATCACTTACTCCCATACTTGTAGTAATATGAGAAAAATGGTCTGTTCTAGCCTGTATCCTATAAGGATTAAAAGCTAGCTTATGTGAACAATTCCTATAAATTAATAAGAAAGACAACCTAATCGAAAAATTGAGGATGACTGGAGGCAATTCACAGAACTGGAAACCAAATGGCCAGTAAGCACTAATAGCTAGGAAATCCAAGTTAAAACGAGACTTAACCATAACCATAAGTCTAAAAATATCAAGTGGTGGGGAACATGTAGAGAAATTGTTATTATCATTCACTGTTGGTGAGAATATAAATTGGGACAACCATCCTGGGAGAACATTTTGGCAATATCAAGTAAAATTGACCATATCACACTAGCCCGCATTCCACTAGGTAGGAACCCTAGAGATTCCTGTACCTTTGCACGGAGACATGGAAGAAGCGGTCATTGACATGTTATGATTTAAATATATGAACTACGTGAAGTTACATAGATGAGCACAGATAAATCTGAAAAACTTAGTCTTGAACTAAAAATGCAGGCTATGAATGTGATGATAATATTTATGTTAAGTATGAAAGCAGTATTGAAGCTATGTCAGATAATGTCACCACCTGGCTACTGAGAGATGCAAACCTGGGCAGATATTTTCTACTCATCAGTAAAGGTTCTGGAAGCCAAAAATAGATTTTTAAAATCCGACCAGTGTTAGTTCATTGCCTCTTTTATTCCTGACAGGGTCTTCTTTACTGTGGATATGATAAACAGAGCTGCTCCTTGACCAATAATAAGCTAAGCTTTTAAAGCACTTTGTAAAACATTTTCATGTATATTTTCACTTAATTATTCTAATTGCTTTCTGAGATAATAGGCAGGATTTTAATTCTTATTCAAATTAAGTGGCATTAGTTGGACTTAACCTGAGTTTTAGTTTAGTTCTTTTTATCATAGTTTTATATTTTTCCAATACACAATTTAATGTCTAGGTGTACTTAATTTATGCAGCATAAGGAGTGATATTTTAAATATAGCTATAGTGACTGTCTAATTGGAGTGATCTAGTGTTGAGTCTTTTTTTTTTGTTTTTTTAAGTGAATAATGACTTACTAATTTATTGCGTTTTGGGGGCGGGGGTGAATACAGTTCTCAAACCCTAAATCTTAGTTCTTAAACATTAAACCTTAGTTCTTAAACCTTAGTATGCACAAGAACCATCCAGTAAATTTACAGAAAACAGATTCTCTGACACCTCCCCCGCCTCCAGCCTCAGAGTTCTGCCCTTTCTCTTTCTCTGCATTACTAGATTAGTTTCTTAAGGGCTGTGAGCTTTTCTCATTCATTTTGGTATTCTCCACAGTGCATAAACAGCCTGGTGGTGTATGTGTGTGTTTCCTTACTGAGTGCTTACTAAATGTTTGCCGGATGCATTCAGGAAGAACTTCCCAGAAGTGAATACCTGGACAAAGTTAGTACTGTATTAATATTATAGATGGAGAAGACTAGAAAGACTTTTAATGCTCAAATGTTAGGTGTGTGCTGAAATTGGTTTTCAGTTAACCTGTTAAGCGTTATTTTCAAACACTCTTTTCCTAGGCAAGATCATTTAAAACCATGAGTATAAAATGCCAGGGAAGGGTTTTACTGGAAAAGGTGTAACAAAATAAGAGTAAATGGAGAAAAAGCATGTTATTTTGCACAAGTATAGCAAGCCAGCTTGAAGGTCTTCTTCTGTAACACAAGCTACTGCGAATTGTTCAGCCCATTGGCAGCAACACAGAAAACTGCCCTTTTCACCCTTTCCAGCACACAAATGTGGACAATTCATGGCTGGAACCTATCTTCAAGAGACTGCTGGCTTTATTGAAACCAAATGTGTATAGAGTTTTTTATTTAGACACATGAAGGGTCTTCAGTGCTCTTGCCATATAGAAAGTAAACCACACAGAGATACTTAAGAAAACAAAAACACACAAAACACCCTCAACTTACTATGTGTAAAGACAGATGCAGGGCTTCCCTGGTGGCGCAGTGGTTGAGAGTCCGCCTGCCGATGCAGGGGACACGGGTTCCTGCCCCGGTCCGGGAAGATCCCACATGCCGTGGAGCGTCTGGGCCCGTGAGCCATGGCCGCTGAGCCTGTGCGTCCGGAGCCTGTGTTCCGCAACGGGAGAGGCCACAACAGTGAGGGGCCTGCGTACTGCAAAAAAAAAAAAAAAAAAATACAGATGCAGACATCACCTATTTGGTAGTGAATACACCTCTGTCCTGTGCAGTCTTTACCCCTCTCAGTGTTAGCTGTGCTTTTTAATGTAGTAACTGCACAACAAATATTAATTGAATATAGGTGAAAGCAGGATGAGAACTGACAGAAATTAGTGACCGATTCTACATTTTTCATCTCTTTTGCTGTTTAAAAGAATCCAATTATATTTTAGGATGAGTTTTCTAGTGGTGTGAGAAATTTAAAAATGTAACAGTAGTAAAGAGATTCTTTAATTGCCCGTTTAGCTCAAATCTGAATTAAACAGTTCGCAGGCTGAACTTTTCTGACATGGGCCAGAAAACCCATGTGTTTGAATAGTGAACTTGAGTGCTTTGACTTCTTATGCCAAGCCTCTGGATAACCTTGGGGCAGCTGTTCTTCTGTTGTTGTTTACTTATTCGACAGTAAGTCTTGTGAAGATGTAGGCAGTTAACTCAAGGAATGATTCTTTTTTCTTTCTTTGGTGATTGTCTTACAGCCTGTTTCATGCTGGTGTTGACTACCTCAGGCCCCCCAGCGTAAAGAAATCTCTAAAAAGGAGGCCATTTCTTCCTACTCCTTCAATAGACACTTTCTCAGAAACCTTAACAATTAGATGTACTTTGAAGATGCTGTTAAGCTGATAAACAGTAGTGCAAAAATCTCTTTGGTATTCTGTTTTGTGGAAGGAGATGAAAGATGGTCTGGCTTACTACTGGTTAAGGCAAGTAGGGAATGAAAGCATGTTCTCAATTAGTGCTTGTTTTACACCTGCAATTTATCTATTTAAATTGGAAAGATAACCTACAGGGTGTGCCTCCTGTACTTACTAGCTTCAGGCAAGCCAGGTCTCTTTACCTACTAGACATGTAAGATTTTGCCTTTGAATTTTCAATTTGGATTCCTCGGTTTGCCTTCTAGTTTTCTTCCCAGTATAGTCTGTAGGATTTATTTGCTGGAAAAATTTAGTGTACCTTTGAAAAGGAGTTCTGAACTTGGACATATTTTAAATTACTGTTAATATTGGACTCTGAAAAATATGGTTGTCTTTGATTAAATCAAAGCAATGGGTGTGTGTAATTGAATCGAGTTTCCTTTGCTTATCATTTTTGTCTGTGTGGTTTCTGGACAGTTTCTGACATTGTACCCTTTTGGAGAAGTTACCTTTGCGTCATGATTGGAACTTGTTTGAGGTTGTAAGTCATTCTGGGGAGACAGGAAATGTTCCCTGGAAAATACTGGGCTGATTTTCTTTTTCAGTTTGTGAATTATGAGCTCGGTACACCAGATTGCATTTTGGCATTTGACTCTCCCAGGGCAGAGTAGTGTCCAGCTTTATTTTGTGAGTAACTGCAGATGCCTTTTTGCCATTTGGGTCAGTTTGTTTGTTTGTTTATTTTGGATTTGTTTATTTATAAATGATCTGTGAAATTTTAAGCCAAATGGGATACAAAGGAATTCCTGGTTTTCAAAGGTTCTTCTTTTATTTTGCATTCAAAAGGCAATTTTGCCTTTATTTTTAGAAGTTAAGTATGTTACAGCTGTTGAGTAATTTACCACCTCCTGCCCTCACCTCCGCTGAAATAATCGAAGGAGAAAAATATAGATTGATTTTGTATGCCTGAATATTAAGCTGAGACAAACTTCATCTTTGTGGCTTCATGTGATCCTTAAGACTGTAGAAAAATCCTAGATTCAAAGAGAAGATATGAGGTTTTTTTTTTTAATCAAAAGGCAGATGTACCTACTTTGACTACTTATTTGAAACATGACAAGTTGAGAATAGTGAGAAGCCAAGGCCAATTAAGCTCAGGAAATGGCTTCACATGTTGCCTATTGCATCCCTGACGATTTGGATAAAACAGAAACAGCTGTGATGCCAAATGCCCTGTAAATTTCAAATGCCGCGTAAAGTGTGGGGTTAGCAGTTCATGAGCTGACTTAATACAGACCTTTGCCCACAGGTCTTCTGGTGACTTTCAGCTTTCTTCACAAAAATGCAGGATATTTGGGGCCATTTCATATGGCTAAATGAAAAACGGTGTGTATTTGGCTCCGTTTAAAGCAAGTAGCCTTGAGAGATGGGCCTGCCTAGAAATTGACTACATTTTTGTGGGAGAACGGGTGAAAAGGGCAGTTTCCTGTGTTGCTGCCAAAAGGTCTGAACAATTTGTAGTAGCTTGTGGCTGGAAAACAACTTCTGTGAGGCAAAAACAGCAACTGCAAACTGGTTCTGGGTATGTGTGAGAAAATGCTCTTCTTTCCTACTTGATTGTTGGGCTTTATAGAAATTTTATATAGTGAATTTTAAAACTCAGCTGCTTAAAGTGGTGTTTTGGTTGACTTGGATAAAAACCCGGGGAAATATATTTGGAGGTAGCCCAAGTGGTGCATAGTGTAGTACTTAAAAAAGGGCAGCATTTATACTTTGCTTTTACTGTAACCATGGGCTTGGAGGGTAATCTGTTTTTCTCCTGCCTTAAAAAGTTCAGGTAGGGCTTCCCTGGTGGCGCAGTGGTTGGGAGTCCGCCTGCCGATGCAGAGGGCGCGGGTTCGTGCCCCGGTCTGGGAGGATCCCGTGTGCCGCGGAGCGGCTGGGCCCGCGCGTCCGGAGCCTGTGCTCGGCGGCGGGAGAGGCCCACGTACCGCAAAAAAAAAAAAAAAAAAAAATGTAGGTAAATCTTGGTATCTAAGGTGTGTGTTGTTTTTACAGGAATGGATTTTTTTTACAGGAATGGATTTTTAAAGTTAACTTATTAAGCGTGTGTTTTCTTAGTTCACTTGGGTGGCGTGTACCATTTTGTATTAGAAGTATGTTTATGAAACATATGTGAAACTACTGGCAATTACTACTTGACGGTACTGACAGTGTGCCGGGCTCCATGCTCATGTCCTTATATTGGCCATGTCGTTTACTTCTCTGGAGAGGGAAAAAGCTTAGGGTAAGTGTCAGGTAACTAGAAAATGGTTGAAAGGGGCCAGGATTTGGAGTCTGGTCTGTGCGTTACTAATTGTATCAGAATAGTTACTATTTCAGATACTCATTTTGTAGAATTAAAATCTGTTAAAGATTTTTTTTTTTGGTAGAATGGGCTTGGATATGTGGAATAAAGGTAGACTTGGTTTGATTTAGTTTTGATGTTTTCACTAAGCTCTTTTTCAGTTGCAGCTTTCACCAGACCTGAGCATCTGTATACTTATTGTTGCCTAAATGCTCCAGACTTTAGTTTTTTGGCCTTAATTTTGACCTCCCTCTTCTGTTGGGGATATCTATTAGCTTTTCGTTAAACTGCAATAGCTGATTAAGGCATCACCCTTTTAATATTTTGCCCTGTTCATGAACATCAGTGTCTTCTTTATTTAGTAAATAGGCTGGTGCTCATAATCTAGCACAGTGATTCTCAACCGGGATGGGGATGGTAGGTGACTTTTGTTCTGTAGGGAACATTTGGCAATGTCTGGAGACTTTTTTTTTTTTTTTTTTTTTTTTTTAGGTACGTGGGCCTCTCACTGCTGTGGCCTCTCCCATTGCGGAGCACAGGCTCCGGACGCGCAGGCCCAGCGGCCATGGCTCACGGGCCCAGCCGCTCTGCGGCATGTGGGATCCTCCCGGACTGGGCCCGAACCCACGTCCCCTGCATCGGCAGGCGGACTCCCAACCACTGTGCTACCAGGGTAGCCCTGGAGACATTTTTGATTGCCATGACTTGATGCACTACTAGCATCTCTGTGTAGAGGCCAGGAATGCTGCTAAACATCCTACGATGCACAGGACAGCTCTTCAGACAACGAAGAATTATCTGGCCAAAATGTCAAGAGTGCAGAGGTTGAAATACCCTGACCTAGCTAACATAGGGCACAGACCAAATCTTATTAGAAACTGTTTCTGTGAGATTTATTTTTTAAAATTTATTTAATTAATTTATTTATTTTTGGCTGTGTTGGGTCTTCTTTGCTGTGCATGGGCTTCTTATTGCGGTAGCTTCTCTTGTTGCAGAGCACGAGTTTCAGTAGTTGTGGCTCGCGGGGTCTAGAGTGCAGGCTCAGTAGCTGTGGCGCCTGGGCTTAGTTGCTCCGCGGCATGTGGGATCTTCCCGGACCAGGGCTCGAACCGCGTTCCCTGCATTGGCAGGTGGCTTCTTAACCACTGTGCACCCAGGGAAGTCCTGTGAAATTTTTTTTTAAATAAAAAAACAACTCTGTTAATTTGGCAAGTTTTTATTCTCTTTTCTAGAGGTGGCGGAAGAGGCTATCCATCTGTCTGCTCACCTAGCCCTAAGCCAAATGACACAAGTTGACCTTGTGCTGGATTCTGTCTTCTAGCTGCTCCTTATCTTCATCCCCTATGCTGACCTAGACGAGGTCACACCGTCAACTATTATCTGCCATTATCTTAGCCAGGATTAGTTGACTACCTATTAAGAATGGTACATGAAATACCTTAGCTTGGGGTGGGAGAAAAGCAAAAGAATGGAAGGAATACCCACCAAAGTTTTGACTGGGATGAAGATCGTAGTGTGCCTCTCACCGTTATATTGAGTTCAGAGGTTACAATTGTGAGTGATCTTCATAGGCCCACACATACCTACAGTGCCAACTGTTGACTAGCTTTTGTAAACTGAAAACAAATAGAATGGATGAATGGAATTTTCAGATAATCTGAAAAAGAAGAAATCTCTAGGTCCAGTAGCTATCGCATAGCTGTCATATTGGTAGGGAAATTGACTGACTTTTGCATTTTGTCTTGTGAATTCTTGGGCCTAACCTTTGTGATTTTGATTAAATGTAACAAGTTGCAAGGAGCAACCTGTACCGTATCTTGATGTCTTTGCAAGTACTTGGGATGCTGTACCTCCTTTCTTTGCATCTTCATCCTTCAGAGATGGATTTCACCATCATTCTCTGCTCGTCTGCTTTTTTGCAGGTTGCTTTAAGTAGGTATTTCTCAGAGTGAACTGTAATCATTGGCTTCCTCTCCTGCGGCCCTTACTAGGTTATGTGTCCCAGCACAGTGCTCGGTATATAGTGGCCATTCCCCACACATGGAGTGGATGAATGGAGGAGGAGGGGGAGGGAGGAGGAAGAAACACCTTAGGAATCTTAAAACTCAGTAACAGAAGACAGTTGGTAGAGCTTTGGAAACTCAGGGGCTGGGAAAGGAGCCTAAGTAAGTGAAGGGTGGGAATTGTTATGTTAACATGACCTTATTGGTGTTGCTTGTGCTGTGCACATTGTTTTTTTTTTTTTTTTTTAAATGTTAGCAGTCTGGGTGACTGAGGCGGGAAGGCTAGCCCGTGGCCTCGGCCATATCTGCAGGTCTAAGTGGTGTTCATGTCTTTGACCTGAGGTTCCTCTAAGCTAAATTACCCTCTTGCTCTGGAGGGCATATAGCCTTTGCATGTTCTCAAATCTGCCTATTTTCTGGCATATGTGATTTCAGTCTAGATTTCTCAACTGAGTAGTCAGGTCGTGTACGGCCCCCCTCCAGCAAGAACTGAGATAGGTAGGTAGGTAGATAGATAGATAGATATTGGCTGCGTTGGGTCTTCATTGCTGTGTGCGGGCTTTCTCTAGTTGTGGTGAGCAAGGGCTACTCTTCGTTACAGTGCACGGGCTTCTCATTGCAGTGGCTTCTCTTGGCGTGGATCACGGGCTCTAGGTGCGTGGGTTTCAGTAGTTACGGCACACGGGTTCAGTAGTTGTGGCTCGTGGGCTCTAGAGCGCAGGCTCAGTAGTTGTGGCACACGGGCTTAGTTGCTCCGCGGCACGTGGGATCTTCCCGGAGCAGGGATCGAACCTGTGTCCCCTGCATTGGCAGGCAGATTCTTAACCACTGTGCCACCAGGGAAGTCACAGGAACTGAGTTTTAAAGTGATAGAAATAACCCTTGAAACCCTGCAGTGATTTCCCTGTGGCAGCTCTCTTACAGCACATTGAGTTCTGGTCTTGACCTTTTATTGCCTCCTTGGGCAAATTTGCTTCCTTAGCTTTCACTTCTCCTGGCCCTTGAATTTCAAGAGACACAGCTTTATTTTACTCTGGGGTTTATTATGTGCCTGAGTGCCACTGTTAGTGGCCTGGGTTAGAATAAACAGCAACTCTGTAATGCACCTGTTTTGTCTTTCTGTTGAATTACATAAAAACATTTGTTAGACATTTTGATTCAAAATAGAGATAATTATGGGAAAAGCTGTTTTCTTTCAGCAAAAGGCCCACTAGCCAGGCACCAGTGCTTATCGCTGTGGCCACGCCGTTGGACTTGTCCCTTGCAAATTGAACATGCCTGATTGCACAGGTGTTTGCATGGCTGAACAAATTATATTTGGACAATGAACTGTTATGCCTGACAGTGATTAGAGAGGCAGGGCAGAGTTGTACATGGACTACTTTGGTAAGAGAATTGAGGAGAGAATATTACCAAACATTTTTGTAAGATAAGAGAAAACCAAGACTTATTCTTTTCTTCTCTAATGGTTAAATGCCCTTAAACTTGTTAATATTGGAAGTCAGCCTTGTACTGGGCAGATTTTTTAAGAAAAAGAATGGCTAGTAACTTTTTAATTTCTTATAACATTGACTTTGTTGAACACTCTTTGGTTTTCCTTATTGGAGGACAGCTGTAGTAAGATTGTGGCTGAGATCATAGGAAGATCCAATATCCAGTGTCATATATTTTTTGTCTGTCATTTTTTTGGCTTTATGTGTAAGTGTGAAATCTATGTCCAGGTGAGTGGCGGTGTGGGTTGACTAGGAAACTGTCGTAGGATATATCTGGAGATCTCTAAGAGTCCTGTTAAAGTTCGTGGCCGTGAATTTGAATGGAGAAAAGTTATCATCATCACGTTTTTTGTTTGGCGGCATGGGTGCAAGGCTGAAGTAGGGCCAGAGTTAGGTGGAGCCACAGAGCACACAGATGTGCTGGAGGACAGCAGGGCTGGGAGCTGAGGGTCTAGTGGTGGCCCGTGGAATCCAAGCTGCGGAAGGAGGGTAGTGAAGACAGGGCAGCGGGAAGGTGGTGGAGGCACAGGCTGCTCAGGGCCAAAGTAGTTGGGGGTGGTGGTTCAAGAAGCAGGGCGGAAGGGGATCAGAGGTTGGGACGAACGAAAGTGAGATAATGGTAGAATCATATAGAGGTCTGGGGCAGGATTTTCCAAGAAATCATTTTAGAAGGTCATGGCTGGCATTTAGAAAATGAATAAACAACATGAGAGTTGGGGCCTTATCTAGCCTACACAGAATTTTACCTGAAGTGAAAAAAGAAGGCTTCCCCTTTGGGAGAAGCTTTCCATCAGCAGTTATCGTACCTTGGATCCACCTCCCTGGCTGGAGCGGAGCTCTGCCACTGCAGGAATCTTCCCCTTGGGAGAAGAAAGAGAAAGGGGAGTGGAAGGAAAGAGGTGCCCCTTTTCCGCTGAGGCAGCCCGCTGGCAGGGAGAAGGCTCACTGCGGAGAGGGGCTGGGGCTGGATTTGGCACAGACTGCCTAGGCTTTAGGCCTGATCAGAGAGACCATTTGAAAACTGTGTTTCCATTAAAACTGGGTGTGTTTACTGTGTATTTGTGAACTGGGTTGGGATGTAAATGTTTTACTCTGGGTCACAAAAAAATTGAAAGCTAGTGTTTGGGAAGCGTGGGAATGGGTAACTGAGGGTGCGGAGGGCAGGATCATGGGGTTCACTTTTAAAGGAGGAACCAACGTGCACACGCATGCACGCGCACACACACGCACACACACACCCTCTGCTCTTCTGCTCTGTGCCTTAGAGAAAGGAGTAGGTAGGAGTATGGGTAATAAAAACGATTTCGATTTGGAATGCATTCTAGGTTTGGGATTCAGCCCCCCTCTCCCCTAGTAGAGGCTACACGTGGTCGGGTGGTAGAGAAAAGTATGACCCAGGTATCGGTTGACCTTCTGGCTCAACACTGGGTCTGTGGAGCTTCCCTGTCAGACTGAGGGAAATAGATTGGAAAAAAGTCGGCGTGTGGGTCATCGCCAAGATCCTGTAATTCTGGAAAAGGTGCGGGGTGAGGAGAGGGGGCTTTTGATGTGCTCTGGGTCATAGGGAGAGAGCGTTCTGCAACTTAGAGTTACGGTGACAACATAACACGTAATCAGCCGTAGAAAATTGAAAATTAATTTTTAGAGGGTTGTGAGGGGACAAAACTCAGTAAAAGATCAAGCAGACAGTTGTGGGAATTGTGAGATAGAAGTTCCGGCTTCTTTCTCCTTCTGCTGTCTTGATGATTTTTTAAAAAACATTAGCATCAGCATCCCAGTGTGATCTTGGCTTTGCCTTTAGAAACGTGAAGCAGACAAACACATCTGGATGTTCCTGGTCCATCTCCCATTGCTGTGAGTAGTAAAATCTTGACAGTAAATTGTAAGGCCTTGTGTGGCTTTCTAGACGGAACTCTGGGAGGTGGAGAGTTTCCCTTTGTATTGGACCATGTTGGTCAGGCGTTGGCAGTGGGAAGCAGGTGGCCGCAGTTCCGTGGCTCTTAAAGGATCAGGGCACTGTGAAGTGGGGAGTTAGGTGGTTTGGGCAGAGGCCCAGTTTCCCGCGGATCTTTATTCCCAGTTTCCAAGAGTTGCCATGCCAACCCCTGGTCAGGTACCTGATCTCTGGGTGGGCCCCTGGCTGGAGCAGTGGTGGGATCAGGATTCTTCATCGGGCTGTCTAGTATGAATGAAGGAGGGCAGAAAGGGTCATCCCCCACTCATTCTTCTGGGGAGCAAATGTGTTTTAGTTGAAACTCCTTATGTGTGTTTTCCTTAGAAGTGTTAAAATTTGCAGTTAAGTTTTCAAGTACTTTCAGGTGTGTTATAGATTAATTGGACCTTCTTAAGCAGGCTTGGGGAGTTAATATTCCCTTTAATGACTGTTTCTGTGGGGGGAAAATAATAATAGCTAACATTTACTTAGAGTTTACTTTATGTCAGAAACCGTCATTCTATATTATCTTACCTGTACAGATAGCCAGGAATTAGATTTTCTTAGCTTCATTTTACAGAGTAAGGATTGAGGCTCTCATCTCCAGCTTCACTTTTGTCATCCTCATCTCATTCCCCCAGTGTGCTCACTCTGTCCCCAACCAAGTCCTCACTTCATCTTGGGTTGGCGTGCATGTATGGTTTTTTTTCCGTCCAAGGCAGTGACTCAAAATCTGGCCGATCATGAGTCAGGGATTGCCTATAGACAGGCGTGCAGAATTAGTCCCTCTCAGGCCTGCTGGATGTTAAAGAACGGTTTAGAGCTGCTCAAGTTTGACCTTCAAGGATGGTGCTGATTGTATCTGCTGTGCTCTACGAAATGTTTAAAGCTAAAAAGTTGTAAATGCTGGATTCCTAAGCAGGGTACAGTCAAGTGTGACTGTGAGGTTTCTTGGGCCAGAGGAAAGACTGTGTTTTATGTTAAATAGCATTGGGTGGCCTAAGCTGCATTCCAGAGACAGTTCAGAGCCATGGCTGGTAATGACATCACCTCCACAGGTGCCAAATCATTCTTTTTTTTTTTTTTCCAATATAGGCTGCCCATGCCTTTTTTTTTTCTTTTCTTTTTTTTTTTTTAAGGACGTTTAAGTACTGCTGTGAGGTTTTGTTGCAAAATAAGTATGAAATCCAATTCTGGGTGTGTGTGTGGAAGTAGGGAGATGAAAATACAGTGCTTTGGGAAAACCACGCACTTCCAGAAATTCCAGTTTTAGGTTACTCGCGTTCAGTCACTCCCAAGAGATTTTTACGGGGAAGGGTAGGGACAGAGGAGGGGATTCAGACTAGATGAGAACAGTAGTTGTGGAAAAACAAAGTGGAGGGGCTTTCCCCCTCTACTTTCCCCCTAATCCAAGATGGACCTGTCATGTTTCCAAGAGAACTCTGATTTCCAGTGTATTTCGTAGAGGCTGAAGAGCTCTGATTCCGAATGTCAAGCTTGGATTCAAGGGATTGAATCTTTTTCATGATAAATGTATGTGTTTGTTGAATAGAACTTGGAATACAGAGAAACAAATAATAAAAGCCAGCCTCATTCCTATTTTCAGACACAATCACTTACTATTATATTGTTTTCATTATTTATAACCGTACATTCAGTGGTTTAAATCCTTCAGTAAATGCGCATTTGTATACATTTCACAAAGTAGGGCTCATGCTGTGTGTTTGGTTTTGCCATGCCAAGTAGTTTTCTTAGAATGTAGAACTTTAGAACTATGAGGTACTTTAAGAGGTAATGAATCCTCCCTGTCTTTATTTTATAGATGAGAAAATTTAGTGAAATGAAGTTAAATGACTTGCTCTTAATTCCCATGACTTTCAGAGCTGGAATCAGAACTGGTTCCACCTAGCCCAGTATACTTTTAACTATCCCATTCTGCCTATTTTACTGGTGAAAATTTGTGAAGTATTATCCTCTAGGATAAATTAGAAAGCATTGCCCCAGAGAATTTATTTAATCCATCTCATATAACTTTGAGTCTGAAAAGAAGTGAAACATTGAGACTACACACACACACCTGTGTACTTAAATTAATTTGCCCCAAGTGATTTGGAGAAGTTTAGAAACCATTATGAGATGGCTGGATTGCTGCTCTTTTAGGATTATTTGATGTGAACCTGAAAGGAGTGAAGCTGAAAAATGTATGTTTTACACTAAGCATAAGTGTCTCTGAAGTGTTTCTTTTCTGCCATGTTAAAACAATAAATGTCTTCAAACTTTTTAGTGGTTTTGCCAAACTGTTAGTTATCATCTCCTATGCCAGATTTCTTCTACTCTGGAATTATATTTGCCTTATTTTGCTGAATTCCTGTAGTTCTTAGCTGTATAATTCCTTTGGTAATTTCTCACACAAGTCTTAACGGCATTTCTTCAACTGTTATCTTGAAATGTGGGCACATTATGAATGTTAACTTTCCACGGGGTTGTGTGAATGAGCAGTCTGGACTTTCAGCTCCTCAAGGACAAGGATGTTGTCTTGTTACTTTCCTTCTTTCCTTCTACCTCTCTCCCCTCTGCTTTGTCTCATCTCCAGAGTACTAGCAGAGCGCCTTGTAGGCTCACCCTATTATTACTAAAACTTGGTAAAAGAGTTCTGAACGCAGTTAAGGCAAATTAGGGAACATGGCCTCCTCTCTCCTCTCTGTGAGTTGATAGTCCTGCGGGTAATGCGGATTTCAGGAATATCTCTGCAAGAAAAGCAAGTCTAGCATGATTTGCACATTGCCTTGGTCAGTGGGTATTTAGATGTCCTTTTTAAGGCAGTTGTTATGGATTCAGACAATATACTGGCACACACAGCCTCAGACTCACCGTCACCTCTGTTTGACCTTAGTTAATCTAGAAGAAACCATATAAAACAGCTGACGGGAGGGCTCCTGGAGGGCTGTCTGAAAAGTAGGTGATGGAGAATCCTGTTTTTGTTTTTCTTGGAAAAATTTCTCTACAAGAAGTCTTCAGCGTATTAAATTCTGCATCTTGAAGACTTATGATTTTGTACATTTCTTGACTTTTTGTATTGAGAGAATTGAAGGTGGGATGAAGAAACTTAGTGTTGAAAATCTCAGGAGTAGGGAGTGGGGAAGAAAGGAAATAATTGCTGGGATATATTTGTAGTTGGGGGAAGAAGGAAAGGGAGTAAGAATGGAAAGAGATCGAGAAATAAGGATGAATAGCCAAATATTAGGGTGGGGACAAAATCTGAATGTCATTTGGCAAAGTTGATTATACTTTTGGTTTTTTTCCAGAGGTTTTTCAAATGATTGGGGTGGGTGGGGAAATTCCACTAGAGATGACAGCTTAAGTGTTGGAGGAATAAAATGGAAATAGTCTGAGTGACTAAAGTAGGAAGAAACAGAATTAAGAAAATTCTGTTTCTTTCTTTTTTTTCTGGCAGTGCTCTGCGTTTCTTATGATGCTGTGCTTAATTTATTCCAAAAAGTTTGTTCAGTGTAGTGTGAAGAATCTCCTTTTTGATCAACTCCTTTTTTTCCTGTCTCTAAGCTGCTTGCCTTAGAATAGGTGTGGAGGCCTCCCCATCACCCAACTTGCTCACTGTGGAGAAGTGTTAGGACATAGAACGTGGGATGCAAAAGGAGACCAATTCTAGGAGCTGGCAGCACCCACGTCACTCAGGGACCAAGTACACTTGTATGATGTGTGTGCGCACACAAGTGTGTTCTTTTCCCTTAAAGAAGTCTCGTGTTGCTGGAGTGTGATCTTATTTGTCTTGCGAAGTCTTTTTAAATTCATTATATTTAAGTAATAATGGCTCTGCATACTTTCCAGCTGTTTGGAGTTATTTTCCACCTGTTTCTGTTTGGTTCAGTGAAAAGAGGAAAATAATTTGGGAATTAATTTTACAATTGGAAAAGGAACACTACCTCCTAAAGATATTTATGTTTACCAGTGGGTTCTAGTATCAGTCGTATTATTTCCTGACCTGGGGCTGGGCCGCTTCTGACATAAGCGTTAGTAACTGAATTGTGTCAGCACTGCTACTTAAGGCGTTTATCTTAATCCAGGCGTCCTTGGATCTGCCAGCGAGCAAGGTGGGAGCAAGGTGGGAGCAGTGATCGCAGAGCTGGGCTTCACGTGTGAGTTCCGAGGAGTTCGGGTGGTTACCCAGTGAATCCATTCCTGGTAAATGTGAGTCGGTGTTTTTCTTTAGATGCTCTGTTTTGACCACATGAGAGGCAGTGGTATTTAAGTTATTTACAGTGTCATTCTCCTAAAACGGAATGAATATCCCTGAATTCTATCTCACAAGGCCCTGTTATGCAGCAAAGGTAGGTAAAGGATGACTACCAGTGAGGTACCAGCCGCAGAGCTGGTTGAGATATGGTCCAGATTTTGGTATTTGGGTTGGTTGGCTTTTCTGGAAGATAAACTTATATTGTGTTTATATAGGTATATCCTAAAAGTTCTTTGTGACTGTTACACAATATATTTAAGTGTTCCAGAAGAATAAAATAGTGTGTTTCTTGTCTTACGGCTTCGGTCTGATAGGCACGGCTGCTGCTCTCTTGCGCGGGTACCTCCTCACTATTTCCTTGTTCCTGCTTTCCGCCCTCATTTTCTGTGCCACCTTGAGCGGTGAAAGGAAGATCTTGCACACTTCCATCTGATAAATGCTTTGCATGAAGGAGAGATTATGGCAATGCTTGTAGTTTAAAAAAAAAAAAAAAGGTAGCCACTAGTCTACTTTTTTTTTTTTTTTAATGTTTTTTAAGCCTGTGGGGAATTGGAAGCTCCACAGTGTGAGGTGCATTGGGAAAGGAAAAACCAAGAGGAAAGCATGTTTTGGGAAAATGAGCTGCATTTGAGAAAATGCTGAGGGGCAAATTGATTCAGAAACGTGAGCTCATCACCTGGTTGATGTAATAAGTTCATGCAAATGAGAAATACCTGGCCAGGAGGTTAGGTTGCTGCCTTTTCTTACAATATTCTTTAAAAAAAAAAAATCCCTCAGTCACTTAGTTTAGAATTTCTTAGATTCTTTGGTGTTTGTTATACAAAGGATTGGCTACATTATTTTTTCAGGCACCTCCCAGACCTAAACTTACATGATTCAGGAGGACTGTATATCCCCAAACATATTATCATAGGACTTATTTCAGAGCCATTTCTATTTTCTTCTTGCTTCTCTTAGAATTCAGTACCTTTTTGAAGATAACAACCTTTTAGGTCAGTCTTAACCCCTGAGAACCAATCATGCAGGTGAAGATAGTAAGTCCTACACTCCTCACATTTTCCTCGTATGAACCTTAAAAGATGGCATGAGATTTCTCATTATAAATGTGCCAAAATAGTGTTTATTCCATCAGAGTGTCGTTTAGTTTAATATTAGGCTTACTTTATTGAATCATTAAGGTGATTATCTTGGATAAGAGAAAAATAAGATGATGATGCCTGGAATTGTTTGGAAAAATAGGTGCCCTCGGTTTCTGTTTTTAGAGGTGTTTTCTTATGCCCTCATTTTTTTCTACCCAAATGGACTAAGCATAACTTTGTACAAAGTGGTGTGTGTTTTGCTCTGGGGGATACAGAGATGATGAGTAAGACAGACTTGTTAAGTATGGTGGGTAAGATGTAGGCATAGGGCCAGTACTGTAGAAAAGTGCTGAGCTCTGGAAGCGGGGAAGGGAGTGCTGTGGGCATCTGGAGGAGGGAAGGGTGGCAGGGAAGTCTTTGGCAAGGCCATAGCCTGGTAACTGGATTTTGCCCGATGGTGGTGGTGATGGGCATGCTTCTCAGTTTGCTCACTTCTCAGAAGAGTCTGGAGGAGTGAGCCTGGAGTCTCTTGGCTTTTCCCTCAACAATAGAAATCATCATGGATAGTATCAGGGCCTGCATGTCAGGTGGAAGACTGGGTTTTTTTCCTGCAGTTACTGAGGTTTTCCAAACAGGTGAATTATGTGATCAGAACTGGAGTTTAGGAAGATGAGGTGGGTAGCCCTGTTCAAAGTAGGGCTAACAAATTTATGAGAAACTATTAGTTATGAGAAAAAATTTACCTGTTGGTAGTTTATTTATTGGTTTTACTTACTTTAATCAGAGTCTACTGTTTGTAATTATAACTGCGTTTTTTTCCTACAGTACAAAAATCATCAAACTGTTTTTTAGGGCATTCTCCACTGAAGATAACTAAGTACATACACTTCAGGTAAATGTGAGGAACCTTCTCCACCAAATATATTTAGATATTTATTTTGTAATTAATCCTGGCTCTTGGCATTCTCTTGCTGGTTTATTTTTCTGAAGGCATTTCTTAAGCCCTTCTCATAACAGTGTTTTGAAGACATTGCTTGATGGAGTGGGTGTATCCCAATTTCCTCTCTACCTCCAATTTATTAAGCATTTACTTCCATTTCAGTATGCTATTTTAGGACATTTCTTGTCCCATTTTTGACAGTAGTTTGTCTTTAATCCTTGTGAACATTATTTGATGTTGTTAGTCTTGAAATTCAAAGTAAGGTGTCTTGGAAAGAAAGTCAGAATTTCATAGCTAATAAGTGAAAGAGTTGGAATCAAAACTCACATCTGCCCATTACTGAATCATTTTATACTGAGTCATTTTACATCTACAAGTCTCAATTTCCTTATCTGTAAAATGGAGGCATTGACAGTACATTTTTAATACAATGTCTTTGGGAAGTTAAGCGAAATGATAAGTGTGCTGGCATAGCTTATTTATAAGCCATCTCTTAAACAAAATGAATTATAGATGCACAGTGTTTATGAATCTAACATCGTTAATTCAACTGATCTGTAATTTTATATTTCTAATTTTAAAGTTATTTTTCTTTTCAGATTTACAATTTGAAATTACCCAACTTTTAAAACTTTAAGCACTCTTTTACTTTTCTGTACCATAATGAGTGAAACTTGTATTCTCAATAGTTTCTTTTAATTCTTCTCCACAGACTGTCATTCTACACGTTGAGCTCTGTTTTGTGTTAATTTTTACTGCCTTTCCCCCCTGAAATAAAATAGTCCTGTAATGTCCTAGTGGAAACATTGTTCTCTTTGTTTGGGCTAAAGAAGTGCCTTTGTCATTCCTTTGAGACATTCTGCAGATGCCATTTTGCAGTTCTGAAAAATATGTCGCTGTCCTCCTTGCTGCTGTGTTAAATTGTGTGTGTGTATGGCTTGGTATTTTAATGAAGTTGTAGTGAAAACTTGACAGTGATACTTGTCATATGATGATAAAATAAAGAAAGGTTCTTTCCTGATTCAATGTAGATACGTGTTCCCTGTCTATAGTGCTGTGTGGTCTGAAAGTAGACCCCTCCTGCACTCAGATGTTTGATGCTTTTTGACTAACTTCATAGGAAACTGTTAAAACAACTTCTTCTGACATGTACTGCTTTTTAAAGATCTCTTAATTTATATGTTCTGAATAGCATTTTAAGTGGCAAGTACACAGTCTAATTTGCTAAGTGGCTTTAATCCTTGTAGTAAGAAGTGGGGCAAAAATCTTTTGGGAAATTACCCTGATAAAATCCAGGAAATTCCTTTCATTCTTTTAAATCCAGTTAAAATCTAACTTTAAAAAAAGGCCTCTGATGTAACAGTGTCTGAAAGCATGTGCTTCTTAGAGTAATTTCTTGTAGACAGTGCCAAGCTCAAGGAAGAATGGCATGAATGTACCTCTGTGTTTTAGGTAAATCTATACCACATGGCACATGACCAGTTTATTATAACTTTGCTGGGACTTAGTCATCCTGTTTTGTACTGCTTTAAAAGTGCTAAAGCAGGAGAAATAAAGGGAGAAAACTTCATATTTTTTATTTTAATGGACTTAATCTATTAAGATATTTCTTAATTATAATATGTTCAGTGGAGAAAACTTGGTGATATAGAAAAATACAAATAAAGCAAAATTTCCCATTGCCCACATTCAGAAACAACCATTGTTACCGTTTTGGTTGAGCATTTCCAGTGTTTTATCTGTGAACACATAGGTTAAAATCAGAGCATTATCCTTTTTTTTTAAATGATTCTTTAAAAAGTTTTTAATTTTATTTATTTATTTTTGGCTGCGTTGGGTCTTTGTTGCTGCACGCGGGCTTTCTCTAGTTGCGGTGAGCGGGGGCTACTCTTCATTGCAGTGCGCAGGCTTCTCATTGTGGTGACTTCTCTTGTTGTGGAACACAGTTGCAGACCACAGGCTCTAGACGCATGGGCTTCAGTAGTTGTGGCTTGTGGGCTCTAGAGCGCAGGCTCAGAAGTTTTGGCACACGGGCTTAGTTGCTCCGTGGTATGTGGGATCTTCCCCGACCAGGGCTCGAACCCATGTCCCCTGCATTGGCAGGCAGATTTTTAATCACTGCGCCACCAGGGAAGCCCCAGCATTATCTTTTTAAACCTGCTTATTTTTCCTTGGCAAAAATACAGTGAATGTATCTAAACTTTTTTTTTAAATTGTGAAGTATAGTTGATGTACAGTATTGTTAATTGCAAGTGTACAGCAAAGTAATTCGGTTATACATATGTATATATCTATATTCTTTTAAAAATTCTTTTCCATTATAGTTTATTACAGGATATAGAATATTGTTTTCTGCACTATACAGTAAATCCTTGTTGTTTTTCTATTTTATATATGATAGTGTGCATCTGTTAATCCCATACTCCCAGTTATTCCTCCCTCCCTTCCCCTTTGGTAACTGTAAGTTTGTTTTCTGTGTCTGTAAATTCTTTTTTTTTTAACATAAATTTATTTATTATGGCTGCGTTGGGTCTTCATTGTTGCATGTGGGCTTTCTCTAGTTGCGGTGAACAGGGGCTACTCTTCGTTGAGGTGCGCAGGCTTCTCATTGCGGTGGCTTCTCTTGTCATGGAACACAGGTTCTAGGTGCGCGGGCTCAGTAGTTGTGGCTCGCCGGTTCTAGAGCGTAGGCTTAGTAGTTGTGGCGCAGGGGCTTAGTTGCTCTGCAGCATGTGGAATCTTCCCGGACCAGGGATCGAACCCCTGTCCCCTGCATTGGCAGGTGGATTCTTTTTTTTTTTTAAACATCTTTATTGGAGTATAATTGCCCTACAGTGGTGTGTTAGTTTCTGCTTTATAACAAAGTGAATCAGCCATACATATACATATATCCCTATATCTCCTCCCTCTTGTGTCTCCCTCCCACCCTCCCTATCCCATCCCTCTAGGTGGTCACAAAGCACCTAGCTGATCTCCCTATGCTATGCGGCTGCTTCCCACTAGCTATCTGTTTTATGTTTGGTAGTGTATATATGTCCATGCCACTCTCTCACTTCGTTCCAGCTTACCCTTCCCCCTCCCCGTGTCTTCAAGTCCATTCTCTACGTTGGCAGGCGGATTCTTAACCATTGCACCACCAGGGAAGTCCTGTAAATCCTTAAGATAGTAGTACTTAATTTTGGGAATGTTACTCCGTAGGGCATTCATGCATTAGATGGACTCACTTGAAAGTTCTCAGTTAGTAGAAAGTCCGTGAATTTATTGCCTAAAGATATACGAGTCAGAAAAGGATAGGCTAATCATTTTGGATGTTTTCCAGGATCATAAAAGCATAATAAGTCTATATTAGAACTGTTAAGAAGCCTTTGAAACAAGTAAAGATCTGATCACATAAGCCCTGGCTTGTCCTGGACAGCTGGCTCACTGATTTCCAACAAGAGCTGATTCTGCTGTGGCCTGACTCCTGTCGTCTGGGGCAGAGGTACACAGGGATTACAGTGTGTGTATATGTCTAGCCATCAGCTGGGCTTGTTTTAGACAGTGATACCAAGCCCTGTGTCATCCCATTCCATCTGTTTCTTTTAAAAATAAATATACAATTGGTACAGGACAGATCCTGTTACAATAAACTCCATGGCAGAAATAAACTTTCTTTACGTGGGTATTCCTATATAATTAAAGGTTGAGGTGGGAGGAAACCTTCTCCCTGCGATTGGTGGATACTCAGACCAGTCCTTCTCCAGAAGACAAGAAGAACCTCAAGCCTGGTTCTTATTACTCTAGGATCCAATGGGAAGAATATTACTTTTGATATTAAGATGATAAGAGAGCAGAAACAAATTTCCTTATCTTGTTATAACTGTGCCGTTTTGTTTGTTCATTCAACATTTATTGAATTAGATGTTCTGATATATATAGTTAACATGGAATTACAGGGGATAATGGGAAGAGATAAAAAGGGATTAAGGAGGAGGATATGAGATACCTGAATTATGGCTGAACCCAAATGGCTTGAATAGAACTAGCCAAATTCTTTATAGAGCGTGGCTGACTATGGTGGGAGGAAAAGATCAGGGAGATGGTGACAAAGGGGGAAGTTAGGTATGGCAGCTAAGTTGATTATTTAGGAGTGCTACATTTTACCCTTTTTGACTAATATATATGTACGTACACACACATTTCTATACATTTAAGTATAATGTATATTTGTGTGTATATCACCTTACATAGGTCAGCTGCAGGTACAGTCCTTCCCTCCCGAAGCACAGACCATACAAAGTCCTGTTGACCTACTTCATCTAGTTGCAATGACTTGTCTCATAGAACACGGTGTACTGGTGATGTTTATTCCTCTAGCTTCATTTCCATCCAGATCATTTGTCAGTGATCAGCTGCATTGTTCAGATTTCCCACCTGGACAGTGCTCTGCCCTGCCCTGTCGCATAGCCATAAATATTGCTCTGGGCATAGCTCATCCTTGAAGTGTGATTCCTGATCAGATCTTACTGCCCCTTGTTCTGTCCCCTGGGAAGAGTGCCTTCATCAGTCACATAGACCCCAGGGCCGTCTTGGGGGAGGGACTGCATTACTCTTAGCCCATTTGAGTTTGACTTGGCCATTCTTGGCATCCTGCTTTCTCTGCCAGTGGGTATGGCTGGAGTGGTAGCCACTCTCTGCTGGGCTGGTTTGCCATGTACCAGACTTCTCTTTCAGAGCCTTGTGATTTGTGAGAGAGTGTGTGTACCATAAATTCACAAATAACTTGATCCCCATCCACACCCCCAAAGTTTTATTCTGAGTGTTCTGTGGTTTAAAAATCAGCAACAGAGCTATTGTTAGGTTTGGTCACAAACTGCCTGTTTTTAACCTTATACCTGGAAGCTTGGGTTGGATTTTTTTTTTCTTTTTTTCTTCAAGTGTAGACAGGGGAAGTGGACAGTCTAGACAGAGGAGAGTCAGCATTAATGAGGACACGGAAGCATTTCGTGTTGAGGAGGCTGGTATAGCTGGAGTTCAGGGTGTGCGTGAGAGGGCATGGGAAGCAGAAGACGAGCTGCAGATCTGGATTGGAGCCAGTCGGTGCTGAACCCAGGAAGTTATACTGAGGAGTTTGGTCTCCGTACTCCCTGCAGAGCCACTGGAAGCCTTTCAGAAATTTTCATTGCTATTATTTTTTTGAAGTAAGAGGCATAATTACAAATATCTGTGTTTTAGAAACATTACACACCAGGTTTTCTGAAGAATTACCAGATTTCCCTGGGTATTTGTGCTGGTGATTTTTACCCTCAGTTAAAGGTGTCTGCCCGAGGAAGCCTCCTTTCATATTTCTTTTATTTATGGCTTCTAGGTGACACTTCCAACTCCAGTAGGCACTTGTGTATTTCTGTTCGGTAAAATCTGGTGCTATGATTTGGGTGGTATTTATTGTACAAGTGACTAGGATCAAACATTTATTTAACTTAATTTTAATAGTAAATCTCATTGTTACTAGTTCAGTACATTGTTTTTACTACACAATAATAATCTGAAGCTTGGCCACACTGATTTAAGGAGGTGTCTTTGGTATTTGTTGCTCTTTATTATGAGGCAAACTTGTGCCCAGTCTTACTGTGCACCAGGCTGGGCGTTCAAAGATGAGGAAGAAGACTGCGTTGCCGATAAGTTCACAGTGAGGCAAACTGATACCAGGAATTCAAAAATGGTCATTTTAGCAGTAGAAATACCTATAGAGAAAAGGACAACAAAGTGAGCCTGGATGAAGAGAGAGGAAAGGATCAGGAGTGACGCCTGTACTGAGTTTATTTCCTTCTTTTACTGGAATTTTTGTTTGTACTACTTAATGAGTATGATTCATCCATCCATCCATTCATTCATTCATCAAATGTTCCTTTGGCTACCTTACTGTATGCCAAGTATTGTATTGGGCTCTGAGGGATATGGTGGTAAGATTGCAGTCTTTGCCCCTAGGAATCTGACTGTTCACATGGAGAGGCAGCCAGTCAGTAGCAGAGAGAAGCATTCTGGGGACTGGAAATTGCCCCGCAAAACTGGATAAATAAAATTTTCGTAATCATTTTGCTTAATAATAAAATCATACCACGTATCAAGTATGTGAGAGGGAGAATCCATTTGTAAATTACCTTCTTAATAGTTGTTCAAGAAATATTTGTTGAATGAATGAATGTATCTTTTTTTTTTTCGGTACGCGGGCCTCTCACTGTTGTGGCCTCTCCCGTTGCGGAGCACAGGCTCCGGACGCGCAGGCTCAGCGGCCATGGCTCACGGGCCCAGCCGCTCCGCAGCATGTGGGATCTTCCTGGACCGGGGCACGAACCCATGTTCCGTGTATCGGCAGGCAGGCTCTCAACCACTGTGCCACCAGGGAAGCCCAAATGAATGTATCTTGTGTAAGAACAGGTTTTTACAAATTGGTATTAATACAAAAGAACATTTGCATCATTTGCTACTGGCTATCCCTTCAGGGAAGGGATACTTTTTTTTTTTTCCCCCAGTTGAAATTTCCAGGAAGTATAACTGTCCTAGGGTTTCTTTCCAAGCATTTTTCTGAAGCCAATGGGTGGGTGCATGTTTAGATCCAAGAGAAACAAATTATAACCATGATGTGAACTTTTCACAGTCTTAGAATAAAAGCTTGAAAAAATATTTTTTATGCTTCTCTCTTGCAAATGCTAAATATCCTTTTCTAAAGAGGAGTAAAACAAAGATAACAAGTTAAGCATATTAGGTCTTCATATTGTTCCCACCTCCCCTAGTAATTAGCACAACCCCTCAAAATGTTCATTGATAATTTTTGGCCATAATTTCACATCTTAAAATTTGGTAGAAAGAAGTACATACGTGGTGAAGTTCAAATAACATTGGGCATTGCTGTTTTAAAGAATATAGGCATTTTGGGAGTCAAAGAACAAAAATATTACTATAGCATTAGATTTATGAAGACAAGCAAACTAAAATGTGGGTACCCAATAACAAGAGCTTTCTATTACACAAAAGATAAATAAGACACGTCAAAAGTCTCTTAGCTTAAATTTATTAAATATGAATGTAATTGGGAAGAGGTGAAGGCTTTGTAAACTGTAAAGCCCCTGTAAATGTGTATTTGGTGTAACAGATTAAATTGCTCTCTCCTACCCCCCATATGACTACCAGCATGGTTTGTGTAGGTGTGGAAGAAGATAGCCATGGAAGTGCCCGTTCTACTAGGTTAGCTAATAGAAAGGGAAAGTGGAAATAAGGTAGGAAAGGAGTACCACAGCCTTAAAATGGACATATTTTAGGTTCAAAGCTGCTGGTGTTTCCACGTCATGGACTTTGAGCCAAGATTATCCAGTTTAGTAACAAAAATTTACATGTATAATTAGGTTTTAAGCACCTTCAGGACGTTTACTTACACCCTAACATAGTATATGGACCACAGTTATTTATAGTGTTATGAATTCTTTTTCTAGACTTTTTCCCCCCTTAATCTTATAGTAAACAGAGCACCTCATTTCTGCTGTCTAGGGCCATCTCTTTGATTTGCCATCACAATTCATTCTGTACAAATCACACTTTGTTTCTTCATGCCATTTCTCTTGTTCCCAGTCCTTGTACTTAAAGTAGATTTTTTTGTACACAGCGTAGAATTGGGTCTTACTTTTACCCACTCTGACAATCTGTCTTTTAATTGGTGCATTTAGACCGTTTACATTTCATCTAATTGCTGGTGGTGTTGTCCAGTACCACGTTGCTCTTTGTTTTCTGTTTGTCCCATCTGTTCTTTCTTTTTCTCTTCCTGCTTTCCTCTGGATTGAGTATTTTTCTTCGAGTCCATTTTATCTTCACTATTGACTTATTCCTTTATACCTCTTTGTTTGTTAACTAATTTAAATTAACTCATTAATTTGTCTCCAAACCCTCTGTTCCTCCTTTGTTAACTATTTCAGTGAATGACATTGCTGCCTAATTAATTGCTCTTTCTTTATCTCTTTCTTGACTCCCGTGTTGCCAAATTCTTGTCATTCTACCAGTTGAATATTTCTTGAATTTATCCATTCCTTCCACTAACACCTTCTCTATTCAGATACTATAACGTGCACAAAACTAAGCTCTCTCATGGTCCAGTTTTTTTTTTTTTTTTAATAAATTTATTTATTTATTTTTGGCTGTGTTGGGTCTTCGTTGCTGTGCGCGGGCTTTCTCTAGTTGTGGAGAGCGGGGGCTACTCTTTTTTTTTTTTTTTTTTGCGGTACGCAGGCCTCTCACTGTTGTGGCCTCTCCCGTTGCAGATCACAGGCTCCGGACGTGCAGGCTCAGTGGCCATGGCTCACGGGCCCAGCCGCTCCGCGGCATGTGGGATCTTCCCGGACTGGGGCACGAACCCGTGTTCCCTGCATCGGCAGGCGGACTCTCAACCACTGCGCCACCAGGGAAGCCTGGGGGCTACTCTTAATTGCAGCGTACGGGCTTCTCATTGCGGTGTCTTCTCCTGTTGCACAGCATAGGCTTTAGGCATGCGGGCTTCAGTAGTTGTGGCACACGGGCTCAGTAGTTGTGGCTTGCAGGCTCTAGAGCGCAGGCTCAGTAGTTGTGTTGCACGGCTTAGTTGCTCCGCAGCATGTGAGATCTTCCTGCACCAGGGCTCGAACCCGTGTTCCCTGCATTGGCAGGTGGATTCTTAACCACTGCGCCACCAGGGAAACCCTCATGGTCCAGTTTTAACTTTGGTAGCCAAAGAAACACAGGTCTCAACATTGACAAAGAATTGACAAACCACTTACGTTTTTACTCTGGTCTCTTGAAAAACCAAAAGGTGGTTCCATTATAACAGCAAAACTTAAAAATTCTTTTCATCACTTTATGAATTTTTCTGATTCTTCCTCATCACAGTTTAAAACCAGCCCTCATACTCCCTCCCTTCAGCCAGTCTCCTCCCAAACAATAAACACCAACTCTCTCAGTTACAGTTTGAGTCTCCCCTGTGTTCTTTGTAGATCTATTCTTTTCTATAGTAATTGAGCCCATCCCACAGTATATCAGTCAAGTTGCTTTCAGAATTGAAATTACAATGGCAGAATTCTTTTTGGGGGAGAGGGAGCAGAGACTGTGGCTACCCATTTGTTAATATTTTATTTTTTAAACATTAATACAGCTATCATTTCTTGTCTGGATAAATATGTAATGTTCTGTCTGGTCTTCGTGGGGTTTTTTTTTTTTCCCCTCTAGTTTAAGAAAATTTTTGTTCTTCATGTTGTAGTGAGAATAGTAGTTTTAAAGTCCTTTTAGTTTTCTGCTTAAAGTCCTTTCATGGTACCACTTTGCTTTTCAGAAGAGGCTCAAACTTTGTGACGTAGCTTTTACCTTATGAGGTTCTTGCTGTTCTAGATTTTAACTTACTAATTGGGTTTCCTTGCTCATATGTCAGGTTTTCTCTCATGTCTAGACTTATGTGCATGTTGCCAGCAGTATTCTACTCTCAAGTCTTCATTTAGATATAGCTTCCTCTGGGTATCTTTCCTTCTATGGTTCTTCCTTCCACTGGGCCCTCTCCTCCCTGTTTAGATAACCTCCCCCCTCTCCGATTGACTTTGCTTTGCCTTTCTCCCTCATCAGGTTATAAGCTCCACAAAGGCAGTTATCACGTCTGTGTTCACAATTGTTTGACAGTCAATGGGCTCTTAATTATTTGCTGAATGAATGAATAATTCCTGAATAATCTGATAGGGGGTTTCCTATCTTTTCTTTCTTAGCACTTATCTTGCCCTGTTGAGCTGGTTTGTAGCCAGTGTTCCTTAGGTAGATTAACCTAATATACTGAGACTTCCTTCTGAATATTTCCTCATAGAACACATGTAGGTGATGCTGTATCTGCTTGAATAGGTAGATTCCATCTGCCATGTTTGGTTGTTATAGTACCTTGAACTCCATTCTTGTTATGCAGACTTTTATTTAGTTCTAGCCCTTTTGGATGCTCTGCCAGTCAAAAAGTTTTTTTTTTTTTTTTTTTTTTTAAGGAAATCCTAGCTCTTAAGATGCTTTTTTCTCTATTACTGTATTACCAAAACTTTCAAGAATAGTCACTTGTTTGGAACTAAGGTAGAAGATTAATAATAGTAACAAATGCTAGAAGTAGGGTTATTCTCTCCCAAATCATCATCTCTTTCTTTGATTTTTGGAATCCTCTCCAGGAACTTAGATGTCACATCATCGCTTCAAACTCAGTGTCCCTAAAAGTTCCAAAATCTTGAACCTTCCAGTCTTTTGAGCTGGAAAGCTTGGCATTATTTTTTAGTTGTGCCTCTTCTTTATCTACTGTCTATTTAGACATCAATGCCTATGGATTTTTTTCTCTGAAACTTTTAAAATATCAGTCCTTTATTCATCATTGCTACTGCTGCTTCCACACAAGTCTGTTTTTCTCTTAGCTTTATTGAGGTATAATTGACAAAATTGTAATATATTGAAAGTGTACAACATGATGATTTGATGTATGTATACATTGTGAAATGATTCCTAAAATCAAAGTAACACATCCATCACTTCACAGTTACGTTTTTTTGGCGAGAGAACACTTAAGACCCACTGTCTTAGCAAATTTCATGTATACAGTACACTGTTATTAACTGTAGTCACCGTGGTGTACACTAGCTTCTCAGAACTTATTCATAAGTGAAAGTTTGTACCCTGTGACCAACTTCTCCCTGTTTCCCTCACCTTCATGAACCTTTTTATGTAGCCTTCCATTTAGACTGTCCCTGCTTCTACTATCTCTCCTTTCCAATTCAGGGCCCCCAAATTTATCTTCAAGCAACATTTAGTGGTTATCCTGCTTGGCCGCAGCCAAACATTCGGGGGATTGGAACCCGTGTACACTGCAAGTGGGAATGTCAGATGGTGCAGCCATTTTGGAAGCCAGTCTGGTAGTTCCTCAAAAACCTTAACACAGAGCTATCATTTAACCTGGCTATTCTACTCCTAGGTATATGCCCAAGAGAAGTGAAATCATATGTCCACACAAAAAGTTGTACCATGGGGGCTTCCCTGGTGGCGCAGTGGTTGAGAGTCCGCCTGGTGATGCAGGGGACACGGGTTCGTGCCCCGGTCCGGGAAGATCCCGTGTGCCGCGGAGTGGCTCGGCCCGTGAGCCATGGCCGCTGAGCCTGCGTGTCTGGAGCCTGTGCTCCGCAACGGGAGAGGCCACAGCGGTGAGAGGCCCGCGTACCGCAAAAAAAAAAAAAAAAAAGTTGTACCATGAATGTTCACAACAGCATTATTCATAATAATCCAAAATCAGAAACAATACAAGTGCCCATCAATTAATGAATGAATAAACAAAAATGTGCTATAGCCATAAACTGTAATATTATTGGGGCATACAAAGGAATGAAGTACTGATACATACCACATACATACACAACTTGGATGAACCTTGAAAATAGTATGCTAAGAGAAAGAAGCCAGATACCAAAGGCTGTATATGATATGATTCCATTTATGTGAAATGTCTAGAATAGTGAAGTCTATAGAGACAGAAAATAGATTAGTGGTTGCCTGGGGCTGAGAGTACAAGGTTTCTTTATTTCTGAAGAGTACAAGGTTTCTTTCTTTTCTTTTCTTTTTTTAAAAAAAAGTGATTAAATTGTTATAACAAATTCACTATTTTAAAGTATACAGTGCAGTGGTTTTTATTATATTCAAAATGTTGTGCAACCATCACTACTATCTCAGAATATTTTCATCCCCCCAAAAGAGACCCTGTATCCCTTAAAGCAATCACACCTCATTCCCCCTCCTCTTCTGAAACTGCTGTACCATTTTAGATTCCCGCTAGCAGCAGTTAATGAGGGTTCTGATTTCTTCAAATCCTCACCAACACTTGTTATTTTCTTTCTTTTGTTTTTTTCAATAGCCATTTTAGTGGATTTGAGGAGATAATCTCCATGTGGTCTTAGTTCCATTTTCTTTTTCTTTTTTTAAAAAAAATTTATTTTATTGAAGTATAGTTGATTTACAATGTTGTATTTATTTCTGCTATACAGCAGACTGATTCAGTTATTTATACTTTTTCATATTCTTTTCCATTATGGTTTATTATAAGATCGAATATAGTTCCTTGTGTTATACAGTAGGACCTTGTTCTTAGTTCCATTTTCTAATGACTGATGATGTTGAACGTCTTTTCCTACAGTGATTGGCCATTTGTATATGTTCTTTGGAGAAATGTCCTTTGGAGTAATGTTTATTCAAGTCCATTGCCCATTTTTTAGTTGGGTTGTTTGTCATTTTGTTGTTGAGGTGTAAGAGTGCTTTATATATTCTGCATACTAGATACCCTAGTTGAACAGATGGTTTACATTTATTTTCTCCCATTCTGTGGATTGTCTTTTCATTTTCTTGATAGTGTCCTCTGACTCACAAATGTTTTTAATTTTGATGAAGTCCAATTCATATGTTTTTTTCTTTTGTTGCTTGTTTTTTAGGCATCATATTTAAGAATGTGTTGCCAAATTCAAAGTCATGAAGATGTACACCTCTTTTTCTTTAAAGAGTTTTATAATTTTAGCTCCTACATTTTAAGTCTTCGGTTCATTTTGAGTTAAATTTTGTATATAGTGTGGGGTAGGGGTTCAGAGTCATTCTTTTACATTTGGATGTCGAGTTGTCCTAGTACTATTTGTTGGAAAGACTGTTCTTTCCCCACTGAATGGGCTTGGCATCCTTGTCAAAATCAGTTGGCTATAGATATGTGGGTTTATTTCTGGACTCTCAATTCTGTTCAATGACTGGTATCTAGCCTTATTGCCCGTACCATACTGTTTTGATTACTCTAGCTTTGTAGTAAGTTTTGAAATCAGGAAGTGTGAATCCTCTCACTTTGTTCTTCTGTTTCAGGATTAGTTTGGCTATCTGGACTCTTGCAATTCCATATGAATTTTTGGATTAGCCTGTTCATTTCTGTAAAAAAAAAGGGCCGTTGGAATTTTGATAGGGATTACGTTGAATCTGTCAGTCAATTTGGGGATTATTACCATCTTAACAATATTAAATCTTTGAATCCATAAACATGGATTTATTTACATCTTTGATTTCTTTGAACAATGTTATGTATTTTTCAGTGTACAAGTTTTATGCTTCCTTGGCTAAATTTACCCCATGTATTTATTCTTTTTGATGCTAAGTGGAATTATTATTTTTGGATTTTATTGCTTATGTATAGAAATGTGACTGAGTTTTTGCATATTGATCTTATATCCTGAAACTTTTCTGAACTACTGTTAGCTTTTTAAAATAGATTCTTTAGGATTTTTTATTTATACAGTCATGTCATCTGCAAATAGAGATAGTTTATGTCTCCCTTTCCTATTTGGATGCTTTTTATTTTTCTTGCCTATTTGCCCTGGCTTGACCTTTTCTTTTTTGGAACCTGGCTTGAACTTTAAAGTACAAAATTGTATAGAATGATGAAAGGTGGTGAGAGGGGGCATCTTGTCTTGTTCCTGATCTTAGGGGGAAAGCTTTCAGTCTTCACCATTTACTATTACGTTAGCTGTGGGGTTTTTTTAGATAACCTTTGTCATGTTGAGGAAGTTTCCTTCAATTTTTATTATTTCTATTTGTTTTTACTTTAATTTTTTTAGTTTGAGTGTTTTTTTATCATGAAAGGATGTTGGATTTTGTCAAATACTTTTTCTCTCTATTGAGATGATCATGTATTTCTTTCTTCCTTCTATTAATATGATTTATTACATTGATTGAATTTCACATGTTGAATCACCCTTGTATTCCTAGAGTAAATTCCACTTGCTCATGGTGTGAGATCCTTTTAATATCTTGCTGGATTTGGTTTGCTAATATTTTGTTGAGGACTTTTGCCTCTATATTCATTAGGAATATTGGTTTATAGTTTCCTTTTTTGTGTGTGACATCTTTGTTGTGTGTGACATCTTTGTTTGGCTTTGGTATCAGGCCTCATAGAATGAGTTGGGATGTTTGGGGCTTCTTTTTGGGTTGATGAAATGTTCTAAAAGTGTTTGTTGTAATGTTTGCACAACTGAGTATCCTAAAAAACATTGAATTGTAAGCTTAAAGTGGGTAACTTGTATGGTATTTCAATAAAACTATTACCACCACCCCCCCCCAAAAAAACACCACCAAAACAAAACTTTAGGCGAGGTGACCTATCTTTTTTAGCCTAGAGTCCTTATACTGGTCTTCAAAGCCCTCAGCAATCTTCTCAGCTATCATATTTCAGCATTACCTCTGACTTATCTTTGTATGTGACTGATCCAGTGATAGTAGCCAACCCAACCCACTGCCCTGCTCACTGCCTCCCCAGACCTCCAGAATATCTTGGGCATCTTGCTGCTTCACTTGCCCAAGGACTGTTCTCGCCTCTTTTGAATGTCCCTGTCCCTCTTTCCCATCGAGGACAATCTATCCTTTCTTGCAAAGTTCTGTTCAAATTTTTTCTATTTACCATTCTAGCCTGCAGTTATCTTAGTCCCAAATCCCTACATTAGATGGTCATGTTATCTCACTTAAAAAGTTGTTATGCGTGATCTGGAATGTGTAAGTTTCCTTAGAAGAATGGGACGGAATATTTGAAATCAGAACTGCTTTGGGAAATCTGATATATGTGTTTGTAGTGCCCATAGGCATATACTTTATGTATTTACAGTTAACTCACAAGTTTATAGGGATGGCTTTTCATTTGCACTTCTCTGGTCTTCCCAAATAGTTCTCAGAGCTTTGAAGAAAGGCATGATATGGTATACCTAGCCATTAACATTATGTGCCAGGTAAGTATCTGTTGAGTTATATGTATGTGTTTGGAAGAAAGATCCAGACTTTTCACTTGTGCTTTACAGTTTTCCTTATGTAGTTCTAAAAAATATTTTTTAAGGGAGTGTATTGTATTAGAGTAGAAACAGTTGAGTAAAGTCCTGTGTGAAGCCCACGTGCAAATGTGAGGCATAGGTAGTGAGACTGTTTATGTAAAGGCTGCATTTTGGTATTTAGTGAAGTATAGCTGGGAATTTGCATGAGCATTGTGTTGTAATGTAAAGAATGTATAATGTGTTGGAGTTGTACCTAATTTATTTAAGATAAAATAGAATTGGCTTCAAACCTGAGGCATCTGTCTCCTACATAGTAATTGGAGGTTAAGCCAGTATCCAGGTTCAGGTTTGTCTACCTCCAGGATTGACAATCCAGGTTCAGGTTTGTCTAACTCCAGGACTGTCGATTAACTACTGTAGTATTTTGCATTCCATGCTTATTAAGGGAAGTTATTTCATTTCTCTGAGCCTCATTTTATTGACGTATAAAATGAACTTGATAATAATTACTGTGCAGAGATGTTTTGAGGCATAAATAAGGGTGTTTGTAAATAACTCAGCAGAGAGCTTGCTCACAAAATAGGCAGGCCTGTTAATCCCAGTAAAATATTTTGTTTACTTCAAAACAATTCCAACAAAAGAGATTTTGAAAGCATATCTGAAACTTACACAGAGAAACTTGCTTATCTCTTGGCTTTAGCATATTGACTTCTTTGCTTTACATTTTGGCACAGTTTTCAGTGTTCTATTTCTCTAGAATTTAGATAATTTTCCAAGTAAGTCATTTGTTAGTAATTTCTTCCACTCTCATCTCTGTTGTTGTTCCTAATGTGTTATTGTCAGAAAAGTAATAAAATTATACCTTCTGTCATTAACCTCCCTTCTGAAGAATTTGAGAATATCTCACAGTTGTGGTTAACTGCAACTGTTACATACTTAAGCCTTAGGTTTTGAAGTTTCTGGAATGAAGTTTAGGAAGGCTGATTTTTTTTTTTTTCTTAATTTTTTTTGGTTGGAAGCCAGTAAGAATGAACTAGAGAAGTGGTTAGTGGTTTTCATCTTGGGTGCAGACATATTTGTATAAGAGTATTTTGTTGATGTTGCTATAGAAACGTAGTCAAAACTCCAGCTTGGAAAGCATCACAAATAAAGTATTGATTTGGTTACTTGAATTGTTTTTCTTATGTTGGGGTTATACCTAATTGATTTCAAAAGGTCTTTGACTTTTTTATTCTTAGCTGTCACAAATATCCAGATATCAAAAGTTCAAGTCAGTATTGAGAATATTAACACTAATCATCTAAATTTTTTTGGTCACTGCTACTCCTTAGAGATTTGGGGAAAAAATTCTGTTAAGGCAAATCCAAATTTCCTGTTTGTGATGGCGATGAGTTGTAATTTAAAAAATGTGTATATCCTTGTATTATAGGATAGTTTTGGTTCAGTTGGGGATTTTTCTTAATGGAAACCATATATAGATACTTTTTTCAAGGTTTATTTATATTTTCTTTTATAAATTTATTATGAAGTTGTACTTGCATGTTGTCTGTTTTAGCTTTTTAATAAAGCTACAATTTTGGATCAGGAGAAAGTGATTCTACTAAGCAGTTTGTAGGGGAAAATAGCTCTGCTTCTGGCTTTCATAGACTCTCTTGCTCAAAGGAAGGACTGCTATTGAGTCAGTTATAACTGCAGTGGAAGATGTCTTGCAGCTGTGCCTTTTTGGTTTTGTTCCAGAGATAGTATTTGTGTGTACTGTCAGAATGTCTTAAAGACCCACCCTGGAAAGGATTCAACTCTATAAAAGGAGTTTTGTTTTATAAGCTTTCACATATTCTTATGGGGTTCTGGTGGTGACCGTGGTCTTTATTGTCTTGTCTTTTAAACTGACATCTTATTGAGACATAGGCTTCACAGTTTGAGAATAGGAATTACAGTTATAGTTATTGTATCTTGTAAAATAGATTTAGCCAAGCCCTTGGCACATGCTATAATTAAAGCAAAACAAAATACCCCTCTCCAAACCTTGTGATTTCAGTGACTTCTTTTTTAGCTTCTTTTTCTGCCTCTATACAGAAGATATGAAGATAGCACTCATTTTATTATATTCTTGGTAATTTAATAGATGTTGATTTACAAATCAGTTTATATATTAGAAGACAGCAGATTATGTGGGGCACGCCAAGGTTTGAAATGTTTACAATGCCAATAACTTGTCATGTTGAAAATTGTTCAGTTTAACCCGTCTTGAATCCTGTGTTGACATGAATGCTAAGAGAATTATTAATGAATGTATTTTAGGAGATTGACTATATTTTCTCTTGTCTTGTTTTATTTTCCCCCTCTTTTAAATGCTCCAAAGTTATCAAAGTTATTTGGGAAGGAGAATAGGACTCCAGGTGCACTGCTGTCTTTCTAGCTTTCTTAAACCTCTTCCTCTTCCATGTATATTTCCAGTTACCTTCTCTTTGGTCTCCAGGCTAGAGGTGTCCCTCCTGCTGTCCAAGACTAAACTCTTCTCTCGAGGTTTTGATCGTTTTTCTTTCTCTTCTAAACTACCTGACGTTCATTTTCCTTTTTCTCCTTTGTATCTTAAACCTCTCCCTACTTTGTCTTTCCTACCAAAAGCCTGCACCAAACAAAACAACCAGAACATCTCTGGTACATATATATCTTCCCGCAACCTGAACTTCTTCTTCTTCTTTTTTTTTTTTAAATTATCTACACAGTAGTCTATTTTTAAAAATAATTCTTTATTTATTTTTGGCTGTGTTGGGTCTTCGTTTCTGTGCGAGGGCTTTCTCTAGTTGCGGCAAGCGGGGGCCGCTCTTCATCGCGGTGCGCGGGCCTCTCACTATCGTGGCCTCTCTTGTTGTGGAACACAGGCTCCAGACGCGCAGGCTCAGTAGTTGTGGCTCACGGGCCTAGTTGCTCCGCGGCATGTGGTATCTTCCCAGACCAGGGCTCGAACCCATGTCCCCTGCATCGGCAGGCAGACTCTCAACCACTGTGCCGCCAGGGAAACCCTGCAGTGCTTTTATCTTTCATGATTCCGTGCCCTTCACTTAGTGTTCCAATGGTGAGGGGTGTGCTTCTACCCGCTTACAATCGGCCCAGTAAGCTCCCCCTTCTCCTTCAAGGTCAGCTCAAATGTCACCTCGGGATGCTTCCCTCGTCAAGTCAGTTGTACTGTTGAAATGTTTATGCCTATATTTTAGCTCTTATTCTCTTTGGGATATAGTTATTTATTTAAATACTCTTTTGTGCTGCTGGAGCCAAGTTTTACACAGGTGTGTATTGTCAGCAGCTATCAGTAGGCAAAGAGCAGTTCCTCATTGGATGAACAGATCTTAGCAAAACCTAAAAGTACAGAATTCAAGATCTCATAGGCACAGGTAATGGTGAATACTCTAGCTTAATGTTGTTTATTGTTTATGTTGTAAATATAAATGTTGTATCTTGGTTTATTGTTTTGGATGGGCAGGGGCTGTGGCTTGAGAATGTATTAGCACTTGTGCTTAGGGTTTTCTTTCATAATCCAAGTTCGGAGGGGTAAGTTTTAAAGATGAAGCTACGGAAAGAAAGGAGTGGAGCTACGGTTTCAAATTATGGAGCTAATAAAGGTGTGGAGGGTTGGAAGTACACTGGATTCTCAGACAAGTGCCCAAACCATGTAGATGGCAGATATCAGGCTGAAGGTTGGCTATGATGCAGGTGAAGTGAGGAGGAGACCCCTAGATGGGGTTGTACCTCCCTAGGGCATGACGTGTAGCTGTGCACTGCATGTGGCATACACCTTAACATTTCCCCGGCTTGTCTCAAGTGTTCAACTTTCTACAACATGTTTTTGAAAAGAACTTGTGTTGACAGGTTTGATGTTTATGTGGTTCTAGTAGGGAGTCTTGGAAATCGTAGTGGCCATTTTAAAGGGAAAGAAAGAAAAGAAGGGAAATGATGGAGGGTAGATTAGGGTGGGGGAACAGTTTTCCTTCTACAAGTTGAGTAAAAAACCTAAATAAATGGTCGAAGATTACTATAGGTTAATATTTGACTTGTAAGAATAAATGTAATGATATATTCAACCATTTTGAGGAGAAAGCCTAGATGAATGTTTTTGATGATTGAAATTCTGTGTTTAATAGTAATTTGCATTCATTTAGCATTTTGCACTTTACCGGTACCTATTGTGGTGGCTATCCTGTGATGCTCACAAGAATCCAATTATATAGGCAGGTTATCTCCTGGTACCTTCGTTTTACAGACTTCGTTAGCTAAGTGACAACATGGAGATACGTCCAGACTGTTGGAGCATGAATTTAACGTTGCTGCAGATTGGGAAGAGTAAATAATTTCTCGGCAACGACCTCTTTATTTCGGAAACGTAATTTTGGGGGGAGTGGGAAGGTGTAGGATTTTTCTTGGGTCTAGAGGGTGGGGCAGAGTTGGGGAGCTTTTGGGGTCTGCTGGATGTCTAGCATCAGGGCTCTCTGTGTCTTCTGGGCCTTGGACAGCCATAAAGGGTCTCTATTGCTGGTTGTCTCCTCAACAGTGTCTCGTCCCTTTCCTTCACATCCGGGCAGGGCAGTCTGCAATAGGGAAAGGCAATGGAATTATTAGGCAGAATCTGACATCTAGTCTGGGTTCTGCTCCTGACTTACTGTGTAACCTGGACAAGTAACCTAACTTCTGGGTTTCAGGTTCCCTGTGTATGAAAGGCAAGAACTAGAGGTACATAAATGCTGATATCTCTTTTGGTTCTATATTTCTTTATTCTATAAGAACCCCATTTTGCTCAGTCATATGTAGGGTGTTGCACAGGTGCTAGTATGATCTTTGTTTCTGCTTTGCGTGTGACGGGCTTTGTGATAAGTACTTTTATTTTTTAATCTGTAAGGCAAGGAGGGTCATTGCCACGTTATTAGCTGTAGCATTTGTTCATCTTAAATGAGAGACGAATGAGCCTAAACGTTGTAATCCCGTAATGCCTTCTTTGTCCTCCCCAAGGGAATTGTCCACTTTGCTGTGTCTTTCCTGTACCTCTGTTATAGCCCTTATCACATGTGGTATAATTATTTGTTTATATATCTGTCTTCCCTGCTAGACTGTGAATTCCCTGAGGGCTGGTGTGGGGAAAACTTTCCAATCCTCAGGGCTTAGACCAGTGTCTGGAGTGAAGGAGGAACTCAGCAAATGTTTCTTAGATGTAAGTGGAATGAAAATAATACATTTTAAAGTAAATGCTGGATTACTGTACTGGTCTGAATGTGTAATTCTAATAGTGATGCTTTTGAGTTTTGAAGTTAAAAAAAAAAAAGGGGGGGTGGATTAGTTATTGCTTTGTCCTAACACTTTTTAGATGGTTTCAAAACATTAACTTTTTGTTTAGAGATTCCCAACCACCATCCCTTTATTCTTTTTCTTCCCTCCTGTACCTGTTCCTGCTCTCTCTCCAAACCCCCTGTAAAAATCTGGGGTCATACAGAACTTTTCTTTCCCAGAGTCTCATAAATCTGTAATACTTTCTAACGTTACATTTTAGAAAATGTGGTAGGAAAGAGACTTTGTGAATGGCTCATGTGCAGTTGTGCAAATTATTCTGGGTTTAGAGCCTGAGAGAAGTTAAACTGCGCTGGTGTGTGGTCAAAAGATAACTTCGGCATAGAAGCTGTGGAAGTAGTGTAGTGGTTGTTTTGTTTTTTTGTTTGGTTTGTTTTTTTCTCTTTTGTTGACACCAGATAGCAATGATCCTACGAAACGTGGACTGTTAGAAAATTCCATAGACCAGTTGAAGTTCATCCAGATTGAGAGAGTCGTAAAACTTTTCTCCATGTTTATTCAGGAAGGATAGTCTTGCATGATGATTGGTATATAGGAAGGTTGGATTCTCTGTAAAATCAGTAGAGTCAGAAACAGAGGAGTGGTTTTTTATTTTTTGCAGTACTTTTTAGGTTATTTTAGGGTTATGCCAGAAAGTTGTGTTTGCTTTTTTTCTGGTTTGACAGATGATGATTGCTTCTCAAATGGAGGCTGGATGAATAAAGGTGGGAGACTGAAAGGAACCATCTTCCTCATTGTCTTTCTGTGACACTGAGAACTTTATTTTCTGCACAGAGTTTGTGTCCCTTATGGTTTTGGAGCTTTGAGTGACCATCAGGTTATTCCATCCTCCACATCTTATTCAGTTCCATTCCTTTTCCTCTAAGGCAGGAAGTAGGACATATATATTTATTTATTTACTTACTTAACTTATTTATTTGGCTGCGCTGGGTCTTAGTTGTGGCACGTGGGATCTTCCTTGCCGTGTGAGGGCTCTTTTAGTTACCACATGCAGGATCTAGTTCTCTGACCAGGGATCGAACCCGGGCCCCCTACCTTGGGAGCGCAGTCTTAACCACTGGACCACCAGGGAAGTCCCAGGACACTTTTAAAAAGTCAAGAAATTATGATACTGGGTTTGATTCTGTTTACACATCAAACTCACATATACAAATGTAGGAAACCCCTCCTCCCCCACTGCTCCCAGCCAACTCCCTTGAATACTTAAAATATAATATTCTGAGGATAAACGTCTAATTTCCCTTTTTAATGGAGCAACAAAACAGTGTCAAAACGAGGCTATTTAGGATCTTTCTAAGACAGGTGTAATGGATACACGTTCATATGAACAATTTTTTTATATTTAGACATTTGTGGATGTTTCAGCATAAGTATTTTATGTACTTTAACGTGTTTAAAATCTTATTGGAAATAATTTAAATGACACTGGACCTCGTTTGTATTCAGTAACTTCTCTGCTAGTAACCCACTGAGTAACCTTATTTATAAGTTATTTCACTTCTTTGGGTTTAATTTACTCATTTGGAAAGCAAGGGTGTTGAAATTGAGGTAATGCAGCATTGGTGGAAAAGTGCATTGGCTTTGGAAGGTAACTATGCTCCCCACTATACCACCAGCGCCACTAGTAGGCTTTGAGGCAGACCAAATTGGTGTAAATTCTGGCTCTCCCACTTATTGGGTGTATGAGTTTGGAAACTCATTTAAATTCTCTGGGTTCTCTTTTATCCACTGTATTAATGGTTTGTTCTTTTTCCAAAACATAGTGCCACAGAACTCACCTTCTGTCTTAATTCTCTTAACCTTTGTTCGAACAATGAGATTCTGATGTCTTATGGGCAGGATTGAAGCCAGCAGAAGACCTTGAGCAGTAGCATTGGGTTCTATAATTAAGAAAGTAGCTGCCTTAGTCAGCTTGGGCTTCCATAACAAAAGGCCATATACTCTCTTGCTTAAACAGCAAGTCTGTTTCTCATGCTTCTGGCGGCTGGAGGTCCAAGATCAAAGTACCAGCTTGGTCATTTTCTGCTGAGGACCCCCTTCTTGGCTTGTAGGTGGTTGCCTGATCTCTGTGTCCTCACATGGCGAGATGAGAGAGAGCGAGAGAACGAGCAAGCTGTCTGGTGTCCCTTCTTAGGCGACTAATTCCATCACGATGACTCTACCCTTATGACCTCATCTAAATCTAATTATCTCTCAAAGGTCCCATCTCCAGCTACTATCACTTTGAGGGTTAGTGCTTCAACGCATGAATTTTGGGGGGATGCAGTTCAGTCGATGGAAGTAGGGGAGTTAGGAAGGCAGGAGGCACAGGGGTGATGAGAGATGCCTGGGACAGATTGTAGAGATCTACCGATGTCAGCTTCACTAGATCCAGTGCTCATGTCAGTAGTTCTGAGACTTCTGCATTCTATGGAGCAATACATTTTAGAAAAAGGTTTGGAGCCAGTATTTTTCCAAGTAAGCATATTGAAGTAAATCTGCCATTCTACTGCGGTTTTTATTGAAAAAATACAGCATTTAAACAATGTAGGAGGAATACAGTCTGAATAAAAGATGCTTTGAATTGAATAAAATTGGCTCTACTAAAAAACTCACCAAATTGCCCTTTTGTGAACCAGTGAAAACTTTGTGGTGGGTGGATAGTGAAGTTTACTTCCATTATATAGAATGTCTTTTTTTTTAAATTTAAGTTTTATGTTTGTTCATTTTGACAGAGGTTAATCTCTTCAGAGCTGCTACTGAAACATACTTTCATTAAGTTCCTGTAAAGCAAACCTTACCTTTTCTCTAGGAGCGATATCTTGTTTATTTAAGTATCTGATGTGTTTTGTTGGTAATAAAAAACATCTTTCTTTTTTTTTTTTTAAGACTATGGTAGGTTAATGTGAACATATAATACTCATTGACTTAAGAATTGCTTGTTAGGGGAGCAGTGTGGTACAGTAGCAGGGTCAAGTCATACAAATGCATACGTGGATCCAGCCATAAAGGTCCTGACTATCTTGGTCCTGATTTGTTAACGTAAATATCTATTCTGGGGGAAAAAACAAGCAGAATTTAAATTGCGGAAATGTAAAGGGAGGGGGTGTGTTGGTATTGTAGAATAAAGGAAGATAGGTTGTTTTTCAGATCTCTCTGACCTGAATCTTAAATTATTTTCCTTTAGTGACTTTAAGTTTTTGCTTCCATATGTAGTTGTATTATGACAAATGGATGTAGGATTACCTTTTGTATCCATCATTGCTCAGTTTAGGATGACGGTATAATAATAAGACAGGGCTTTATCAACTTTGTAACTATATGATGATACCTATAAATCTAGATTAAAATGAGCCTCCATTTAAATACTGTGTGAGTGAATAAGCAAATTCTTTTACAAATGAATCAAAATCCAGTTTTCAATATTTAAAAATGAAATATCTATATATTTGAGTGGTTTTTCAATACCAAAATGTATATATCAGTTTATAAATAAAGCTGATTAGACTATATGTGGTACACATGTATCAGTACTTTTGGTGTCTATTTATGGGTGGATTAAAACGACACGAAATAAAAACAAAGTTGAGGGGTGCAAACCCAAAGCAATGTAAACACGATACAAAAAAATGAGGAAAGAATTCCTAGCAGTAGTAGAATAGTAAGCAATTATAATCATAGGATTACAATTGTACCGTTAAAACTATTCTTTATGTAAAATGTTCTTCCTTTAGTGGGTAGAACCGGCAGCAGGAGGATGACTGTTTCTTTGACCCATGTGGATTTTCTAGCTGAGGAATGAAGTAACTTGGAACCTAGCTGGGCTTTTCTACTGAGCATGCCCTTTTCCAGCAGGGTCTGGCCTGGGTGGGGCCGGTCTTGCTCATTAAGCTGTTGGAAGCTGGATTTCCATCAGCTTTCGAGTCTTCTAATGACAGGGAACAGCAGACAACGGGCTCGATGTACTTTTTAAAAAGCTGAGTATGTATTTGAAGGGGGAGATTTTTAGGAAATTTCTGTTGTAGCAGTTAGGTTTGGTGATACATGCTTGTTTGTTTTTGCTTTTGAAGAAAGTTTGCCTTTGGGACTATCAGTATCGAGGAGACTGAAAATTTGGATAATACTAATGTACAGAGTAGATGGAATCTGATTATGTGTACTATCTGGCAAGGGAATATATTCAGTTATATTTGAACCAAGCACTGTGAAACGTACGTATGTACTTTTAGACCATTTATTTGCAAAATTCAAATGTTGAATTTTGTTAGGTTATCTTTAACATAATTGCTTTTTTAGGTTTGACCTATGAGAATAATGAAGCCAGCTGGTTTTATATATTTGCCCTGCTGTTTCACAATTGATTTGTTCAGTGGTACAGTACACTATATGAAAGTTAATTATTCCTAAAGCACAGTGAGGACTATATGTAAGGTTAATAGTGTACAGTAATTTTTTTTTAACATGTTAAAGGATGATAGATTTCAATTTAATTAGCATGAAGATGAAGCATTTTATAAATTAACTCCTTTGATTAAAAAAATGTATTGTGGCTAGCAGAGATTTGAATTTGTTTTTAGAATCTGCAGATGAGTGGCCATTAAGAACTATCAAGAATTGTATATTGTTTTAATGCTGTCACAGCCTAAGTAAATATTAATTGAATAATAGGTATCAACATCTTTTACTGAATATTTAATCTGTTGTCACATTGAAGAAATGTGAAAACTCACCGTGTTGCCCAGATTCAAGCATCCAGACTTAGAAAAAATCGTCTTCATGCTTTTTCTTGATATACTTTACCAGTCTAACAACCTTCCTTCAAAAAGAACCTTGCTTTGATGCTGCTTTCTAACAAAGTGAAAAGCAGTACTACTGTGATGGCCAGATGACCTCTGTAAGTTCCTTCTTTATTGTTGACACTGCAGGGAATGTTTTTATAAGACTGAGGTAATTACCTAGTATTTTTTTGGGGGGTGCATGTATCCTTGTGAAGTTTAAGTTTTCTATTTTTAGGTTCAACAAAGAATTGTCTTTTCAAATTATTGGCAACTCGGGTGAGGGAATAGATGACTGTGGAGTTGATGCTGATGATCTGGACAGCCATTCATAGGACCCGCACCTCCCCTGTGGACCATCTCCTTTGGAATGTTCCATTGCACGTTGTATGGTATATTGATGACCTATAGTTTAACGTCATAGCTGGATCACAAAGTTGGAAAGGGAAATTTTAAACTTTGACATTTTGTTGGCTTGAAATTTTTGGTGGATTCCAAGGGTTGAATGCCTGGCATATTCTCTAGCAGACTCCTCCACCAAATCACGTTTACAGATGTTGAATTTTGAGAATCTTACCTCCAAAGAAACAAATATATTTAGCCAAAGTAAAAACTTGTCCTGGCCAGCCCCACCTAAAAAGTAGTTATTTGAAGCTTTTGCTGAGTAGTTTTGAACTAAACCAATGCTCACAGTAGAACTACTTGGGGGAAAAAAGTTTTTAAGCATTCCAAATGGCATGTCTGTAATTCCATTGTAGTTACAGCTTTTCCCGCCTGGTGAAAGTTGCTTTTATCATACCAGGCTTGTAGGGTCCACATGCTAACAGTCTACGGCACCTTCTGCTGACCAACTGGAAGACTGGCGTCAACACTGGGATCTGCTTACCTAAGCGAGAAAAATCGTTCAGTTTATAGTCTCATATTTTAAAAATACATGCTATGCGTTGACATAACTCTTTGGCAGTGCTGTAAATACTGTAAAATGGCAGAAGAGCTAATGACCAAAACTTAAAAAGTGAATTCTATATTTGACAAGGTTTAGATATTTACGCCTGTCAACTGCAGCATTCCAAAGCTTATGGAGAAGAGGATTTGAAAGCGCGAGATCAGTGTAGGCTCCAGCCTGGTGGCCTTGTCATAGTGTGGGGAGTTGATTGAGTCTGACAGGCTTTTGTCTTATGACCTATTAAAGTGCAGCGTCTGCAGCCTGTGCATTTATCCTGTGCAGTTAACCTTGGTGGATTTGTCGTTAGCTTATTTGGGAAAAGCCTGCCGAACCGCTGTCATTTTTTTAGCTAAAGAATTTAGAGTTCGATTCATAGAAAAATAGTATTAGACTGGTTGTAGATTACCACTTAATACTAAGTGAGTTTACCGATGGGGCTGAGTAGGAATTCCATGCAGAAGGTAGTTGTGGGATGAGCTCAGACAAAGTATACTCCCTGGTATCTGTAACCACCAGGAGGGAATTTTGGTGGTGTTTTTGCTCTGTTTTGAGCCTGGTTATGACATTATCAGAAGAAACTGCACATAAGTGTATTTTTCTTCTCTCTAGAATGTTCTATCTAATGATGGTGGTCCAAAGAAATGCTCACTGAACACTAGAAACATCACAAAAGACATCGAGAAGCCACCGGCTGCATAACAACAGTGCACTGGGAACATGCAGTTACTCATCTGCACAGAAGATTCCCCCCTTCATGGGCGCAGAGGAGCAGATGGTGGCCAGGGGAGGGGTGTAGACAGGAAACATGACATCCTTGCGCTGGTCAAGCCAATTTTATTCCTGCCTTTCCCTATAAGTGAGGAAACTGCTGACCAAGATTGGAGATGTTTGTGTGTGACCAGCTTAGGAATTTAGTAAGGATCTTCCCATTCTGTTTTACTTTCCTTTGAAAACATTTCCTCAACTTGCAGAGATACCTGTTTCCAAGTTCCCTGTTCCAACTCCTCCAGCAGAGAATTTAGGAATAATCTTTTTGGCCTACCTGCATAGGCACCAGTATTGTTCGCAAAAGACAGCTTTTTGTTTTAACTCCACGCTGAGGAGAAGGATAAAAAGCTAGCAAGGTTTCCTAAGGAGCTATTAGGAAAAACTATAAGTTGTATTTTTAATAGATACTTGATATACTTCTTAAAAGGTGTCTGGCTGCTCTAAAAGCTTAGGTTTTGAGCTTGTCCCACTTTGGAGAGCAGTCTGTACAGGGTAAGAGGTGGGTTTGTGAAGTATGCTGAATCGGAGGTTAGCAGAAATCGGTTTCTTTGAGGATATAGAGATAATCTTAAACATCATATGCCAGGAAATGAGTTTCATTTTAGGTTATCTTAATGCTGCTGCTAAGCTGGAATAGACTGGAAGGCTTTTGCACCCAGACTGTTCTGAGGCCAGAACTATGTGACAGGGCAAGGTGACACCGTCACTTGTGGCAGTGTGGCATTCGGGTTGTCTCCAAGGAAGCCGACCACTTGTGCTGGGTTCACTTAATGCGTAAGATATTTTAATGCGTAAGTATTGCCTTCCTACTAAAGTGTTTATGGGCTTCAGTTTGTGCAGACTTCTGCTCAGTGAAAACTTTGTCTCCGTATCTGCTCCTTTGTATCTCATCTACCCAGGGTCAACCGCCATTCCCCATAATCCCCGCTATTTTCTGTATGCATATACAGGCAAACATGTGCATGTGGGTTCACATATTTACACCTCCCACACGCTTTGCTTTCAACCCACAAGGTGTGGCATATCATATGTGCCATCTGAATCTTGCTTTCGATGCTTAACATGGTAACTTGGAGATACTTCTATAACGGGAGTGGAAACCTTCCTCTTTTTAATTCTTTATAGCTGCACAGTATTCTGTCGTATGAATTTAGCATAATGTCACCTATTGGTGGACATTGATCTTTTGCTGTTACAGGCAGTGTTAGAGTGAATCATCCGTACATAATTTTACTCTTCTACTGGTAGCTCTCTGAGAATGCCTCTGTTGCATAGTCTTGATCAATGATGACATAACTGAGCTTTTGGATTTTTCCATTCTGAATTTTTAGCTTGTATTTATTTTACTATGGGTGTGGTAAGCATCTTCTCATGGGTTCATGTGTCCCCTGTATTTCTTTTCTTCCTGTTAACTCTGTACTCATCCAGTAGCCACTTTTTTCCCTATTGCGGGGGGTTGGTCAGCCTAGCCGACTTAATTTGTTTTGGAGTTTTTGATGTTGAGGGAATTTATAATCAGTACTATTTTATTTGGCTTTTTATTCAAATTACTTAAGTTTTGCTAGAGAGCAAACATGTTTCTAGCAAATACAATTGAGAGTGAGAATTAAGTGCTCCTTAAAAATTATGATGCCTGTTTGTATTTTATGAGTGTTTAACCAAGCTTTCCCATGTGTGACTTCCTGAAGAGATGACAGTGGTAGTTTTAAAGAAAACCATGTCAGCTTTTCAAAACTAATTTCGAAATCTAAATTACCAAAATTTCTGAATTAGTGACAAGTGGTTTAAATATATGTTAATGCTAATATTGGTACCTCTGTCCCCCACTAGGCTGGGAGTGGGCTTCTTTCATCTGTATTGCTGATCTCTGGTACCTAGGCTATGAAAGTCCTCAGAAAACATTTGTTTTGAAAGAAGGGGCTTAGATAGTGATATAACCCACATCCTGAAAGTGGGTAAAACTTATCAGGGGCTCAATTAGAACATGTTGCTTAGGATTGTAAACTACCAAATGGTAGTAATAGCTTATTGATTTTTGTTTTTCAGCAAGTAATGAACTGTAAGGCATTATGCTAGGTGCTGGTTGTAGAACAGTGAAGTTGTTTGGGATTGGTGGCAGGATTGCCTGAAGTCTCTGGAGCTGGCTGGCCTGGGTCTGGGTCCTGCCTCTTCCATTTATCGGTTGTGTAGCTCTGCTCATGTTATTTATCCTCCTTTTACCTTCTTCATCTGCAACGTGGGAGTAATTTTAGTTCCTACCTCAGAGGGTTGTGAATTAAAGGAATTGCGACACGCAGAGTCTCTGGAATACCGCTCAACTGATAGCTCATATTATCATTATTTATTGTTATTTCTGTCCTTACTGTTGATTCTACCATTAGTGAAGAAACAGATACAGTCCCTTCTTTTATAGAATCCCTATATGATGACAGTGGCCGGCCATGTATTATGAATTTATTATGTGCCGGGCACTTTATGTGTAGCATCTCATTTAATCCTTAGGGTCACCGGGCAGGTATGTATTAATATCCCTGTTTCACTTATGAGGAAGATGAGACTCAGTGACGCTAAATAACTTGTCCGTGGTTACGTGGCTAGTATGAAACAGAGCTGGAATTCTAATCCTGGTCTGTTTAGTTCCCAGACTTCATCTCCAAATCATCATGTTATTTTATCCAAAGATTAGTTCGTTTCGCACACAAAGAATGTAGCTCCAGCTCTGGCCTTTACAAAAATCAGGGCCCCATCTGAGCGAAGGAATTTGAGCAAATGCAGTTCATCAGTAATTCTGACCATACAACTCAGTGTGCGTAGTTGATTAATGAAGAGCCAGCAGTGTTCTGGATGTCTCTGTCACTTGGTGAGGGTGTGCTGTCACAGTGCCCCATATGACAAGGTTTATATGCATTTTGATTATGAGAATGATGTGCAGTATTGTGACCCTTGACGATTTATGCACAGCCTCTGGTATACTGAGCTCCAGGGAAGGGCAGCTCTTCCTAGGATGACCTAGCTGCTTGTGGAGGAGACTGCCTGGCACACATTTCTTTCTTGACTTGATGAGAACAGCAGGGGCTTGCTATTAACAAATAATATTGTTAGCAATTATCTTGGGTGTTATTTGACTTGGACATTGTAGAGAATAATGCCTTGGTTTTCTTTTCTTTTAAATTTTTACTTATTTTTGGCTGTGTTGGGTCTTCGTTGCTGCGCGCGGGCTTTCTCTAGCTGTGGTGAGCGGGGGCTACTCTTCATTGCGGTGCGAGGGTTCTTGGGTGTGCGGGCTTCAGTAGTTGTGGCACACTGGCTCAGTAGTTGTGGCTTGTGGGCTCTAGAGCACAGGCTCAGTAGTTGTGGCGCATGGGCTTAGTTGCTCTGCGGCATGTGGGATCTTCCCAGACCAGGGCTCAAACCCACGTCCTCCTGAATTGGCAGGCGGATTCTTAACCACTGCGCCACCAGCGAAGCCCTGCCTTGGTTTTCATATACCCTCCTCTCCAATATATGAAGGAGGGGAACCTTACACTTTGAACTCTAAGATAGTTTAATTTGTTTCATTTTTATTTAGAGTTGTTAGGATGAAGAATTAATGGTTTATCTCACTAACATTAACTCAAATACTAGGTTTTTAAAAATGGAGCATCTGAAAAAAGTGGAACATTTCGACAACCATGGCTCTCAGGCGTGAGGGCCGTAAAACGCAGTGGGGAGTAATAATTAACTGAGATGGTTCTGCATGTGCTCCCAGTTTCTTAGGGCTTATTTTCTAATGCTTACTCAGGTTACACAGAGGCTAATAGTGGCTGCAAGTAACCGCACCCCCGGCTTAATCGTTTAAACCGTAGGGGAGTTAAACCGTAGGGGAGTATGTTATCTCACATAACAGGAAGCTCAAACGCTGGACCTGGCCACGTGTAGCACGCGCAGTGGGCTGGTCCTCTTCTCTGTGACCCTCTCGCCAGTGCCCTCTACTATATGTTACTTTGTCTTTAGACCTTCCCGTCTCATGGATTATTCAAGATGGTAACAGCCTTTCTAGGAATCATGTATACAGTCTTCAGAAGAAGAAGAGGGGCCGTCTCATGGCTCTTTTTAGAAGGAGGAATCTTTCCCCAGGAGCCCCCACCAGCAGACCTTTTACATGTCTTTTTGGCAAAGGGAAGGGGAACTACCATGATTGCCCTAGACCAGCAGACCATTACCTTGTGGCCTGACCTGGAGTCAGCCTCCACTGGCACGCAGCAGGAAAAGCGAGAAAAGCTGAACAAAATTTGAGTTCTGTTAAAAAGTAGAAAGGTTGGAGGAAAATTCATGCTCTGAATGTAACCCGATCCTGCCTAGACTTGAATTAGTAAAGGGCTACAGTTTCGTATCTTTTGTATATGTGGTTTTAATTTAAACCAGATGTTTGCTTATATCTTTATAGAAATAGTTCTGTCTCTCTTATAGGTCCTTTACCCTTTAAAGAAACCAAACAAGCGATATAATGTGTTATTAAGGTAACTAGGGTGGGCAGCATTGAATTATGTAAAAAGTAACTCTTGTTTATCCTCACCATATAGATAATTTAAACTAACATAACAGCCCCTTTGGAATGTAGTTGTACTTATTTGGATATGGGATATAGTATTTTCTAGACCTTTTGACACTTAAGAAAAATAAACCTACAAGGGAGAGGAATTACTTGCAGTCAGCTCTCAGCCTGCCTGTTTTTGTTATTCCTTCTCCCTCTCCAGATATTTCTTTTTCCTGTTTCCTCCCTTTCCTCCTCCTCCTTTTCCCTCCTTCGCTTTTTTTTTTTTTTTTTTTTGCGGTACGCGGGCCTCTCACTGTTGTTGTGGCCTCTCCCGTTGCGGAGCACAGGCTCCGGACGCGCAGGCTCAGCGGCCGTGGCTCACGGGCCCAGCCGCTCCGCGGCACGTGGGATCCTCCCGGACCGGGGCGCGAACCCGTGTCCCCTGCATCGGCAGGCGGACTCTCAACCACTGCGCCACCAGGGAAGCCCCCCTCCTTCCCTTTTTAAAAACATGTTGGCTGTTATTTGAGAAGCATCACTCTTATTACTTCCTAAGCAGAGTTAGGTGGTTGCTGAATCATTCCTTTCTTGGGGTTGCTGTTTTGTTTCCCTCACAGCGCTTTAAGGGAAGGTCGTGGGGCTATTAAAAGCCCTTTTCTTGGGTTACAGTCTGTTTGGGGAGATGAACATAAGCAAGTGATCGTAGGTATCAGAAAGTGGCTCACCATATCCTCTGCCCGGTCACACGACGGATAAAAACAGGATTTGTCAGAGTGGAAAATGACCGAATTGGAACTGTGTACACGTTGCCAGTATTTTTTAAGTTTAATTGTTATTTGTCACACAATTTTGTTCCTGCCTCAAAACTCAAAGGAAAGCCTCTCTCCATACCTGCATTTTCAAGTTTAGAAATGCGTATTTCCCCCTTTTGTAAATCTTCAGTCCCCTAACGAATGGATTGAGCTCTGTTGATAGAAATCAAAGACCTCCTGTTGCTTGTGATCTCAGCAGAGGATGGGAGCCACTCAGCTGGCAGCAGCACCTACCCTGTTCAGGGATTTTATTCACAGTGAGGTCTCTTAGAGTAGCACTGGTTCTCTCAAGGTTTTAAGGAAACATCTGGACCCAATAATTAGCATGAACTTCTTGCTTGAAGTTCTTTGTATGAGTGTGTAGAGTTGTGCGTGTATCTTCTTGCTTGGCTTTGCTTGCTGTTGTGCTCTGATTAAGGGCTAGCGCTTTCCAGCGGCATAATGTTACAGGGTAGGTGGTTTAAGCTAGTGGTAGTGACAGCACCTTGGAACTTACCTCCTTTTTGAAGCATCAGAAAAAAGAATAGTTTCTCATAACACAGCTCCATACCTGAACAGTGCTGATTCTCTACTGACGATGGTTTTCTGCTTGGTTGTGTGTTAAATGATGCATGCTTTTTTCTCACGGAGCTGTTACAATAATGAACACTTTTGTCAATCCGGATGGAGCATGCCAACATGGTAATTGTGTTAAAAACCACATGACTGTCTAATGGGCTGGCTGTTCACAGCAGTGTTCTTTTTGGTTGCTGATAAGTAGAGAGGTCTTTACTTAGTATGTTATATAACGATACTAACGATGAATTTTAGATTTGTAATTAAAGCTTAGTGGAATGAGCATGAGCATTGCTTGAGTTTGGGAAACTGTAGTTCTTTCTGTTTTTGGCTTTGCCCACCTGGCTTTGTGATCTCAGGCAAATCTCTTAGTCTTTCTGAGTCTCAGTTTCCGTGTTGTTAAGATAAAATGAGGGTATTAGGCCAGATGATCTCACAATACTCATTCAGTAAATATCTTTCTGGTACCCCTTATGTGCCAGTCTAGATGCTGGGAACATAGCAGTGAAAAAAAGAGAAAGACTCTGAGATCCCAGCCCTCAGGGGGCTTTCATTTTAGTAGAGGGCTTGTGTCCGCTGCAGGAGTTTCCATTTTAGTGGGCAGTGGTATTTAAAGGCTTATCCACATTGGAAACTCTGAGCGCTACAGGCATGATAATTATGGTAAACTGATGTGCTATAATCATGTTTTCTTGATGGTGGTAATTTGTTCAAGAAACCATTTTGTCAACAAAGAAGATGGTGTTTAGGTTTGATTCAAACACTGTTGATCTCTTGAAACTATTTTAAGAATGTACTTATTTACATAAATTGTATCTACCCTTATTGTTGAATATTTACAATCCAATTAGCCATTTCCATTGTATTTTATCTTGTAATTTCCCTTTGCATGGACAGCACTGCTCAGCTCTAAAGTTCATAAAACTTAAAAGTCTTGCAAGTACAGTTGTGGTTGAGGAGGACTGCCTTGTGAGACTCAGTGGTGTGGTGTGGTTTACCTGTGCTCTTTGTGTCTGTAGTAGCACCTTGTCTTTTTTTTTTTTTAATTTTATTTATTTATTTTTGGCTGTGTTGGGTCTTCGTTGCTGCGCGCGGGGGCTACTCTTCCTTGCAGTGCGTGGGCTTCTCATTGTGGTGGCTTCTCTTGTTGCGGAGCACGGGCTCTAGGCACGTGGGCTTCAGTAGTTGTGGCACGTGGGCTTCAGTAGTTGTGGCACGTGGGCTTCAGTAGTTGTGGCACGCGAGCTCAGTAGTTGTGGCTCATGGGCTCTAGAGTGCAGGCTCAGTAGTTGTGGCTCATGGGCTTAGTTGCTCCGCGGCATGTGGGATCTTCCCAGACCAGGGCTTGAACCTGTGTCCCCTGCATTGGCAGGCAGATTCTTAACCACTGTGCCACCAGGGAAGCCCTTGTCTTTGGTTTTGATCCATCAGCTCAGTTGTGATTACATGGCCAGGTAATAACCTTTAAATATGATTTTCTTGGTGGTGGGAACTCATTGGTATATTTCTTATTTGGGGGAGGGGCAGGGCTAATTATAGCAAATCACGGAATAGATTCATGTTGTTCTGTAGTCGTTTTGACAGACTGGCGTGAATCTTCTTTGAGGACTAAGCCAAGGGCTCTGGTTGATTCCTTGTTTCATACACAGTGGAGTTGTGACTGCGTTACAAAGCACAGGTGTGCACAGCTGTGTGGTCCTCCATTCAGTGGCCTTGGGCAAGTCACTTAACTTCTACTCTTTCATTTATTACCGCAAAGTGGGACTAATACCTACCCTGTAGGATGTTGTGAGGAGCAGAAATCCTAAGCGTGATGTCTGACCCAGTAAGCAGTGAGTGATAGAGCTTAGGATGAAAATGCAGATATTAATGCTTTTAACATAATAGTGGGAACTTTAGTTTTATATTTCATGGCTTCTGAAATGTTTTGACCCAAAATCAGCTTTAGTTGATCAGTCTCCACATTGTTTCTCACAGCCAAAGTAATTAGAGAGCTGCCAGTTATCTTGGTTAGCTCAGACAAGTGTGAGGCATTTTTGCTTTAATTTTACCAGGGTATTGATTCAGCTCTCAAAATGCAATTAGAGAATATGTGCTGAAAGTCAACTTTGGTCATTTCATGATCAATGTAAATAATATTTTCCACTTAATTGGTACCTGTAAAATGGTACCTTAAAGAAGGAAAAAAGATTTTCTGTGCAATATGGAGCCGGTTCAAGTACTCTTGAGGGTCTTACTGGAAGACATGATTTTGAACTTCAAGTGCATAAGAATAAGATGTAAGATTGGACATGTGTATGTTATAGGTGCGTAACTGTTTACTCTTCTGTAGCATTGCCCTCAAGGACATTACTGTCCCCTGATCTCCCTGTCTCACTGTGTATTTCTTCTCACCCTTATGCCTTTTCCCTCTGCCTGGCCCTTAAATGTTGGTGGTTATAAGGGTTCTCTTCAGGGCCCTCTAAGCTCGAACTATACTTTTTTTCTAGGTGGCGTCAATGTCACTTGTGCTTTTAGCTATCACTCATGTGATGACAACTCCCAAATCTGTATCTCTAGTGCGTATTTGGTCTCCTTTTAAGACCTGTGTGTCAAGTGGCTGCAGACTTCTCAGTCGCAGTGAACTAAAAATCAAGTTTAATTGTGTCAACCAGACCTTCTTTTCCTCGGGTTCCCTATTTCTATGATGGTTCTACCATCACCCAGGCTCTCATAACCTGGGACTTTTCCTGGACTCTTTCTTCTCTTTGACTTGCTATTTTCAGTTAGACACCACGTCATGTCCAGTCTTTGTCTTTACCATTTGATTCATTTCTTATCCTATACCTCACTGCTTCCTCCAGAGTACAGACCATTATCTTATCATGCCTGGATTATAGCACCAGCCTCCTGGATGCCTTTCTGTTTCATTCTTTTCTCTCATCCTGTACTTTACAGCAAGGTCGGGCTATCCCAAATGTGAATTGGATTACTTTACTCCTCTACTTAAAGTGCTTATATGACTTCTCATTGCCTTTAAATCAACCTCCAGACCTTTCTTAGCGTGACATGTAAAACCTTTTGTGTTCTGGCTCCTGTCTACTTCTCCTACTTCATCATCAGCAATTCACTGTCCTCCTTCCCTCACATACCCACTCACAAGCCCCCACTTGGCTTGTACAGTGTTTTGTTTTTCAGTACTTGTAGTTTCCTACAGGAGGAATATCCTTGTGTTTCTACACCCTTGCCTATGCCTGGCACGTGCTTCCCATTTTGATTCTCTTGCCTGAATAATGAATACTTATTATTTTAAAGCAACTCAGATGTCAGCTTTTGCAGAAAGGCTTGCCTAATGACTCTCTTCTCCTAATCCACGTTAAGGGTTTGTGCTGCGCTTTTTAAGCAGCATGCTCTTCATTTATCTATACCCCGACTCTGCTAGCTCCTTAAGGTAGTCTTTTATTCATGTGCCTAGGACTTGGCATATTGTAGGGGCCCATTAAATATAGGCTGACTGACTGAATGAATGTTTTTATGCTTGCCTATTACAAGTATGTAACAATTTAAAAGTTACTATTTTTTAATTGAGATATCACCCCTTTAAAGTTTACAGTTCAGTGGTTTTGAGTATATTCACAAGGCTGTTCAACCATCGCCGCTGTCAAATTCCAGAATATTTTCATCATCCCCAAAAGAAACCCTGTACCCATTAACAGTTGCTCCCATTCTCGCCTCCTTCCAGCCCTTTGCAACCACTAATCTACTTCTTGTCTCTGTGGATTTGCCTTTTCTGGAAATTTTATACAAATGGCCTTTTGTATCTGGCTTTTCCTTAGCATAATGTTTTCAAGGTTCAGTAGTCTCCCTTTTCAAGACTACTTAATTTTCTATTGTATGGATGTATCACATTTTGTTTATCCATCCTTTAGTTGGTGGGCATTTGGATTGTTTACATTTTTTGACTGTTATAAATAATGCTGTTAGAAATGTTCATTTACAAGTTTTGTGGTAAACATACGTTTTCATTTCTCTTGGGTATATACCTAGGAGTGGAATTGCTGGGTCATGCAGTAACTTTATGTTTAATTTTTTGAGGAACTGCCAAACTGCTTTTCAGAGTGGCTGTACCATTTTACATTCTTGCCAGCAATGTTCCAAAATTTCCAATAACCTCACCAGTACTTGTTACTGTCTGCCTTTGATTATAGCCATACTAGCGGATGTGAAGTGGTATCTCATAGTGGTTTTGATTTACATTTCCCTAATGACTAATAATGTTCAGCATCATTTCAGGTTCTTATTGGTCACTTTTTCTTTGGAGAAATTCTACTCAAATCCTTTGCCCATCAAGAAAATTTCTTTTTTTGGTCTTTATTGTTGAGTTGTAAGAGTTCTTTTTATATTCTGGATACGGGACTCCTCAGATATATGATTTGCAAAAGACGGTGAATAATATTTTAAGAAACAAGTATAGTACTGATATATGCTACAACATGGATGAACCTTGAAAATGTTATGCTAAGAGAAAATGCCACAAGTTGTATGATTCCATTTATTTGAAATGTCAAATAGGCAAATCTATACAGACTGAAAGTAGTTTAGTGATTTCCATGGGCTGCAGGAAGGAGAGGCTGGAGAGTATTAATGGTACAGTGTTTCTTTTGGGGATGATGAAAGTGTTCTAGGATTAAACAGTGGTGATGGTTGCACAACCTTTTGAATATGCTTAGAATCACTAACTGTACAGTTTAAAAGGGTGAATTTTATGGAATGTGAATTATATGTCAAATCTTTAAAAAGAAAAATCAAGTGTATTTTATTTTTTGAACTTTTCAAGTTTGTACCACTTTTGAAGATAGCTGTGAAATTTCCCATTAGTCAGGGTGCCAGGCCTTTGAGTATTTTTATCCTTGGCAAGAGAGGAGACAGTGTGCTGTGTCTGCTGTCCCTGCCTATAGTTTTTTTTTTTTTTTGCGGCACGCAGGCCTCTCACTGTTGTGGCCTCTCCCGTTGCGGAGCACAGGCTCCGGATGCGCAGGCCCAGCGGCCATGGCTCACGGGCCTAGCCGTTCCGCGGCATGTGGGATCTTCCCGGACCGGGGCACGAACCCGTGTCCCCTGCATGGGCAGGTGGACTCTCAACCACAGCGCCACCAGGGAAGCCCTATTGTTTTTTATTAAAAATTTTTTTTCATTTTTTAATTGAAGTATAGTTGATGTACAATATTATGTAAGTTACAGGTGTACAACATAGTGAGTCACAATTTTTAAAGGTTATATTCCATTAATAATTATTATAAAATACTGGCGATATTCCCTGTGTTGTACAGTATATCCTTGTAGTTTACTTATTTTATGCATAGTAGTTTGTACTGCTTAATCCCTTACCCCTATCTTGCCCCTCCTCCTTTCCTTGTCCCCACTGGTAACCACTGGTTTGTTTGCTATATCTATGAGTCTCTTACTTTTTTGTTATATTCACTGATCTGTTTTATTTTTTAGATTTCACATATAAGTGATATCATACAGTATTTATCTTTTTCTGGCTGACTTATTTCACTCAATACCCTCCAAATCCATCCATGTTGTTGCACATGACAAAATTTCATTCGTTTTTATGGCTGAGGAGTATTCCATTGTAGATATACACTGCATCTTCTGTATCCATTCTTCTGTTGATGGACACTTAGGTTGCTTCCACATCTTGGCAATTGTAAATAATGCTGCAGTGAACATTGGGGTGCATGTATCTTTTCAAATTGGTGTTTTGCTTTTTGGGGATATATGCCCAGGAGTGGAATTGCTGGATCGTATGGTAGTTCTACTTTTAGATTTTTGAGAAACCTCTCTACTGATTTCCACAGTGGCTGCACTAATTTCCATTCCCACCAGCAGTGTACGAGAGTTCCCTTTTCTCCACATGCTCGTTAGCATTCGTCATTTGTGTTCTTTTTGAAGATAGCCATTCTCACGGGTGTGAGGTGATATCTCATTGTGTTTTTAATTTTATTTCTCCGATTAACGATGTTGAGCATCTTTTCAAGTGCCTGCCTGTTGTTTTTTTATGTCAGTGGTGCTGCTGTTCTTCTAAACTCCCTCTTTGCTTGTGTAAAATTTAGACAGCCAGATACTTTGAGATTTAATTTCAATTTTGTTTTCATTAGTTATGATAGGATTGATTATTAGATGCATTTCCCCCCCACCCCTATGATGTCTTCATTTGGTTCAGTTTGGGACCCTTAGATACTTTTCTTATAATCACATATACTAGGAAAACTGTCTATGAGGTTGGGTGGGATGGAGGTTTGGAGTTTTGATTATAGTTTTAGTGCCTTTCTTAGAAGACTAATTTTTGCATTAGAATAGTGATGGTGAATTATGGGATTTAATATTGGAACAAAAAAGAAGATATTTTTGTTCCAGATTTAGTTATCTCGCAGTTAAGCCCCCAACGCTTAAAATTCATTTTTATAATAACATATAATAACATTTTAAAAAGTTTTGGTTTTTTTTTTTTTTTGTGGTACGTGGGCCTCTCACCGCTGTGGCCTCTCCCGCTGCAGAGCACATGCTCCGGACGCGCAGGCTCAGCGGCCATGGCTTACAGGCCCAGCCGCTCCACGGCACGCGGGATCCTCCCGGACCGGGGCACGAACCCGCGTCCCCTGTATCGGCAGGCGGACTCCCAACCACTGCACCACCAGGGAAGCCCAAAAGTTTTGGTTTTAATGTGTGAAATTGCAGTGAAATGTGTCTCAGAATTTTCTAGCATTATCAGTAACATTTTCATATTGTAGAATAAGGAATACCAAGTATAGAGAAAAGTAATTTTCCTGAAAAAATCGAATTTTCCTGAAAAAGTTGAATTTTTGGGGTGAATTATTGTTTATAGCTAGATGAAATCAAACAAAAGGAATCTTTCTAGAGCTTTTGATGTTTTGAAGTTTTCTCTGTACAGAATCGGAGAGTTAATTCTATTGTGGTGCTAGTTTTGGTTCTTTGATTCTGATAGAGAATTATAAACTTTAAGGGAAGCAGTCTCCTTTGTCTCTTGTGCTTCTGAACCTTCTTTTTCTAAATTTGTTTCCTCCCTGTCATCTTTCTGCCATTCCCCTTCCCACTCTTCCTTACCCTGCCCCTTGCCTCCAAACTAAAACTGGGAGAGTTTGTAAAATAACCTTTGGTGATTTTGTTTTGTTTATAGAATAAGCTGTGACCATGACTACTGAAGTGGGCTCCGCATCTGAAGTGAAGAAAGAATCTGACCAGTTAGGAGCAGATGCGACCAAGGAGAAACTGAAAGAAGTAGCAGAAAATCAGCAGAATCAGTCATCTGATCCCGAGGAGGAAAAAGGTTCCCAGCCACCTCCTCCAGCTGAAAGCCAAAGTAGTCCACGCCGCCAGAAGAAAGAGAAAGATCCATCTGAGAGCAGGGGGATTTCTCGATTCATACCCCCGTGGCTTAAGAAACAAAAGTCCTATAACTTAGTAGTGGCCAAAGACGGAGGAGATAAAAAAGAGCCTACCCAAGCTGCTGGGGAAGAGCAGATTTTAGATAAGGAGGAATCTCTTCCTGAAGAAGAAAGGCAGGCCAAGGGTGATGCTGAAGAAACAGCCCAGAGAAAACAACAGGAGATCAAGGTCGACGTCAAGGAAGAGAAACCTGTGGTGAGCAGTCTGGAGACACAAAGTGTGTTTGAGAAGTGATTGGAAGTGAAAGCATTGATGGAGTAACCATGTTAACAAAAAGGATTTGTTTTGAATCATTTTCAGTGATCTTATATTAAGATACTGCTTTGGCTTACTGTATCTGGAATATGGGTCTTAGAGGGTCTACCACGGCCCTCTCCTGTTATTCCTTTTAAAACTTTCAAAATAATAAAGCAAAAAAAAAAAAAAATCCCCTGTATATGCAGATCAGGGGTTAGACAGGTACTCTCAGAATCCTTCTACCTCTCCTTTTAAATAGTATGCACTTTTGTATCTGATTTATTTAGGGGTTCAGTGGATAGGAAGAAGTAGATTTGTGTGTGTGTGCCTTTTGGTTGCCTGATGAAGCCTAGGTTTTGCCATGGTATGAAATTGTAATTAGAAATAGTATTTGACATGGTATTTAAATTGTGGTTGCTGGGACGTAGTTTCTTTTACTCATTTAATGCTGACGTTGCCAAATTGGCAAAATGAGAAAATTGGAGGTGGACTGGGGGAAAGAAAATGTAGGAAAATACCCCTTCTGGCAAAGTTTTTGAAGTCTTTTAGGCTCGCAGTGTTTATAACAATCACAGTTCTTACTTAAGATTTTCCTTTTCTGTGTGTTGCCTTCTGCAAATGGTCACCTTTAGTATGAACTTAATTTTTTTCCTCCACAGCCTGTTGAAGAAGTAAGTAAAGAGAGAGAAGAGGAGAAGGTAAAGGAAATACAGGAGGACAAATCAGATGAAGCAGCAAAAAGGGAGACAAAGGAAGTTCAGACCAATGAGCTAAAAGCAGAGAAGGCCTCTCAGAAAGCCACCAAGAAGACCAGAACTGTTCAGTGCAAAGTGACCCTCCTAGGTGGCACCGAGTACAGCTGTGACCTGGAGGTGAGACTGGGAGCTGGTAGGAGAACTATCTTGATGTGTGGAATGACAGTAAAAGTATCGTCTGCCCTCATTTGTGGCCTGGCACAGTGAATAGATTTTGTGTTCCTATAAGATAGTTTGTCGCAATTCTGCATTAAAAAAAAAAGCAAAACAAGAAAACATAGAAGAGGGTCATCTTTTCCATTAGAAACGATAGTTCCTGACCCTTAAGGGTAAGCAGGGCCGATGTTCTGCCAGGCTGCACTGGTCATGTGTATTGGCTGGTGTCTGTTGTGGATGGGCATTAAATAGTTTGAATATTACCCATGGCCATAAGTGTTTCACTTGAGGAGAAACATTGCACTAGGTTGAAATTTCAGAGTAATGAAATTTCAGCAGTTTAATCCCAAGTGTTTTCATCCCGAGACAGATAATGATTTAAAATCTAGCTTATTTAATTTAGTTTCATTTAATTAAAAAACACTCTTGATTTGCAAAGCATATAATTGATTAGCACCGATGCTGACCAAAGCCAATGTAATTTTTTAAAAGCATTTAATGCCTTATTTTATGACAATCAAAAGAGCCTGTTGCTTTTCATAGCTAAATTACTTTATTTACATGACGTATACTAATAGCTAATGTTTACTGAAGAACTGTGTGAAGAACTTTGAATGAGTTACGTCGTGTAATATTTATAAGACTCTGTATGAGGTAGGTATTATTATGGGTATTCCCATTGTAAAATGAGGGAATGTAAGGCTTTAAAGAGGTTAAATAACTTGCCCAAAGTTTCCCAGCTAGTTAGTGGTTGAACCAGGATTCCAACCCCAGCAGTTTAACTGTGGAGGTCGTGAACCTGACTGCTGAACTACTAAGATGACTGCTTCATGGTCCTTAACGTTTACTTTTGTATCAGTTATGTAGAACTTAATTTTACTCATTTAGTTACAGGTGTTCTGCTATGTTAGTTGTTTTGAGAAAAGGAGTACAAAAGATGATTAAAAATCCTTAAAGCTCTCAGAGAGAGAGAATAATACTGTATATCTCTCAGTAGTAGGGGTAGGGACAACAAGGAAACAGTAGAACCGTGTTCTGAACCTGACTCAGTTACATTGTTTTTGATCACATGTCCCTCATTTTTCCTATCCTAGAAGTTAGGAAGTCTAGATTTTGAGAATAAACTTGTTGATAACTTGTTATGTGACCTTGAGTCACTTACTCAACCTCTGTGGGTCAAACTGAGGCCCAGAAATTGACTTTATCTTTAGAATATAGGATTACTTAGATAATCTTGAAGGCCCCTGTCATCTATCACCAAAGCTCATGGTTGACCAATGTGCTTTATGGTTTAAATCTATTTTTGTTCTCTGTCATTTAAAAAAAGTCATGATATTTTAAAAAATACAAAAATATAAAAATAATAGGAGAGCTGTATATTTATCATTAAAATTTTAACCAGATGTCACCATTTAGCCGTGTGTTTTAGATATTTTTTAAAAGAAATAAAGCATTAAAGATATTGCTAGAGTCTTATTCCCCTCTCTCCTCTTTCTCTGCATTTGTCTTTTTATCACGTGTAAATCTACTTTATTGATTTTAACTGCCGTATAGTATTCCTTTGAATGACTAACCCATTTTATCTATTCCCCTGCTGAGGCACAATTTCTTTTATATAGTATAACAGTCAGTGCTTCAGTGAACATTATTATATATGTTTCTTTATCTACTTGTGCAAGAGTTTCTGCAGGGGAGACATCTAGGAAGGGAATTGCTAGGTTGCTAAGATGCTGCTTTACTTCTTTAGTTTTCCCAGATGTTGGCAAAGCGGTCTCCAAAGTGGTTGTGACAATTTAAATTCCAACCAGCAACCACTGTTAGGTTTTTCCACATTGTCATCAGCACTTTTTGTTATTAGAATTATTAATTTTGACCTATCATAATGGTGTGAAATATCGTCTCAAAATTTTAATTAGCATTTATTTGATCACTGTCAGCTTTTACTAGGTTATACAATAAAGACAACAATAGCAATAACAAACAACCTCCAAATCTTCTGGACTTAAAATAACAATGGTTTATTCCTTGCTCATGTTATATGCCCTCGGTGGGTTGGCTGTGGGCTCTGTTCCATGTCTTCTTGAGTTTTGGACCAAGATTAAAGGTGTATGCTCCACCTGGGAAATGTTGGTCTCACAATAGAGGGGAAAGAGAACATGGCAGAACCACACCTGTGGCTCTTGAATCTTCTGCTTGGAAGTAGTAGGTACCACTTGCACTTTCATCTCATTAACCAAGCAAGTCCTGTGGTTAAGGTTGATGACAGTAGGTGGGCAAGTATGATCCTGTCACAGGAAGAGCATGGTAAATAATTGAAACCATGGAAATAATCCTATAATTTACAACTCAGGAGACTGAGCATCATTTCATAAGTTTTGTTTAGGTTTCTAAGACTGCTCTAGGATTTTTAAAACTAGGCATTCTTTCTCAGATTAAGGATATGCTTTTCTTAGTTTCTAAGACTAGACTAGAAAGTTTCATGAATACGTGGTGAAAGACATGAATAGGTAGTGAATCTTATCTGATGTATTTTCTGCATCAACTGAGAGGATCATATGTTTTTGTAATCTATTAATGTTGTAATTTACATTGTTTTCTAGCATGAAGCCGTCTTTGAATTCCTAATATAAATACTACTTGTTCATGATGATTTGACATTGATTTTGTATTTTTAATTTAGGGTTTTTGCATAAATTGCCTTTAATTTTCTTTTATCAAATTATCTTCATCAGATGTTGTTATCTGGGTTATATACTAATCTCATAAAGTTGCTTCCCTTTAGTATTCTCTGGAAAAATTTGCGTAAATTAGGGATTTAACTGTTCTTTGGAGATCTGGTAAAACTTGCCTTTAAAACTGTCTTGGAGGGACTTCCTTGGCAGTCCAGTGGTTAAGACTCCACGCTTCCACTGCAAGGGACACGGGTTCGATCCCTGGTCAGGGAACTAAGATCCCGCATGCCCCACTGCATGGCCAAATTAAAAAAAACGAACAAAACGAACAAACAAAAAAACTGTCTTGGGAAGAATATTGTTGGGAGGTGTTCTTTTTTTCTTTAAATCATGGGTTTGATTTTCCAGTAGGCTGTTCCTGGTTTTCCTTGAATAAGTTTCAGTAATTCGTATTTTTAGTGGAACTGCCCATTTCATCTAACTTGACAAATCTGTTGGTATGAAGTTGTTCGTAGTGTTCTCATCTTGTATCTTTGATTTTGATTCATTTTTAATTTCTTGTGTTATTTGTGCTTTTTTCATCATTCTTGCTATAGAGTTAACCGTTTTAATCTTTCAAAGAAGCAGCTTGGTTTTATTTGTTTCTTTTCTGTTTTGTAACATTTTGTTCTTTATTTTATCCTTGAGTTTATTCTGTTTTTTCCCCCAGTTTCTTGAGTTGAATATTTGGAAAAAAATGTATGCTTTATGCTTTCATGGCTCTAATTTTCCTTTCAGGTACCTCTTGTTGAATGCATAAGTTTTGAAATACTGTACTTTTAGTTGCCATTCAGTTTTTCATATTTTCTCATTCCATTATGGTTCAACTTAAATTGGTTGGAGAAGCAGAGGAGTCTTTATTTCAATGACTGTATTAATTTACAGGTTGTCTTTTCAGCTAGTAAGTGATTAGTTAATATACCATTATAAGAATGAACTTTTGAGGGTAATAGATACATTTGAAATAAGCTTGTAGCATATAAGTGTTGTGTAAACTTTTTTTTTCCTGTCAAGTACAAAGCAGAACAAAATTTGAGTAGACTTAAGTGATGTGACCGCACAGCAGATTTTATGCACCTGGAAACCTAGGCTGTGACTGTATATTTTGACCAGAGGCTGTAGTTCATCAGTGTCACAATAGTTGTTACAATGCAGGCATTATAAGTGGTATTTCCTCTTTTGATTAATTTCTCTTTTATCCAGTTCTCCTTCCTATCTAGGTTCTTTGAGTTCTTAGTATCATTAGAACGGATCTGATACTGATCACACTGCTGCTACTTCCTCATCAGGAGCAGAGCCCAAAGAACAGCCATCACGTGGTTTGAGCACGCTCTCGTTTCCCAGTTCCAGTACTGACCTTAGGCAGATGGGGTGATGTGCTGATGCTGCTTAGCTGTCGTTCTGTAGCTCTGTACCGGAAACGGGTGTCTGAGGGCTACTTGGGGGGAAGTATGTTGTGGGAAACTGTGACTATAAATGAAGTTGCAAGTACTTAAGGAAGTGAATACAGTGTGGGAAATAAATACTTTTACTTTATTTGGTTTGGGGAGATTAGATTTGTTTCCAGCTGTTCACTGTCATTAAAGATGATGATTGTGTCTTTCATGGCTTTTTAGAGGCCTATAGTTATTGCTTGCTGTTTTTCTTTCTGTATGTACATGTATCTAATTTTCAATTAGATTTTTAGATTGTAGCATGCCCACTGAAGAGGGCCTAAATGCCTTCACTTAGGGCACCTACAACAGTAGAGGGAAGCATGGCCTGCCTGTACAGGAGGTCTTGAGGAGTTGGAACAGCCTGACTTAATAGGGACCTTGTAGAGTAGGATGAAGTTCTACAAGGCGAGAAATGCCAGGGTAAGATGATTAAAACTGATCGATAGAGCAAAAAGGAGCTGGAAGAAATGGACCAGAGGTTGTAAAGTTATTAGTATAAAAGACCTAGCAAAGTCAAGAATGCTATTCGATATTAGAACATGGCTGCAGTAATTTAAGGGGGACTTTTTTTATCCACTGCCTTGGTTACGCTACACACCAGTGGTCTTTATAGATATGGTTTTATCGATGTGATTAGAGCATTGGGAAAGTTAGGCAGATTCCTGTTTTTGTTATCTGTCAGTACCTTTGGACAACAAAAATACCCTTTTTATACCATTTAATGTCAGTATTACTGTATTAACTGAATAATTTTTTTAAAATCAAGAAACATAATTCTTGGGGATATTTTTGTTTATTTGGTGTCTTAATATCGTCTCTGCTTCACAGATTATTCCCTTAAAATAGATAGATCGATCTCCATATATCCTTTTTTATCCTCCTTCCAGCCCCCTGCCCTTTCCTGGCTCTCTGTTTCTACATTCTTTCTCCTGTGGGCCATCTGAACCTATTCTCAAACCTCAGGAATTAAGTGGAGAAAACTGCCCAGGGAGCCATGGCAACATCGTTTTCAAAAACTGTTATCTTTGAAGTCTGCATTCTTTTGAAGAGAGTATATGTTAATCCTAAGTGCATAAAAAATGCTTCACACACACAGTATTTATGAGCATAAATATTGGATAATGGTGCATTTTTGGAGAATGATTTTAGTTAAGTACAAAAACAATATGGAAATGGCTTGACTTTAATTAATGTTATTTCTGGCTTATGTGACAATAGGCTTATTACTAAGCCATGCATTACTTTTGACGCAAGGCCGAGTCTCTTGTGCATTTGTTCCAAATCTTTGCGTGAAGTATTTTTTCATTAAAGTTAGTAAAAATTACAATTTACATTTGTATACTAGTCTGTCATCTCGATAATAAAGTGAGATCTCAAATATTTTTTGGAAAAAAAAACTTTACTTTGAAGATTATTGTTTTCTTTTTCTTTTTTTTTTTTTGCGGTACGCGGGCCTCTCAGTGTTGTGGCCTCTCCCGTTGCAGAGCACAGGCTCCGGACGCACAGGCTCAGCGGCCATGGCTCACGGGCCCAGCTGCTCTGTGGCATGTGGGATCTTCCCGGACTGGGGCACGAACCCGTGTCCCCTGCATCGGCAGGCGAACTCTCAACCACTGCGCCACCAGGGAAGCCCAAGATTATTGTTTTTAATGAAGAAAATTTATAATTTCTACTCTCTGATATGTCTATTTTTATCTCATTGAGATATGCAATGGTATGTGACAAGCCCCTTTGGTACCAGAATTTAATGGTAAAGAATTTTCAGGAGTCTCCTGGATTTTGCATGCTTGTTCCAGGGACTCTGCTATAGGAGGACTCTTGTGATATTGCCACTGAAGTCATTTACATACTCCATGTGTTAAAACAGCAGGGCTCCTTCCTCTAAGGAAAAATACAGTAAGATTTAGTTGATGCCATGGATATAAAGTCAGGAGATCTGTGTTTACTTTTCTTTTGACTCTTTGGATGTCTTGGGGAAGTCACTTCCTCTTTTCTTCTATTCTCAGATTGCAAAGTAAGAATGAAAATATTTGCTTCCTCTATTTCTAGGATTGAGCTGGCTTTACTACAGCTGATAAGTCTGTATATATATTTTTAAAGTCAGAAAATAAATGTGAAAGTCCCTGTAAGACTTCGGAAGCATGAGTGAATGTGCATTCTGAGTTAGAGTTGCTCACATTTTCCTCTGGCATCTGAAAGTTTTTCCCACGTGTTGATTTTGTCTGAGAATTGAGGGCATTGTTCCTGCCCACACAGGAATGTCAGTGCCATTTTTTCTCAGTGCTATGAATAAGGCTGTCAGAATGTAGGCGCTCTTCGTCAGTGTTCTGTTGATAAAACTATTTATCAGGCAGTAGAATGTGTCAAGGTCTTCTTGCCTTTCTTGTGCAGAGTACTGGCCTCAGAAATCCAATTTGTTATCATTGCTTTTGAGGGTTTTATTTACTTACTTGATTGTTTATGTCTACTGTCACCCTCCAAGGCTGTTCTTTTAGACTTCTATATAATCGACCCTTACTAGGTTTACGAGTTAAATAGTTTTAACTGTCTACATCTTGTAGGGGATCTGGAAGTTGTGGCCCTCTAAACTCCTGCAAAATAGCGTTAGATTTAAATATGATTTAAATAGAACTGTGAACAATTCAATTGGCATATATTATATGCCATTTAAAATTCCAGTGACATAGGTCCAGATGGAATGTCTCTGGTTAACTGTCCATTTATCCCTTAAGCTCAAAAAGGAGTTTAAGGTGATAATTCTATCCAATAACGTAATTTTTATTTAGTAAATGGGAAAAGGTTGCCATGCCATGTGAGTAGTTGAATACTTTGGTCCAGCTTGAAGAACATGAGGGGTTCACAGGAGCAGAGCAGACTCATTAGCTGGGCATTCAGGACGCTGTTGCATATGACCTCAGGAGGTCTTTTGATCTATTACTATAGGATTTCCTGTGTTTTCCCTTGCCAGCCAAATTGGTCTTCTAAGAAGGCACTGAATTGTCTGGCCTTTCTTCCCTCAAGTTTCTGATCAGATCATCTCTGCCATTTCAGTTTCCCCGTCCACACGATTCCCCCCAATCTTCTAATGTCCAGCTTAAATCCAGCTGTCCGGATGTTTTTTCTTCCTCGGAACTTGTTTTCACCAGTAGTTGGACAATCATGTGCTGCCTTGTGAGAGTCTCTTGTATTGTTGTGTTGAACAACAGCTAAACTCTTGTATTATTGTTTGATTTTTCTCATGTTTATGTTGTTTCTTCACCTGGATTGTTAGTTCCTTGAGAAAAAGAACTTTCTTCTGTCTCCCCATAGGGCATCAACGCAGGACTTTGCCTTTAGCGCTACTCATAAAAAGTTATTGTTGACTTCTCTCTGCTTTCTCATACGTGTATAAAACTTTTATCCATATCTAAGCTAAATGATTGTGTTTGCTCGTTTGTGTTCCCAGTTCTTCTCTCCATCCTTTCCAGTTAGAAAAGATTTGTGTGCGTGTGTGCGTGCGTGTGTGTGTGTGTGTGTGTAATCCTCCACCCTCTCATATTACTACTTCTATCCACAGCTGCCCTGCTTTTTAAGTGCTTAGAAACAGTAGGCTAACTTCTTGTAGAAACACTTCATGGGTTTAAATAAATGAAAATGATTTATTAAATTTCTATAAAGGCTGTGAACCGACGAGGCGTGAGAGCGATGCAGACGTGGGTAAGGAGTGGTCTTGGCCCTTCAGGATCTCACAGCATAGAGAGAATGTGGACTCCCAGAAGCCTAAGAGTTCTTTCACACAGATCTGAGCTGCCACAGGTCAGATGGCTGGCTGGCTGGGTGTAGGCTGGGCTTGGAGAGGAGAGTATAATTAACACCTTATTTACTTCCTGCCTCTTTTTCTCAAATGCTCCTCTTTTCTCTTGAGCAAAATAAAGAATGATATGGTTTTAATTTTTCAGCCGTCAAGAATTCAACCACATTCGTTCTCCTTTGTCTTCCCCACTTTTGGTTTCAAAATCTGCGGATTGCCGTTTTTGCCCTTGCATCAGTGGTTTTTGAAAGCATTAAATTGACACTTGAAAGTAACTTCTCACTATGAGTAACCATCCTGAGGTAATTTTGAAGGCAGCGTCTATCTCTCCCTGCCCCTTTCTCACACGTGCTGCCAGGCAAGCTGACTCCTCGGTAATTTGCCACTTAAGTTTTACTCTCACCTGAGGGTGACGGTAGAACAGGCACCAGATCTTTGAATTTTTTTTCCTGTTTTGGAATGAAAATTATTTGAAGGTTGAATAACATTTGAAATAGTGGGGAAAGTCATTTTCAGAATAAAATTTGTACTTTAAAATCTGTTCAGATATGTTTTCTTGCTCTCTAACATAAGTAGGCATTAAAAAAATTTTAACTCCTTTTCAGAGTTCATCAAATGATACGTAATTTTATTTTTCTCTCATTCAACAAGAAACAAAGTATCTTTTGTTAAACCCCTTGCACTGGGAATCCCTCTGTTTTCGTTACTGTTTTATTTCCAGTCTCTTTTCCAGTCTTCTCCTGAGCAAATTAAAGATGTTTCTGACAGTTTTTATTTCTCAACTATTAGGAAATTTTGCCAAATATTCTCCTCCTTGATCCTGTCTCCCTATTCCCCACAACCAAGGTTTCTGTGGAGATTGTGTGCAGGAACTTGAATGGAGGAACAGAAATTTCAGAATCTTGCCTTTACCTGTGAGCGTTGTTGAATTTATTTCACGGAAGCTCGAGCTGGGGCCATTCTTTCCATCCATCCTTTCCACAGGGGATCAGGACTCTGTGGCCTCATGGAAACATGTACAGAATTTATCATCCCTATTTACAGCACTTTAATATGCTAACATTTGAATCTTAAAGGGATCAAATGCAATATAACATACTAAAATACAGTCTATAAAAAGCACTGGATTAGTCAGAAAAACAGTTTCTTCATGCAAGGTGGCTGCATGATGAAAGTACTGAAAAACGATCTGTCAGATTCCTATTTTTATATTTGTTATATTCTGCAACAGAGTTTCACATCAACTCTGTTATGATTAGGAATATTATTCTTTTTTTTGTTTTAATTCTAGAGAGACAGCCTCAAAACTACTAACTGAACTACGTTTCATAACTGTGCTATATTTGCAGAATATGCCATTTTAACCTGTTATGAGTTGTCTAATTTTGTGCATCATCTAGTTATTAACATAGGAAACAATCTGAGTCTTATTATGATGTTTGTTATATTCACTGATCTCTTTCTGTATTTCAGCAGCAATTTAAAGTGAATCAAATAGTAATACTCTAATAAGCTTTTCTGCTATAGCACAGAAAGCTTGTCTGAATCAGATGTCAAAATTCATTGTAGGCAAATAGTTCACAGAGAATCTGCCAACCTACAGAGGTTTGCTGCTTACGGTTCTTTACTTAAGTTTTAATGGAAATGGTATTTGGCAGTTTCTTAAAAAGATACTTAGAAAATGTGGTGTGTGGTCATCTGGCTAGAGGTTTGACACCAGCCTCTTTATATAATCTAACAGTTTTTAGTCATTGCTGTTTTTTAAGAGGGTATAGTTTTCACAGATTTATTCCAAGTTTTGCTGTTCAAAGTGAATAAGAGAAAAAGCTGGACAAAAAGAATGTGGAGTTTCACTTCTTAATAATTACTTTAGTGACTGGTTACTGACCTTCTTTAGTGATGGTATATAATTTTTAAGAAAAATAGAAAGTTAAAGAAGTCATATTTCTACAGTATTTTATGAATTTGGCCTCAAAATAGTATTCATTTAAATATATATTGTGAGTTTAGAAGTAATTTTTGCCCCCCAATATTGATTTGTTTCCTGTCTGAGAAGATAAAGAGAAAAGTATGAGGTATAATTTTTCCTCTTAAATTGAGTACAGATCTTACTTTCAGAGGTAAACTTTACCTGTGAAACAAGAATACGCATATAGTTGATAAAGTACTGTTTATGGTTTAGATAAAAGTGCGGAAGTGCTAAGTTATTATGGGCTGGAGTTGGTAAACAAATCTTCATTGAGGAGAAAGGAACTCTTAGACTTTGAAGAATGATGTACTTAGGAAAACTCGGCAATACTTAGCCTAGTACATTTTTCGTTTGAAAATGGTTGAATAGTAAAATCCAAGCAGAAATTTGGGGTTATAAGAAAAGGCTTGAATGCCCACTTCCTTATTTTATTTATTTATTTATTTTTGTGGTACGTGGGCCGCTCACTGTTATGGCCTCTCACTATTACGGCCTCTCCTGTTGCAGAGCACAGGCTCCGGAAGCGCAGGCTCAGCGGCCATGGCTCACGGGCCCAGCCGCTCCGCAGCATGTGGGGTCTTCCCGGACCAGGGCGCGAACCCGCGTCCCCTGCATCGGCAGGCGGACCCTCAACCACTGCGCCACCAGGGAAGCCCCTGCCTACTTCCTTATATGCCAAGGATAACATAATAAAATGTAAACTTTGTTAGGAGCAAACCATGCTGGCCAGTGCTGTCAGTTTCAGCCCAGACTTTGCGTGGCTTGGCTTTAACTAGGAATCCTCTCCTCCTGCAAAGCCAGAATACCATTGGGGTTCAAATGGATCAATCTCTTCACTTCTGCTAAATGTTAAGAAGAGGTGGGCTCCCACCCATAGGAGAGGTTGCAAAGTAAACATAAAATAGAAAAAAATGCATGGACTCTATTGTTTACCGTTTTCCAGTCTGCTTTCCAAAATTTTTTTGGCACTGATTCCATTCTCTTTCTCCTTTCCATTGTCAGGGGGGAAAAGAATATGTGCGTGTTGTGCTCATGTGTGCACTTAAGCACTTCATTTTAGAATAGCTTCCATAGGGAGCAGAGCTAAATGTGTATATTCAATCTACCATCTTTAATTAGAAGTCCACTTTCTACTTAGGAAAATCTGGACAGTGAGCCTGTTTCATCACTAGGATAAAGTGAAGTGGGCCCTCTCCCTCAATATAGCCAGGAAGTTTTCTGGATACCTCATTATAAAAAGACTTTTAATTGGTTGTGGTAGCTTTAGTAGCATCTGTTTTGACGTTGTTCGTTGTTTTCTTACAGATGCTTTTTGTTAGTTTTCATTTTCTTGATTCACTATTTCCTGCAGGTGTCTAGATAGTCCATTTTGTTTTGCATGTGTGTTTAATTGGGCAGAGCAGAGGTAGGTCATAGGAAAAGAATGGATGGAAATGCTATTCTACTTAACATACGTTATTTTGTTTTTTTGCAATTAATAGGTATAGTTTAGTTCTTATCCACTTGGTTTGGGTCCTAAGCTATGCATTATGTAAAGTTTGTGGCTTTGTTCATCAAACATTTCTGGGCCAAGCATTGGTGATAATGTTGGTGGAGGTTGGGTTCTTCAACAAGATCGGACTTGGGAGAATTTCACTGTGCAGGGTCTGGTGCTCAGCATTGGGATGTACGTTAACTCTACTCACAGTGCCCGAGTCAGGCAGAGGAAAAGTGCCCTTGCTCATCAGTTCTATAAATGTAGACATAAGAATTCCAGGAAATGAATTTACAGTGATAGATAACTGCCAGGAAGAATGAAACATTTAGATTTATTGGTCATTTAATTCTTTCCTTCATAATAAGAAAGTCGTCACATGGTGCTAAATCTCAGGATATCGTTGTGAGCATGAAATTCAGAGCAAGGGGTATTATATCAACATAGTAACAGGTGTCTTTAGCCTCCTGTAGCTTGATCCAAAGCCACCGTGGAGGGTGAATACATCTGCCATCAGGTCAAGAATAATGGTGCTTTCAGACCAGGTTACCCTTCTTCCTAGTGATACTGCTAACTTCCCACTTCTAGTTCTCCCCATGCCTCCCCCTTCAGGAAGCCTTGTTGGATCTGTACATAAACCCAGCCACCTACCCTTTCTTCCCCTAACACTTTAGACCTTTCTTTCTTACGTCTCCTGCAGTCAGATTATTTCATCTATCACGTGTTGATTTTTACTTAGGTTTCCCAGTAAATGTTAAACTAACTTCAAATTCTGCTGGAAAATTTATGATGGACCTTAGTATTTACATTTGGGCATGTTACTGACCTAATAGGTGTGGGGATGGGAGTTAAAGTTGGGAAGGGGAATGACTGGCCTGAAACCCATTTACCATGTAAAAGTATTATTTCTGTTGGAAAAGATTCTGAATTTCGAGTAGCTGTCTGTCACACGTCACGCTGCATTTTATGGCAGAAGTAATACAGGAGGGCTTTGAGGCGACCATCTGGATATGTGAATACATATGTGCAGAGAAGCATTATAAAGGACATTTCCAGCTTATGAACAGGTTATATAAATGTATATGTCAGTATGTTATTTGGAGAGTATGTTTTCCCATGGAAATAAGGCACAAATGATTAGACTTTCAAGTCGATTTGTAAAAGTCTGAAGTTTTTGAACTGAGTTCTGGGTGCTAAATCTTGGAGCAGGTAGATAAAGACAGAATTTCTACCCGACTTTTCTAATTCAGGCCAAAATTTAAAATCCCTTTTCTTTTTTTTCATATTCTTTTCCTATTTCCTGTTGCTTTTTTCCCTAGACTTTCTTGTCCCTAGTTCCATGATGATATTCTGTTACTCTTTTGTAGTATCATAATACAAAAGATGTCCGATGCTTCCTGCTTATTTTTTCTCTGTCCAGAATTAAAATTCCTCTAATTTCTCAAATGTAGCCGATCTCTCACCTAAATCATGAAAGGATCCGCAATCTGAGTGAATGACTCCTGTGTGGATGATCACTTGTGTTTGCCTTCTAGGAGGTATTTGCATTTTAACAGAAGCCTGTTCACGTTAAAGAATCATAAGTGGTAGAGTTTCACTCAGGAAGCCAAGGGAAATGAAAAAATGAAAGCAGTTTGTGAGGGCAGTAGAGGGCTGGGTTTTTGGCCTTTGGATCAGGTGGACATACTGCTGGTAAGGTGGCCTTTTGGGGAGGCATACCCAAATGCTCCCTAACTTTCTTGCTTCTGAACCTCCATGTTTCTGATGCCTCACACTTTTTCTTCTTTTTTTTTTTTTGCCGTACTCGGGCCTCTCACTGTTGTGGCCTCTCCTCTTGCGGAGCACAAGGTCCGGACGCGCAGGCTCAGCGGCCATGGCTCACGGGCCCAGCCGCTCCGTGGCATGTGGGAATCTTCCCAGACCGGGGCACGAACCCGTGTCCTTTGCATCGGCAGGCAAACTCTCAACCACTGCGCCACCAGGGAAGCCCACTTTTTCTTATGTAGTTGAAGTAGTTGAATTGTGTGTGTTTTAAGTCAAGCAGAGTCTTGAAGACTCATCTGTTGCTCCCTACTTGCCCATGGTTAACAAAGACCTTGCCACTTTGTCTTTTGTTTTACTTTAGGTTTGTTAGTCATCTACTGGGAATGAAAAACTTTTACCTGGGAAAAAAATGTCAAGCTGAATAGAAAGACTGCTGCCTCAGATCAGTGTTTAAAAATTGAGATATCTCAAAATGAAATGTACTTTTTTCCCTCAGATTACCCAGAAGTTGCTTGTCATTGAGTTCAAGAATCAGAGGTATAAGGAAATTACTGTTATTTCTTAAGAACCTTTTCAAGACCTCTTTCTTTGTATCAGATCCTGTTTGCCTCTGTTTTACGATAATGAAGTAATAAAGTAAATATTTAAGTGATTAAGAGTTTTCTGCATTACAACTTGACTTCCACTTTGGTCAGTTGTTAAAAAATACTTGAAACACGCCTGGCCAGTAGAGGTAAGAATAGTTTCATTGGGCCTGATTTGTGATAAGATCTGTAGTCAAACAGGTGTCTTGTGTTTTTCTACCTTGTGATTTCTTTCTCGAAGGTAGTCTCAAATACAGTTGTCATTAAAGATTGTCAGATAAATTTTATATTATCGGGCTATATGAAACAGTCTTTTTTTTTTTTTTTTTTTTTTTGCGGTACGCGGGCCTCACTGTTGTGGCCTCTCCCGTTGCGGAGCACAGGCTCCGGACGCGCAGGCTCAGCGGCCATGGCTCACGGGCCCAGCCGCTCCGCGGCATGTGGGATCTTCCCGGACTGGGGCACGAACCCGCGTCCCCTGCATCGCAAGCGGACTCTCAACCACTGCGCCACCAGGGAAGCCCGAAACAGTCTTTTTTTAATAAAGGATTTTAAATGAAAGGTTGAGCAATTGATATATCAGTTAGTGCGTTGGGTCCTGGCTTTTGTGTCTGGGTCTTTGAAAGGGATAAAAGATGAGTATGCTCCTTTGGATGGTGCCTGGCCAGACTGAAAACAGAAAGCTGATGGACTTGAGTGTGAGGGCAGATAGTCTTACCATGGGAGAGGGGATCTGTTTGCCGACTTTGGTATCGGCCTTGCCTCATGGTCAGAATCCTTGGTTAAGCTTTTTAAAAATACAAGAGCACAGAGGCTTTTTTTTTTTCTTTTTTAGGGCAGTGAAACTATTCTGTAGGATACTGTAATGGTGGAGACACGTCATCATACATTTGTCCAAACCCATAGAATATACAAGACCAAAAGTGAGCCCTAATGTAGACTATGGACTTGGGGTGATTATGATGTGGCAGTGTAGGTTCATCAGTTGTAACAAATGTACCGCTCTGTGGGGGACGCTGATAATTCGGGAGGCCGTGCATGTCGGGGGGTAGAGGGTATATGGGAAATCTTTGGATCCTTTGCTCAATTTTCCTGTGAAGCTAAAACTGCTCTACAAAATAAAGTCTAATACAAAAATTAAAAAAAAATACAGATGCCCAGGTGCTATCTTTGAAGATTCTGATTCAGTGGGTCTGATGCTGGACTTGAGCATCTGTGCAGGCAGACTTAAAAACTACTTTGAGAGGCCATAACATGCTGCCTACCAAGGCACTCCCGGGCAGAGCACCTGCTCCCCAGGTATATGGTGAATTGATCAGTTAGCTCCTCCTTGAAATATGAACATGGCTGGTGGGGAATTTTCCCCTAGCAGTAGGGAAGTGAGTGGAGTAGAGCTCCTACAGTAAGACTGCAGGAAGTCTTACTAAGTGTCTGTCTGGCTGACATTGTCTGGTTCTGATTTGCTTTGAGCAATGCCCAGCATATAGTAAGGGCTTGATAAATACTAGGTGCAATTATCATCATCATCATATTTTAAACTCCTGACTATATTTTTTCTCAGGATCTTACTATTTTTCTTGAACGTTTGATGAGAATGCTAACGTCCTTTGCCTTGGATGAATTCTCAATATCTTGCTATTATATTTTATCAATAATCTAGTGACTTGGAAGTTCCACAATATAAACATATACCACTTCAGTAATCATGTTCACTTTGTAATTAAAAGAACTTGCTTCGATTCAAAAATCAAACGTTAGTATTTTTATAAGCAGGAGGAAAAACAAGATTTGAAAACAGTATATTTTGTATTGAAAATTTTGAATAAACCCATCTCTACTGTCCAAGGACTTAATCCTCTTGTTGGAGAGTCAGAAGAGGAACGTTGGCCATAGCCAGCTGGATTAAGAAAACAACATCAAAGATCAATTTATCTACTTTAAGCTCTAGGAATAGAAATACAGTTGGATTTTGCGTCTGAGAAATCGCAGGCTCCTTGGCAGCTGTTCGCTTAGAGCAAATGAAGATTTGGATGATTTTTTCCTCAGACGCTACAATACCATTACATTAAACTTTTGTTACCAAGAGAAGGCATTTAAGGGACCACATTTTATGAACAGCTGAGCAACCGACACATATTAGAACTGACAGAGGTGTTTATTATTCCTTATCGTTTAGTTAAAGCGAAAAAATAAGTATAATTCCTTGTGTAAAATGTGTGTGCGGATATTTACATTTCATCAATAAATAGTCTGCTTAACAGGCTTTACGATCCATCGCTCTGGAGGTTATGTGAGATTTTTCTGAAGCTCCATTCTAGAGCTGGGCTTTCAGATTACCCTGGAGTGAGCATATTGGTGAGAGGAGTAGACTTGGCTTCTGGAATAGCCGTCGGCAGGCCGGTCCTGCAGCTGGAGATAGAAGTCCTCCAAGAGGACACCCTTTGGTTAGCTAGCTGATTCTTGTGTCCTGAAAACAGATGAAAACCTCTGGTTTGTGGAAAATAAAAACTATAACCACCTTAGAAATGAAGGTTGTGGCTGTGGATGAAACAGTAAAAGTTTGATGTTTTATTTATTAAAAATAAAACTAGCATATGTTTGCCATTTTCCATATACCATAAAGGTGAAACATATTTTTCTATCTTGTTTGCGATCTAAACTTACCTGGTTGCTTATGAGATGAATTGTGTACTCAGTTAAGAATTATGAAACATTTCAAACACCAGCAGACTGGGGTAGAAAAGCATGCCATCTCAGTACTGCATTTAGACTTGGATAGAATGGGAATCATTGAGCTCATGAAATAGGGTTTTATAATATAGAAGAAAGGCAAGCTCCTCTGTTCTTCAGGAGTTAATTAAGGTATGCATGTGATTTTATTAAAGGTGAGCATGTATGCATCTAGCTACACTAGGGTTTCCTTTAATATTGCAGGACACAGTTACTGGAGGGTATTGTGCAGTGCGTTCTGGTCTAGTGTGTGTTTTGTTTTGTAGCAGCTTTTTCATTTTTATTTCTAGTACCTAAAACTATATTGAATAGTATTTTATGTCATTCATGTCAACAGCACTGCAGAATTTCCTCAGTGTTGAAGCATAATCCCTTGAATCCTGTGGAATGGAAAGAAATAGAGAGTCTGTAATGAACTATGAGAGGATTTTTCTTTTTCTTCCCTCTTCTTTTAGAGGCTGGTCTTGAAGGAATACTATATATAAGAAAGATTTCTTTTTATCATTCTTTGTAGTGTCTTTTAAGAAACCTACATGCTTATGTAATTTTGATAATGCATGTCTGTCTATCTGTTGATATACATATATACAAATTTTTCCTGATCGTTAAAGAAAATTAAGTTTGGAAAATTTTTTTCAACTACTCAAAGAAAAAACAATAGGTGTGTGTATGTGTATACATGTGTATGTGTGTATATAAACACATATTTATTTATATATACCATATCTATGTGTGTATGCTTATATATTTTTTATATAATACACTTTCTTTTTGAGCAGTCAGAAAAACTTTTTCAAACTTAATAATAATCAGGGAACTTTAAAATCTTCCTTTAGTATAAATGTCTCATTTACTTCTGGAGTTACATTTTGAATACACATATACACAGTCACTGGATGTGGTTTCTTTCTTCCTTTTTGCCAGGATTTGAATGAATTTTGGGACAGAGTTGTGTCATTCAGATTGGTAGGAAAATAATGATCCGATAAATGATGACCTGAGACTTTTTAAGACACTCCTTTCCCCTTCTGTTTGGTTATCTTTGATTTCCTCCACCTCCCATGACAGTGTCTCAGTTGTTGTGTTTGCTCTGTGCATACCTTTCTTTCCTTGGCCTTTTATACTTGCACAGTGTAGTTTAGAGCTAGTGCAAAATACATAGCTCAAGGGCTGTGCTGTATGGATTGCATTGTACGCTTCCCAGCACTGTCCTCTCAGTGCACAATAACGGCAGTGTGGAGGGGCCTACACGGAGACAGTGATGGTGTTTTATAAAACGCCAATGGTGTGTGGTGTTGACTGCAATCCGCCGGGTAAGCAGTTGCACAAATTCCTCCAAGTTGAGAGGCCTCCAGAAATGTCATGTTTTGGCCTCAGTAATGAATGCCACAAATAACAGCACAGGCACGGGGAACTTCGCTCAGCGTCTCAGATTCCAGGCTGCCTTTCTTCCGCTCAGTTTGCTATAAATTGCTTTCCTCCCAAAGAAAGTTCCCCAAAGCTAGCCTTCCAATCCTTGAATAATATATATTAAATCCACCTAAATTATCTTGTTTAGTCTCTCTTTGTTTTCTTGTTGAAAATTTCAGCCCATTGATTTTATACTACTGTTCAATGGTGTAAGTGAGGTTAGGAAGAGGCAGACAGGGGCAAAGTAGATTGTAAAGCTTGTTGGCATTTAATATAGAATGTAAGATTTCTTTTTGAAGTGTACTTGGCAAGTTGATTAACTGTTGTATGGTTTTAATTGTTTAATTAACTGGTCCTACATTATCAGAATAGAGATGAACACAGTTTGTACTCTCTAAAGATTCTAGTGTAAGATGGGATATAAAGCAAAAGCATGCTTCAGATAGCAAGAAGAAATAACAGCGACTGATGTCTTAGGGCAGGACTGTGTAAAGACTGCAAAATCCCACTGTCCCCTTTTGCATAAAGGTGGGTTCATGGTCAGTTCTTAAGAGAAAGGGGCAGATTGGCTTTTCTGCTGACGTCTTCCCTCTGGTTCCCAAGAAGTATTTGGAAATGCTCTAATTACTAAGGACGAGTCTAAGTACAATGTAGAATTGTGAAAATAAAATTCAGGACTCTGGCTGTTCTTCTCCTAGAATCTAGTTGGCAGTGTGTGTTTGGCTTAATTCCTTGGATATCTGTGGGTTGGTAGTCCATGAGCTAGAGCCAGGGGATTGCATAAGACTGAGAGCCAGAAGACCTGATTTCTAGACTCAACTCTGCCAACTTTTTGGCTGGCATTATAGCACCAAGCTGTTGCATCCAGCATATCTTTTGGCCCACGAGTGAGTGAAGTGACTCAGTGAGGAGCTGCTGTGGGAGACATTGAAATGAGTCAGACATAACTTTTGCTTAAAGAACCCAGTCTTCAAAAGTAATAAGTATCAAAAGGAGTAGAACGACAGGCCCTTTGGTGGGGCTAATGGCGGACTCCGGGAGAGCTCACACAAAGGAGTACTTCCCAGAACTTTTGCTGCCAGTGTCCTTGTCCCCGCGGTGAGCCCCAACTGTGCCCCCCCAGCCTCTGCAAGAGTCCTTCAGCTCTAGTAGCTGTGTGGCTGGCAGGGTCTTGGTGCTCCGGCCATGTGTCAGACCTGAGCCTCTGAGGTGGGAGAGCCGAATTCAGGACACTGGTCCACCAGAGACCTCCCAGCCTCATGTAATATCAAATGGTGAGAGCTCTTACAGAGATCTCTGTCTCAACGCTAAGACCGAGCTCCACCCAAAGGCCAGCAAGCTCCAGTGCTGGATGCCCCATGCCAAACAACTAGCAAGACAGGAACACAGCCCCACCCATTAGCAGAGAGGCTGCCTAAAATCGTAATAAGTTCACAGACACCCCAAAACATACTACCAGATGTGGTCCTGCCCACCAGAAAGACAAGATCCAGCCCCACCCACCAGAGTACAGGCACCAGTCGCCTCCACCAGGAAGCCTACACAAGACACTGAACCAACCTCACCCATTGGGGGCAGACACCAAAAACAACGGGAACTACGAACCTGCAGCCTGTGAATAGGAGACCCCAAACACAGTAAGTTAAACAAAATGAGAAGATAGAGAAATATGCAGCAGTTGAGGGAGCAAGGTAAAAACCTACCAGACCAAACAAATGAAGAGGAAATAGGCAGTCTACCTGAAAAAGAATTCAGAGTAATGATAGTAAAGATGATCCCAAATCTTGGAAATAGAGTGGAGAAAATACAAGAAACGTTTAACAAGAACCTAGAAGAACTAAAGAGCAAAGAAACAATGATGAACGACACAGTAACTGAAATTAAAAATTCTCTAGAAGGAATCAGTGGCAGAATAACTGAGGCAAAGAATGGATAACTGACCTGGAAGATACAATAGTGGAAATAACTACCACAGAGGAGAAAAATGAAAAAACAATGAAGAGAATTGAGGACAGTCTCAGAGACGTCTGGGACAAAATTAAATGCAGCAACATTCGAATTATAAGGGTCCCAGAATAAGAGAAAAAGAAAAGATCTGAGAAAATATTTGAAGAGATTATCATTGAAAACTTCCCTAACATGGAAAAAGAAATAGTCAAGTCCAGGAAGCTCAGAGAGTCCCATACAGGATAAGTCCAAGGAGAAACACACCGAGACACGTATTTTTCAAACTATCAAAACTTGTAAAATACAAAGAAAAAATATTAAAAACAGAAGAGGAAAAGCAACAAATAACATACAAAGGAATCCTCATAAGGTTAACAGCTGATCTTTCAGCAGAAACTCTGCAAGCCAGAAGGGAGTGGCAGGACATATTTAAAGTGATGAAAGGGAAAACCCTACAACCAAGATTACTCTACCCAGCAAGGATCTCATTCACATTTGACAGAGAAATTAAAACCTTTACAGACAAGCAAAAGCCAAGAGACTTCAGCACCACCAAACCAGCTTTACAACAAATGCTAAAGGAACTTCTCTAGACAGGAAATACAACAGAAGGAAAAGACCTACAAAAGAATTAAGAAAATGGTAATAGGAACATACATATCGATAATTACCTTAAATGTAAATGGATTAAATGCTCCAACCAAAAGACATAGACTGGATGAATGGATACAAAAACAAGACCCGTATATATGCTGTCTACGAGAGACCCACTTCAGACCTAGGGACACATATAGACTGAAAGTGAGGGGATGGAAAAAGATTTTCCATGCAAATGGAAATCAAAAGAAAGCTGGAGTAGCAATTATCCTATCAGACAAAATAGACTTTAAGAGACAAAGAAGGACAAGAGACAAAGAAGGATACTACATAATGATCAAGGGATCAATCCAAGAGGAAGATGTAACAATTGTAAATATTTATGCACCTAACATAGGAGCACCTCAATACTTAAGGCAAATGCTAACAGCCATAAAAGGGGAAATCAACAGTAACACAGCAACACTAGGGGACCTCAACACCGCACTTCCACCAATGGACAGATCATCCAAAATGAAAATAAATAAGGAAACCGAAGCTTTAAAAGACACATTAGACAAGATGGATTTAATTGATATTTATAGGACACTCCATCCAAAAACAACAGAATACACATTCAAGTGCTCATGCAGCATTTCCAGGATAGATCATATCTTGGGTTACATATCAAGCCTTAGTAAATTTAAGGCAATTGAAATCGTATCAAGTGTCTTTTTTGACCACAAGGCTATGAGACTAGATATCAGTTACAGGAAAAAATCTGGAAGAAATACAAACACATGGAGGCTAAGCAATACACTACTTAATAACCAAGAGATCACTGAAGAAATCAAAGAGGAAATCAAAAAATACCTAGAAACAAATGACAGTGAAAACATCCCTATGGGATGCAGCAAAAGCCATTCTAAGAGGGAAGCTTATAGCAATACAATCCTGCTTCAAGAAAGAAAACAAATCTCAAATAAACAACCTAACCTTACACCTAAAGCAATTAGAAAGAAGAATAAAAAAATCCAAAAGTTAGCAGAAGGGAAGAAATCATAAAGATCAGATCAGAAATAAATGTGACAGAAATGAAGGAAACAGTAGCAAAGATCAGTAAAACTAAAAACTGGTTCTTTGAGAAGATAAACAAAATTGATAAACCATTAGTCAGACTCATCAAGAATAAAGGGAGAAGACTCAAATCAACAGAATTAGAAATAAAAAAGGAGAAGTAACAACTGACACTGAAGAAATACAAAGGATCATGAGAGATTACTACAAGCAACTCTATGCCAATAAAATGGACAACCTGGAAGAAGTGGAGAAGTTCTTAGAAAAGCACAACCTTCCGAGACTGAACCAGGGAGAAATAGAAAATATAAACAGACCAGTCACAAGCACTGAAATTGAAACTGTGATTAAAAATCTTGCAACAGGGCTTCCCTGGTGGTGCAGTGTTTAAGAATCCGGCTGCTAATGCAGGGGACATGGGTTTGAGCCCTGGTCCAGGATGATCTCACATGACGTGGAGCAGTGAAGCCCACGTGCCACAACTACTGAGCCTGCGCTCTAGAGCCTGCGAGCCACAGCTACTGAGCTCACATGCCACAAGTACTGAAGCCCACAGGCCTAGAGCCCGTGCTCTGCAACAAGGGAAACCACTGAAATGAGAAGCCCGCACACCGCAATGAAGAGTAGCCCCCACTCACTGCAACTAGAGAAAGGCCGCACACAGCAACAAAGACCGAATGCAGCCAAAAATAAATTTTAAAAAAACAAAGAAATCTTCCAACAAACAAAAGCTCAGGACCAGATGGCTTCACAGGTGAATTCTGTGAAACATTTACAGAAGAGCTAACACATATCCTTCTCAAACTCTTCCAAAATATAGTAGAGGGAGGAACACTCCCAAACTCATTCTACAAGGCCACTGTCACCCTGATACCAAAACCAAAGATGTCACAAAAAGAAGAAAACTATAGGCCAGTATCACTGATGAACATAGATGCGAAAATCCTCAACAAAATACTAGCAAACAGAATCCAACCAGCACATTAAAAGGATCATACACCATGATCAAGTGGGATTTATCCCAGGAATTCAAGGATTCTTCAATATATGCAAATCAGTCAATATGATAAACCATACTAACAAATTGAAGGAGAAAAACCATACGATCATCCATCTCAATAGATGCAGGGAAAGCTTTCGACACAATTCAACACCCGTTTATGATAAAAACCCTCCAGAAGGTATGCATAGAGGGAAATTACGTTAGCATAATAACGGCCATATGTGACAAACCCACAGCCAACATCGCTGTCAATGATGAAAAACTGAAACTCTTTCCACTAAGATCAGGAACAAGACAAGTTTGCCCACTCTCACAACTGTTATTCAACATAGTTTTGGAAGTTCTAGCCACAGCAATCAGAGACTGAAAAGAAATAAAAGGAATCCAAATTGGAAAAGAAGAAGTACAGCTGTCACTTTGCAGGTGACATGATACTATATACATAGAGAATCCTAAATATGTTACCAGAAAACTACTAGAGCTAAGCAATGAATTTGGTAAAGTAGCAGGATACAAAATTAATGCACGGAAATCTCTTGTATTCCTTATGGTGAAAACTCTGAAAGGGAAATTAAGGAAACACTCGCATTTACTATTGCAACCAAAAGAATAAAATACCTAGGAATAAACCTACCTAAGGAGACAAAAGACCTGTATGCAGAAAACTATAAGACACTGATAAAGAAATTAAAGATGGTACAAACAGATGGAGAGATATACCATGTTCTTGGATTGGCAGAATCAACATTGTGAAAATGACTATACTACCCAAAGCAATCTACAGCTTCAATGCAATCCCTGTGAAACTACCAATGGCATTTTTCACAGAACTAGAACAAAAAATTGTACAATTTGTATGGAAACACAAAAAGACCTCGAATAGCCAAAGCAATCTTGAGAAAGAAAAACGGAGCTGGAGGAATCAGGCTCCCAGACTTCAGACTATACTACAAAGCTACAGTAATCAAGACAGTATAGTACTGACGCAAAAACAGAAATATAGATCAATGGAACAGGATAGAGCGCAGAAATAAATCCACACACATATGGTCACCTTATCTTTGATAAAGGAGGCAAGAATATTCAAGGGAGAAAAGACAGCCTCTTCAGTAAGTGGTGCTGGGAGAAGTAGACAGCTACATGTAAAAGAATGAAATTAGAACACTCCCTAACACCATACACAAAAGTAAACTCAAAATGGATTCAAGACCTAAATGTAAGGCCAGACAGTGTCAAACTCTTAGAGGAAAACATAGGCAGAACACTCTGATATAAGTTACAGCAAGATCCTTTTTGACCTACCTCCTAGATAAATGGAAGTAAAGGCAAAAATAAACAAATGGGACCTAATGAAACTTACAAGCTTTTGCACAGCAAAGGAAACCATAAGACGAAAAGACAACCCTCAGAATGGGAGAAAATATTTCCAAATGAAGCAACTGACAAAGGATTTATCTCCAAAATTTACAAGCAGCTCATGCAGCTCAGTATCAAAAAAACAACCCAATCCAAAAATGGGAAGAAGACCTAAACAGACATTTCTCCAAAGAAGATATACAGATTGCCAACAAACACATGAAAGGATGCTCAACATCACTAATCATGAAAGAAATGCAAATCAAAACTACAATGAGCTATCTCCTCACACCTCTCAGAATGGTCATCGTTAAAAAATCTACAAACAATAAATGCTGGGGAGTGTGTGGAGAAAAGGGAACCCTCTTGCACTGTTGGTGGGAATGTAAGTTGATACAGCCACTATGGAGAACAGTATGGAGGTTCCTTAAAAAACTAAAAATAGAACTACCATATGACCCAGCAGAGAGAAAACCATAATTCAAAAAGAGTCATGTACCACAATGTTCATTGCAGCTCTGTTTACAATAGCCAGGACATGGAAGTAACCTAAGTGTCCATTGATAGATGAATGGATAAGGAAGATGTGGCACATCCATACAATCGTATATTACTCGGCCATAAAAAAGAAATGAAATTGAGTTATTTGTAGTGAGGTGGATGGACCTAGAGACTGTCATACAGAGTGAAGTAAGTCAGAAAGAGCAACACAAGTCCCGTATGCTAACACATACATATGCAATCTAAAAAAAGAATGGTTCTGAAGTACCTAAGGGCAGGATGGGAATAAAGACACAGATGTAGAGAATGGACATGAGGATATGGGGAGGGCGAAAGGTAAGCTGGGATGAAGTGAGAGAGTGGCATGGACGTATATACACTACCAAATGTAAAATAGGTAACTAGCGGGAAGCAGCCACATAGCACAGGGAGATCAGTTCCGTGCTTTGTGTCCACCTAGAAGGGTGGGACAGGGAGGGTGGGAGGGAGACGCAAGAGGGAGGAGATATGGGGATATATGTATAGGTATAGCTGATTGACTTTGTTATACAGCAGAAACTAACACTATTATAAAACAATAATACTTCCAATTAAGAGTTTAAAAAAAAAAGAGTAGAATTTAAGACTAAGCAGCATACATGTGAAATAAAGTGCCTGAAGGAGAAAGGTGAATATTGGGAGCTTGGAATAGGCTTCACAGAGAAGGCGAATTTGGAGATTTGTCTAGAGGTCAGGTTTCAACAGTTGGAAATAAAGGTAGGAAAGAAATTTAGAGTATACCTTGACGAGTTAGTAGACCTTTTTATCTGGGACAGGCAGCTATGACAACTAAAGAACTAGCTACATATGCTGGTATCTTAGGTGCACATTGTAAAGCAAAATATCTGTGTATTCTGCTTGGTTGACAAATGTGTGTTTGTAGTCCTTCCATGCCTTAGAATTCAAGCTGTTTATAAAAAAAGCAATGATAATAGAAGAAAATTGTCTTCTTGGATAGAAATGCAGAGTACTAATGTTTATGTATATTGCAGATATGAATTCAGTTCTTTGAAACAGTGGTCCACAACCTGTTTGGCAGCAGGGCTCAGTTTTGTGGAAGACAGTTTTTCCACAAACAGGGTCGGGGATGGGGGTGCGGATGGTTCAGGTGGCAATGCATGAAATGGGGAGCGGCAGATGAAGCTTTGCTCCCTTGCCTGCTGCTTACCTCCTGCTGTGTGGCCCGGAGTTGGGGATGCCTGCTTTAAGAGAAATTCAGGGAATGAGACTGAAAAGTTAGAGCAGTTAAGCTCTCTCTAACCTCAGTTTTCTTATTGTGAAATGAGATTGGATGAAATAACTGTGAAAGCTCTTTATAATGATATTTAAAATCAGTTATTATTTTAGAACAGCTCAGAAAGGTCCTGTGCTTTCAGCTGCCTTTTAGTGCATTCATGTAATGTTCCAGACATTTTAAAGTACTTTAAATATACTTCATGTAATTCTCTGATCATCATCATAAGGTGAATATTTTTATTTTAAAGAGAGGAAACTGAGACAAAATGAAGTTAAGTAACTTGCCTGAGGTTACAGAGCTGTTAAGAGGTGGGGCTGGCGTTCAAATCTATGTTACTACCATTCTGCTGTGGTACCTTTCTAGGAAACTGTTGAGACTTGAAGATTCTTGTGAAAGGTGGTACATACCAGAATCTGGGAGAGGAGAAGGAACAATTTCACATGCATGCCCCGACACATTTTTTTTTTGCCACACTGCACAGCATGTGGGATCTTAGTTCATACCCCCTGCAGTGGAAGCGTGGAGTCCTCACCACTGCCACCAGGGGGGATTACCGCCCCCCCCCCCCCCCAGCAACACACACATATTTTTATGTACTTGCATGATGATTTGTGTCTTGGTTCCTCTTTCCCAAATGATGAGAATTTTTATTTATGGAGTGAGTTGTGAACAGCATGAAGGCAGAAAAGAAGTTGTGAGCCACTGGGTCTTATTGCTGTCAGAGCACACTCAGGCAAGTTTGATTACAGATTAATACTTATAAAATGTAATAACTTGGTCCATTTAATGTATATCATTTAATATGCCTCGTGAGTATTTGATGTTTGTTTTTTTGTTGTTGTTGTTGTTTTGTTTTTTTGCGGTACGCGGGCCTCTCACTGTTGTGGCCTCTCCCGTTGCGGAGCACAGGCTCCAGACGCGCAGGCTCAGCGGCCATGGCTCACGGGCCCAGCCGCTCCGCGGCATGTGGGATCTTCCCGGACCGGGGCAGGAACCCGTGTCCCCTGCATCGGCAGGCGGACTCTCAACCACTGCGCCACCAGGGAAGCCCTGATGTGTTTTCTTTATGAGATAAGGAGAAATGTACTATTTTGTTAGCCTTTCTGAATTAGCTTACAAGGCAGATCAGTTTTAGGTTTTTAAAGAATAACTTCTCTGGGTTTTCTGTTACAATTTTCTTTCTCTACTCCTTGTTATTCCCTATCTCATGTTTCTTTCCTTCTTGTCTTGATGGCTTTATAATGTCTATTATTTTAAAATAATGCATGCCAAAATCTTTTGAATGTTAATGTGTGTAAATAGTTAATGGAATAAAGTGATTGTAGGTTAATGGATTTTATTTTATCTGGCTAGAAGTCCATTGGGTTTTCTTAATTTGAGACTTTCAGCATTTATCAGCCATTACTCTTTTAACATTGCCTCTCCCTTATTCTGTTGTCTTCGTGTAGACTTCTGGGGAGGTATATATGGACCCCTTCTTCTATCTTACATGTCTGTGAATTTCTTTCATAGTGTTTGTCTGTGCTATATTCTGGATAACTTTTTCAGATCTACCAGTTTTCTCTTTAACTGTATCAAGCCCTGTCCATTTGGATTATAATTTAATTAGTATAGCTTTATTTCCAGATGTTCTAATTGGTTTTTTTCAGAATCTGCTTTTAGATAGTTGCTTTTTCCTTGATATTTTAAAATATTCATTTATTTCTTTCAGCATATAAAGACATACTAATTTTGTGTTCTGTAGTTGATAATTCCATTGTCTGCAGTCTCTGAATATCTGATTCTGATATCGTGTCTAATGTTCAATAATAGTAACTGGTTTTCTTATGTGTTTTTGATTTTTTTGATTGTACTTGTTGAGATTTTATCTATGGGAATCATTTGCTTTAGCCAGTCATTTGGGTACTCCAATCCTAGACCAGTTTAAACTGAATTCTCTCTTGTGTCATTTTGGAATAAAAAAGATAATGTTATTAACAGTAGTCTCCAAATCTGCTTGAGGGCCATGTCATGGTAATTTTTCTCTCTCTCGTTTCTTGAGGTAGTGTCTGTAGATCAGTAATTCTGCTGTGGAATAAGTTAATAAGTGTTGTATTAAAGAAAGATAGTAGTTTATTTAGCCAAATAATTTTGGTAAACAGGTTGAATGATGATAAACAAGTTGTTTTTTTTTTCCACCATAGAGCTTCTCGGGGTATCTTATATGCAAATAGGAGTTTTGATGCTCAGTAGATGTGTACATTAGGCAGAATTTTCCTTGTCTCACTCTACTCCCTTTTTGGGGGATTTGGGTATATATGTGAAGCATCTCATGGGACCAATGGGAACAATAGAGCATACTTTGGCAAATATAAGTCTGCCCCCTGATACCCTTGGCTTCTGCATACTGCCTTCTCACTGGCTCTGCCTCTGTGTTTACACACGCTGTGGCTCTGTGTGTGTGTGTGTGTGTGTGTGTGTGTGTGTGTGTATCTATCTTGTATTTAAACTCCCTGAAGGAAGATGTGGTTGTATCTGGTAATCTTTATCCCCAGAGTAAGACATTGTCGTTGGGTAGAGCTCTTATATCTCATAGGCCACTGGTCAGTGTTCTTTGGACAAGTTGGACCAGGTACCTAGTTCAGTCTAGAGGGGTAGATTCATATGACTTTTTTTTCGTGGGGGGGGGGGTAGGTTTCCTTTTTATTTTCTGTGTCTACCATTCTAATGTAAACTTCCTGAGACCATATGTGTCTTATTTATGGTTCTTTACTCAATGTCTTAACATAGGAACTGATATATATTAGACACAGAATTAGTGTATGTGGAGCTTTTTAGCCTGGCAAGCCCTTGTGGTCATCTGAGAGTTCATCGTTCTGTAACCTCCAGTATCTTTTGAATAGAAACTGGTTCTGTCAGACTTTATAAACATCCAAAGTGAAAAGTAAGTTCTTTTGAATATGCTATTACTTTATCTTAAAAGATCATTTCCTTGTTTAAGATTCATTTCAGATGCCACAGTCTTGGTGAAGCTATGATATTTCTTTTTTTTTTGGATAACTTTTTATTTAAAAATAAATTTAGGCTTATAGAAAAGTTGCGTACACCCAAAGCTATGATATTTCTCAGATGCTGTTACTGTTCCATGCTTGGTGTTCCTCCATGCACTTTGTACGTGCATCTTTCAGTACACGCCTCATAGTATTGTTGCTTTTTTGTCTTCCCAGCCAGTCTCTGAGTTCATTGAGGGTGGAGATGCTGAATGGAAGCTTAAGTAATACGTGTGTGTAGTTAAGATCTTATCAAGCATTTAAAATATCTATTTCCTGGAGAAGGGAAGGAGAGAATCATAGAGGGGCAGTCTGAGCATCTAGAAGATACTTTGGTGTGTGTTAGATGTGGGCTAATGAAAGTCAGTTGGGAAGAGAATTCAGCTGTGATTGAGTGAGGCACTTGGTGTGGCACTTTTTTTTTTTTTGCGGTGTTTGGACCTCTAACTGTTGTGGCCTCTCCCGTTGCGGAGCACAGGCTCTGGACGCGCAGGCTCAGCGGCCATGGCTCACAGGTCCAGCCGCTCCACGGCATGTGGGATATTCCCGGACTGGGGCACGAACCCGTGTCCCCTGTATCGGCAGGCGGACTCTCAACCACTGCTCCACCAGGGAAGCCCTTGGTGTGGCACTTTGACATACACTCTCTTACTGGGTTAATTTGACCCTCACAGTGAGCTGTGAGAGAGCTGCAATCTCATCTTACGGTTAAGGAGACTAAGTGGTTCGCCCATGGTCACACTCGTCCAGTAATAGTAAACAGCTTACACAACGTCGAATGAGGGAGGGACTGAGTCTGACTGCAGCCCCATGCGGACGCATCCTCCCTCTGCTGCCTAGCGGTACCAGCACCAGATTGCGATGGTGAGCTTTGCGGATGTTTTCATCTTTTAGGGAAATGCTGTCCATGAGAGCATGTTTCTATTTTTGAAATGGAAACCAGTGAGAAAGTATGATTTATTAATAAAAATCGACTGTAAGCCAATGTCAGAATGTGTTTTTCTCTTTGAACTGAGGTATGTATGTATAGACATAAGTTGTTTTGACTCTCCTTTTTACCCTAATTTCAAACAGCACTACAACCAAACAAAATAGCATGAATCTCCTTCGACGCTGTCTTGTTTCTCCATGATTTCTACGGCGAATCAGTTTCGGTAGTTAGCTTATTTGAAAGTAGTTGTCGTTTAGTCAGAGGTTTCCTAGAAGTAATAAGTTTGTTTGGAAACTATATCTGATTAAAGGCCAACTTCTTATATAAGCTTCCATCGAGTTCTTAGTGTCTTTCTAAATAAGAAGAAAATCTCTGCTTTATAGTAGATAGAATATCTTCTGTGACTCATTTATACCTCATTATAAATGCATAGTGTGTGATGAACAAATAGATGCGGCAAGAGCTGTAATAGTTTTCTCCCTTTGTTATCTTAGACAAGGACACTTCCTAATTACAAAGTAGGCACTGAAATTATAACTATGGTCAGTCACTATGAGGCTGAGTAGGTAAATGTCACCTCATTTGAAATAAGTATGTCACACAGAGTACACTGTAATATTGTATTTTTAGGAGATTCAACAAGCACCTATTATGCTGGGTATTCTACTCACTGGAGATTGAGGCGTGAACAATGTTGTTGAAATTAATGTCAGAGAAAGTGAAGTCTGTCGTAGATTATTGATTACCTTTGAAACATTCTTTGCTGTTGTTTGCAACCAAATCTCCTCACATCTACTCCAGGCTCTTAAGAAGAAGAGATAATGGATTTTACTGCACATTTAAGAAAGTAACAACCATGATACGAGTCACCTTCTCCTCATAAAGTTAATTTAAAATACCTCCAAACTCATTCTTAATTATTTAGATTAATCATTGCATGCAGACCAGATAGTGAAATTCAGAACCTTTCATTTTAAAAGTTCAACACAAAATTTCAGGTAAGTGGAGTTAGTCATTTTTCACGTTATAAAACTCTCCAGCTTATAATAATAAGAGCCAATATTGGTTAAACCCTTACTGTGTGCCACACACTGTTCTAAGCTCTCATTATGTATTATAACTCATTGAGTACTTACCACATCCTGTGTGGTATATTCTGTTATCCCCATTTCACAGATGTACAAATTAAGGCAAATAGAAGTTAAGTGTCTTGCCCCTGGTCACATAGATTATAAATAATGGAAAGGTATTTAAAACATTGGTATTTGGAATCCGGAGCCCAGTACTCTTATTTACTACAGTATTATTTGCACGTACTTAAATATGTGGACACATGAACACATATCTGTTTTACATGTACTTAGTCATGAATCTGTAGTGGTGTGGATAGCACGTTTCTTGAAATGTTGAAATAATGTAATCTGTGTGGCATTCTCCCTTTTCCCTCTACTATTTAATGTAATTCTACCTTTTAATAAAAAAAAGTTACTATATAAAATGTTTGATAATAAAAGTTGCAGATTCTCCCTCACAGGTCCTTCAGGCATGGATTTCTTACCTGTGGTTTAACAAGAGGAGGTAGACAAGATTAGAGGAGAGAAACACACTCTTGAATTGAGTTTCTGTGAAGACTTTATCTTTTGAAACCCCTTATCAGAGTTGTCCTGATTTGAAAATGAAATGTCTTTTATATCTTGTTCCATTTTTAAAGATGTTTGTGTGGGAAACATTCATTTTCACACACTGGATGAACTAACTAGTAGACATTTTGATAGTGTGAGGGCATTAGTCTTGAAGATGAACAAGTCTGCTGGCTTGTTCCTTTCTCACTCTCAGTCCAGGGGTTGCTTATATCCACGCAGGGCAGGAAGGCGTGTGTCTAACCTGACGTTGCAGTTGGGGGTTCCCAGGGCCACGCATCTCAGTTGGAGTCACCACTTTATGTTTTGCCATTGATTAAATAATGAGCTTTTCTTCTATGGCTGTCACAGGCTTTTGTATCTCTGTTGATAGCAGCTGCTTCAATTAAAAAAAAAAATAAAACACAACAAAGCAAGGCAAAAATAGGTTAAATCCTTAGAGACAGCTGATTTATTGTCTCAGTCACTTTCCCTTATATTTTTAAGATTTGTTCTAAAGAGTGAATCATTCTTGAGAAAGAGTGTAGCTTGTATTGAAAAACATAATTTCTACTCTACAAATATCTTGGAACAAAAATCAAACCTAGGGGCTTCCCTGGTGGCGCAGTGGTTGAGAGTCCGCCTGCCGATGCAGGGGACACGGGTTCGTGCCCCGGTCCGGGAAGATCCCACATGCCGCGGAGCGGCTGGGCCCGTGAGCCATGGCCGCTGAGCCTGCGCGTCCGGAGCCTGTGCTCCGCAACGGGAGAGGCCACAACAGTGAGAGGCCCGCGTACCGCAAAAAAAAAAAAATCAAACCTAAGTGCTGATGGGATGAATCGTGTTAGGATACATTGAGGAATGGAGCTAAATGATTTTCCTGGGGAGAGTATACCTTGTAGACGTGACATGAGCCATCTTGAGGAACTGAGGGAGGCAGCTTGGACATATTTTTGAACTATTTGAAAACGAATAAGTGAACTCTTAGCATTTTACTTTTTTTAGTTTTTGAAATATTGACATGGAGTAACAGTAAAGCATAGAGGCTGATCGTGCTTCTGTTTTAGAATTTATGCTTTATGTGTGTGTTGGGGGAGTCTAAAGTGAAAAAGTTATGAATCACTTCGGTATTGTTATAAAAGGATTGGAATATAAATATTTCATATTAATTTATGCTAAATAATGTTATCTGATATGATGCCCTTGGTTTATAGTACTCACAGACTCATTAGTGCTTGAAGAGTAAAGATATTGTTCTTTTTCCTCAGAAACGTGCTAAGGGACAAGTGTTATTTGACAGAGTGTGTGAACATCTCAATCTCTTGGAGAAGGACTACTTTGGACTTGTGTTTCAGGAGAACCCTGAGCAGAAAGTAAGTGGAGTTATTTCAAGTTTGTTTATATCATCTTAGAAAAATACTGTGGGTAACCTGTGTAAAATTTAGCTTTCAAATAACTTACTTTATGTTTTTACTATGACATATCTTATGTTCATGGGAGAAATTTGGAAAGATTGAAAACTTGTGTTTTCATGTATAACTTTTTGCTATTGTGTGTTTGTATGCTTTTCTACTTATATCGTAAGCAGACAGAATGGAATACCTTATACTACGTTAATTGTTAGAAACTGAAAGAACCGGTTTTAAAATTTTTATGTTGAATTTTTAGCTCTTGAATTCCCCTGCATGCTAGGAATTAAGCTTGTCTGAAAAGCAGGGAAGGAGGCATATTGGAAGAAATGTCACGGGAAACCCATTTGTACTTGTCTGGAGAGAGTGTTTGCCTTGCTGAACAGATTAGTGGTTGTGTGGGGTGAAGGTGTTCCTTGCCCTGTGGTGTGGGTTATTGGGGGCCAAAAGAAAGGCAGGGCCCCGCCTGACTCAGGTGGTAGAGTTGACCAGCCAGGACCCTGTGGAGATCTGCCTGGCACCGGGAGCGTGTTGAGATTGTTTCTGCTCCAGGAATTTCCCAAGTTACTACTAAGCAGGATCATCAGAGTGCTCTAATGCTTGATGATAATTCCAGGGACCTTCAGGGCTTCTCCGTTTCATAAACATATTAAAGAGAGAAATATTTACCAGTTCTGGCAATTAACCAGACTTTAACCTCTCGCCTTGTGTCTTAGTCAGTTTGGGCTTTTGTAATAAAGTACCATAGACTGAGTGGCTTATAAACAGCACACATGTGTTTCTCATAGCTGGGGAGCCTCGGACGGTCAAAATCAAGGTGCCAGCCAATTCAGTGTCTGGTGAGGGCCCCCTTCCCGGCTCGTGGACAGGGCCTTCTCATGGTGTCCTCACATGGTGGAAGGAGGGTTGCACCCTAAAGTGAAGCCCTTTTAAGTCTGTTAGATGGTGGCTGTGGGCAGACGCACTGTGATCGTTCTGTCTGAGGATGCACAGGGCACTTGGTCACAGTGCACTTTCCAGCGCCTAACATTCACATCACAGTCAGTTGGTAGATGGATATAGGCTGTAAATTTTATTTGCCCGCATGCCATCATTATTTGTATTTATACATCCTGGTAATGAAATGTAGGGTACTAAGAGTGATAATTATATATAAATTAAATTTTCTCAACTTACTTAGTTTGAAACCTTTGATACCTAATTGGTGGTTTAATTCTACAATTAAACTAAAGACCATTAAATTGCATGCAGGCCTGCTGAATAGTGTGTGAGCGTTCTCATCAGAGCTCTGTTTAGAGCACTTTTCTTAGAAGTAATAACATAGTAGACATTTGACTAAATAAACTGGGTGCTCTTTTTAGACTTTAAATTACAAGGTAGTCTTGATAATGTTTGCAACCATGTGCCCTTCTGTTGGCCCTCAGAGCTGCAAAAGAGAAAGTGATGGAAATTTGGCTGTCATTACCCACTTTTTCTGCGATTACATTTTGGTACATTCACAGGAGCATTTAATCTTTTTAAAAAAGGAAGACCATCTAATATGTTGTAGAATATGTAGAATAACATGTTCTAGGATATGCTATATTAAGACATACGGTATTTCTGGAACAGTAGATTTGCGTGAGAAAGCGGTGCTTAGATAGAAGGATTCACTATTTTTTATTTTGCTGACTCTTATATGTCTAATACGTATCTTTCACCTGAATCTCAGACTCATATACTTCACTGCCTACTGGACACTACACTCAGTTGTCTTAAAGCAAACGCCTCATCTTCCTCTTAAACTTCATTTGTTCCCTGAAGAGTGAGGAGAGGTTCCTTCTACTTTTTATACAAGTTCTGTCTTTTCTACCTGCTAACATCCCTCTTCTGGTTCTCTTTGTGCACAGTTCTTGCTTTGGTTTACGCTCCTGTCATCTCTTGCTTTGAGTATTTTATTAGACTCCTAACTGGTCTAACTGTCCAGTCTCAGGCCTCTGTGATCATTCTTCACCTTGCTGCTAGATTGAACTCTAGAGAAGGCATATCCCATCTTGGCACTCATTGGCTTTAAACCATTTAATGGATACAGTCTAACCCTCTTAGTGTGAATTACAGTCCTGGTCATGTGACTTGTGTCTACTTCTTTACCTCCATTTCTCAGTAACCTCTCACATACAGTCCGTATTGAACACACTCCAAATTTCTCTCCTAAGGGGAGCTTTGCCAGTCCGTACTATACCTGCTTGAACATACTATCCCCTACATTTGGAATATCCTTCTCATTTTTTTGGTATCTGAATGTCTACTCTTCCTTAAGATCCAACTTAGGTATCCTACCCTGTGAGATTTTCCTTGACTGTTTTCCATCACCATCCCTCCTGCCCCCAACTCAAGGATTGAGTTGACAGTTCAGTCATGTAGACATTTAGCACAAACCTTATTTGTTTATCAGTCTTTCTCTCCATTGCTCTAGGAACTTCTTGAGGGTAGAGGCCTTACCTTTTATCTGTGTAACATCTGTATATCTAGACATTATCAAATATTTTTAAAATACCACCTGTGTGCCATCTCACACCCATTAAGATGGCCACTATAAAAGAACAAAACAAAAACCCCAGAAAATAACAAATGTTGCCGAGGATGTGAAAAAATTGGAATCCCTATGCACTGGTGATGGGAAGTAGTATGGTGCAGCTATTAGGAAAACAGTATAGAGGTTACTCAAAAAATTATAAATAGAATTACCAAATGATCTAGCAATCTTACTTCTGGGTATATATCCAAAAGAATTGAAAGCAGGATCTTGAAGAGACATTTGCACACCTGTGTTCATTGCAGTATTACAATAGCCAAGAGATAGAAGCAACCCAAATGTTTCTTGATGGATGAATTGGATAAACGAAATGTGGCATATACAAGGTGTGGTGAATGGAATGTTATTGAGCCTTAAAGAAGGAAATCTTGGGCTTCCCTGGTGGCGCAGTGGTTGAGAGTCTGCCTGCTGATGCAGGGGACACGGGTTCGTGCCCCGGTCCGGGAAGATCCCACATGCCGCGGAGCGGCTGGGCCCGTGAGCCATGGCCGCTGAGCCTGCGTGTCCAGAGCCTGTGCTCCGCAACGGAAGAGGCCACAACAGTGAGAGGCCCGCAAAAGAAGGAAATCTTGTTCATCCTATAACATGGATGAACCTAGAGGATATTATATTGAGTGAAGTTAGTCACAAAAAGACAAGTACTGTATGAGTCCTTTATCTGAGGTATCCTTAGTCAAACCCATGGAAACAAAGTAAAATTGTGGTTGCCTGGGAGTGGGGGGAGGAGAAAATGGGAAGTTGTTGTTCAATAGGTATAGTTTGTTTTGCAAGATGAAGAAGTTCTAGAATCTGTTGCATAACAATGTGATATAGTTAGCGCTACTGAACTGTACACAAACAATTGGTTAAGAGGGTAAATTTTTATGTTACGTGTTTTTTACCACAATTAAAAAAAATACTACCTGTGTGCAAACCAGTGTACTTCTGCAACTCTAGCAGTAAATAATTAAGACACAGACCCTGCCTTCATGGATGTCCCCACTTAGTCCTAGTTGAGAAGACGGAGTAAAAAAACCTGAATTACACAGTTACTAAACTTTGATTACTGTTCTACAGGAAAGATTCAGGTTATTAATGGGGAAGACTTCTTAGGAGAGAAATGATGCTTAAAGAGAGATCTGAAGCGTGAGTGGGCTTTGGGCGAAGGGACATGGGAAGCACACACACAGGGCCCTGGGCAGGAATAGCTGACCGCTTGCTAAATGGAAAGACATCTGTTGTGGTTAATGGGGGGAGACTGGGTGTTGATAAGGGGTCAGATTATGCAGGGCTATCTAGGCTATATGTCTATATTTCAAGGCTTGGGAGATCTCCTTTATCCTAAGGAAAATGATTAGTCACTGATAGGCTGACACAGTGATGTAAGACAACCAGTCTTGCCTTTAAAAAGGTCTGAGAGAGGGAATATGAGCAGGTCTGCTCACCCAAAGCACAAAAGTAGCCTCAGTTGAGGTTGTGGTAGTGAAAGTAGACGAGCCCATGATTTAGGAGAGATGTGGATTGCTGTTGACCATCCGGCTGAGACTGGAGATCATAGAACTGTGGTGGCAGCAGAATACATTGTTGTGTGCTTCTCTAATTGCTCTCTGCACCCTGGGTATAACAGTGGAGAAGTGGGGTATTAAAGGGGAGTTGGTTATGTTCACGGTGGTTATGGTTAAGAGGGCAAAAGATTGAGAAAACTGGAGATCCTGATGCACAGGTTGTCAAGCTGATTATTCATAGGATCACAGGAACATAACTGAAGCTGAAATGGGCTGATAGGCTGGGTGAAAATGGCTGGGACCAAGGGATGAAAGTCCAAAGAAGTCGACAGGCAGGTACAGTGAGAATAACTGGCTAGAAGACTTAAAAGAGGAAATGATTGCATCTGAGAATGGAACAGTGACATCTAATGAGGTGGAGAACTCTGTGTGGTGACATGACTGAGTGTTCAGCTATGAAAAGGGATGGCTGAGGTCAAGGAGAGGCTAAGGTCATTAGGGCAGAGACTATTAAGATAAGGTTAAGTTTGGAGGGGTTCTCCATAAGGTTCTCATTGACAAAAAAGCTAATACTAAACAGGGAACTCATAATTCCTTATTTTACTCTGTAGTTTCTCTTACAAAATTCGAGATGAAAATGCTCAGAAAATTAGGCACACACTTTGTTATCTAGGCTTTAACTATAGAACAGTGGGAGAATAAACAGCAGGGTGTCCTTTCTGAAATACTCACTTTTCAGGAAATCAGTGCTCACATGTGATTGGCAATATATTTAATCATTCATATATAATCTGATTTGCCTTTGTAACTTTTGTGTTGTATATATTTTGTTTTATTCCTTCTTGCTTATGTAGACAAAATCCAGTCCTCAAGATGTCTGGGCTAAAGAACTCTTATTTTTCAAATATAGATTTGTATCGTGTCCTTTTTTTCCATAGAAAATTATTACTATTGCACCAACTCAGCTCATGCAATTTCAACAATAGGATACTATAGGAAATAGGAATTTAAACTGCTTTTTAAAATGCTGAATATTATCTGTATTTATGGATGTTTTCAGTCACTGATCATTTCAAGATATTATAATGTAAAGCCATGGTTATTTGTATGAAAATTTTCCATGGAAAGGAATATCTCATCTTATTTTAGTGTAGTGCTGTGTGTCTCTCATGCTTGGAAGCCTTCCACTTTACTCTTGAGTAGGAACATCTATCATTATTAGTGTTAGAACTTTTTAATGTCTGTAGAGAACTCATGTAAACTTTACTATGGAAAATTTTGTTAGAAATATGTGACATCAAGCAACCTGTTTTTCTTTTACACACAGAATTCCCAGTCCATGTAGTTCTTGTATTCATGTCTAAATGGAACCATCATTAAGGATTTTGGAGTATCTTTAAAGGGAAAATATTGTCTTGAATTTTTGATGTTAACAGAGTTTGGCATCTGGCCCAGGGATTTTAATGTCATTTTGCTTCAAGCCATATTGAAAGGGGAGCTTGTTTGAAGTGTAGTTGATATCCACAGCTAACTTTATGAAAACTGGTTAATGCATTTCTCTGACCATTTCCTCCCCCAGAAACTAGAATTAAAAACTCTCGTATTAAACTGTTTGTCACATATAAACTATTCTTTAATAAAATTCTATATCCAATCCAGTTACACCTTATAATACCGCAGACAGGTGTTGGAATCATGTTCTCCCAGATGCATAGTGAATGTTTCAATGTAACAGAGGGCCTGTAAGGTTTCTGCTAACACCAACGTGATGGCAGTGTTCTTAGACTTAATTTAGACAGAGGTATAATAAAGGGGATCTGCTTCAGTGCTATAAATTCTTTTTTTTTTTTTTTTTTGCGGTACACTGGCCTCTCACTGTTGTGGCCTCCGGTTGTGGAGCACAGGCTCCGGAAGCGCAGGCTCAGCGGCCATGGCTCACAGGCCCAGCTGCTCGCGGCACGTGGGATCCTCCCGGACCGGGGCACAAACCCACGTCCCCTGCATCGGCAGGCGGACTCTCAACCACTGCGCCACAAGGGAAGCCCCAGTGCTATAAATTCTTAAAGGAAAATGCAGATTTTAGACAAAATTATTCTTTACTTTTAACATTTGGTAATAGGGTGTGTGTTGGATTAAGTTTAATTTCTCTCACCTGGCAAAATTGACAAGCACCAATTTTGAAGGCAGGGCTAGGCATTTTAAAAACTTCTAACTCTGGGGTCTTAGCATCTACCCTGAAGGAGAATTAGGTGAGATAGATATTTTGGGGAGGGAGGGAATTAAAAGATAGATTTTGTGACTGTATCTTGAGTTGTTTTCTAAATCCAGTGTGGTCAGTGGCCCAAGACAGGCAGCTGGCTGCATGTTCAGACTGCTGATGAGATGCTGCTTGTGGATGGGCCTGAGCGCTCACGTCTGCCAGGTGAAAGTGGTTAGCACTTCTGTGGAGTAAAGACTGTGGGTCCTGACATTATTTGATACAGCTGTTCAGTGTGATGGGGAGGAAGCAGTCACCTGCTCAGGCTTTCTGCAGGAGGCCGTCAACAATTAGAATATTTAACCAGTGAAGACTGGAGGTCTTCCTGACAAGCCAGTTGAAGGACTTGAAAAACGTCTCTCTACATTTGACTTCCATTAAAGACAGGAATTTCTGCACACAAAAAAAATCTCTGGTTCTACTACTCAAATGGTGGTGCCGGGCCCAGCAGCGTTGTCACCACTCAGAAGCTTGTTAGCAGTGAGGAATTCCAGGTCCTCACGGGTGGCAGGAATGTTCTGGTACTCATAGCCTCTTACGTGGGAGTGAGGCTCTTTGCAGTCAGCCAGGACATTTGGACCATAGTCTCTGAGGTTTTTTCTAACACCAACATCCTATGAATATAAATACAGTGATTCATAATCAAACTTTTGTATTTTTCTAGATGTTTCTGTTGTTGGAAGATAATTGAGAATCACCTTTATTTAACACTTTCTGAGGACCAGTATTGAAAATATTATAGGGAAATGCCAGAAGACTTGGTGTTAACCAGGACTGTTCCGCTCTCGGGTTTACAGTGGGTAAGAGAGCAGAATTAAGGAGCTTCTCTAATTAACTGACAGAAAGGCTTAAGTGTGGGGAAAAAAAAAATGTGTATAGCTATTTGCTGCTTAGTTAAAAATTTTTTCTCTAACCTTCCAAGGCAGGTTTTTGGTTTTAACTTTTTCTTTGTGCCTAGATTCCTTTGACAGTCTAGTGAATTCTGTGGGCTGCTTCTCAGAACAGTGTTTGAAATGTATGATTATAAAAAAACAGGCCTATAAAGGAAGCCAATAAATAACATTCTCAACATATTAATTTAAAAAATTGGGATAAATTCATCATCAATAGCTAATCCCTACTGTGATTTCAAAAATATCGATTAGTATAAATGATATTTTAAGATCTGCAGCTACTCTCATGTGCTGTGGAAATAGTTTTGATTCCTGTGAGTGACGAAGCTAAAGGCACTGCTGATACTAGCCAGGTTTTTTTGTTTTTCCCCCTACATTCATAATTAATAGTAATGCTAAATTTCAGCTAAAGGTTAATGAAGATAAAGAGGTGACATTTTTTCCCCCCAACTGATTCACAGACTCTTGATTTCATGTTCTAAGGTGATTTAATAACACTGACATTCTAGGACCACATTTTAATTTTAATTTACTTTTGTTGGAAGCCTGTGATAGGATTCTTTAAGGAGAAAGGGGTCTGATTTTTAATCTCATCTGGCCCATGACTACCGTGAGCGTAGTTTTTGAATCCAGAGTCTGATTTATTAACTTTTTGTGGGTAGAAGTAGTCACATAAATAGTAACTTCCTTAATATATATAATGTATCTCCTTTGGAAATAAAAAATTATGTGAAGAAGGGATATATACTGAAAGGTGATAGAACAATTTAATTTTATCATTACCAAAAAGCATCTACCATTAAGGCACTAGATAAAGTCCATTGCATGTGTACTTACTCCTCAGGAAGCGTTTGAATGAATGTTTGAAGAGAACAACCCCATGGGGTAGATGATATGATCTTCATCTTGAGAGTGAGGAAACCGAGGCTTAAAGAAGACAGGGAATGAGCCCAAGGTCACAGAGTCGGTGGAAAGCCAGAATTTGACTCCATGTAGTTCTGATTCCAAAGTCTATGTATGTGGCAGCCAAATCTTTAAAAAATGGGAATGGTGCGCTCTAAGCTGTCATGGTGTGTGTGAGTGTGTGCACTTACGTCATTCTCTGATGGCTTTTTCCATCTTTTTGTGTCTGCTTGATCCACCCAGCACTGCTCAAGTGTCAGAACCAAGAAATTCATTTTTATTATTTATCTGTTAAAAAGTTTTATGTCTACTATTTACTTATAATTGATAATGCGGATAATAGACTGATATTTCTTTTAAAAGTCATGTTAAGGCATTTTTGGTTTTTTTACTTAGGAATTTATGACCCTAGGCAATAAAATTGTATCCCACTCATGATCTGAGTGCTCATTGGAGCTAATTATTCAAATAAAAATAAACCTAAGACAAATACTATAACCTGGGGTCTTTTAAATTGATCATAGCATGGGAAGGGAGGAGACAAGCAGTGGGCCACCAGCCAACAGGTATTAATTTAGTACTTACACTGGTTGCCTAGAACTGCCAAGTCCTGTGAAGGACGCAGGGAATAATGGTCTATCCTGGCCTTGCAAAGACCTCCTTACTCCTGGGTGGGAATGGAGTTCACAGTGTGGAAGTGGGTGTGGTTAGCAGATGGGTACCAAAGGGCAAACCAGGTCAGTGGATGCAACAAATCCTCTCTGCTGCCGCTGTTTGATCATATCAGGTAAACTCTGCCCGCTCAGTTTTTGGATGGGCTCTGAAATAAAGAGAATAAGCCGCTTTGGTCTTGATATTGTGCCTGGCAATGTCGTGGAAAGTGGCCCGAGAATGACAGCGAGTCTGAATGTGGTTGGCTGGTGCACAGAAACTTATTACTCATACTCCTGGGTCTGCAGAGCCAGATTGACTCTCTGCATGCTGTGCAGAAACTGTCAGGTGACTTGTATGAGGCTTTGGTGCTTCATGTGAGAATGGACAGTGCCGGGTGGCTGGGACACAGGGTTACTTCTTGGGGTTACAGAAGATGCTGCTGCTTCCACCCTCTTACTCGGAGAACAGAGAGGTCTTTTTTTTTTTTTTTTTTTTTTTTGCTGTTCTGTGAGAGACCTCTATACCAATTGTCACACAGTGAAACTGGGGATTTGGAAGGGGTGTGTCTAGGCCTTTAATAAGACCAGTAGTTTCTCCTCCCCTCTCTTCTTTCTTCTGTGCTTATGTTCTGAGGGATATTTTTCCTTTTCAGTTTGGCATGAGTTGTGTCTGATTCAGTTTTTCTTACTGTGGTTGTTACATCCTTGGACGAAATACCAAAACACTTTTGACTCTCCGTCCCTCTCCCCCAGCCACTCCCCTGTCTGGGCCAGAGGCTGAATGATGTGTTTTTCTCATTCTTGTGCCTCATGATAGCCCGCCATTTGGGAGCCAGCTGTTGCATGGACAGCTGCTGCAGGGCCGGGAAGCTGAATGCCAGGCTCTCTTCTCGGGGGAGAATTAGAGCTGCTCCTTGACACAGCACTGGAGGTACCGTGAGAGGGTCCCATTGGCCCTTCACATCAGTGGGCCATGCAGCTGGGCCACCAGTGCTATGAAACTTAGACCAAGCTCTGGTAACTCTTTGTTGAGAGGGTTGAATATAACCAGTGTTAGAACAGAGCCATGCACACCTTGGATCCTTGCTGCCCTCAGTATAAGCCCTGAATGGTTTAGTAAGACCCGTGGGGGTCTGTGCAGCTTTGCTTTCAAAGCATCCTGTTGTTACTGTTTCTTAATAGTGTGTAAGTTAATGTTCTGTTGTACCCATTCAACATATTGTTAAGATAGTAGGTTATAATTTTCTATGTAGCAGTAAACATTTTAATTGTTTGCTTTATGTATCTGAATAAAATTCTGTTTAAACACAGATGTTACAATACATGATTTGGGATGCTTTTAGAATGAGTGAAACTTATTCTGAAGCCAGTTATTTGAGTCAGTTTAATATATCTCAAAAATGTAATTGTTCTATTGGTGAAGATAAAGTGAACTTTAATAATGACTTGAGGATAAGGTAGAAGTATAAAAAAATAAACATATATATAGCATATACATAAAACACACACACATATGCAAATTTTTTTTATTGGATACATCTTTTGCCTGTAGCTTTAAAAAACAAATATTTAATGTCCTTAGAGGGTTTGAACCTAGTAGTTAAATTTTTTTTTTTTTTTTTTTTTTTTGTGGTACGCGGGCCTCTCACTGTTGTGGCCTCTCCCATTGTGGAGCACAGGCTCCGGACGCGCAGGCTCAGCAGCCATGGCTCACGGGCCCAGCCGCTCCGCGACATGTGGGATCTTCCCGGACCGGGGCACGAACCCGTGTCCCCTGCATCAGCAGGCAGACTCAACCACTGCGCCACCAGGGGAAGCCCTAGTAGTTCAAATTTGATCTTTTTTGCTTTAAGATATTGTAGTGGTTTCCTAGAATCTTTTTTAACTTTCTCAAAGGGTGGAAATAAAGGAAAAGTGAAAGGGAGTTCCTTATGATTGACTTTCAACTTGGAATGAAGTTTTAAAAGGATGTTTAGATCTTCCAGGAAGGAAAATACTGGCTGCAATCTGACAGTACTTCTCCTTGGCGTTGTACAGTTGCAGGCAGAAACAGAGTTTAAGGAGGAATTGGCTTTAGGAGTTGAGATAATTGTGTTTGGTTGGGGTATGTGTACTTTTAACCAATAGTTTCCAATTCACATTTTATCCATGAATAAGAGCCAATGATTGTCCTTGACTGAGCTCTCATTTCAGTGTCCACAGGGGCTCTTTGCTGGCAGTACTACTATAGAATAAAGACTAGACGTAGATGTATTACGTCTCGTCATTTGGGTAGATGTTTGATTTCACATCCAGGAAAATGAGGCCCAAGAGACCCACCTTAAAGTGTTTTAATATTTTATTTATAACACACACAAACACGCATTCAAAAACAAATCAGTACTGAGCCCAGTGGAATGCTAGTAGCTCTTTGCGTAGGACTTTGTTAAAATGTTTACACTTAAATAAGTATGTGAACTGTAAACTGTTCCATTTTGGACTCTGGACTACTTCTTATGGGTTAATTAACCTTTTTTTTTTACCCCCTGCAGAACTGGCTAGATCCCGCAAAAGAAATGAAGAGACAGCTGCGAAGTGAGTATTAAATCATCATACTTTGAAGTTATCAAGTTAATCTTTACATCTGTGTTTTTCTATCTTTACTAAAATTCACCGGAATGTAAACTAGAATAAGATAGTGATAGAATCATCAGCTCTGTTTTGCATTCATATCATATAGGAAGTTGAGACTCAACAATATTTCTGTAGAATCATGACTGTTTATTTTGGTCATGGCTTAGGGACTCCTGGTCAAGAGGTTGTAGACGACTCTTCTTAAATAGTCCCTCACAGTGTCTACCACTGTGAAGCAACACCTGATCTTTGTCTCTGGGGGAAAGTATGAGAAGCTGCTTTTCTGTAACTTTCCCTTTTTATATGAAATGTACCCAAGAGAGCCCTATTACTCTTGCTTTGTCTACTTGATTTTGGCTGTGTGTCCAGTTAGTTTAATTAGTAAGCATGCCTCTGGCTCCAGAGGCATATGGACGCACTGCTGCTGGATGTCCTGGAGTGAGGGTTTGAGGAGTGAAGGGATTGCAAAATGATCCTTGGAGTCCTCTGAGGTGTTTGCCTTCTCTCCTCCTTTGGCCACTTTTTGTGCTCTGAGTCTGGGTTTGTTCTTAGTTCTGTTTGTCCCTTTCTTCCATTTCCCCATTTGTTCTTACTGTTGTCTCCCTAAGTGACTTATGTGTCCCACTCTATCTAACCAGCTTCAGTTCCCTCCTGTGGCTGGTTTTGTGATATCTGCATCACGAATCATTATCACCTCAGAACAACCTCTGATAGGGGATCTGGCTACTTAAATTACTGCAGCGTCTGTGAATGACTTAAGCAGAAAAGGGAGGGAGCCACAAACAGCTGGACTGTTCAGACAAGAGAACAAAATTCTCACCAGCCCTTTGGACGGTGGGCCCCAGAGCTGGCCAGGGAGAAGCTGTCCAGGGAGCAGGATGCTCTCTGCGCTGTTGGTTTCATTTCCCTACTTATTTATTATTCCCAGCTTATTTATTCCCAACGTTAAAACACTGGAACACATCTATGCTTTTCCCTTCGGTTCCTTTCTGTCTACCTTCCATCTCATTTTTAATTCTCCACATTTTCTTTATTTCTCTTTCTTTCTCTCTCAGATTATTAATAATTTTGGGAGTTTTCCTATCATTTCTTTCCTTCTCTACTCTCCTTTTTTTTTTTTTTTCTTTTTTACTGAGTGTATACCTTATTTTTCCTATTTCCTCTCCTTGTAGACTCATCTTTCTTTTCATTTTTAAAATATCTTTGATTAGAGTGACCTTCCTGATTTGCCCAGGACTGTGAGGATGTGGGACTTTTAGTGCTAACTGGGGTGGTTGGTCACCCTATCTTTTAACTGTTATCCCTGGCTTTCCATCCTTCCCTCCCTCCCTCACCCCTCTGCCCTGCATTTATTATCTTGGTGTTTCATCCATTCATGTTTGCTTCATAATAGAAAAGGGGGAAAGTAGCGAAAAGGAGTAATTAGACAGATACACATTATGCTTATATTATGGAAGAAACTGTACCAGAAAGCTTCGGAACTTTTTCTAGTCCCTTCTGCAGTTGTTAAAACTCTGCAAAGTGCATGAATCCAAAAAGGTATGGATGCTTGGTTCTTTCACTTTCTCTGAAACCCTACTTGCCAAGTGACCCAAACCATGGACGGAACAGGATAACCTGTGAAACATGATTGATGTTCCATTGAATTTGTTTCCTATAGTTTTGCTTTGGCTTTTGTTGCATTATGTTTCTGTGCTTCTCACTTCAGAGTCATGGAGCCATCCTAACTTTTGGAAGGCAAGACTCTTTCTTGCTGATTATGAATCACGGTCTTACGTTTTGATTATTTGTGAAGTTTTTTTTTTAGAGTTATTTCAGGACTTTTGCCCTTGTGGTTTGGCAAGAGGAATAACAGTAACACAGGATTTGGCATTTTCAAACTATTGGAACTAGTTCCCTAAATGGAATCCTGTACCGTCCTGATCATGAAAGTAGGCTGAGGAAACGAAGTTTTAGCTGTTGCATTTTACCTCTTCCTTTCTGCTTGTGTTACAATGGATGAAAGAACTGTTTGTTCTGTCTTAGCCCAACCTCTGCAGTGATTTATTGTCATTCAGTTAACAGAGGTAAACATTAATCTTTTTTGAGTTACGTTTGACAGCTGACAGCCTATCAGTTTCTGTGTAAAATTTGCCTAAAAATCTCTATTTTCTCAAATGTACGCAAATAAGACTATATAGATATATAAGGCTATATATCTTAGGCTTGCCTGTATTAATATATAAACAATCCATAGCTAGATAGACTGTTTATATAGCTAGGTAAAAATGATACTACATAACTAAATAAAAAGTTTAGCATTATCAGTACAACTTTATCAACTTTAGAATTGGAAATAGAACCTGAAATATGTGTTCTATCAGAAACTTATCCCTGTTGTCGTATCCAGGTAAGCATGTGCTGGTGTTAATACCTAGGAAACAAATAAATAAAGATCCATTAAGAAGTGATATGATAATCCTGTGATGACTTTGCTTAATTATGGGTTAGTAATTACCTTGAAGAAGTACATATGCATCCAGCCACCCTGGTGCTACTGGCCAAGATATGGCATGTCTCTTAATACTCAGGAAAGTTCTGTATCTTTTTTATGATGTTTTAAATGTATAGAGGGAACTTAAATCTGTTTATTAAATTTGGCGGGTTTGTGTTATTAGTAGAAGAATGATGTATTGAGCCAAAATCCAGCAAGAGTTCTGTGTATTCACAGTAGCTATTCAATAACTCTTCATTGACTTCTGAGTAGGAGAAAAGTTAGCGTGTCTATGGTGAGAAAAGAACAAAATGATCCATTGAGCAAGAGAATGGGATTCAAGAAATTTTTCTTCAACTCCCTAAATGAAAGCAACTGTGAGGCCTTCAAATATGTGTGAAATGAAATAACACACACACACACAGTTTTTATGTTTTTATTTGGAAATACCATGAACTTTGAGTATAACTCTGAATTCAGACTATTGGAATTATTTTGATCCCTTTACGAAAATAATACCTGCCCTGTGGGATCTTCCCGGACCGGGGCACGAACCAGTGTCCCCTGCATCGGCAGGCGGACTTTCAATCACTGTGCCACCAGGGAAGCCCATCATTTCTTGAATAGTTATAGTGATCATTTGATCATTACTCCTCTTCCCCCAACAGTATAAAAATCCTAAATTGCTTTTTTTAAAAAATATATATTTTATTTTTGGCTGTGTTGGGTCTTTGTTGCTGAGTGCGGGCTTTTCTCTAGTTGCGGCGGGCAGGGGCTACTCTTCATTGCGGTGCACGGGCTTCTCATTGTAGTGGCTTTTCTTGTTGCGGAGCATGCGTTCTAAGCATGCGGGCTTCAGTAGTTGTGGCGCATGGGCTCAGTAGTTGTGGCGCATGGGCTCTAGAGCGCAGGCTCAGTAGTTGTGGCATACGGGCTTAGTTGCTCCGCGGCTTGTGGGATCTTCCTGGACCAGGGCTCAAACCCGTGTCCCCTGCATTGGCAGGCAGACTCTTAATCACTGCACCACCAGGGAAGCCCTCTTTTTTGGTTGTTTTTAAAGTGTGGAGAATATTTGGCATCTAGAGATCCTATGGTTAAAAAATCTTATCTCAGAACTATTACATGAAGTTTATATTAAAATGTTTGCGTACTAGATCACCATATAAAACATTTGTTGACATACCAGTAAATGTTTATAAAAAAGTGAACCTGTTATTCTTTGATGATGGGTTATTTATGGAATTGATTTTTACTTTATTTTTCACTTCATTTTTGTTTTGTAAATGATATTTTCTTTAAATTAAAAAAATTCTCTAAATTGATTTATAGCAGGACTGATCTATACTGTTTGAACATTGACCTTTAAGTTTTATCAGTATAAATGGTGATTGTGTTGGTTGCATAAATAATCATGATCTTTAATAATTACAGATCTTCCTTGGCTCTTCAGCTTTAATGTGAAGTTTTATCCTCCTGATCCTTCTCAGTTGACTGAAGATATCACCAGGTACTTTACATTTATACTAAAAATGATTCTTTTTTTTTTTTTTGCGGTATGCGGGCCTCTCCCGTTGCGGAGCACAGGCTCCGGACGCACAGGCTCAGCGGCCATGGCTCACGGGTCCAGCCGCTCTGCGGCATGTGGGATCTTCCCGGACCGGGGCACGAACCCGTGTCCCCTGCATCGGCAGGCGGACTCCCAACCACTGCGCCACCAGGGAAGCCCCTAAAAATGATTCTTTACTTACAGCTCTCATTTATTTCAGTGTCCTGGGGGGGGAATGATGGTAATTTTAGGATTAAAACCAAAACATTTTTTCTTAAGCTGAGTTTTAGAAGTTTCCTTGGAAGTGGATATTCCAAAATAGTTTGAAATGTTTCTGGTTTCAGAAATTTTATTCACTTTTCTTTAACTTCCCATTTATATTGAAGTAATGGAATATTTTTTAAAAATTGCGGCAGGGACTTCCCTGGTGGTCCAGTGGTTAAGACTCCGTGCTCCCAATGCAGGGGGCCCGGGTTCTGTCCCTGGTCAGGGAACTAGATCCCACGTGCCGCAACTAAGACCTGGCGCAGCCAAATAAATAAATAAATATTAAAAAAAAATGCAGCAACTTTGTTTCCTATGTTATACTTTCAAAAATCACTGGTATTTAATATTTCAGATTTTCATACTAAGATAGTTTTTATCGTGTAACCCATATGTGCCTGTGTACTAATCTCAGCTTACAAATGTTATATAAAGGTAGAAAAATGAAAAACTTTTTAAAAGTTAATTTTTGGAAGTCTCTTGAACTGTAAGTTTTACACACACACCCCTGCTCCCCAGGATAAAAAACTAATAAGGTAGGCTTTCTTATGTAAGAGTCAGTAGCTGTTTCATTTCCATCTCCTCTGAGATTATCTGGACAATACAGACACATGCTTAAATTGCAAATAAAAGTTTCAGTTTAGGAGCAAGAGAGCATTTACTGATTTTGAGAGTGACTAAGTGTTTGAATGGGAACAAGGAACATTTAGAGTCCACGAGTACCTTGATATCTTAGCCCTATTTAAACTGGGTATCAGCGATTGGAATTCTTAGCTCTGGTAAGAGTAGGTCTATAGAGTGCTTTGTATATATTTTTAAAAGATTATTTACCTGGCCAAGGAAAACTGCATTCTGTATATATACTTTTGGAAAATTAACAGGGTGTTAGCTAAAGACTCTGTTTTTGATTCCAGTGGTTCCTGTGTCCTTGACGTTTTCTGCTAGGCCAGTTTTGTCATCAGATGTGAAGTTGGGTAGATATTTAAGCAAGTGCGTGATATCCATGTGAACTAGGAATAATGGAGATTTTTTTCCAAGATTGGGTAAATGACAGGCCTTCCCCCCCGCCCCGCCCTTTACTGGTTATTGCTGAATAAGGATTTACTGATACTAATTAAGTTTTGATTGAATTAGCTTCAGCTAGTAAATAATAAATAGCAGCTTTTGTAACTACGCAGTGAGCTGCTTAGAGCATGAAACTTGACAGGTTGCCGTGCGTAGGATATGCACGTAGGCCTCACTGCGGGAGGGCCTTTGAACAGTGCACATAACTGGGGCTTTGTGACCCAGCGCCCTCTTTGTGCATACATTCCTCCTTGCAGTGATTCGTTTGGGGATGATAATCCTTTGGTGATTGCAACTTTATAGCATAGGTAAAGTGCTTTGGTTTTCTTTTTAGAGGGACCTTGAACAGTCTCCCTGCGCGTTTGGGGAAGAATGAAATAGTAGTCTAGTGAGCTAACTAAAAGCCTGAGATCAGCCTGTAGCTTTGCAGCCTAAATATTACGATTGAAATCTTCACTATGACTTGAGTGAACATCTAGAAGGTGGGATAGCCTTTTGAGGAGGGCAAGAACACAGTTCAGAATTATGTCTGAAGAATGATCTGTCCTGCCGTATGAAGGAGATGGACTTGGGAAACTCAGGAGGCTGTTGCGGCTTTTGTTTGAAGTTTTCGGGCCGTAGCCATAGGCTTTAAAACAGAAGAAAGGATCAATGTGAAAAGTAGATATACTAATAGGAGGAGGAGCAAGAAGATTTTAGTAATAGATGGAATCTTTGTGTTTAGGTCTTAACAGTGCTGTAAAATGTGGAGACCTAGTGATATTCTTGATTAGACCTAGAGAATTTGAGGATAACGTGGAATCGTAGTTTAAGATTTAGTTTGCTAAAATAAAGCAGTGATGCTCATGTTGTTCTAGGGGTCAAGGAAACACATATTTCTCCTTGGAAAGAGAGCTACTGCAGTGCTTAAAATACTCAGACTGTAGTGATAGTGAGATGAGTTTCATTCTTAGAAAATTCTGGAGCACTCCTCATGTGGCAAGTACTTTGCTAATAACTGTGGGCTTATGATGATGATAAACAGAATCCCTGCCCTGCCTGACAGGAGATTTGGGTGGTAATACAGGTGTAACTGGGGGATGGCTGATGCCATGTTCTGGGACACGCTCTCTGATGCAACAGCAAGAGCCCTGGACCACAGGCAGCGTGCCCCTTTGAACATGGTGGAGGTAGAGGCAAAAGGAGGGCGGAGCCATGACAACCCCGCCAGGCAAAAGCATCCACAGGAAGAAGCCACCAGCTAACAGGAATGGCAGTCTCTTCAAGAAGGGGGGAGGGTGCTGCCATTTTCTTGGGAGGAGTCAGTGGTAACCTTAGCAAGTGGTTCAATTCACGACTAGAAATTAGGTTTTCAAATGTTAACAAAAAGAGTTGATGGGGGACCCCCCCAACCCTCATAAAATATAAGTAACGTGTTTTTGCACGTTATTTAATAAAAGCTAGAATCTTTTATAACTGTAATAATCCACTTGGAACACTGAATGATTGTTATTATAACTAATAATAACACTATTATGATTATGGCTACTAGTTATCGATTGCCAGGTACCACGCAATGTCTTTTATTTATGTTATCTAATTTTTTATCCTCATCTTTAAAGGGAAATAGAGTTGTTCCCATTTTACAGGTGGGAAGTTAGACTTAGGCAAGTAAATTAGCTTACTCAAGGTCACATGGTCAGCTCTGCCAGGCTCTGAAGCCCATGATTTTTCTACTGTAAACTGAATTAGCTGCCTCTATAGATGGGGTAAATGGGCAAGTAAGGGCTTCCAAGTAGAGACTGACTTAAGATTGTTGTTAAAGGGTTTCAGGAAAAGAAATTACTATGAAAAGCATAGAGAGGATAAAGGGTGGGTGACCTTAGCTTTTCACGTAAATCCTGAATGAAGAACTGTAGCTATTTCTTAAATTTTATTAGTCTTTATAACTTTTGAAGAGCATACTAATCTTGATTACAGTTTTAAAGCCAAGGAGACTAAGTGATGAGAATTTCACCTGCAGTCACAAAACTCTTTTTTTGTAATAGTAAAAATACACTGTTGCCTGAATAGCAATTCAGAATTTCCAGAATTTCTCTATTACTTGGCCCTCTAGATGCATTTTTTATAAATAAGTCACAAGTTTAGGAGTCCATGGAGGAAGGTGGGCTTCTTATTACAAAACACTTCTTTTGTTCTGCATTTGAAGAGTGCCTATATTATATATTTGTTTCAGAGAAACATCAGAATCATATTTATGAGCGCTACAATCTTAACTAACTGTTCTCCCACCCTTTTGTCCCCTGTTCCTCACAGATACTTCTTGTGCCTTCAGCTCCGGGAGGACATTGCCTCAGGCCGCCTGCCCTGCTCTTTTGTGACACATGCCCTCCTGGGATCGTACACACTGCAGGCTGAACTTGGGGACTATGACCCAGAAGAGCATGGCAGTCATGACCTCAGTGACTTCCAGTTTGCCCCTACACAGACGAAGGAACTGGAAGAGAAAGTGGCAGAGCTGCATAAGACCCACAGGTCTGTAGACTTGCTTACTGGAGAGAGTGACCGTGGTGGGTTTAAATGGCTTCCCTTATAGCATTTGCTGGACATTTGACCATAGTTGATGGGATTATTCAGTTTGCCCTGTGGAGCTTCACCTAGTGCTAGTCAAGATAACTTGGAGTCATTGAGACAGCCTTCCGTTGTCTTTATGACTGTAATATGAGGAACTGTGCTCATGAGACTAAATGTTTTCATTTATTAAAAAAATTTACTGGGCTTCCCTGGTGGCGCAGTGGTTGAGAGTCCACCTGCCGATGCAGGGGACACGGGTTCGTGCCCCAGTCCGGGAGGATCACACATGCCACGGAGCGGCTGGGCCCGTGAGCCATGGCCGCTGAGCCTGCGCATCCAGAGCCTGTGCTCCGCAACGGGAGAGGCCGCAACAGTGAGAGGCCCACATACAGCAAAAAAAAAAAAAAAAAAATTTACTTTTCCCCGTGATATCTCCTGTGCCCTACTTCCAGTCCTCTCCCTTCGTACACACACGTGCACACATATACACATACACACACCTGAAACAAACATACCCACGTACTTGTTTGGCATTGATTATACATTTCTTCTGCCTTTTAATTATTTTTATTACCATATTTGATAAGAAAGCCAGGGAGATACTGAGGCATCAGGATTTGAGTCAGAAATGTGAGTGGTAATGGGCGTTAAGGGTAGTAAATCTACAGGTGGTTTCTCTATCCTCAGAAGATGACTTTTGGTTTAACTGAGGGTTATTAATTACTTAAATACCGTGTTACACTTCGAGAACTTTTATATCTGTGAAAACAAATGGTTCTCTTAAGCATGAGTTTTTAACACTCCCAGCTACGAAATTCTAACTTGTCCCATATGGCAGAATTGAAGTTTTCAAAAATTTTGACTGAAATGATTTGAAAGGAACTTTCAGAGATTAGAGGTTTTTAAACAGACTGCCTTCACTGACTTTTCTTTAAAAAAAAAAAATGCAGTATTTGACTTTAAATATTTTCTTATTAACTTCATTCCAGGTCTGTTCAGTAGATGCCGTGGGGAATGCCTTGGGGAATATGAAAATTAACGGGGCCCTGCTTCCTAGGAGCTTAAAATTTGTTTAGTTGGGACATGTCAGATGTAAGATCAAGCACAAGTACTTCTCATCTTTAGTGTCGTCAGTCGTAATGAAATTAGGTTAAGGAGAGAATTTGTCTATTTCAGAAAGATGAAATGACTTTCTATTTTTTTATTCTTTTATTTTTAAAATGAATTTATGTTGTACCCACTATTGCTGGGGCTTTTTCCGTAGTGGAAAAAAGTGAAAGCAACTTTCTAAGATAAAAAGGGTAAGTGTGGAGGGACACATCCTTGCAGTGAGTAGGTTCATATCGGAGGATCTTAAGAGAAAAATGCTGGAGGTTGAGAGTTGAGCCTTCTTCCCTGATTCCTCCTTGTCTGCACATTTAGCTGGGCTACTCCCTCCACTCCAAACTCTCCAAGCTCATGCACCCCTTTCTCTAGTTTGGTTACATTTGCTTTGCATCCACCAGTAAGATAATATTGTTTCTTTTGATTCTTAGGGGTTTATCTCCAGCACAAGCTGATTCTCAGTTCTTAGAAAATGCCAAGAGGCTTTCCATGTATGGAGTCGACCTGCATCATGCCAAGGTACTGTGCGTGGAACGGAAAGGGGGCCTCTTTCCGGTCTGTTGGCTGAAGTTATGAGAGGACTCCAGTTGTAGACTAGCCTAGTTCACTTTCAGAAAAGGATCCTCACCCTCACCCAAGGGACTGTATTTCTTTGGGGTTTCTAATTGGGGGGGTTTATGGTTGTGGGGAGGGATCATTGATCCTCCCTCTTATTCTTTCTTCTTTTCCTGGTCTTTTAAGTTGATACCCTTTCACATATACTTACGGTAAGACTCACCTTATCAGCCTTCTTTACCCCTCGTCCTACCTTTATTCTGTCCCAGCTTTTGCTCTTGCAAGTGCTGCCTCTGTCCCAGCCCCGTCTCCCACCTGTGTCCTGGGAGAGGAGAGCAGCTCTTAGCCACCATGAAAGGGCAAGGCAGCATGGATATGACCACTTGCCGAAAAACTGCCGGTGAAGGAGCCCTAGAGTTGGGCTTTTCCCTACAGGTCTGTTGTACTTCTTGTAAGATACACTGTGCTGGCCCAGGCTCCAGGCAATTAGACCTTCTGTCCCATGTGAGCAAGAATGGAAAAGAATGGAATCATGGAGGTAGCTGATAGGAGAGGCAGGGTTTGGTGAGGAAGATGCCAGCAACAAACATCACCTACTTCATGATCCTAGTTTGGATGATCAGGTAGTGGGGAGAGTCGGGGTGGGAGCAGTAGGTGGGGAGTACAAGAGACAAGATGAAAGATGCACTTGGTTTTGAAAAACATGTCCAGAGTCGGCTCAGCATGCAGAGGGAACCTATTGTTGCCTGCGTTTAAAGGACCCGTCCGTCCCTTGGTGAGAAATCCCTAGGAAGGCCTATCACCCAAAGGTATCTTCCTTCCCTTGGCCTCAGATTACTAATTCTTGCTTTTGTGTTAATAGTACTTCATATTTGCAAAGCACCCCTTTTGCCTCTGTGCCTTCCTTTATTCTTTAAATATTTTTCCTTATTACAAAAGTAATACATCTTCATCCTAGGAAATAGAGGTGAACAGAAAAATATAAAAAGACTGAAATGTCTTTATGCAGAAACAAGCACTGTTAGTATTTTCTTGTTTTATTTAAAAAAAAAATCTCTGAGCAGTTGAACTCACATTTTAAAAATGAGATTATACCATGAGTATTATTTCATAATTTTTTTTTTTTAAACTTGCTCTTATAAACACTTCTCCATGGTAGTAAATAGTCTTTGGCAGCAACATTTTTTAACTGCTACGTGCTGTATACACTTAATTTTTAAAAGTACTTTCACTTACACTATCTCATTTAAGGGTCGGATGTTTTTGTTTTTACGAAAACTACATAAAACAGAATGCATATGGCTTGTTACACTATCTGGCTTGTTGCCTCAAGCCACACAGTGTAAAGTAGTCCCATCTGTGTGATGTCTGCTGATAAATCCTACTGGGAGGTAAAACAGATCTTCTCCACACTTGAGTGTCTTGTAGCTCATTTCTCTGTATGATGGGGACAGGCTGGGTCAGCAGGCAAACAGAAATAAGGGAGGGAGGACAGAGCAGATTTGGTATCAGAAAGACGCCCAGAGCCCACCTCTCCTCTAAACCCTGTTATTCTTGCCACACGTGAATCTTACATCTGCTGCTTTTGTTGATCATTAGTGAGAACGCAGTCCTTAGATGACAGTCCTGGAAGGTTTCAGGATTCTTGTTTTTGAAGTTGTATGTTAGAAAAGTTAAAAAGTTGCTGGTTTTGTTATAAGTGTAATTTCAGTTCTTGCTGTGTGGTTAGGAGTAGATCACTTAGAAAAAATCAGAATAACGCGCATTCATTCAACTTATCATCTGGTGGACTTAGATAATATCTGATGCACAAGATATTTGCAGCTCACGGGAAAAAAATCTGTAGCAATGTAAGAGAACTTTTCATGTATTTAAAAGTTTTGTGCCTGTATGCGTTTTTCATTACCTTGAGATCATATTTAAAAATTATTTTTTAATTAATATTTTATCGTCAGAAGAGTCCTTAATGGCACACTTATGTTAGGACAAGGTGAGGGTGTTGACTAAAAGGGCTCTTGACAAAGATAGAAGGAAACCACAAGAATAGAATGATGCCCATGAGCTGGTAACAGCAGCTCTCCTAACCCCTCTGGGTGGGGGGGCGGGGGGTGAGGCAAAGAGTAGTTGCCAGAACCCAGGGGGGGCGATCTGTGTGGAGAGGGCTGTCTTGAGAGGAGCTGCGATGGTCCAGGAGATAGCCACCGTGATGTGACCACACAAGGAAGGAGTCTGGGTATTAAAAACCCTGACCTCCTTGCCCTCCTCCCTGTCTCTGATCTTCTTCAAGAACTTTCCATTGGCTGAAGTCAGTGGGAGCGGGATCCTGTTGATGTCCAGATGGGGTAGCTTCCTAAGGCAGTGAGCAAGGTGGAGAAGATGCCCCCCCCACCTTTTTTTTTTTTTTTTTTGCGGTACGCGGGCCTCTCACTGCTGTGGCCTCTCCTGTTGCGGAGCACAGGCTCCGGACGCACAGGCTCAGCGGCCATGGCTCACGGGCCCAGCCGCTCCGCGGCATGTGGGATCCTCCCGGACCGGGGCACAAACCCGTGTCCCCTGCATCGGCAGACGGACTCTCAACCACTGCGCCACCAGGGAAGCCCAAGATGCTCCTTTTTTATTAGTTTATTTTTCTGACTTTGTTGCTGAATGGCAGAAGTCAAATATGGAGAACTAAGGCATGCTTTTTTTCCCTTTAACTTCTTTCCCTTAATCTGTAATTTCTATTCACACAAATACAGATAATTGTAAAACAATATGTGGAACAATCGAACCTCAGTTGATTTGCTTGGATCCAGATTGTGTTTATTTTTCAGTCAGATAAAATAGGTTCAATGTCCTGTTGAAAGATTGCCTCACACTAGAGATAGCTTTGTTTAATGTTTCAAATGAGGGTTGCCTCCTTATTTGTGCTGAGAACATGCTGTCTTGGGTAATCTTCCGGCCTGCTCCCTGTGTCCCTGGCCAGTGATATTTTGGGCAAACACGTCATTTGTGTCTGGTGCCAAATTGCTTAGGCACCTGTGCCTGGTTCACTCTGGCTTTTTACTCTGTTCCTAGAGAGAACTGTGGCTGTCAGGATATGGGTGAATAAAGCACCTTTGTAGATGAGATTTTTAAACCTGCTCAGATGGTCTAATGTAATTTTTTTTTTTTTTTTTGCGGTACGCGGGCCTCTCACTGCTGTAGCCTCTCCCGTTGCGGAGCACAGGCTCCGGACGCGCAGGCCCAGCGGCCATGGCTCACGGGCCCAGCCGCTCCGCAGCATGTGGGATCCTCCCGGACCGGGGCACGAACCCGTGTCCCCTGCATCGGCAGGCGGACTCTCAACCACTGCGCCACCAGGGAAGCCCCGGTCTAATGTAATTTTATTTGTATATGAGTTGTTCACATATCACAGCAGTGAATGCCATTGGCATCAGTTACCTAGTACTGTATTTCTATTTTTAAAAAACTGAAATAAATTGCGTTAAATGGTTCTCAGTAACAAGGCAGTTGAAATGTTTTAGTTTTATTGACTCGAACCTAGACTATGTGGGGTTTGTTTCAGCATATTTTGTGAGAATTTGTTCCATGTTGTTAATGATTTCTAAAAATGTGAATATCCCTGAATAATAATCTTCAATTTTCCATATCTTGAATGAGATCTAGTTCTTCTCTTAAAGATATTTGAATATTGTACATATTAGATCTTCAACCACTACTTGAAACGTGAGGAGGCAGATTTTTACTTTTGTCTGTAAATGTATTTGATTTTTAAAAAAAATCTTTCAGGCTGGCGATTATTCTAGATTGTCATCTTTTCCAAATTAAAACGCCGAGGAAAGAAAACAATAAGTTCAAGAATAGTCTGTAGTCTGTTTGAAATATGCCAGCCAAAGGAATGTTGCAATGAGAACGGGATGTCAGCAGTTAGTGTTATTGAAAAACTGCTTGGAAGAATTCAAAGATTTCAACACCGTCAGCCTAGAAGAGAAATTTTCTATGAGGAGTTGGTGTTCTCCAGCATATAGATGTTACTTAACAGCTGTTAGCTAGCATAATCCTCTGAGATAAATTTGCCTACAGTAAAATGGCTGACTGCACCTTAGGGTAAGCCGACAGACTGTCCCCAGGGGCTGGAATAGCCTCTAGGAAACATGTTTTATCTCCTGTATCTTCAGGATGTCTAAATTGAGGTCTATTTCCTTTCCTCCCTTTTAGCTCTTACAGCCGAGCTCGAGGACATATTAGTTAGGCCTTTTGAAGAATGTTGTGTCCTGTAGTCATGTTGCCATATCTCAAATCTGACCCCTCAAGAGGAATATCTAGGTTTAAGATGTGTTGTATGTCCTACTGTTTCTATTAACTTGTGTACGATCACTGCAGTTGAAATACAGACCTGTTAAATTGGCGTTCCTGATCATGGTTTGAGGGGCATCATTGACTTCCCTACCTATATAACTTTCACAGCTCTAACCATGGTCAAATGGCTTATGGTTGGCAGGACTCAGAAGGCGTGGACATCAAGCTGGGCGTGTGTGCTAATGGGCTTCTCATCTACAAAGACAGACTGAGAATCAATCGTTTTGCTTGGCCGAAAATCCTGAAAATCTCCTATAAGCGCAGTAACTTCTACATAAAAGTTAGGCCAGCAGAGGTAAGCAGAGTCACGTAGCCCTTGGCATATCTAATCGGGCTTTGTCAGTGTTCTCCTTTATGGCCACGAACTACCAGAATTCTTTTCCATTGAATGTTAAGAAAATGAACTATTATTTATTCCTCCATGGTAAAAAAAAAAAAAAGAGGGTTTTTGATGATAAACTTGCATATATGTATTCCTGTTGATAAAACAAAACAAAACAAAACAAGCAACAGCCACAATTTCACAGAAAAGGAAAAGTAGTCAGTGCCTGCCACATCTGGGGGGGGCTCATTTTTCTTTTATCTTTGCATCAGCTAAGTGGTCAAGATCGATAGGAAGGTGGTAAAATGAATTAGTGGACATTGAGGGATAGCTGATTTATGTCAGTAGTTGATATTTGCCCTTTTTCAAGAAGAACAATTACTTCTTAGTGAAATATCTGAATAATCCATGTTTTTCAGTAGCTTCTAATCAGCTCTTAGGAGATATGCTAATTTGTTTTATGGATTTATTCTAGCTGGAACAGTTTGAGAGCACCATTGGCTTTAAACTGCCAAACCATCGGGCAGCGAAAAGGTTATGGAAAGTGTGCGTGGAACATCATACTTTCTACAGGTAATTTTGAGAAAACAGCTTGGGATTCATGAAAACAGATCTTGGTACCCTCTAGATCCTAGGAGGGGGCAGTGGATAGCGTGGCAGACGCAGCTACAACTGCTTTATGGTTCTTTGCTCTCCCTGTTCGTGTATCTGTTTCTGTCACCATGCCGTGCTAGTCCTGGCTCAGAACTGCTCTGCCTCTGCAGTGGTCCCTCACTCTAGTTGCCCTTTACCAGCATACCCTCCCACCCCAGCTGCCGCTCTTTCACTGTCACTCACCTTAGGCTTCACTTAGTTGCTCTTATCAGCTCCCTCCTGTCTTACTTCTTTCCCAGCCAGACCAACCCTGAGCCCTGTGCTCTGTCCCTTTGCTACTGTGTTAGGAGTGTTCTCCCTGCTAAGTCCCTGTCCCTTTTTGCACATCAGCCTCCACTCTTCTGGTCCTGGATGAGTCCTGTGTCCCGACCTCACCATTTCTATACCTGTGCTACGACGTGTTGCTTTCAATAGCATAACTATCCAGACAGACACACTCACACAGCGCTTTGGGTTGGTGCAGTTACAGAGAGATCATTTCCCACGTCAGCTGGATCCTAGTGCCACCATCACAAGTATTCCTGGTCTTCTTGAGCCCCAGGGCACCCTGGCCCCTCTGCTCAGATGCCCTTCATTGGAAGGTGATAGTAGATGCTGTGGGTCGTGAGCATTCTTGGTTTCATGCATCTTCTCCTTTTCTCTTTTTGTCTATAATTTAGCATCGTTTCCCTCTCCCTTCATTCATTCTTTTCTTCCTCTCCTGTTTCAAGAAAGAGCATATATAGAACTTTTATTCCTCTACCTTGATCCCTTGTTTCATGCCTCACGTAGGATTGTGCTTTGTAAATCATGTGCCCCCAGTGGGTGGCTTCGATGCGTTCTTTGGCCAATAAACATGTCCATGTCCTGCTCCCTGAAAAACCAAAAAAACCCAGAAGATCTCCTTAGACCTTTTAGCCTCCTATAGCTTTTGTCCTGTCTCCTTTCATACTTTTATTCAGGGGCATACTTACTAACATTGCTTTTCTTAGCAAAGTGTGGTTTGCTGATCTTCCTTTTCTCTGTTTCCTCAGTTTCCTATTACTGCAGTCTAGATAGCTGTGATATCTAGACCCTTCATCTTTAAAGTTTTTGCTTTGCACTCTTAAGGTCTAATGCTGCCCCTCCACATACTAGATGTGTGATTGTAGGTAAGTTACTCAACCTTTGTGAGTCTCTCCCTTTCATCATTTGTGTGATGGTGGTAATGATAATAGTGCCTATATTACAGGGTTGTTTTGAAAACTAAATGATATAGCTCACGTGAAACAAACTTAGAACCATTTCTGGTATGAAATAATGTTTATCATTATCATCATTATTCTTAGTTTTGTAGCATAGTGTGCTATTTATTTTCAAAACTGCTCTAATATACTCATTTCAGAGGAGTCGTATTACCATTGACTTAAATCACCAAAAAGATTCTTTTAGAGAGAACTCATAAATGTTTGTGGTCAACACTTTTTTGTTTTGGTACTAGTTTCTGTTTAATTGTAGCTTAATTGCTTAGGGATTTCTTTGTGATCAGAAAATTAATCTGTAATCTAATACTTTGTGTATGTGGTCACCAGTGCCAGTTGGGCAAGAAAGCACTTTATCTCAGTTTGACATAAACAGAATAAAAATCCTCTAGTTAATGATTTTCCCTCTTTTGCATTATGACTTAAATCTGCCTTTAAAATATTTTCCTTGCACTTCTTGGATTTATATATTTTTTAAACTGGAAGTAAGAGAAAATCCTCATATGGAGCTGCTCATTCTGGGAAGATGTGGCCTTTGGTTGAGATATAGTCAACTGAAGTGTACCTGCAGAAGGGTAGCAGATAACCCAGTCTCGCTCTCCTGTTTGCCTCTAGTCTTTTTTTTTTTCTTTTAAATAATTTTATTTTATTGTGGCAAGATCACTTAACAAATTTTAAATGTGTAATATATTATTATTGACTGTAGGTACAGTGTTGTATAGCAGCTTTCTAGAGCTTATTTATCTTATTTAATTGAAATTTTTTGCCTGGTGATTAACAACTCCCCGTCGTACCCTCCCTCCAGCCCCTGGTAACCACCATTCCAGTCATTGATTCTGTGAATTTTGACTCTTTTGGATACATCATATAGGTAGAATTATGTAGTACTTGGCTTTCTGTGTCTGGCTTGTTTCACTTAGCGTAATGTTCTCAAGGTCTCTCCTTGAGATGGGCCATTCCATCTCAAGGATGTTACATTCCAGAATGTAACAGGTCCATTCTGTTACATACTGCAGAATATCCTTCTTTTTTAAAGGCTGAATAGTATTCCATTGTATGTATATCCTGTATTTCCTTTATCCATTCATTTGTAGATGGATGGTGAGGTTGTTTCCATATCTTAGTTATTGTGACTCGTGGTATAATGAACATGGGAATGCTAATATCTCTTTGAGATCCTGATTTCAGATCTTTTGGAAAAAAACCCAGATGTGGAACTGATGGCTCATGTGGTGGTTCTATTTTGAATTTTTTGAGGAGCCTCCTTACTGTCTCACATAGCTTCTGTACCATTTTGTATTCCCACCAATAGTATGCAGGGGTCTCAGTTTCTCCACATTCTCGCCAGCACTTGTTGTCTTTTGTTTAGTTTTTAAAATTTTGTGGAGGAGGGGGTATTTCCTTTTGGGTCATGATGCATGTTTCTCCTGTGAGATATTTTTTAGAAATGTCTCTTTTTGTCCACTTGTTGATCTCCCAGTACCTACAGGGCATGCTTCATGAATGCATGATAAAATAAATGTGATTTAGCCAACTTGTTTTTCAAGGAGAATGAGCATTTCTTAATTACTGCACTGATAAGCTTGCCAATGACCCTTTTTTCTATACATCATTGCTTTCTTACACGGCATTCTTAGACCATAGCTAGCTGGATTGCAAGGTAGGGAAACCCACCATATTCAGTCCATCAGGAGACAGTGCATGGTAAATGACCACATTTCTCACCCTGCCCCTGGTGCTCGTTATGAGTGTGCCGAGACATTTAATCTTTCAGCGTCCCAGGTTCATTCACTGTTAGAGAAAGAGATTACAGAGCACAGACGAGAGTTAATTTCTGGTCTAAATGTCTAGTATTCCGGCTTTCTAATTTAAGAATATAGAGCTTTTTCCAAAGTACAGTTTGAGGCACTGACGTCTTCAGATTATGCTTTCTCAGCAACATCATCTCTGTCTCCTTTGAAAATCTATTGGCAGAAAATGGAAGTTTTCAAGGAACACTTCTGCTAGCCTCTATGACAAGACTAAAGCCAAGAGCGTATTAGTTCTTTTTACATCAGTCTCATTCTAACACGTTGTTTTCCTGGGTTGATATGATGGAGAATCCTGAACTGATGGGGGAGCACCTCTTGTATTACCATGTAGCTTTACCTTGACTTGAATCTCTTTTCATTGCTCGTTAAGCAGAAGGTTTCTAAAAGTTGAGCAGAAATGCTAGTAATACTCGGAACGGTAAAGAACTCTTTAAGAAACCACTCTTTGGATAATGATAGGAAAAATTTTGGTGGAGTTCTCCATATTCTGGAATTGTCAACTGCAGTCTTCTTATTTAATACATTCTCTAAGAGCTCTGGGATTATCTTTTTTGTTAAGATGTTTTGCCAGCTCTTCATCAGGCAGTGAAGGCAAGATAAGTTCAGTTGTATACCAGACAAGATTGGCTCACTTACTGAAACCGTGCTTTCACATAAGTCTGGAAGTACTTGCCATCAGGAGTTGTACTTCATTCGTTACGGACCTGGGGTTTAAGCAGGAGAATTGTGCTGGCAAGAAAGGGTGTTCGTCATCCCTACAGATCCACTGTGCGGTGTTCTTCATGGGACAGCGTCACTTGATGGGACAGATTCCTGAGTTAGACGTTCTTTCCCAGAGAAATAGACATAAATATTAAGAATTACTAATGGCAATGGATTGCTGCTTGGCACTTCTGGCTTGGAGCAAGAATTCAGACATATGTGTTTATATAAATGATTTAAGTTAATACAAATAAATAACCTTTGATATACACTGAAAACAGCTGCGTTTTTGCTCTGGTTGAGGAAAACATTATTCATGAATATGTGAATGAGGATTTATTCATCTTATCATTGTCATAAAGCTCTGTATATAGGAGGGTTTATAAATAATGTTGATTTTTATTAGGAAGTTTAGGCAACATTTTTTGGACCAAATAATCATACTTAATGAAAAGAGATATTAAAATATATAGTTTCAAAGTTAAAAAAAAATCCATAAAGTCTAATTTTGTTCCCTTTTTCCACCACAGGCTCGTGTCTCCAGAGCAGCCACCAAAGGCCAAGTTCCTGACCTTGGGGTCCAAGTTCCGCTACAGTGGCCGTACCCAAGCGCAGACCCGCCAGGCCAGCACCCTCATTGATAGGCCGGCACCGCACTTTGAACGCACTTCTAGTAAGCGGGTCTCCAGGAGCCTAGATGGAGGTAAACACACTTATTAGGATTCTGGATTCCATTAATCTTTCTCTAATCCAGTGGGATCAGAAAATGTTGATCTACTTATTAATAAGATCCCCAGAAATACCCTAGAGGGAGAACCATTCTTTTTTCCTGAGTAAATAAAATACTGTTACTTACACTCATAAGAAAATAATTTTATAGTGTTTTGAAGTTGTCATTCTGAACGTAAATTTTCTTGGCACTGTAAATACACACAAATATCAGTTGAGTTCTTGTCGATGAGATGTTGGACAGATGTTTTTACTGGTCTGACTTAATCGTGATATATGTTATGTGACTTAATTTCTTGAACTTGTTAAGTAATGGCAAACATGTAATTCCAAGGGGTTTTGGTGTGATAGCATATATAGAACTTTTATTCAAAGGAACGTAAAACATCCATTGCATCATCACATTTTTGAATTTAAAAACCCTTGCTAAAGCTTAACAGACATTCTAGCATACCGGAAACCATTCACAGCTTCCAAGGATTAGTTTAAATACAGTGCTTAACAAAAAGGAAATATAGTGTGTTCATCTGTTCTTACATCCAAGGGGAGACATGTATAACTTTTTTCTATTAGAATTCTCATTTAGCTACATATATGTAGTTTTTAAATAAATTACACATGGAAATAAATTGATGTTGCTTCCCTTCATTTTATATATATATCTTATTACCTGTCTAATTTTGGGTTAATAGCAGATTTCCTATAAAAGAGCTGAGGTTAATTTTATATTAGAATGCTTTAAAATTTTTTTTTCTTTCTACCTAATAGCAAGTAATTGGTATGGATACCTTTCTACCAGAAGTAGTTCTCCAACATTTTTTGGCTGATGAATCTCAAAACATACACACAAAAGTAGTAATGCTAAATTGGAAATTTTCTATTTTACTACTGTTTATCAGCAAAAACCTGGTTTTGATTGTTATTACTGATATCTTTCTGAAATACGAACTTGAACAACTTATGTTTCAAATAATCAGCTGAACTGAACAGACTGGATATGCTAATAGATAAAAATCTTCTCTCAGTAGTGAAGAATTGACACTCCTTGGCCTTGATCTATTTTTCCTGGAATAAACTTAGAAAACAGATCCAGCCAGACACACAGATACTTCCCAAGTTTTGTTGGTGGGCATTTTGGTACATATAGTTATTGAATCTTGCTTCTGGAGAATCTTTCATATAGTTTTATGAGACCACAGAAAAAAATGTGCAACAGAATCATAAATTGTGGTTCAAATAAATGTCCACGTTCCCAAATGCAGTGATTTAAATTTAGTGAATTAGTACTGCGTGATAGTTGTCAGAGTATCTTTTAGCTCATCAACAACTGAGTACTTTTTCCAAGTAAATCCAAAAAATGTGCCCGGTTATATAAATATTTCACAAGTCTTGCCCCTTGTCACAGAGAATTTATACAAGTGCTGAATAAATGTGATCAGTGTCATTTAATGCCTGAGAGAAATCATTCCTCTTTCTGGAACACTGTCCTTTTTAGCCTTTGTTTTAAACTATGAGGTTTTTATAACTCTCATGTTGCGAATTTTAGGGCTTAAAAAGAGCAGTAAACTACTGCTTTTTCTTTGAGGTATATAAACTGTGCTCAAGGAAGCCCACCATCTTGTATGCACAGTTAGCGCAGAGGGTTATAGTGGGTCCATATCTGAAAACAATGATTTTCACAAGTAAAAGCAACAAACATGGCACAGTAATCCATTATTTTTCCTTTTGTGTTTTGGACACTGTAATTCATCAGATGGGCCAGCCATTCAAAAGGATTATTGTGTTGTTGTGAGAAATAGGAGGCTTTTCATGCCAATACATGACCAGACAGGGAACTATTTGGATAGAGCTTATGTTCTTTTATTCCCCCAGAGCAAAGCTAGGCTGTAACCTGGTACTGAGCTCTATTTTCCCCACCACACCATCCATATACCTTTTGTTGTTGTTGTTGATATGTGTTATGTTTTCTTTCTCCTGTTTTTAAACAGGCTATTTAAATACATAAATATTCTTCACTTTAAGATTTGACAAGTTAAGTCTTTTAGTGATTATGTAGAAAGTAAAAATCAATGTGATATCTAAAGATCAAATGTCAAAATAAAAATTAATCTAGGATAGCTATTTTAGAACAGTGAGATTCCAAGATTGCTATTCAAGCCAGAAAGGAGGCAAATCAGTCATTGAGAGCATTAACACCCCAGATGCATGTGAGAGCAGGGGAACTGATGATTTCCTGGAAGTGGAAAGTATAATCGGGCATTACAGATTGGGTCATCAGGGAAGGAAGGCATATCTGAGGAAGAACCATTTCAGTTGAGACTTGAAGGATGAGAAGGAAGCAGCCGTGAATAGAACAGGAGATAAAGCATTCTGTGGCAGGAGTAGCAGGTCTGAAGATCAAAAGTTTAGGGACAGCTTGATACATTCTAGGAGCAGAAAGAAGGCAAGTGCAGTCAGAACTGACTAGTGATAGGGAGAGGTAGGCTGGGAGCAGGTCACACAGGGCCTTGCAGGTCACATTCTCTTGGTGCCGAACGTGGTTTTTATTCTAGGAAACCATTGAAGGGTGTGTGTTGTACATACATACACATGTGTACACACTTATAGAGGCACATATGTGTACAGTGCTATCTATCTTTAAAAAAAACAAAAATCACTTGATGCCATGTCCAGAACAATTAGAGAGGATGAGAGAGGAAGCTCAGGCCGACTTGTCAGGAATACTCCTGGTGTGAGAGTCCTGGTGGTTTTGTCTCAAATGGTAGTAGACCTATTAGTCATTGGCACCATAGGTTCTGTGCCTTGGGCTTATAAACTTCTCAGGGTTCTACACGGTTTAAGACCTGACAAAAATTATTAGCTGCAAACTGAAATCATTAAGTGTTTAACAAAAGTATTATTGTTAAAAATAAAAATATTGGTCAATATTTTGCCAACTTCATTAGGTAACTTTAAATTGGATATTCATTAAAATTTTGATATCATTACATTTGAAGCCATTTCTAGGTCAGAGTTTCTCATTTTGCAGTAAATCTCTGAGTATGCATGATGGGCGCTTAGAAACCATAATCATAGGTTAAAGAGTTACTCATATACTTTCCAAGGAAAAATTGTTAAAGTCTTTTTAAAAGTTAAAAGCCTAGAAAATAATTATATTTAATGTATGATGTGACTTCATTTTAATGTTTGATATGATTTGTTGTGGGCTTTCCAAAGTATGAGTGTTAAGAGCCGTGAAAGCCTTAAAAGGGACCCGGGTGGTAAAGTAGAGATGGAAGCAAGCGGCCACATTTAGAAATACATCCAAGGGCTCTATTGGACTTGCTGGTTGTTGAGGGGTAAAGGAAGAGACTTCAGGGTATCTGACTTGAGTAACTGGGTGCAAGCATGAGAGTGTATTTGGCAAAAAGTCAAGACTGAGAAGAAGGAAGTTTTGGACAGGGCAGGTGAGGGGTGTGGATTAAGAGGCTTCTAGTAACACATGGATTAGAGGTCTAGGTGTTGCCCAAGTTCAGTATGGTGGGTCACACACAGTCTCTGCCCTCCAAGAGCTTGCAGCCTAAAGTTAAACAGTGGGCTTCCCTAGGGGCATGGGGCCAGAGCAAGCCACACTGTGTCCGGAAAGAACGTTTTATGCTGGTGAAATGACCTCAATGGTTTCTTCTTTGGGGAAGAAACTACAGATGGACAGAGGCTTTTGCGGGTTGCTACTCACTTTGCCTTGTTGAGATTTGAAGCCGTCTTGGATTGATCTACCATATGACAGAAATGTCAACACGATATATGTTCCTGCACATCTGTAGGATAGATGAAGGGAACACATAAGGCCAGATTTGCTAAGGCAGAGGGTTTCTATGTATTAGACTTACTGTAGGTCAGGTTGAGGCATTCAGGAGAGAGGTTAGAAAAAATGAAGAATATTAACATAAACATAGAACTTGATTCTCTAAAATCTACTCTTACTGTCTTGTTGCAGTTTCGACTGGTGTTCTAATTAAAGGTTCCTTTATGGAGGAATTCTGAAAACTTATTGAAGCAAATCATTTTAATAACTAGGTAATTATTTGTTGCAATAGGTAGATTCAGAAATAAGTTCAGGTAAGATTAAAGAGACTCCAGAGAATTAAAATACTGCTCACCTTGTAATTCTGACATAGTACGCTGACTCTGGTGTTTCCTCTGGTCTTAGAGCTCCTTCTACTGGCCAATTCTATGATCAGTGTCTTATCCTTCAAAAATCTGTGACTTGAGAGCTCTGTCTAATTTATTGGGTTACAATTCAGAATACTTACAGAGTTTATTAAAAGTTTAAACGTGTTTATTTGATACATTATTTTCATGATCAAACAGTGTTCCCATTTCTGTTAATTGTCTATAAGGTGCCTGTTTATCTGGGAAGGCAGGGCGTTCATCAAATTTTATCGCTTAAGTGTCCTAAAGCAATCTGTGTGATCATTCTCAACTAGCTCTGATTGGTGGTGTGGACCGAAGTCTTACGAAGGATTTTCCTGGCCCTGCTGGGGAGGTTTCAGCACGTGGCCCTGGAGCTGTGAGCCCTTATGTGGTACAAGATGGTGATGGCAGCAGGGACATTAGAAGCCCAGCTAAAACCCCACACGTGCAACTCACTGAAGGAAAGGTATGGTTAATTAGTTGAATACGTGGCTTTAAATGTGTATTTAGACAAGAGGCTGTCTATTGCATTTGTTGTTTCAGAACTCACTTATCTTAAAATCAGCCATTGTATGTTCTGTGTTGATAAAATTTCCCACTTTTCAAGTATGTGTATGCTCTTGCCGGTTTGGACTGAGTCTCTAACCTTCTTCTGGTTGGTGTTCAAAGCAAAATATTTCAGCGTAAATTACCTTAATACAAGCAAGTAATTTATTGATCTCTTGTCCATCCTTATAATCATCCTATTTAATTAAGCCCCCAATTATAAAAGCTGTGATGATTTGAAATTCATATTTGGTTTGTTTCAAGTAAATTTTAATGTGTAGCCTATGTCTTGATTATTTTATTGTAGTATTGACTTGAATTTTTTAAAAGAAGAAAGGTGGTCTTTATGAAAAATACGATTTTTCATTAATAATCTACCACTGATGAAGAAGAAAGTTTTAAGTAATTGTTTTTTGAATACTGAGTGAGAAGATGGTGTGTTGCTTTCAGTCTTCTTTGGTGTGTATACCATAGTGAACAGAGAAGTAATCTATATTGTGTTTTCAAACTTGCCGGGGTTATTTTATATTACCTTGGGCAAGTATAGTCACTTAGAAGTTGATTTGAAGTGGCTTTGAGTTCTTCAGATCTCTTTTCCATGTCTGCACAAAGCAACTTTTGAATGGGTAACATTGGAAGTAAACATGAAAAAGAAATGAAATCATCCTGTGGATTTATAATGTTTTCAAAATTTTAACTTTGAAAAATTTAAAGATGTGCAACATGAATTTATAAAGAACTTGCTAGATGAGGTAACTGCCAGTGTCTCAGGATTTCCTGCACTGACAGCCCCCAAACCCAGCAGAGAGGAGGGCTCAGGCACCCTGGGGGCCCTGTGTTATGCTACAAGGACAGATGCTTCTGGTAGCACGTGCCATTAGATCCTCTTCATTCCTTTGTTAAAAAATTTGTGAATATTATATTCCACAAAGGATTTGATTAAAAATTAGTTTAGAATAACAGGAATCACAGCAAACAAGGTATCTATCAGTAACTGAAAAGTTGTCAGGATAGGTTATGATTATGCTACCAAGACACCCAGGAGTGGCTACTTACATCAGAAATAGGAGAGCTGAGAATCTCAGAAAGTCTGTGTTCCATTCTGCCTAGATAATGTGATACAAAAGAAAAGTTCTTTTAAATTCCAAGGGAAATTCTGCCTGCTTTTGGTAAACGACTGGCCTTTTCACTAATGCGTTCAGGGTTTGTCAGCGACCAGGTTCAAAAGTAATAATGCTATTTGAGTTGCATAGGATCCGTTTGCAACCAGTTGAAAATTAATAATTAAATCAGCCTATTACCTATAAGTTGTATGTGATAAAAGTAGTCCAGTTTTCCTGTTTTATAAATGGATCATTTAATTCAGTTTCTAATGACACTGTGTTAATACAGTCCTTCTGAGTAAACATTTTCACTAACAACGCACTTCTTCTCTCCTCTTTCTCTCTCTTGCTTTCGGTTCTCCTTTGAATGTATCCGCTGTGTAATTTCACATTCAACCATGGGTTTGCTTTGAGAATAGCTTATTTCCACGTGCCCACCTTCACCACTCATCCGCTGTGCTTCATCTCTTTCCCCACACGTATTGCCAGCCCCTGAAATGGACTTGCTTTCAGACATTTGGGAGGGAGACCCCTTTGGGGAGGCCGATCAGATCACACTAGACAGCTTAGAGCTCCCTTCCCCGGGCGAAACATCAGAGCGGGGGGCTTGTGATTCTGGCTTGGATCCTCTTGAAGCCCCTCCTGAGACTGACTGTCCTCCCGCCCACGAGAAGCCTCTAAAAGAGGCTGAGCACAAGGGTTCAGAGTTTGGGCGCTTCTTCAGTTTCTGCAGACGCTTTCCACCTCGCTTCCCCTCACTGCTCGATGGTGGTGGGTACCTTGCCTTCCCCAGCCTCCCCAAGGCCTGGGTCTCCTTCCTCCCCACCGACATCCAGCACCGTGTTCCCATCACCTCCCCTTTGTTCCTTCCCTCCCTCATCCTCATTTTTGGACTCCTTCTCTCTGCGTCTCAGTCAGTGCCTTTTTCTCTCACCTTTTCCCTTCCTCTGGCTCTATCCCTCTACTATCTGGAGGCAAAAGCTGCTTCCTTGACTGTTTCTTATGACTGTGACTTGAATGACAAAACGGAGGAAGAGGAAGCAGTTGCTGGCTCTCCTACATGAGCTTTAAATCTGTGCGGTCAACCACACTCCACTTCATCTTATACCCTTCGTAATGTAGAGTGTGAACATGTGCATAAATTCCATCACTGGTTAACCTCAAATTAGTATGATCTCTACACTTTCACACACATCCTTTTAGTACATGAGAAATAAGTGTAATTAAACACTTCCCCTCCACTGATATTAATTGACTAGGTCCACACATTCTAAGTTAAGAGCAAAGTTGTAGGATTATTTTATAAATACCTGAACCGTACTAGGCCATAAAAACAAGGAGAGGGGGACCTATGTTGCCCTTAATAATCTGTTTTGGGTCTGTCCATTTTGCAGATAAATGTTAATGCTGTTCCTTTAGGATGGAAACTTTATTTTGATACAGAACTTAGGATGCACTGGACATAACTGTAATCGATATGTATTAGTAGAATTCCTTAGTGCTATTATTTCTTTAGTAGAAAGCCAAGCTTGTTCTTGCATTTTTGAGGATGCATCTGTGACCTTTACTCCTGACATGCATAGGTCTAATCTCAGAAACTCCTTGTCTCCCTATTATTGTAGCTTTTGGAGCCCAGATGAAGTTCAGATAGTTTGTTTTCTTTTTTTAACTCAAAATCATATAAGAGTCACCGTCATGTATTCTGTAAGGAAGATACTATTCTGTTATCTTTTCTCTAACAGATATGTATGAAAAATGAACCATAGTATTTTGAAAATTTAGACTCTGTAGTACTAAGGTTGGACTGGACCTCTTAGTGTTCTTTTATTTAAAGTTAGGTGTCTGGTTTGATCCGAGGATTTTTGCCCCAATATAGGGCTACCTCTGCAGTACTAAGCAGTGCTTACATGTGTAGTACTTTTTGATTTGTTTTGCTAAATGTGGTCTGGGGACTTAGTGTCCCATATCCTGTGGTTACTATTAATACGTAAAATAAGTCACAAAATTTAGAGCAAATCTAAAGGAAAATGTGAAGATAATTAGGCATAGTGGGAGAATCCACGATTCCTGAAGGTTACCTGAAGAATGCCAGATCGACATTTTCGAGAATTAAGTGCTGACCAAGGAATTGGAAGATGATTCCTAGCAAATTGTTGAGTGGGTGTGTCTAATTTTTCCCTGCTGATCAAAAGATACTCTGAGTTCCCTGCTTACCTCTCAAAAATGCTTGAATAGTTTAAGAAAAATAAAAGCACTTTTGAACTCTCAGATTTGACACTGTCTATTACAGTAAAGGAGAAAAAGAATATGTATAATCCTGCTATAAATGAACATGTAAAGGTTAAACTCTTTTCCTTTGGTATCCGAACCAATATTTTTCTTTTATGCTATTCCCTTCCATGAGTCAGTAGTCATCAGTATTTATGTTAGTTTGAAATGTACAGGTTAATTCTTCGGGTCATTAGATAACTGTCCAACTATGAAAAAGTATTCTTGCTTAAAGAATTTTATGAAAGAAAAGTGGCTATAAAATATAAGAGTGTTTTTAACTACCCACCATTTTATATGAAAGTAGCAAAATAAACCAGTTTCCCCCCAAGGAAAGAAATCTGTGTTAAAAAACTAAATAATAGGGTGAACATTTGTCCCTGATAGAAAGTGAAAGCCAAAATTTACATCATGACACTTTGCCCTCACCACTAGTTGATTTAGATGTTTCAAGTTAGAACAGATTGAATTATGCCATCTTTACACTCTCATGTTTTCATTCCTGAGTCAAAACATATTAAAAAGCAGCGCATAATCTAGGGACTGAGAAAGAGTGAAGCTTCCATTCTCCATTCCACCTTTGCAAAAGACCATTTCCATCATTTGTGCAACACTGTAGGTGAAGAAAGACCAAAGTGGCTTAATAGTCTGCATCTTCTGAGGGCCAGACAGTAAAGGTTGGTAATGCTGGTTCACCATTTAAGTTCAATACAGCTTCTTTGCACTGATGGTAGCATTTCCACTAATACTCCCCTTCTCTCCGGCTGCTTGCTGGGTGACTTCCAGGCGAAGACGGAAGAGGAGGAGACACAACTGGAGGAGGTGGATATCTCCCCCCCAGAGTTACATACCTGGTAGCTGCTGCCTGCCATTATCATTTGTGCGGGGGGTGGAGCACTTTTAGGGTTTATTTGTGAGTTTTGCTCGCTGTGGCTTTAGGTTCTTAAGATTTTTATTCCTCTTTTATTTTAATGTCTTAGACTATCCAACTCTGAGTCATTTCTGGTGCTTGCTGATTGATACACTTATGTTTATTTGCCTTTTCCCCCCCTGTGTGTGATTTAATTTCACAGAAAAATTCCTTGAGAGTAGAAGGGGATAATATTTATGTCAGACATAGCAATTTAATGTTGGAGGTTTGTATAATTTAAGAAAACAACTCTGTCCTAATGGCTGCCAGGCTGCTGTGAACGGGGGGTCACGCACAGGCTGGCTGGCACCTTTCAAGCACAGTGCACGAAATGCATGGGGGAAGTTCACCTTGGGAGTGCATGTTACCAGTCCAGCTTTGTTCTTCTAAAGTGGCTTAGGTAGGAATATATCTACTATAAGTTCTCAAAGTGACAACTGGGAAAAAAAAAATTCTGTGTAATCAAATGAATAAACTTTTTATTCATTAATCTTGAAGTTCTGCAAGTAAACCTATTTTCTCCTAATGGGTTATCTCCAGGGTTTAGAGTCTGAAGTAACATGATCCCATCCTTAATGCACGTTCACCAGAACAAATATTTGTTGATCTGGCATTAAGTCATTTGGCCCTGTGTCCACAATTTTTTTTTTTTTTTTGGTGGTGCGAGAGAGTGCCAAAATCCATGCAATTAGGAATGTGGTCCACTTAAAATCTTCCATTTGGGAGTATGCTAATTAATGGGTTTGTTTTGATTAAAAAGAAAGAATAAATGAAAGAAAGTAAGAAAGAAAAGAGGAGGAAAAAAAAACCTAGCCACCCAATTAGGAATGTAAAATGTATTGTATTCCCCGTGTCACACGAGAACGGTTTTTTGTTTCTTTTTCCCCCTTCTTTTTGGGTAGTACATGGCAGTGTATTCCGTGGAGAACTGCAATCCTCAGTAATTTGACTAATCTGTTCGGTTGCTTTCAGCAGCTTTGATAACTGTTGGAAATGTATTTTTGCATAACTTACTAAAATGCTCTGAAGTGTAATACATAACATTGCTTTGAACAAGTGCAAGAAATGTGCCTGATCTCAAGCCACAGTCATTTTTCCATGCCATGCAAAGATTTTTAGATTTTCATGAGATTTTGCAAATGGCGATAGCAGCTCATAGATGAGCTACTATGCTTGTGCATGCATATGGAATATCTAATTTAATCAGATGCATGACCTGTTTCTCTGGGAGTAGTGGGATTGAAAGCTATAATCCGCAGGTGGCCCCATGATTTTTGAAATACAAGAAAACATTTAAAATTCAGTTAAAACTGTTTTCTGAATACTGCCTTTTATTTCCACAAATATCATTTCTCAGGGCCAATCTAAAAAATCCCACAAGTGACATTTGTCAGGGCCTATTTCAGTGAAAATTGACCTGGTAGTTTTCCTCGCATCTTTTTATAAGGACTGTTTGGTATGTGGGTGGCTTTTGTGCTTGGCAAGTACGTGAAACCAATACGACGTTCATTTATTTTAGAGAAAGGCCAAACAGAAGCAGCCTCTGGAAGCTGTTCCGTTTATTCCATAAGGATTAAAAACCATTGCTGGGAAAAAAAAAAAAAAAAAAAAAAACCATTGCTGAATTTCCTGAAAAAAGCCAACCGTTGGTCCCCCTACCCCCCTTTTTTGGGATGATCCTGAACTGGATTCCTGTCAGGCCAAATGGGCTCTGAGTCCACCTTTCTCTATTTTCACTTGCTTCATTATATTACAGAGTGCAACTCTAGTAGTAACCCTAATCAGAAAGGTAAATTTGCAGGAACAAAGTCATGGGCTGCATTTCAAATCCAACTATTAGAAAGAAGGGTTATTGGCCATGTTGAGTATTAGTTCCATAGCCTCCTTCTACTGATTTCTTAAACAATTCTAAACAGAGAAGAAGTCAGAACCCTTTAAGACAGGAATCATAAAAAAAAATGCACATTGGTTTTATTTTTAAATTTGGACAAACTCATATTCCTAGGTGATGATATGGCTTTTGAGACTTGGCATTTTTCTTGCTTTACTATGTTTTTTTAATCATAAGTTTACTTTGTCTTATTTTTTGGTTTCATTTTTTATTTTTATCCTATTGGGTTTTTTTTTTGTTTTTTGTGTTTTTTTCCTTTTGGATTTTTTCCCCTTTATTACGTTACATATTGCTAGGACCTGGATAAGGCCCAGGAAGAAATACTGAAACACCAGGCTAGCATTAGTGAACTCAAGCGCAATTTTATGGAATCCACACCTGAACCACGCCCTAATGAATGGGAAAAACGACGTATCACACCTCTGTCCCTACAGACACAAGGGGTATGTCACTAGCTATTTGTTGGCTGTATGTCTCAATCCAGCTGTTCAGTAAAACTTAGGTTGCTAATCTATTATGTTGATTCTCAAGACGTTACAAAATGTTCCCTTTTTTTAAAAAAATGTAACTGCTAATAATTTTTAAAATACTAAATATTTATTAATAATGTGTAATACTTATTGATGTAGTTCTTGGGTAAATTGTATGGGTTTCGAAATACCTTTAGAATAGTTTCACTATTTTACTCAAGTAAATTGGTAGTGATGAATTATTACATAGGGCGACCTAGAAACTGATGTATATTGTATTTAGTAAGTTAATTATTGACTTCTGAAATAAGAGAGTTTGTTTAATAATTAAAGAATTAGTGATTAAAGGGATGTAGGAATGTAGACCATATTTAGAATGGTTTAAGGTAATTACTGTGAAGATAAAGAGCTAAATTTAGCTTTAAAGACTGATGAGCCCTGTTGAAAACTTGTAAAATGTTAATTATACAACTTAATACTGAAACTTCTTAGTAATGAAATGTAGATTAGTACTTCAAGGACATTTTCATCCATAACATCTCTCCAAACTCATTCTTTTTCTTTCCATGGTTTATTTCTCTCCGCCACCACTATAAGCATTGCCTTTAGAATATGTTCTCAAAATATTTCTTCATTCTCATCTATATCTGTTCTTTTTGATGCTCCAAAATCTCTCCTGTTGTCAACCAAGAACTTCATGGGCTCGTTTATTTTACTTGAGGGAGATAGTGATCATACTATATTTAATATGCAGTTTTAAAAAGTGTGTTCAGGTGTCACCCTACAATTTCCTCTTTCCTCTTTTCCTTTCACCCCTCTCTTCTCCTTAAATTCATTATCTAGTCTGACTTGAATGTTACCAAATTGTAGGCGTTTGATTTATATATTCTTAGGCTATTTTTATTCACCTTTTCTTAAAAAGCAAAGCTGTTGGTTACTTTAAATTTCTAAGTTTGTGACAGTGAAAGGAAAACAGCTCTTTAAAGCAGATGAGCAAAAGTGATTGCTAAAAACTGAAAAAGCTTTTGACAATATTAAGATTTAAAACACCATAGCAGGGTCTTCTGAAGTTGTATACAACTTTAATTCTTATTTTCAGCTTTTCTGAAGATATTAATGTCCGTATTTCAGAATCAACTCTAGAGCGTTGTCTTTTCTGGGGAAACAGTGTCTGATGACGTGCTGGGATTGTGTCCTCTCTTTATGTGCCGCTTCATCTGGTTTGTTCCGCTGACCCACACAGTCGTTTTATGTCTGTGTTGCTATAGATGTAATTGTACTTGTCTTATTTGTTGATCATGTCTACTGTTTAAAACAATAGAGCAAAGGAGACCATCTTTTCAAGGATATTTTATCCATGACGGAGAAGCATCAGATGGCGGCCGCATGGACAGTTGAAGAGAAATCAGCCCAGGAGGCAGACAAGGTGTTCACCTTGCATCCTTGGATCTACTCTTGCTTTTTCCCCTCTTCCTTTATTTCTGTCCACAGCCATAAGATACTCCTTTTTCCTTGTGTATCAACCTAAATTTTTTAAAATAAACTTTTGAGTGCTTAAAAAGTAAAATAGAAACATAGGATCATTAGATGAGAAGCACCATATTGCAAAAGTACTTTATTTGAGAATCCACAATTTGAAATGCAGACATCTCAACCGATGTAGGTGATAAATGGCCCCTTATTTTGATGGATGTGGCTGGCAGTTGGGAAACCATGATTTCACACGAAAATGCACTGTTTGTACCACGCACACTGTGGTGGTGTTAGAGTAAAGAATTACGTGTGATTTAGGTTACTGTTCTACTAATTGCATTTGGAAACCTTTTGAATTTTTATTTTTTGAGATTTGCAACGGGCTAAAAGATTTTGGTGTATGCAAGCAGCCCCTCGGATCTCTCTGTGCTCCTGCGTATATGAACTATCTGGCATTACTAGGGAAGTTAGCTTTCCGTTGCTTTTACATTGTTATTCTATTTCTAGTGATTTTGCTTAGCCAGCTGGTCAGCTTATTGTTTGTTGGGACTAGAATGCTTAGAGTCTAGTGGAGGAGATAGCAGACATGCAAATTAGTAACTAGAAAATTTGGAGCGCTAAGAAGTGTTAAGGAGATGAAATACTTGTCGAGTTAGAAGGTGATTGGGAAGGCTTGGGAAGAGATAGCATTTGAGTTGAGGCCTTAGTGATGAGAAGGAGGTGGACGTGTGAAGTTTTTTCCATGTGTAAGGAAGAGCAGATGCAGCCCCAAGACAGGAATTAATTTAAAGGACTGAAAGGCCAAATGACAAGGTCTGAGAAAAGTCATAGAGGTCAGACTCCAGATCTTGGCAGGATCTTCAAGAACATATTAACAATTTGGAGTTACATTATAGGAGTGATGGGAAACTATTGGAGAGCTTTAAGCTGAGTAGTGCTATAATCCCACGTCTATGACAAAGACCCCTCTGGTGCTGGTTGAGGAACGGATTATAGGGGATGGGAACGAGAGCACAGATTGGAATAAGGAGGAAGTGTTTCCCTTCCACCAAGTCTGATTTTGTTAGTTGGTAGAGAGTATTACTCATCAGAACATACAGTGGGATGGTGGGGGAGGCAGATTAAGTGGAAGATGAAGCCTTGCGCTAAGAGAATCTGAGATCTGGTTGAGATGAAATATTTCTGGAACACTGCAAATGAGAAACATAACGTCATAAAGCTAAACCAAGTGACATCTTTATATACTTTAAAGGTTAGCTTGAAATCCAAAGCCAATCAGACTCTGCGTGTAAAATGACGACTTTAATATCATATGCTTTGAAATATTACATAGTTTTGAAAATCTATCCTCCTAGAAGCGAGTCAGATGACATCATTTGATCAATTTAAAGTGATGTCCTTGCAGTAGGAAACTTTGGGATTTTGGTGACAGTGTTTAAAATGATCATTTTTTCTGGATGTCATCGTTTAGGGGAGTGTACAATATAAACCATGTACAATGAAAACCATCCATTCGTTATTGTAGAAGTTAACATTAAAATGATGTTATGTGAAATTTAAATCTGGAATTTATCCACTGTTAAGCTCCTAAACAGTTTATCTACGCTTGAAGTTACTGCTTTTTTCTTATTCTTTTCCTCTCCAGCACATGCAGGAAAATACGTACGTATGTACTTAACACACATATGGACTGTTGTAACTGCAATCATCCATTCACCCAACAAACATTTTTTGACCACTTACACTGTATCCGCCCTGTGCCAAATAACACATCATTGCTATTAGTTGAAAGTTAAGTCTGCTGGAGTGTTTTGACTTTTAACAGAATATCTTTTAAATTTCTGTCTTTGTTACATCTTCATTTTGCTACTTGATTTTTCAGGGTGTCCTGATTATCTTTAAATTGCAGTCCTTAAAAAAATGTAAAATAAAAAATTATGCATAAGAGTATAATTTGACCAAGTTTTCCAAATGTCTGTAATATGTGTTTTATAGATTAAAAAAAAGAACAGTAATAGTTTCTTGTTTAGAAATCAATACATCAAACTTTCAAAATGGTTTCAGTACATTATGAATAATTTTGAGAGTAGAGCAGAAAATTGGAAACCAAATCATTTAGTCTTTAATAGGCAAATAACTATTGTATATCCTCTTATGTATTGTGAGAATTATGACACACTTGAACTTGTATAAAATATGAGTTTATATTTTATATAGAAACTCCTGAGTCTAGTAGAGATTACATACACTGGACTTTTAAGGTAATTTTGGAGATATTTTATTGAATAATTAGATGCATGGCACTTATTTTAACTCTCCAGTGATCTCTGACCGGCTAGGACACCATCTCCACCCACCAGACCCTAGGGATGATGTAATTATTGGAGATTGTAATTAAGCTGAAATTGTCCAGAAGCTTATTTTCTCTCCTGAGTACTGTGCTTACGCACCTCGCCTTCCTCATCTGGTCGTACCTTCCCTTCACCCCAGTTAGTGCACTGTCCCAAGGGGCATCCCAGAATGCCATTCAGTTATTCATTCATTTATCTATCTTTAAGATCTCTGAGCAGTGGGTTTTATTAGGAAGTATTCTGGCACACATCTGACGTGAGGGGGAGCTTCATGGTGACTCTTAACCATTGGCATTCTAGGTAGCTGGGATAGTCCCCAGCTTACCTGTTGTGCCCTCAGGCAGATTAAGGACTGTCATTTAAGGGCCAGAAATACGAAGATTAAATTCGCCTTAATAGCCTTTCAGGGATAGATGATTTTCACATTGCTCAGAGTTTCCCCCTCTGAGTTTGTCTTCCTGTTTAGAGTTTTTTTTTCTTTACCTGTTTCTTGTTGAAAAAAAAAAAAAAGATACTGTTTCTTCATTCCATGGCATATTTAGCATGTCTGAGGGAATTTCAGTGGGTTACCGTCAAAGCGCTTTCCGTGCAGACAGAGTGGTATGGGGCAGGGGAGAGGTCGTAGGAGCTGAAATGGTTAGTGAAGGCCATACACAAAACGTGGAATATTAAGTGGACCTCAGAGATGACAAGATTGGTAAGGCCCAGAGTGCCTGGGGAAGGGCATTGGAGGCAAGGGGTTAGGGACACCCAAGCTCTAACACAGAAACAAGTGTAGCAAGTGCAGGGGCCACCGAAGAGGCTGTTCTATGCAGAAAGGCCCGCGCCGAGAAGCTCCCTCGAGAATATACAGAGCAGCGTTTGACGGATGAGTGGGTTGGTCATGCTCAGCTTGTGATAAAGTTTCAGTGAGACACTAAAGAGTTTTAGCTTGTTTCTGTAGGTTAGAGCTATCAACGAACGATTCTCAAGCAGGGTGGAAAGCTGTCATTCAGGCCAGTGGCCACAGACGCCTGCTGCAGAATCTTTTAGAATCCTTGCCTTTCTTTCAGTTTATGCTGCTCTGTGATTCTTCCTTGCATAACCTTTCCTTTCAATAGATCACTGCTGTCTGTTCTGACTTATTGTTAACTCTTTGCTCTTCCTTTTCTGACCTCTCTAGAGCCTAGAAGAGGAGATAACATCAATTTTGTTTAGTGAAAAGGGCTTTTCTGATAGCGTGAAAGCCTCCTTCACCTCAGCCACCACTTGGACAGCAGAGGGCACTGTTGTGAACTCTAGTGCGCCTTCTGAAAAGCTTTCTTCCTCGCCCTTCTCACAGTTGCCTGAGGTGCATTTTACTTTGTTTCCCCTGTTTTTAAAAGCCACGTATAAGAGTGATTTTTATTTTTTGAGTATTAAGGAACCCCTTCCTCCAGTTCTTTCACTGGTGCAATTAACTCTTCCTGGGAGAAACATTCAAGAAATAATGACAGAATTTGGACTCGAGGAAAAGATACTGATTGGATGTTTCTCTTGTTTCCTTTCCCTCCACCCCAATCTGCCTAAATTCAGAGAATCATTTAAACCACTAAGGCCCAGAGTCTGAGTTGTTATGTGGAGGGAAACCTTCAACCAAGTAGAAGCTAAGTATTTTTTGCAGAAAAGTTTTCAAAGCCTAAATGTCTTTTAAACATCTTCTGATGGTTTATTATTTTTAAAATCCTGCTTATATGGAAAATTTGAAGTGCTTGCCATAGTCAATGAAATAATTATTTTCATTTTTTTGGAATGACCCCTAAGTGATTCCCTGAACTTGGGCAGAACCCATCTGGCCATTTGAGGTTAAGTAATAAAAATAATGATAATGAAATGTCTCCTTTAGAAATGTTCTGATCACTGGATATCTTTATTTATAAAGAAGTTTATAAGTAGGTACAGTTAAATGTTATCCATTTACCAAAATAGATTTAGAGATTTTCAGTTTAACATCTGAAACCTCTGGGCTTTCAATAAACTTGGAAGGATGGCTCTCTTGGCCTGTCAGTAACGTGATTTACATGGTATTAATTTTGAGCAATGAAAACATGCCCTTACCATGCCTTTAAGAATAACAGGGCAGATCATGGGGCTTCCCTGGTGGCACAATGGTTGAGAGTCCGCCTGCCGATGCAGGGGACACAGGTTCGTGCCCCGGTCCGGGAAGATCTCACATGTCGCGGAGCGGCTGGGCCCGTGAGCCATGGCCGCTAAGCCTGCGCGTCTGGAGCCTGTGCTCCGCAGTGGGAGAGGCCACAGCAGTGAGAGGCCCGCATACTGCAAAAAAAAAAAAAAGAATAACAGGGCAGATCAAACACAGTGTATGAGTATATGTTGATAGGTGCCCTTTCAGGACCTTTTGCTCATGGTTGTCCATGTTGCTGGAGCACATAAACATGAGGTCGTGTTATCCGTTATAGGAAACAGCTCCAGCCCAGTTAGTGTCTTGGCAACTTCACAGCAAGGCCTGTTTCTGCCCAGAGGGTTCAGGGGTGCAGTGCTCTTCATTCAGCATCGAGATACTTTCTTGAATAAGTAGGGCTACTATCTCTAGCTGAATTTTTAAAGTTAGAGCACAAGGCATTAGTGCTACCCGAATGTCAAAAAGTTGGCTAGGCTTTATGTAAAGTAGCCTTTTAAAAAAAAATAAGGAAAATTTTAATCTTTAAAAACAGACTCCTTTGTAAGAAAGTTTCTACCCTGATTATCAATACTATAGCATAGGAAGTTATTTACTAATGTATTTCCGTCTTCAGGCATTTATTGAACATTTAGGTCCTGTACTTAACTGGAGTAAATCTAGTCCCCCCAAAGAAGATGCCTGCAGAGGCTAGCAATGTGCATCTCAAATGATAAACTGGGTCCATTTCAGTTTTCAAATGGAGGAGCTAAATTCTAAGAGAACACACTTGGAGCCATAACTGACATCCATCCTAATTTATAATATCCCTTTTGCTAATCTGTCGCACAGTTTGGGATGTTAATAACCATTTCTGAAATGACAACATTTTTATGTTAATAACCGTCTGAGACAATTATAATTTTGCCAATTAAAGCTGATTTTTAAACAAGCCAGCAAAAAACAAAGGCATCATCTTATTAATACTATATTCATTTAGGAATTAGGGGTTCAGGCCAGGATTTTTTTTTTTTTTTTTTTTGGTCTGATTAAAATCAAACTGTCGAATAGACTTTAAAAGTCTTAACATTTAAACTTTAAAATAATGAGTAAGCTCTGGTATAATTCCATTTTTTCCCCCTACCTTTTCAACAAGAAGGAGCTTATAGATATAAGTATAATAAAACCATTTCGTCTCTTTGGGACGATGCTAGCAGTTTTTGTGTTTTTGTTTCCTTCCCTAAGCTTCTTGCATTTGTCTGGATTGTCCTTCATGTGACCTCGGGCAAAGGTTTTTGTAGCTGTTGATTCTTGCTGTTCTGTCTTTGCGGTGTCGGATGTTTGTTTTGGTGGGTGTCGAGGTAAACCTTTATTGATTCTGTGTCCTCGGTTGCTTTTTGTTCCGCAGAAATGCGCTCCTGAGTCGGAAGGGCCTTGCGCCGGAGCCAGTGATGCTGTTAAGGTTCTCCCCTTTTCCATGTTAACACCATTGCCCGACGTGTCCAATCCCGCTCACGTTTTCACCCGCTTCCCTTTCAGTCCACCATCATCATCATCATCTTTGCTTTCCTCCATGACATGAACCTGCCATCGGTTAATTTTGCTTGCCGTCGTTTTGATTTATTCATCTATTTTTGTTTCCCCCTCATCCATTTTTGTTTCTGTGCAGAGTTCACTTGAGACTCTGAATATAGTGGAGGAGAAGAAGCAGGCAGAGGTTGGGAAAGACGAAAGAGTAACCCCAGCAGAGATGAACGGTAAAGAGCCGTCCCCTGGGCATGGTCCTGGGGAGATGCGGAAGGTGGAACCGGGGACGCAGAAAGACCCCACCCCCCTGTCTTCTGAGAGCAGCAGCGAGAGCGAGGAGGAGGCGGAGGACGTGGGGGAGTACCGGCCCCACCGCCGAGCGCCTGAGGGCGCCATCAGGGAGGAGCAGGGAGAGTATGAAGAAGAGGTGGACGAGGCACCCGGCCCAGCAGCCAAGGTAGTAGAGAGGCAGGACCCGGTGCCAGCAGCCAGCGCGGTCACGCAAGCAGGTGCCAGTGTCGGCACAGTAGAAACAGTGACCCAGGAAAAGGGAGCGGGCCCCCAGATCCCTGCCGAGAAGAGTGTAAACGAAGGCGCTGTTAAGCAAGACGTGAGCGAAGAAGCGGAGGACGAGCAACAGAAAGTTAACGGAGACGTGGCTCCCGTTGACATTGATGTTTTGCCACAGATTATCTGTTGTTCAGAGGTAAATGGGAGACCCAAGCGGGAGCTCAACGCTAGAGCTGTCTCTCAGGCGGAGCCACACCTGCCTCTCTTCTCCTGTCCTCCCAGGTCTCCTTCAGCTTTTCCGACAGGATTCTGATTTTGATCTCTCACGGGAGGAAGGGGGAAGGCCCTGCTCTGTCGATTTTCTGCCCTCTCGGGTCACGGTTTCTGGCGTCTTTACCACAACTGGATCACCCGATAAACTTTCCGACAGCAGCCGTGTCATTTTTTCCCTTCTCATTTCACGTTGAAGTTTTTCTTTGCATGTTTTTGGATGTTTTTGATGGTTTATCTTCAGTTGCACTGTCTCCTCATACTCAATGCCTTTTTGTGCATTAGAAAATTGTGTATGTATTGTTGAAAAACGGGCAGTGTGTGTGTGTTGCTGGTGTCACGACTGGGTTTGACTTTCTGGCTCACTCTCTCTCCAGTTTAAGATTTTCAGAATGGCAGTGGGCTCCGATTACCACGATGCTCTGAATTCAGCATCTAGCCTGATGAAAACATTATTTCTTGAATACCCGTGGCATTTCAGGTTTCAGATGCCAGGGATTGTACGGTCTGGTCAGGAGACGTAGCTTTCCTTCTGGGCAGCGAGAAGCTAACAGGATACCCTTCTCTTCTCGTTCTGTCCTCTCATCAATTCTGGATTATTTGCAAGTTTGATCATGTGTTTTGTGAGTCGTCTCCATTGGGTATGGGTCTTTTCCTTTTTCTCTTCAAGAAAGAGAACTTTCCATACTCCTCTTAGCTTAAGTCTTGGTCACTAGGTGCAGTGTCTCTGATTTGGGAGTCAAAGTTATGCTGAGGGAGGATTTACTTCCATGTGAGTGTTCCTTGATTAAAATTCAGTGCCGACAGTAGAGGGATTATCCATATTTGCTCTCTTTCATGGGGTAGAAAATCTTGAAGTGACTTTGTCTTGAAATAATAATTAACTGGATTTATGTTACTTTTAAACTTCCGATTTCACTTTAGAGAAGACATTTTGAAAGTCTTTGAATGCCTTGAACTATTATTTTCTGCATTTAATATACAGGTTATTCCTCTTTAAATAATTACACTTGGGAATTTTCTCTCAAGGAAAGCACTGTAGTGCTTTGGTAGTAGTATAGTCTGATGGTGTATTAAAGATACACGCTCAGCAGACTGCAGTGTTAACAGGCAATGTTACCAGGCAATGTTAACAGGCATCTCCTTGAATGTTTTAAATGGTTCAGAGCATTAATGCAACAATGGTGGAGTGACTCTACAGGTATATAACGTTTTAACTTATGTAATACAGAAGAAACACTGCAAGATTTAGACAGGTATAACTGAAAACAATCCTGCATGAAGGTATTCTTTCTGAAAATGGGATCTCCTTGTCAGTAGGGCAGAAAAGGCTTTTTGGGAAAAGAGCAAATCTTAGCCTACTGACCAAGTGTGCCAATTAAAGGCACACACGCAAACCTTACAGCCTTCACACAAACTATATGCTTCTTTAAACTGTAATAAAAATTGAGGCAGGTCACTTCTCATCGCTCATTCTGTTTTGTTTTCTTTTCAATTTTATCATTACTTGCTTAAAGCTAAAGTTTCCATATCACTGTACGCCAGGCTTGACACGTAAGTAATTTGGGACCATCATAATCTGAAGCCCGCCACGATTTAGGGAGCCATTATACTAGCTTATTCTTTATATATATCTATACACATATATATGATATTTGAAGGAAAGTGTTTTTCTTTTGTTTTAGATGATTTCCTTTTACTCTTTTCTTTTGTTCATGAGTGTGTGTTTGGATATATTTCTTACAGTTATTTTTGAAGCCTCCATTAAGCACTTTTATTTTATTACCTCTAGAATTTATGTTTCCCTTCCTTTTCACTTCAGCCACCAGTGGTAAAAACAGAGATGGTAACAATTTCTGATGCCTCACAAAGGACAGAAATCTCCACCAAGGAAGTCCCTATTGTCCAAACTGAGACCAAAACCATCACATATGAGTCTCCACAGGTACAAAGTCTCTAGACTTGGACTGTTTGAGTTCTTTTTTACTTAGTCTTTCTGTTTTCGTTCTGTCTTCTCCTAGTTTATGTTTCTGACTTTGACGTAGCTTTTTATATCTCCATTTTATAACTACTTCAGCAACGTAACTTGCTACAATAAAATTGGTGACCCATTGATTATGGGGGGAAGCATACGTGTGATTTTTTAGGACAGGCAGTACCAATGTTGTTCTTATTATTCTTATGAGCCATCTCTGGCTTGATGTATCCAGGAGTGTTTATGTACACTTGGGAAACAGATCATCTTACAAAGTTTGTTGGATCTGATTTAATTTATGGATTCGTAGGATTTAATTTAGGCTTTTATCCCCTCCTCCAACTCCACGAAGACAGAACCATTCAACTCACTCTTGTTTACAGGTACACGCACAATGCACACACACCTGTTCTTCTCCTCATGTGGGATTATTTTCTGAAAAACATATGTCGCCATTCTTATGTAAATGTGATACTGTGCGTCTAAATAATGATCAGATTCGTGTGTTTGATTTTAGGTATTCACACATTGATTCTGTAAAGATTTGAAATATGATATTTAACCTTAAGGGTAACAAAAAAGGGGAAAGTAGTCATCATTTCGAAATGGAACCGTTTAGAAACTGGGACAACTCTTTTCTCAACTGAGAAATTTAGTGTTCTAGTAGGATTGTACCGTGGTGGAGGATGGCAGATTACTGTCCTCTCGAAATATTTTTTAAAGGTGTAATGCGTTTATGTGTGAAACATTCCTTGAAATCATTTTAGATATGCTCTCCGTAAGTGTGCGTAGATCCCACATAAGCACAAATAGGTTTCTTATGAACAGGTGTGGTAGGAGAGCGTGTACTCACGTGTTTCTGTTGTGGTAAGTGCCCTTGTAAAGAAGTAGAGATGCGTGACCCAAGTTCGAGAGATCTCCTCCTAACTTACAGTAAGAAAGACTCTGCACTTTCCAGTTATTTCCTGTCAGTGTCAGGAAACTGGAGATAAATGTGTTTGATGATCTTAGCATAAACTCCTAGCCTATTAATGTGCTTCATTATTTCCCTTGGTAAACTCTAGAACCTTCTAGTATCAAAGTAAAGAAGTTAAACCCTATATAGACATAGTATAAGATTTATATATAAGCTATATATATACACACTTATATAGAGAGTGTGTGCACATGTGCGCACACGTGTGCATACGTATTGAAATCCATGTAGCCGTGTATATGCACAAACTATTACAGGAACCATGTCATTAAAAAAAAAATCTAGAGATAAGCAATTAACCAAATCGCTTAAGCTTAGTCTATCCTGGTCAGGTTCTGTTGCTTAGTAATCTGAGAAAACGTTTATTTTTACCCACCTGCGCTTAAAAAAACAACAAACTCAGCACTTCTGGTCACTGTGGAAACTTCTCTGCTTGGTTCTCTGCTTTCTTCTTCTAGCTTCTGTAAATGGCCCTCAGCCAGATTTTCTCACGACTCCCCTGTAGATCTCAGTCCCACCTTCTACGTCCATTCTTTGTTTTTTCTCTCTCCGCCCAGGGTTGGCTTCTCCATGTGCATTTAGCCCTTGACCTGACTCTGTTTATAAATGCCAGCCAATCTCTGATCAGTAAATCACCACTACAGACATGCAGAGGATAGGCAGCTAGCGTCTTCTGCGGACTCCTTAGGTCTTAAAAGCTGCATGTTCAGTGGGGAGGGGTCTTCTCTGACAACGTAACGGAAGTTAAGCTTTGCTTTGTGTTTTCCCCCCAACTCTTCAAAGATTGATGGCGGGGCTGGTGGTGACTCGGGCACGTTACTGACTGCACAGACCGTCACATCCGAGTCCGTGTCGACGACGACAACCACACACATCACCAAGGTAAAGCAATCCAGGGGAATGTACACTGCCAACAAAACCTTTTCTGAATGGTTTCTTTGTTCCTATTCACACTTCCAATTATTACGCACAGTGCCAGTGGAATAAAAATGCCTAGATTTAAAGTGTGCAAGAAACTGGGCTCTACTGACATTTGTATTTAAACCAAATCCAAATTGCAAATTTGTAAAGTACAAGGGGGTAAAAATACGTTCTAAATAGCTATACTTAAGACAGCTGTAGGAGCAGAGGGAACCTAATAAAATTGGAAGCCTAGCTTTGGTAAGTACAAGTCAGCTCTCCTGACTGAAGCAAGGAAGTGAAGACTGCCATTGAAAATTTTCACCGAGTTGTTCAAATCATATACATTTCCCCCATTGATGTAAGATACTAGTGTGTCGATTTGGAGCATTTCTCCAGATCACTCTCTAAATGTTTAACACCTGATGACCAGCGATCCTCAAAGTGTGGTCTCTGCACTGTCAGCGGCAGTCTCACCCAGGGACTTGTTCGCAGTGTGAATACTGTGACCCCACTCTGGATCTTCTGAAACCCCAGGAGTGTTTAGGAAGCCCTCCACGTGATTCCAGTGCGTGACATGGTCATCACCTTTCTAACCCAGCATTATTTTCCAGTCGTTCCTTTTTGCTTCTGCTTCTCACGTTTGGTTAGTGCTTGAAGGTCTCAAATGTATCCCTTGTGCCCTCCTCACGCCACATTTCAACAACAAAAAAAATTTTGTGAATTAAAAAATGTCCCATAAGTGCAAGATGGTATTGGTGTTCATTTTAAAGCATATCAAGTTATTAAGACCTAATGATCTTAGCGATCAGCCTTGTTTCTTACGGTGAAGTGCGATACCTGTGACCGTGTGTAAATTTATCAGTGTTGTAGAGGTTGAGTGTGCACTTTCTCAGGACTGGTATTTGCTCATTGTTTAGAGTGTCACAGGCATAAGATCTCTCAGCCTCTATCATGCCCCAGGCTTCTGTCACCTCGCTCCAAGCCAGTAACTCTGTAACTCTGTGGGCAGTTCACCCAGGAGCTCCTACCCCCGGGTCTCCTCACAGCCTTTGTTCAGCCACATTCCGTGTCCATGTCACAGCCACGTGCAGAATCAAATCAAACATTGGATGAAAATCTTTATATCGCCCTCACACATCTTACCTATCTTAAACCAAGTCCAAGTCTTCTTTTCTTTTTTTATTATTGCACTAAACCAAATGAAGAAAATCACCAATTGGATCTGTATGATGCCAGTCAATTTCCCAAACCTAAACTAGATGCCTAAATTATTAACATTCCTTATAAACTCTACATAAAACAAACAACTACTTCTCCTTTGCTCGCTTCTTTTCAAAAATTGGCCAATTGGAAGTGAAGAAACTCAGGAAACTGTAACGGAATGTTCCAGTGGGATTAAATGGCATCTGTTGCATCTTAATCTCACCTGAATCTTGATAAGATAGTTTTTAAGGTTGCTTTCAGTTTAGGAGTGCTTACAGATGATGCTACACTTTGAACGATCGGTTTCTCTGTGGAGCTTAAAAATAAAAGAAATTTCTAGAACATCAGTCTTCCCCACCCAGTGTGAATTGCTTAAGGATGATCGGAAGGTCTGGGTGTGCGCCATCTCTGTTTTCTCTGATTATGTGTAAACATGTTTTAGTGATTGCTAATCCTCCCTCCCTTCTGTTTCTTTATGACCTTTAGACTGTAAAAGGTGGAATATCTGAAACAAGAATTGAAAAGCGCATCGTGATCACGGGAGATGCAGATATTGATCACGACCAGGTAAAGACTTGAGCTTCTGGTTCTGAAACTGGCCGCGTTTATTTTCTAAGTTTCTGTCATCATGTCACGTCCCTGTATCAAACCGCTTCTCTCAGTACCTCCTTCCTAGATGAATGCACCTCCTAAGCTTGGCATAAAGACCCTTCACAGTCTAGACACAACCTGTCCTTTCAGCCTTCCTAGCACTGAATTAGCACAAAATGTGGGTGGTTTTTCATTTCACACTAGCTGTACATGCACCTTTGGCTCACGATAATCAAGAGGATTTTTGGCAACTGTCAGGCATTCACGTGGGCCTGGTTTAAAGGCAAGTCATCAGTTACTGACGAATAAATGGCAGTTAAACGACACTGGCTTCCAAAAAAATAAGGAAAGCCACTAAGTTTGACTTATGCCTGCTTTCAGGAACTTATCAAGTATTTTTTTATAGCATTAGAAAAGTTGGGCTATTCACTTCTAGATGTTTTCTCCTAGTTATTACTATTATTGAAGGATAAGAAAAGGTAGTATAAGGTCTCTTACAAAGTGAAAGTTTATGTGTATTCAGAAAAGATTTTTTAAATAATTGTACTTCCATTCTACTGTTAAGCTGAACAGGTGACGAATGGAACCGCTGGAGACTTGGAGAGTAGCTTTAGTTTTAGACTGCAGTCCCAAGTGATGATGAGAATTTTTTGTTTTGTTATTTTCTGAGTGATTTTAACTCAGCTCTAAAGGAGACCAAGCTCTTTTCCTTTTACAATAATTTGAAGAAATGGAAATGTTCAGTTGACCAAATGTTCAGTTGTCCTCAGCTGGGGAGTAGGAACAAATGATAGTCACCCAGCTTTGAACACAGAAATTTTAGAGAACAAAATTTCTCGTTTAAGAAAGGCTTGCTGTAAGAAAGGCCAAACAGGAATAGATTTTCTTCCATGCCTAAAAAGAAAATTACTGGTTTTTAAAACTCCTGTATATATAATTTTACTTACATATTTCATAATTTTTTTTTTTTTTTTTTGCGGTACGCGGGCCCCTCACTGTTGTGGCCTCTTCCGTTGTGGAGCACAGGCTCTGGACGCGCAGGCTCAGCGGCCATGGCTCACGGGCCCAGCCACTCCGCGGCATGTGGGATCTTCCTGAACCGGGGCACGAACCCATGTCCCCTGCGTCGGCAGGCAGACTCTCAACCACTGTGCCACAAGGGAAGCCCTCATAATGTATTTTTAAAAATTCCTTGACAGTTATTATAGGTTAAAAGGTTGCGTGACTCTGAATTTTGACTTAGTAATAGAGCTTCCTAGTAGATGACTATGCATGTGTCTGTTCACCACTAGAAAATGAATTACCTGTGTGGAAACCAAGCGTCTGGTTTCGCATACAGAGGATTTATTCTACTTCTCTTCACTGGGGCAGTTTTGAGTTGCTCTGACCTTAAGTTGGAGCAAACCGTATTCTTACTCTTTTTCCCTCTGGGACTCTCGCTCAGCATTTATTGAATTTCTACAGTGTGCTGGGTAGGAACCCACATTCTTTGGCCTGGTAGAAGGTGAAAATCGGGGTCCTCTCCCAGCCTTTGTTTCGTCTGCCCTCTGTCTCCACCAAACAAGGCCCTTTTAGGGTTTCAAATGCCACTTTTTCCCTTGAGGGGTTACTTGCAGGCTTTATTTTATGTGTATTCTTTCGTCCCGTTTTTCCTGAAAACTCAAATCTAGATAGTAATGCTTCTGAACGGCAGATATTAAAAACACAGTCTGAAACGTAAGTTCCAAAATAACACAAAATAACAAAATTCCTAACTCTCCCATTAGAAGAAAATCATGACGCTGCAGCTTTAGCTGTTGCTGTGAGGACGCACACCTTCAGCCCATTTTAAAACTGAAGTGGGGCGAGGGGGCGGGGGGAGGGATAAATTGGGAGTTTGGGATTAACAAGTGCACACACCACTATGTATAAAATAGATAAACAACAAGGACCTACTGTATAGCACAGGGAACTATAGTCAATATCTTGTAATAACCTATAAGGGTAAAGAATCTGAAAAAGAATATATGTATAACTGAATCATTTTGCTGTACACCTGAAACTAACACAACATTGTAAGTCAACTACGATTAAAAAAAAAAAACAAAAAAAACCCCCAAAACTGAGGTTAGATATCCAAATGAAGAGAACAGATATTTACCATTTTCATGTTTATTTATAAGATGTCATAAACGTTTTTGAGTAAATGTAATTGTGGCTTCTGGTATGCTTGTCACCAGGAGCTCACGATGAGTTCGCTTTCCCCTTAAAGCCTGTAAATGAGATGGTGGAGCTATTTAAAAGTAAAGGAGGGAAATTAGTTCCCTGCCACAAACTGATGTTGATCATGCAGTGACTTTAATGTCATTGACATCTTTTCAGTTCCTTGCCTACATTAAAAGAATTTTAATAGTGGAAGGAAACCCTTCTTCTGAGCAGGATAGGAAAAGAAGGAATCTCTTTTGTGCTGGCAAATAAAAGAGGCTTTGCAGGTTCTACACCCGGTGCTAGTTGTGGCTCTCAGCTCCGTACCCGGGAGGCATAAACAACACGGAAAAGTGTATTTCTTTCTAATAAAATAACTTCTCAATTTGGCCGTGCGATGTGATAGTTTTCTCACAGTCTTTACTGTTGCCGCAGTAAGTTAACATTTTACGGTATTTAATTACGTGTACCGATATTATGGAAGGAAAGGAACTAAGGGGAAACTGACTTCAAATATGTTTGAAGATGATAATAGCAGTTTTCCATTTTCCCTACTTTTCTGCTAACTAAAGCATGTTTCACGCCTGCTACCTTCCTTTGGGTATCATGTATGTTTCCTCTTTGACAGGTGCAGGGTTTAATGTAGGCAGGTCTTTGTAATGAACATAAATTCAAAGTAGCTGAGACGTTGTTCTGTAGCCACGTTGGCTCCCATCAGAGCTGTCCTTTCTCAAATTGGATTCCAGAAACCAGCAGGGACTAGACCGTGTTGATTGTTCCAATCTCCCTCTTGCCTCTGAACGCAGACTTAGAGCCTCCCTGATGTACTTGGTCGCCTTCCCCACTCACACTGCAGTTAGTACACGGCAGCACTTGCTGTCCTGCTCTGAGACGAGGTCCCCACTCTGCTCCTGCCCACTGGGCTGCCTGCTCTCCCCACGTGGCAAGCAGTTGTGCTGATGCTTAAGTGGAAGCCTGGTCCCCTGTCTGATCCTCTCTTGTCCCAACACAGGTAGGTTGCCAGAGTTTGTTCCCCAGTGGAAATGTAAGCACCCTCAAGTGTCTTCCAAGCTTCTGAGTGAAAAGTCTTTGGCGTAAAAATAATTCTGGGGGGTAGTTTTATCTTTCTTTGTGGAATGCGGCTCAGGGTTTTGCTCAGTAACCTTCCAGCTGACGGAAATGATATTGCAAACAAGAAATGCAGTTGTCCCCAAAGGCAGGTGACAACGCAGCAGGAAAATTGTGCTGCTTTTTTCAAATGTATGTTTTCCTTATGAGATACAGCAATCTCTCTCCTAGTAGGATTTCTTTTTTGTTTTCAAGTTCTTTCCTAGATTTTGAGTGTTGTTCCGTGCAGTTTTCTTTTACTTTTTCCCCCGAGACCTCTTTAAACATCTTTCCCTCTGAAAAACAGGATCTTTCCACTTTGCCATAATCCTTGTGTACAGTTTACTTTCTGATCAAACTCAGAGAAATCTTGTCTGCTTTCTCACAGCCTCATCCAGGGAAACGCCCATGAATCAGTGGAGGGGCAGCCCTCTCCTGCCCTGTAGCCCCCTGGCAGGATGGTCCTGAGGAAGACCCATTAACCTTTTTGCCTTCACTGTTTCCACCTGTAAAATAGGGAGCTGTATTTTATTATCTAAAAGATTAGTCTCTCTCTTTTCTTTAGCTTTACTGATTGTTTGTTGTCATTGTTGCTTGTGGTTTTAATTGTTCTATGTCCTAGAAGCTAATAGATATTTTTCCTGCAACATTCCTCAAGCAATTACTGAGAGCCTAAGAGGGCAAAGATGAGCAGAGCCTGGTCTTGCACTGTGAGTTTTTTTTTTTTTTTAATTTTATTTTTTTTAACATCTTTATTGGAGTATAATTGCTTTACAGTGGTGTGTTAGTTTCTGCTTTATAACAAAGTGAATCAGCTATACATATATCCCCATATCTTTTCCCTCTTGCGTCTCCCTCCCACCTATCCTATTCCACCCCTCTAGGTGGTTACAAAGCACCGAGCTGATCTCCCTGTGCTGTGCGGCTGCTTCCCACTAGCTATCGATTTTACATTTGGTAATGTATATATGTCCATGCCACTCTCTCACTTTGTCCCAGCTTACCCTTCCCCTCCCTGTGTCCTCAAGTCCATTCTCTAGTAGGTCTGCATCTTTATTCCCGTCCTGCCCCTAGGTTCTTCATGACCTTTTTTTTTCTTTTTTTTTTTAGATTCCACATATATATATATATGTGTTAGCATAGGGTATTTGTTTTTCTCTTTCTGACTTGCTTCACTCTGGATGACAGACTCTAGGTCCATCCACCTCACTACAAATAACTCAATTTCGTTTCTTTTCATGGCTGAGTAATATTCCATTGTATATATGTGCCACATCTTCTTTATCCATTCATCTATGGATGGACACTTAGGTTGCTTCCATGTCCTGGCTGTTGTAAATAGAGCTGCAATGAACATTGTGGTACATGAGTCTTTTTGAATTATGGTTTTCTCAGGGTATATGCCCAGTAGTGGAATTGCTGGTTGTGTGGTAGTTCTATTTTTAGTGTTTTAAGGAAATTCCATACTGTTCTCCATAGTGGCTGTATCAATTTACATTCCCATCAACAGTGCAAGAGGGTTCCCTTTTCTCCACACCCTCTCCAGCACTTATTGTTTGTAGATTTTTTGATGATGGCCATTCTGACTGGTGTGAGGTGATACCTCATTGTATCATTGTAGTTTTGATTTGTATTTCTCTAATGATTAATGATGTTGAGCATTCTTTCATGTGTTTGTTAGCAATCTGTATATCTTCTTTGGAGAAATGTCTGTTTAGGTCTTCTGCCCATTTTTGGACTGGGTTTTTGTTTTGTTGATACTGAGCTGCATGAGCTGCTTGTAAATTTTGGAGATAAATCCTTTGTCAGTTGCTTCGTCTGCAAATATTTTCTCCCATTCTGAGGGTTTTCTTTTCATCTTGTTTATGGTTTCCTTTGCTGTGCAAAAGCTTTTAAGTTTCATTAGATCCCATTTGTTTATTTTTGTTTTTATTTCCATTACTCTAGGAGGTGGGTCAAAAAAGGATCTTGCTGTGATTTATGTCATAGAGTGTTCTACCTATGTTTTCCTCGAAGAGTTTGGTAGTGTCTGGCCTTACATTTAGGTCTTTAATCCATTTTGAGTTTATTTTTGTGTATGGTGTTAGGGAGTGTTCTAATTTCATTCTGTTAGATGTCGCTGTCCAGTTTTCCCAGCACCACTTATTGAAGAGGCTGTCTTTTCTCCATTGTATATTCTTGCCTCCTTTACCAAAAATCAGGTGACCATATGTGCGTGGGTTTATCTCTGGGCTTTCTATCCTGTTCCATTGATCTATATTTCTGTTTTTGTGCCAGTACCATACTGTCTTGATTACTGTAGCTTTGTAGTATAGTCTGAAGTCTGGGAGCCTGATTCCTCCAGCTCCATTTTTCTTTCTCAAGATTGCTTTGGCTATTCGGGGTCTTTTGTGTTTCCATACAAATTGTGAAAAAAATTTTTCTAGTTCTGTTAAAAATGCCAATGGTTGTTTGATAGGGATTGCATTGAATCTGTAGATTGCTTTGGGTAGTGTAGTCATTTTCACAATGTTGATTCTTCCAATCTGAGAACATGGTATATCTCTCCATCTGTTTGTATCATCTTTAATTTCTTTCATGAGTGTCTTATAGTTTTCTGCATACAGGTCTTTTGTCTCCCTAGATACATTTATTCCTAGGTATTTTATTCTTTTTGTTGCAATGGTAAATGGGAGTGTTTCCTTAATTTCTCTTTCAGATTTTTCATCATTAGTGTATAGGAATGCCAGAGATTTCTTGCACCATGAGTTTTGAGGCAACTGGGTAATTTCAGGTATCATTCGAGTGTGGAGGGCATACACCACCCTGGAGGCTTCACATCATTCTTTCAGTCCATACATCGAACCTTAACATTATCTTTATAATCTTAGCATAAGTCTCAGGTTGTAGATGAGAGTCCTAAGGTCAGAGAAGTTCTGTTTTCTCCGCGTCTCACAGTGCGTGCCAGGCTGAGTGGGATTCAGAGCCAGCGTGTTTCTCCTACGTGTATCATTATTTGGCAGTGGACTGGAGAAATGGGAAACCTGGGGAAATGAGATGCATTCTCTAAAATGAAAAAGGAGCCCATTTCAAATCTCTTGCTTCCTCAAATACAGCAGTGAAACTGTCTTGGCAGGAGGAGGGATGGATCCCAGGTGATGGCTATGCTCGTGTACAGCCATCCCGAGAAAGAGCCTCTTCCTCTACTCACAGTGCTCTCTCCTGACCCCGCAGGCGCTGGCCCAGGCCATCAGGGAAGCCAGGGAGCAGCACCCCGACATGTCGGTCACGAGGGTTGTGGTGCACAAAGAAACCGAGCTGGACGAGGGGGAAGAGTAAGGTAAGAGCCTCGTCATCGGGGCCTTTCTCATGACTGTTCTGTATTCCTGAACCTGCCGAGCGATGTGAAAGGCACGTCTGCATCATGGTGCCTGTCTCCTACAGTTCATCTGATCTTTCAGACTTTTTCATCTCCAAGTACCTCTGCTCGGGTGACCTGTATATAGTTAACTATAAACTCTGTGGACCCACGGGCATCGTGTGGTGTTAATAACTGCCATGTATTGAGAGCCGCTAATAATCAACATTTATATGTTACTTTACTATTTGTAAAGCGCATTAATATAAGTTATCTCAATGTTCACAAAGAGCCTGTTAGGAAGGTGCTATTGCTTTCGTTTAGATGAGGGATTTTTGTCGTAGGGGCCCAAAGGGGAGATGAGTTAATCTTTTAAATGGAGACATTAAGAACTCTGTATCAGAGAAGGAACCATAAAGGAAAAGATTGCTTTGACTGTATAAAGAGGTAAAAATTTGAGCCAAACCAACAAAAACAAAAGTAAAAGGTAAGTGATAAAGTTCAACGTACCTGGCAGAGACAGGATCCTGAATATATTATATTAAGAAGCTCTTATGTGTCATCAGAAAATGTAAACACTTAAGTAGAGGATTAAGCAGGTAAACCATGTAGAAACTAAGTGAATAATGAGCAAAAAGTATTCAGCCTCATATTGTTTACATCAATACAAATGAAAAATTCACTGCTGAATCTGGCAAAGTTTACGTTTTTAGCCAGGGTCGGGAAGGTGGGGGGGGCGGGGAATATACTTATGCTGCTGTATCAATTAGTAATATTTCCTGGAGGGCAACTTGGCAAAAACCCACGTCAGACATGCTTACCGTTTAAACCACTGTGAGAAATTTATCTTAAATAATCAGAGACGGATACAAAGATTTACCTACAAGAGTATCACATGTTTATATATACTAGCAAGAAATTTGAAACAATCTAAATGGCCAGCGGTAGGGAATGGTTATACATTATGCTGCTTCCATGTGATGGCGAAGTACAGATAGCCTTTAAAAGTTGCGTTAAAGGGTTCTTAAAAACTGAGTAAGTGTTCCTGATCATGTACGTATTAGGGTTTTAAAAAGCAGGTTTTATCACACAGCACATATACTTAATATTGCATTTTTGTTTTTAAAATGATCCGTACATTGGTCAGTTGATAGATAGATCCCCACTGGAGGGGCTGGTCACATAACCCGTCTTCCTCCTTGTGGCAAGGCTAAGTGCTCTCCCGTCGTAGGGCGTGAGGGGTCCTACCAGTGCACAGCCTCCCCTCTGACTTACTAACGTTTGCCAATCTGACAGATATGAAATGGCGTACAACTTAAGACATATGACATGTAACTTAGTGCCATATAACTTTCTTGGTCATACAGATTCTTGATAGATTCTGGATACTAATCCTTTGTCAGTTTTATGTGTTGCAGATATCTTTGTTTGTGGTTTGTCTTTTATTATCAATATAGGGCAATATATTAATATATTGAATGTAGTATTTAATATGTTAATATAGTTGAGTTATCAAGCTTTTCTTTATGGCTTATGCTTTTTCCATATCCTGAGGTGTTAAAGATATTTTCAATCTGGAAATTTTAATGTTGCCTTTCATGGATCAATCCTTAATCTATCAGAAATTTTTTCTGTGTGATTAGAAACAGTGATTTGTTTGTTTCCCGTATAAGCAGCCAGCGTTCCAGCCCTGTTTATTGAAGAGCCCGTCCTTGCCCCGTCTAGTCTGCGGGTCAGACATCAAGTTTCTTACATGCGTGGGTGTGTCTCTGAGCACATTCATTTCTATCAGTCTGTGTGTCTGTCCCTGCCCCAGTGCCATATAGCTTTAAAATGAGAATTGGTATCTAGGAACACAACACTCCCCAGTTCTTTCTCTTCAAGAATGTCTTGGCTGTTCTGGGCTCCTTCTGTTACATATAAATTTCAGAATCAGAGTGTTAGGTTCTAAGATATCCTGTGGTATTTTGATTGGAATTGCATCTGCTCTGTAGCTCAGTATACTGAGAATTACGTCTTTATGATATTGTCTTCTTTTCCACAAATATTAACATCTTTCCATTTATAGAGATCTTCTTTAATGTCTTTCAATAAAATTGTATAATTTTTTTCCCCAGAAGCTGTTGCTGGCATAGGGAGATACAACTAACTTTTCAATACTGCTCTTATATCTAGCAACCTTACTCTTTATGTTTTAGATGATGTTTTCAACACAGGGTGTATAAAGGGCCTATGAGCAGAAATCATTTAAAGTTTTAGCACAAGCACAGTATCTGTTTTACCTGAATTAATGTGCTATGTTACATGCAAGTCTGAGAACATTCTTAGCTAGGAGTCAGAAGATCAAGTACTGTGTTTTAATCTTGCCAGATCTCAAACTATGGGACGTTGGGTAAGTCAGTGGGGCTGGTACAATCTACCTTTTCTGCTTATATATAATATGACAATGAATGGGAAAATTGAGTGTTGTACAAATGTAAAAATAATGCGTATTTCTCTCTAAATTCTATGAATCAGTTACTTAATCAGGAATATGAGACAAAAATTAGTGACCACTAGCATTACCAGCACTTCACCTTCATTTGTGGTATTTTAATAAGCTTTAAAATAAATTAGTTATGTCATTGATTCTTAACACCTTATATTCATTTGTTCAGTGGACACACACACACACACACAGCCTTTGAAGTTTGCCCGTCTCGGAGGCCATCTTTTATAAGCAGCCTTGTTAAACAAATTTAGGAGGTTAAAGTGTAAATTCACGTGTAAGATGAGCAAACTGGATAAATTTGGAAAGATTCATTTATTCATTGAAAAATATTTAGCAAGTGCCACAGCATGCTAGGCCAGCTTAGGCAGTGAGGATTCGGATGGTCACATTGGTAGACAGCACAGTCCCGGTCCCCTTTCTCAGGAAGGATCCACTCCAGGAGGGGAGGTGTCAGTATTAACAAATAGAATGTAATTGCATATCTGATAAATGCTCCGAAGGAAATAATGTGAGATGAGAGAACCAGATGGGGGGCTTGAACTGTTATCACTTTAACCTGTTACTTGAGAAATAGAATTTGAGTTGCAATCTGAAGGACAGATGGGAGCTACCTCAGTGTCTTCTCACAGTCATTTTAACATCTCCGCTCCTGACTGGCCGCACTTGTTCTTGAAAAATTTCCTTTGCTGATGCCCGTCAGGGCTGGGAAGAATGTGTTTCCACTGTTGCAGCTACCCTCTGGCTGCCCTGCCAGAATCCCACAGAGGCAGCAGTGGCTCAAGGCAAAGAGCAGGACCAGGACGGTGTCCCAACGTCAGAAAAGAAGAAGAAAGAACTATTTGTGATGTATCGGTCCCGTCTCCCTTTTCGGGCGTGAAAAGCTCTCCTCCTGGTCTGACCTGACCTCTTCCTTTGGAGTAGCTCTGACCTCTTGATCAAGCATTGAGCGTGGCAGGCAGGGAAACAGAAAGACGGTCAAAGAACAGTGTGCCGAGGACTGAAGTCCCGGTGTGCTTCCCCATGCTGGGCGGTTGCCAGCGGTGAGGCAGAGGGGCTGCGTGCAGCTCCACGAACAAGAAAACGCTTAGAGGAGCACTTGCCTTGATCTCTGTATCGTTTTTATTTCCTCTTAAGGGCTACTCCCTCCTGCTATTTTATTCTGAATGCATATTTATGAGCCCTTGAGTGGACACAAAATGTTACTGACCTCGTCACCACTAGAATGGTTTCCCCGCTGGTCCTGATGAAAAGGTAGAAGAGCCCAGGCTTGGGGGTGTGGTCTGCACGGCCCGAGAAGGAAGGAGCCCCAGCAGGGGGAATGTGCGACCCTGCTTCAGCTGGTGCCGTAAGCTCTGTGAACGCAGACTTCAGACGAACCTCTCAGACTCCTGGAGTAATCATTGACGTTGCATGAAAAAGTGAAGGACGCCTCCTTTTCATCGGAAAGCAGTGAGCGGCCCAAGGATCACATGATGCAAGAGCAGCCTCTCACCCATTCACTCATTTTATTCCTTTTTGTCGTTACTGTTCATTATACAGGTATTATGGAAGTCTCATTAGGTATCATCTACTGTTTTACCACTGAGATTTCAAATCAAGGTCTGTACTCACAGACAATAAAGCAGTGGTAGCAGCATGGAGTCTCCAGTTTCATCAGAGGTTCTGGACTGAGTTTCGTGGGAACAAAAAGGCGAGATCTCTGAATCAGGATGGGGCATCAGAGATGGCTTCTCATGGGAGCTTCACGGCGAGTTGGAGTGAGCCCAGGGAAGGAAGGCGTGGAAAGGGGGCGATTCAGGCAGGATCCGGTATTGTGCACCAGACACTCCAGGAACAGGGCAAATCAGGTGCAGCTGCCTCGCAGGGCACTTGTAGCAGAGTCATGGGAGATGAGGGCGCAGAGGGGCAGAGGCCCGATCACAAAGAGTCTTAGAAGCCAAGCAGGAGGCTGAAATTTATCCTGAAGAGCTGTAGGGGTGCTCCTTTGTATTTGAGAGATGGTGAGGAGATAAAGGCTTGTGACTTTTTGACCGTTTGCATGAGGATACGGAAGTTAGTGAGTTGGGAGGACAGAGGAGTGGGGAAAAATGCCAGATAACGCCCAGGTTTCTGGCTTGGACAAACGGGTCAATGGTGATACCTGTCATTTCAGTCGTGGAACACATGGATTTCATTTTTCACATGTCATGTGCAATGTGGCCAGTCCTTTCAGTTTAGCTGTCTTAAAGCAAAGATGCATTTTTTGTTCTCTGGTACTATAGGAGAGACCAACTGTCATGGGAATTATAGTGGAAGCTTGGAAGTGAATGTATAAGGCTCTGACTGACACACACACACACACACACACACACACACACACACACACACACACACACACACACACACACACACACACACACACACACACACACACACACACACACACACACACACACACACACACACACACACGACTTGGTTAATTGGAAACTTACCAGATAGTATGAGTTAAGAGGAAGTGTAACAGCAGATTTGCTGGGTTCAGATCTACCTCTTAGTTGCGTGATGTGTGCCGTTTATTTCATTTCTCTGTGCCTCGTGAACTGGAGGTGATAATAGAATCTACAGAGGGTTTGTTAATAAGGCATGTTGTAAGAACTTTTTATAACATAGAAGGCCAGCCATGAACCCTTTTTGCTCTTAAAAGTCAAATAAAAACTTCTACCCCAGAGATGTTGAGCTTGAGATGCACGTGAAATGTCTTCATGAAGAGGTCCAGGAAGTAGCCAAGAGCTTTGAGAGAGAGAGCGAGAGGAAGAAAGAGAGAGACAGACAGACAGACAGACAGAACGGCAGGCTTCAGAGCAGGAGGTAGACACACCTGAATGTGTCATCCACTGATGAAGCCTACCCAGGACCAGGTCAGAGAGTCGGGGCCTGGGGAACAGAGGAGCTACAGGAGGAGTGAGAAGGGCAAGAAGATAGAAAACAGGGAGATAAGGCGGCCACGAAAGCTCCAAGAGAAGCTAGCTCCAAGGAGAGCATAATCAGCCTTAAATATGGCAAAGAAATCAGGTGCCTGTGTCCTCTGGAATTGTCGGTACAGAATCGACCTGGGAGCTTTGTCACAGCTCCTTCAGTCAAGTAGTGGAGATGGAGCCTGTAACAGGTTGAGGAAATAGGGTTTACACAGAGTGCTTTCGAGAAGCAGGAACACTCAGTAATTGGCCTTTTGCTTTTCCATCCGCCTTGCCTGCCTTCATCTGAGAAGACAGAGCATTGGTCTGACAGAGCCACTGGAGCTAGTGCAGTGATTACTAAAAACCTGGTACATCTATCATTCCTTGGAGACTGTTAGGTGGACCCTGAGTTCCAGTCCCCAACCCACAATAAATAACTCTCAGTTAGTTGTGTTGCTGTCTGTGCTAGCCTGCATCTATGAACAGCAGTTTCTAAACAAGATTATATTGTGTTCCAACCAACATTTCAACCAACCAACATTTCAAAGTCAGGGTGATGTTCACGGTTTCAAAATGAACTCGCAAAAACAACAGGAAATGAGCATCAGCTGTCTAACTACCTTGACAGGAGAGAAGAACGGCGTTGGCCGAACGGAGCTCTAGCCGATCACGAGCTACTCATTTACATGCGAGCGTCTCCCTGTCCTTGAAAGAAAAGCACCAGCCTTTTGGCATCCAGATGCCGATTTTCAATTTAGGGATGTTTCAGGCATGTCGGTTTCAGTTGTGTTGCATTTTTATTTTATAAGTTTGCCTAGTTGTACTACTCTTGTACCAGAAATTAGCATTTTATTACAGCTTAGTTTTCAATATAAGTTAATCAAACATAAAATGAAGACTTTTACATAGAAATGAAAAGCCATTTTGGATTTAGTGAGTTTTAGGCACTGCGAGTTTCCACTCTGGAATGCTGGGGCATGCTCTGTGTAACATTTATAAATCTGGCAGGTGCTATCAGTGAGTCACAGTATATTTGAACTACCCAACAGAAGAGGCGCCGGATGCCCCTGCCATTGTCCATTCGTTAGCACCTGGGAGTCACTGATTCCCCGGAGTTTGCTCTTGGACAGAATCATTATTGACTGTTGTTTTTACAAATGAAACCATATGTATTTTTTCTGGCAACAAAAAAGCAGAGGCGGTCATAGTTTTTTGAAAGGGAAAGATGGTAGAAAATGTAAGTGGCCCATAATTGCTCTGCTGCTAGAGATAGATGATCCCTTTCACAGTGTATATACTTGTGAGCACATACTCCGATGCACTCCCATGTGTTCTCACACCTCTGTTTATATAGGCTGATCCTGTTGATTCTATCACATATCCGGCTTTTTCCTCCGCTTCACAGTACCTTGTAGATAAGTTTGCCCATCATTATCTCATTTTCCAACAGCCATCGAATAGATGCAGGATGGTTTACTTGAGCCCTATTAATGGGCATTTAGGCTGTTCCTCAGTTTTCACAAGTAAATTCACAGCTGCAAAGATTACACTTGTGTGTACATTTGGGGGGCATTAACTTCATTGTTTCTCTAGGACAGATATTTTTAAAAATTAGAGTTGGTGTGCTAAAGGTTTCTTTTTGACATATTGCCCACCTGCCCTCCTTAGAGGTTCTACAAAGTTAGACGCCCACTAGCAGTTTAAGAATATCCCCGTTTCCCCACATCCTTGCCAACACTAAAGATATACGACATTTGAAAAGTCTTTGCCAACCTGGTGAGGAAAGAGCATTTGTCCCCTCCCCCCCTTTTTTTAAATTGTGAGGAAAGAGCATTTTTTAATCGTTACTATTGTTCATTGCTAAGGAGGTCACAGTACACATATTCACACATATGTGCACACAAACACAATTTGCATTTCTTTGAATTGCCAGTTTGTATCCTTTGTCCACTTATCTATTCAGGTGTTTATCATCTTTTATCTTTTACAGAGTTAAGGTTATTAATCTCTTAGTCACAAATGCTGGATGTTTTCTCCAGTTTTTCATTATTTTGGGGAATTTAAAGTGGCACCAAAAAGGGGGGGAGAGAGCAAGACAAAATTGACCAACAGGACACAGGCAGGCCGTATCCAGAGTTTTGGTTTGTTTTTCAGCCCAAACAGTATGTCACGGAATTTGAGTTAATTATTAATGCTTAAAATGGGAAGATATCTAGCGATTCGAGAAACATCAGAAGCTCTAACACCGAGCCTCCTTTCTCTCAAGGCTGCAGTGGCTCAGTAGGTGCGGCCACTTAAGGGGAAGGAGGGGCTCTCCAAGTCCCCAGTGTCTCTTCCTTCCCATCTCTTCATGTTGAGGTCCCGGTACCCTGTCTCCCTACTTACATGTTACCCAGCCAGTCTCTGAGGAGTGTGGAGGTGGTGGTTATGACTTTACTGTACCCTAGTGCAGGGTGTATTTAAGAGTATGGGAATTAAAAGAATATTTAATTTAAAACTGCATATAGACCATCTTCTTCTCTCCTCGCCATCCGCCTTTTTATGAGGAAATAGCATCCTAGAGATTTGCCATAGGTCCCTTTTCTATAAGAACCATCAAATACCATCCATGTGTAGAGCTGAGTATAGTTTCATTTGTTTCAAGAACTTGTCTAATGTTAGATATCTCAGATACTAGCTTTTAAATAGTAATTTTAAATTTCAATGTAAACTTGTGGGTAGGTTAGGACAGAATTTTGCGGGGGGAACGAATTAATAAGTCTGAGTGTATGTGTGTGTGTTTTTAAGATACTCCTGTGCTCATGAGGATTATAGTGCCAGGACATGTTGGCCCTATGTTTCTTTAACTCTCATGCATCAAAATGGTTAGTATTAGAGCAAGTGAGAATCTAGCCTTGTTCTGTTCGGCATGGTAGCCAGTACTCACGTGTGGCTCTTGAGCATTTGAAATGTATTCCAAATTGAGCATTGAAATGCTATTCCAAATTGAGATGTCCTGCAGGTATAAAATAACGTACTGGATGCTGAAGAGGTCAGAAAACATTGTTAACTAATAAGTGACGGAGTTGGGTCTGCAGATGAGTTGTTTTGATTCCCACTAACCTTCCTATTTAATGAAAATACGAAACGAACACTAAGTGAGTTCTATTCATACATAGTTCAAAGACGTTTTTCTAAAAGATAAGGGTTTTGTTACTGTTTTTTTAAAGCACAACTTTTATTTGATACTACAGAGAAATTTTTCTCATCTCTACTCATGAACCTAAGATTGACAAAAGCTTAGCTAGAATAAAGTATACCGAGTGTGCCTTACTGTAGTCCATTTGTTATTTAAAAGAAGCTTTAAGATTTTGTCGAATGCTTTCATATCAAGTTCTCACAAAATTTGAACTCAGCAGGGTGAATGAGAAGACCTTCCTCTAGCTTTACGGCCAAATACTAACTACTATTAGAAATCTTTCTCAAAGCTTCAGATGTGGGAGATTCGGGAAAACCAGTTTTTTAAAGAACTAAGAGTCCTCCTGGGATATCACAGAAGTAGTTATTCAACAAAAGAGAACAGAAAAATGAACCTGAAATTTTTTCCACTTAAATCAGCAGATGAAACTAATGGTGAGGACAGGCAGTAGTGCTTTGTTCCTAGAATACAATTCTGTTTATTTTTCCCCTCCCAAGCCTTTGCTTTTCAGCCTGGCCTTGCCTTGCAGATTAGTCGCTATTACTTCATTCATGGATTCATTAATGTATATTGGGAACATACTGCGTTCAAGGGACTATGGTAGTTGTGAGAAAGGTAAATGCATAGGAACAAGTGTACAAATAACATATAGGGAAAAAAATAGTGTTTAAAGAGAACCTAGGACTTCCCTGGTTGCACAGTGGTTAAGAATCCTCCTGCCAATGCAGGAGACACAGGTTTGATCCCTGGTCCGGGAAGATCCCACATGCCACGGAGCAACTAAGCTCATGCGCCACAGCTACTGAGCCTGCGCTCTAGAGCCTGCACGCCTAGAGCCCGTGCTCTGCAACAAGAGAAGCCACCGCAGTGAGAAGAAGCCCGTGCACCACAACGAAGAGTAACACCCTCTCGCAACTAGAGAAAGCCCACGTAGGGCAATGAAGACCCAACACAGCGATAGATGATAGATAGATAGATAGATAGATAGATAGATAGATAGATAGATAGAAGCCTAGCTAAAGGGCTATGAAAGTCAACAGGAGAAACTGTTCCTGGTTGGCAGATCAGGGAAGACTTCCCCGAAAAGGGAGCAGAAAGCTCCTGTGTGCAGAGCGCGGGGAGGATTTGAACATACAGAGAGGGGCAGAGAGGAGAGGGCCCATAGGAAAACCACGCGCTGGACGTCAGGAGAAGCAAATCCTACGTTGTGTCTGTGTGTTGAATTCCAGCAGGGGCTGGAAAGATTTGTCAGAGGCGAATTGCAAAGGGAATTACACTCCGTGTTAGCACCTTAGTTTAGGCTTTGCTCTGTAGGTCATCTGCGTAAGGGAAGAGCATTTTCAGCACCATCCTTCAGTAAGATTAATTTATCAGTGGTGTGCAGGATTGATGGAAAGGATGCTTGATTGGATGAAGTACCCTGTAAAGAAACCATTATACTGGTTCATGCAATTATTAATGGGGAAACTGAACTGGCCATCTCTGTCTTTAAGAGTAGAGTTGCATTGGGTTTGGAAGTAAAACCAGGAATGAAATTTCATATGTGAAAATCCATAATAATAGTATCAGCTCACATTTAATGAGTGCCTACTCTGTGCTGAGCTTTGTTGGAGAACTTTGCCATTTATTTCAGTTAGTTCTCACAGTCATTTAGGATGCAGATGACAACACAGAGGCCTGGAGAGGTTAAGTCCCTCCCCCAGTCACACAGTCCCTGAGTAGCAGAGCCAGAGTTGACCGTCCGTCAGTCTGAATCCACACTGCGTATTGCTTTGCTGAGGGATTCATGATGGGAATCTTTCAAGTAACAAACTCCCACTGATGTAGTTGAAACACACTTCATTGTAGAAAAATTTATTTTGGACAGAATGTCTTTGAGATTGCAGCTACGATACGTAGCTAAATGAACAATAAAACCATTATTTTATAAAATAATCATGTTTAAAAATGAGGCAAAATGGATGATGCTTTCATTTGACAGGATATTCCGAAATTGCGGTATGTGTAGTAATTCTTTAGGTGGAGTGACTGGAATGTGCATAAAGGCTCTAACACAAAGATGACTGTTAGCTTTAAAGAAAACCCATTTAATTGGCCTGCCGAGATCACTGACAGCTCACCCTTTCCTCAGAGGTAAGGGAGCATGACTGTCTTAAAAATGGAAAGAGCTTTGATGATTACAGGGTGGGAGGAAAAGGAGATGCTCTTCCTAAAACGCCCTCTGGAGGGGAAATAACTGCAGCTAAGAGAGGCAGAGACAAGCCTTTTTTTTTTTTTTAAGAAACATCTTTATTGGAGTATAATTGCTTTCCAATGGTGTGTTAGTTTCTGCTTTATAACAAAGTGAATCAGCTATACGTATACATATATCCCCATATCTCCTCCCTCTTGCGTCTCCCTCCCACCCTCCCTATCCCACCCCTCTACCTCTAGGTGGTCACAAAGCCCCAAGCTGATCTCCCTGTGCTATGCGGCTGCTTCCCACTAGCTATTTTACGTTTGGTAGTGTATATATGTCCACGCCTCTCTCTCACTTCGTCCCAGCTTCCCCCCCACCCCATGTCCTCAAGTCCATTCTGTACATCTGCGTCTTCATTCCTGTCCTGCCCCTAGGTTCTTCAGAACTGAGACAAGCCTTTTTTGTTTCGTTTTGTTTTGTTTTAGAACAAATGGAATTTCAGGGAAAACATCTCAAAATTGACTCTCCTGGAAGCAAAAATACTTAATTGACTTGTGGTGCTAGCAAACTTTGAACGGAATTTTTGTCTTTGAAGTGAAATTGTGTTGGCATGTATGTTAACAAGCACAATATATCTGGCACTCAGAGGGGACAGAGATCAGGGGGCCAAGCTTGTCCTGAAAGACCTAAATCTGAGACATGAGCCTCAAAAGGGCCCACATGAGAGCCTCCTAAGAAAAGAGCAACCCCCAAAAGAGCATTAATATATCCAGGCAAACCAAGGGATACAAAACCATTTTGCTGAATTATTTGTAGAAGAGATTTTGAGTGCCATTTGACCGAAAAGGAAAAAACACTAGGTTTCATTTTTCCTTCTGTATTCAGAAGCCACACAAATATCTGTGAGAGCAGGAAACGCCAGTAGGTTAGGGAGCAGATTCCATAGAAGCAGTTCTCAAGCTTAATGGTCTCAGGAACACTTAAAACTTACTGAAGAGCCCAAAGAGTTTTATGTTTATGTGAATTTTATTAATTGAAATTTGATCTATTTCTATTATAAGTCAAAATAATTTTCAAGATATTTATTCAGTTAAAAATAATCACCTAGTGAAAGAAGCCTGTCTGAAAAGGTATCATGTACTGTATGATTCTAACTCTGTGCCATCCTGGAAAAGGCAAAATGACTAAGACAGTAAAAAGATCTGTGGTTGCCACTGACCCCACTAGAAGAGTCTCTAAACATTGGGAAGCTGTCAAGCTCAAGGTGGCCAAAATACAGTTTCCAAGAGTTATAATTTTCACACGAAAGCTTGAATTTTATCGTTGGCAACAAGTTCTGTCAATTGTTTGCCTTGAAGTGAGAGGCTCATCTCATTTTCAAGAAAATGCCTGCCAGATACCCAAATTGAGCAGCGTAGTTTGTCAGTAATCCTCTCAAGTAAAGTGTTTTAATGAAAACAGCAGCTTCAACTCACAATTCAAACATTCATACAAATTCACTTTCCTCCTAGACATCTCCTGTACTTCTCTGTATGCAGCAGGAATGTGTTACGCGTACTTTCCATTTCATCACACAGAATACTAAAAAGATGTACTCCAGGGTAGAGATGTAAGAAAATTAATATTTTTTTCTGTTTCATCCAGGACATCCTTAAGTGAAACTGGCTTGCTTTCTTGCTTGCTTTTTATTTCACTGTGAGTGCGTGGTGGTAAAGAATGCGGTGACTTCGGGTACAGTTTAGTGTCACTGCCTTGACCCGTGTGTGCTAAGATGCCAACAGGTTTACTCACCATTGTTTCTGCATCATCAGGGAAAATGTCCACACCTGACAAGGGCAGATAGTGTCTTAGGATGATTATGAAATAGTTTTGACTTTATAACCCCCTGCAAGAGTCATGGTGACCCCCAAGGTCTACAGACCACAATTTGAGAACTGGTGGGTCTCAATTATAGTGGTAATACAAACATTGTAAGAATTGACTATTTCCTGGTCTAACCACATAGACATTTATCATACTTGCATTTTTGGCTCTAGGATTTTATATTCTTACAATGAAAATTCTGTTTTAAAATTAAATATGCAAATTGAGAGCCAAGGGAGAATAAAATGAAAGTTTAGAAATAACTGAAAGTCATAAACTATCGTATTTAAAGCCGAATTTCACACCGGAGTACACGGACCTCATATTTATTTAGGAAATAGTTGCGTTGTGCCTTACATAAATAATTTACTCACGTTTTCAAAATCTCAGGCTATGTTACTGCCCTGTGGTAATTGAATCTTCATTAATCTGAAAGGGTATGTTTTCTTCATTATTTTAATTATTTCAGATAAAAGCCACAGCTTTGCATTTTTATTGAGACTCCCCTCTGGATGAGTGCTTTACCGCTTGTCATGAGGATGATTTTTTTTTAAGTGCACATTTGCTGTTCGCCAAGTCAGTTTCTGGAGTAGAGCACGCTCCAGATTGAGACCATGTGAGCCCCTGTCTCTGGAAACTCCGAGGTTGTGCTTTTCAGATGACTTCATAGAACTGTGCTTGAGCTTGACTGATTCCCCACGGCTCACCAGGCACACTGAGAAAGATAAATTGAAGACTGCACTGGACACTCTGTAAAGACTTAAGGCAAAGTAGGCAACCAGCATGTATCCTTGAAAAATTTAGACGTAGAATTAGACCTGTGATTAGATGAAACAGCTACATTGACCTGTTCTCACATTGGCCAAAAGAGGGGGACACAAGCTAAGGAACGTGACTTTAGTAGTTAGAAATGTTCAGTGACATCGTATAGTCTGGGGGTGGGAAACTGAAGCAAGGAATTAGTGGTTTGGGGTTTTTTTGTTTGTTTGTTTACTTGACCAAAATTCTGACAACATAAAGTATAACTCATACTTAACAGCTATAACCATATCCAAACTCGAGGTGAATGATGACACTGTCGAAAGTAGGTTGAATTAATTACAATAATAATAATTAATATCTGTCAATTTGCATTGACAAAGAATCCAGAAATCTGTGTCCCCACCCCATTCATTCCTGTCCTCCACGCCGTACATCTGTATACTCATCTTACCTATCAGGCACTTTCTCACTTCCTTGCATCTTTCCTCATTCTTTTCTCCCAACCTGAGGCAGCTTTTATTCATTTCAGTGAAGTCAAAATTACTTTTTCTTCTTCTTTGAATCTAACTTTAAAACCTACATTGCTTTCTCTTTTTTTTAGATTTTTATTATATGAATTACCTCTGTTTTATAGTTAACTTTTTGGTCAGATTCTTATTTGCCACTTGTTTCTCGTGTGCTAGTCAATCCTTCAGGTATTTTAAGGCCCTCAAGGGTGGATCAGGCTCTCATGCTTGTCTTCTGGTAAAATACTGTTTACTGTAGAACCAGGCAGATGGGAACTGTTGATTACTTGATTTGGAATTTGGTGAATCTTACTTACATTTTTTTCCCAAGCCTGTCTTTGGAATATTTAAGCCTTGTCTCTTTTTTTTCCTCCTAGAAATTCATTTTATAGACAACATTCAACTTTGTGAACCTGAAAAATTTTGACCATTCCAAGTCTTAATGTCACACCACTGCTCCAGCGAATTTATACTACGACTGGTAACAATGGCCAGAAGCCTGAAGAATTAAAATGCCAACACCAAACCTTACCTTAACAGCTCTGGTCTATACCGTCCCCCGCATTTTAATATATTATTTTGTTTTATAACCACTTCTAAATACTCTTGGTTATTTCTTTTCTTTGTTTTTTTTTTTTTTTAGTTAGAGAGTTTCGTTTTTTGTTTCCTGTTTACTTTGTGTACAACTACCTGCTTTCTGTGACTCATTTTGATCAAATGATAGTGAACAAAGCCAGCCCCAGCTGGTAAGGTGCTGTTCACTGGAACAGGTGCTGTTGTGCGGAAAGGAGACTCTGTGACTAATTTCGATAGTGGCTTTCCTTCTTCCGGATGCTTCCCATTGAGTTCGTACAAGTCAATATTTACAGAGTTCTCAGTTTGCAGTAAATATACTTGTATGAGAAAATATTAATGCAGATTAAAGGCGTTTCTTACATCGTGAAAATTTCCTAATGTTTGAGAATTTCATTGGGGCTATTTTTTGATATTGAACCCTTTTGACTTTCCAGTACCGTGACTTTTTACTTGTAGCAGAAAGTCCGGGAATCTCCAAACTGGAGAATTATGATGAAGTTCACTGACCACGCACTGTGTTTAGAGGCCCTGTTGCACCACAGTGCCGATGCTTCTCAGACACGGGCTCTTCGGCAGCATTCCAGAAATAGGAGGGGAGAGAAAGCAGTGTCTTCCCTCCTACTAAAATATTCAGGCAGCTTAAAAACCGTAGTGCTTTCTTTCTTAACATGTCCAAATTTCAGTGCTTTCCATTATTTGAACACTCGTGTAGAACACTTTGTATTAAACCTCCTTGTCTCCATGTAAAACTGACCTTTTGTTATCGAGCAGGTGTATCTCTTTCAGATAGCGTGATGATCCACACAGGTGTGAGGTTGCCAGGGTGAGGAGTTAGGGCCTTGGTGGTTTTTTGACGGTTGTAAGAAGGCTACACCATTTAAAGCTGACACCAGAGACCTGATAGGGACTTATTAACTGTATTGAACAGTCTTTGCTTTGCTTTGGCCCTATGTATAGTTATGACGCCAGATTAGATGCCTAGCAGCTTCCAGTTGTATTAAAAGATATTTTGCTTTCTGTAATACTGTTATAAAATAAAGTTTGTTTATTCTCTAAACTTGTCACTTCTCTTTTTATGAAGGTTTAAAAAGATAAGCTCAAGTCATACTGTCAGAGTTCTAGTATTTTGTGGGACGTAGCATTTTTAAAATCTGTTGTTTAGATCTTTTATAATTCATGCTGCTGCCAGCATCACCGATTTCAAGTGGCTAAACCAGTGTCACATGTTCGTAAGTCTACTGTTTAGAATGCCAGTTCCTTCTGCCTGGTTACGTAATCCACCCCAGCTTGTACAAGTTCTCCAAGGCATATTTTTGCTTGTTTTCTTTGTGTATTTTTTGTTTTGTTTCAGGAAATATCTTAGCTGCATCATGTGAAACCTGGTCCTCTGCTTCAGTTTTGCGTAACAGTCCAGTGGGTCTTAGTGCCTCAGGCAGAACGGGCTCTGCTGAGGGCTGCGTCCGTGTCTCATCAGGACGGTTCATTGTGAAGCTTTTGCCCAGACACATCAGACGAAGTGCTGGATTTTCTGTCAAACGTTAAAAGCGTTATATAGCAAATGACCAACAGGGTGTGGTATATTCCATCTAAAACGTTCTGTAGAATGTCTTTCCCTAGTTGTTTAAAGTGAGCATGTTAATATAATATGATGACTCTCTTCTTTGGGATCGGTTCCCACTGAATTATCTCTCACCTTGTGCAAGATCTTTCTCATCTTCTCTAGAATTATTACAAAACAGCTCCTCTCTGGGGAAGCATATCTCAGCAAGCCAAGCCTTAGAAATATTATGGAACCAAATGTGACTCTGTAAATATAATTTTCATCAGAAAGTGTGTATGTATAACATTTGTATTTAAAGCAGAGGTTGATCTGTCAGGGTTTTTTGAGAACCATATCCTCCCACATGGAAGGAAGTGATAGGAGGTAAGTATGTCTGTAGCAGCTCCAGTGGAAGAGGAAATGCATTGTTCAGGCAGGGCTCGGTTTTATCAGCTGAGATGGCAAGGACAGAGTTTGGGGTCCCAGAGACATCTGAAGTATCTGTGGGGTCTTGGTACCTGAAGAGCAGCTGAAAACAGTGTCGGTCACGCCACCCGTGACTGTGGCAGCAAGACTGTCTATTTTAGTATTTTGTATTTCCTGCAAAATAATTCTCACGATGTTATCATCTCATTCCGTGAACTGAGCGTTCAAAACCCCAAGTGATAGAATAAGAAAATAGGTCAACAGGGTTCACTGCCGTGAGACGTCCAGGCGCTAATTGTTTATCTTAAGTCAAAAGCAATATAATTTGGGGGTGATAAGCAATAATTCCTTTTAGTTGTATGGGGTTTTTATGAGTATTTCACATAAACCTTCCAGCGATCCCGTGTGGAACACAGGAAACAGAGCAGTGCCTTTTCCACAGGCCACAGCAGGATAAAAAATGATGTGGTTAAAAAAAAATGTATAGCGTCGGTGAATTTTTGGTATTTCACTGTTGTGAGTAGCTTCCGTTTTCCTTTATGATGCACATAGCATTCCTCACTGCATAGACCACAGTTCATGGAGTGAGCATCCCCAGGACTCTGGCAGTGAAGCAAACTGTAGCATAATGACTGCCCAGCATGGGCTTCATTATGTTTTCCCCTTACTCATGGATAAAATTATATAGTGTCTGAGAACATCATAAATTGAGAATTAAAAATAATAGGATAAGGAGGAGTGAGTCGTGGTTTAGGTGAAACAAGATTGGCCATGAGTTGATGATTGCTGAAGCCAGGCAGCGGTAAATGGGGGTTCGTGATATCATTCCGTTAGAATGTTCCATGGTAAAAGACTAAAAAATGCCATAAAGCCCGTTAATTTTGTAAAAAGGTCCCGTCTCCGTGTACTGTGAGGTAGTACATTGCTCTTCCGGGTATGGTGCTCTGGTCAGTTTCCAGCAGAGTCTTAACGCACTTGCACTAGAGAATAGGACCGGGGTCTACGAGGGCTCACATGGATCCTTGCATGCGCGTGCACCTGTTCACGTATTTGCCGGAATTAGGCCACGATGCGGAGCTGGCCCCGGAAGAGAACACGGTCGGCTGGCAAATCTGAGGTGTCAAACTCCTGACCCTTGGCCACAGGGTCAAAAACACTGACCCTCTGTATAGTCATGATACCCAGTTAGGTTTTTAGTAACTTCAAGTTGTATAAAGTATTTTGCTTCAAAAACACTGGCTTCAGTAACTTCGTGACCACCTAGAGGGGTGGGATAGGGCGGGTGGGAGGGAGACGCCAGAGGGAAGAGATATGGGGATATATGTATATGTATAGCTGATTCACTTTGTTATAAAGCAGAAAGTAACACACCATTGTAAAGCAATTACACTCCAATAAAGATGTCAAAAAAACAAAGAACAAACTGGCTTCAGACTCCTACAGATGGGTGTTTGCCCTACTCTGAGTAACTGAACCATGTGACTTCAGTGAAGGTACTTAAACATCTATAAAGGGAAGGTAGTAATACATCCCAGTGTAGGGGTATTCTCATGGTTAGATGAAGTAAAAATGTATAAAGTGCCTGGTGGAGCTCCTGGCACAATAATGCCCTCCAGAAAAGTGATCGCTATGAGTACTAACAGCACCACTGTGCATGAGTTAACCCACCAAAGGCAAATTATGGGAGATACTGCCAGTCTGATCTGTGTTCTTGTGAGAACCTTGCAGAATAGACCTCTACCCTAGGAACTAGGTTACTTGGGAAGCCTGTGGGGAAGGTTTTGGCTTTGAAGTTGTGTGGACCCAACTTCCTTGTGAGCCCTGCAGTGTCAGGAACCGCTTATGGTCTACTCATTCTGTGCTGTATGGCAACTAAGGTGGCTAGTGTAAGACAGCACAATCCTTTCCTAAGACTGGCTGCAGGCTTCCTAACCACAGATTCCTTGATGGACTTCAAGGGGCTAGGCTTTCCCACAGTATGTACAAAATCATGGGTATATGCATTTTTCCTACAGAAAAAATGATGATTTGTATCTTTAATTAAATTCTCAAAAGGTTTCTTTATTACCTAAATAAAGGCTAGGACTCTCTGCTCTTAAGAATCTGGGTTTTGGAATATGGATTTGAAAATTTTTTTAATGGAAAGAATTTCAATCTGGTGTTATAAATAAAATTTCTTGAATATATATTTCCTGTTTATGTTCTGCCAGGGTGGATGCCTTTGCGTAAATTCTGATAAACGCAGAGGCCTCTGCTGATTAGCACACTAATTATAAAGTCGGAAAGCAAGACTCAAGAGCATTTGTTTGGAAAATTCTAACTTTTTATAAACAAGTCAGAAAATCGATTTCCAAAATGTTTTTAACCATTATGAGCTCTTATTCTGAGATACAGTTCTGCCAAAGAACTTAAGATTTCAAGGAAAAGCTGTTGTTGGATGTGTGAACTTGCTTATCTGTTCTCAATTTTCCAGTTGCTACTAAGTTATATCTAGAAAATACTGGTGGCTGTTACCTGGTCAGATTACTTGGAAGTTTTTTTTTTTTTTTTTTAAGGGGTGTAAATAATACTGCAGAGAACATGATGTGTGCCCTTCCTTGCTCCGTTTTGTTTTATCAACGTGTATAAGCTCAGAATGTGAAGAAGCAGTCATGGACTTGTAGTGTCCCAATGCCACATTTCCAAATTACCAACACAGTTAAGGAGAGAGAGATGTTATTAACAATTTTAGGTTAGCTCTGTAAAAAAAGTTTTTTTTTCATTGAATAAATGGCAATGTAACAACTTACAACACCCATTAAAGTATTTTATTGAAGGTCTCATGTTGGGGAAACAGAATTGGGAGTTCGTTCAGATACTAGAACATTAGAAATAAGGTTAGGAACTGTTGAGGTGAAACCACTTAGGAACATTTTTGGCCCCTGATGAAAGGCTTTGGAGCACAGGAGGAAACAGAGTATGGGATAAGTAAGGAGACCACCAGCCTGGTCTAGGTGGCAGCAGCGATGACAAGGAAGCAGGCAGTCCAAACCAGAAGGAACTCTTCCCCTGTACTCTAAGCAGGTGGAGAGCAAAGATATGACCGGGCAGCTGGTTGGCTGCGCTCTGTGAGGGACTAGTCAAATCCAGTACAGTGCCTTCAAGCAAGTGGTAGAAAAACCCTTGGACTTGGTCTCTCTGTAGGAAAACGAACGTTTCTGTTCCTCTCTACATGTAAAGAACATTCATGACTCTACTCATGATCTCAGTGGACATTCTTTGTACTCCTCTCGTTCAGCAGCAACAAAGGAGTCAGGTCTTGCTTTATACAGCTTGTTTATGTTGAGAACGTGTATGTTTCGAGCTCCTCTGTTACCATAGTAGCTGAGATGCATTTTCCCTGGTAAGGCAGAGGTGGTGGAATGCGTCCACCAGAGTCATCAGTCAGGCTTCTGTTGTGCCTGTTTCCAGAAGAAGGTGGAGCAAACCCTGGTGGCTGAGCCACAGATTGGGCTGGCAGCTGGCAGTATGATGCATCCTTTCCACACCTTCTGTCCAAGAAAGCATTTTACGTAAGCTGATTTCCACCAGAGGCTAAAAAGAGATCCCTCTCAGAAGTGAAAGGATATTGTCATTCCTTCCATATGGCATGCACATTTATTCTAAATTACCTCAGTCTGGAAGCCCCAGGAGACATTTTCATCGTAATCAAATGCAGTAAAATACAGAAACGAGTTGTCTCCAGTAGAACAGTGAGTTTTATGTTATGTAAGAAGTGCAAATGGAGACTAATAATTCACTGGATGCATGTGAAGAATTTGAGACTGGGGTGGGGGAGAGAAACAAAATATCTGGCACTAGTGGCACATTCTTGCTTTGGGTCGGCCAGTCTTTTGCATGTTTGTATGTCACTGCAGAAATTGGTGCATTTCTTACAGGTGAACAGATTCATTATGTTTTATAAAGTTAATCAGTCTAATAGCCTGTTGGATTCCTATGCAAACATAAGAATACAATGAGACTTACACTTAGGACATGTTAAGTGTCTTTTGTTAATGTTAGCTAGGAAAACTGAAGAGCCCGGGAGTAATCACAATCTATTTGAACTCCTTTGAATTAAATGTTTCTTTTCAGTTATCTAGGTTGGCTATTGGGGTTCCCACTGAAAGAAGAATTGCGCTAGTGAAATGTTGACTTCTTTCCATATTTAGGAGTAGGTCTCCGATGTTTTGGTTTTAGAGGCAAAGTCTTGAGTCATTCTCCACATGAGTCCCATGAACTTTGTGTTCTTTCCTTTTCCCACCAAATTGCCGATACTTCCAAGTCATGTCATGCTGAAAACTACTTTCATGGTGATCCATACCGAGTATTGAGAGGCTCTGCTTGTTTTATGGGTTCTCACAATGCTGATGCGATTTGTGAAAGCAATTGGGAAAAGGGGAGAAGCAAACCAAGGGCCAGAAATGATGCCTTAAAAGGTGTCATGTCAGTGTTGCCGAACTTCAAGGGAGGAAGTGGGAACTCTCACAGCAGGAATCCACAGGTGCTCATCTTCTGCTATTTATTTGATTTCTACCAGAGTATCTTCACCTCCAAAGTCAGAATAATGCGGGCTTCCATGGCATTATAGAATAATGATGCTTAAGAATTTTAGTTTGAAAACAGTGCCCTTCAGAGTAGACATAGTCCTATAAAAGTTAAAAAGTTACAATGTGCCTAGTCCATAGAGCACATCCAACAAAATCTTACATTCTTGGGACTCGCCAAAGAACTGCTATTTAAGTCGAGTCTCAGAGCTGTCCTCTTGAACCACTTTTCAGAACAAGCATCTTGGTATTCTTTTTGTCTTGCTGTGGTTATAGTTTATTAACTATTTGCTAAGCCATTGACCTTCGCTCTCTGACCAGTAGAAATTGACTGTGCTTTAGCCATTGATCAGCCATTGATCAGTCCCCAACGGTCACGTCCGTTTCTCTCTCTGGTACCAGGAAGAGCTAGCCTTACGATTGTGTTGGTGGTCAGGAGTCTGTGACAGTTCTTCATTAACTGAAAGGAAAAATACCAGTTAATACTGTGGACGCAGCTGAGTGCCACTGGTCATTTACAACTCCTCAGGCATTATTGGCCAGCATTTCTACCCTGGTGGCCCCAGCAACTTACAGAAGTCATCGTCATCAGAGCAAGTCCTACTGCAGCATCTCTCCTTTCCTCCTCAACCACTCCCAAAAGAAATATAAATGCTGATTTCTAAGGAGTGGTCCTGGTTAGAGAGGGCAACCTACTACTGTAATAAAAGGTGTTACATGCTAAGTATATTTTATATTCAGTAGATTGTGTTGATTAAATGTATTAAGGCTCCCACATTCAATAAGCATTTATTAAACATGTCTATTACCCAAGACCCGGGGATATGCAAATGAGTAAGACAGGGACTCTGTCCTGTTCCTCCCTGCCAAAAATGTGTTTGGGTGTTTGTAAGTGTTTAGACGAGTCAAATCAGTCTCCTTTTTACCTTTTGGCATCTTTGACTGAAAACTGAGTGTCAACTTTTCGCCTCTGACATACTCCTTATCCCCTTAAAATACAGCTTCAGTTAAAGCTGTTGAAATATTAAACCTTATCAATGATGTCCTAATTACTAAATCTGGTGGCATTTTCCAACCCGCAGTTTTCTCCGCTGTAGCATTTGACACGAGCCCCCTTTCCGTGACACCCACCCCCAATCACACTCCTCCCTTTGGCTTTTATTATGTATCATCTTTCTGTGTATTCTTATCTGCTCCTGTAGCTTCACCTGTTACCTCTCTGGCAATAACAAATTTGAACTTTAGCCCTGAAATCCTGACAATTATCCTTTGAGATCTTCCTGGTACATCCAAAAAAAAAAAAAAAAATTCTCTTCCTCACCACCACCAACATGCATAACTGAAACTATTTTTTATTCTTAAAAGTTTATTTTCAGAATTATAATTAATCAAATTATCCAAGCTGGAGACAAGGAGTTCATAATCTCATAGGAGATAATGTATTTTATAGAATTGAACCTGAAAATGTTCTTTTTGGTCCCCACGTCAAGTCCCAGCAATTCATTCTTTGCCAGGCACTTTATATGCCATGTACTCTAGGACATGAGCACTCTCTCTGAACTATTCTTTTCTGATTCCACACTGCTTGTCATCTCAATTTAGAGAGGGTATATATGCATTGCATGGTAACAGGTCTTAGGTTACATGAGGCTCAAGACTTAACAGCTAATGTTTCTTGATCACTTATGTGCCAGACACCGTGAAAAGCCTTTTCTCATTTAATTCTTGCAATGAAATTATGTTGTAGTCACCATTATTATTCTTACTTTACAGGTGAGCAAACAGAGGCATAGAGAAATCAAAATGAGGCAATTTGCCCAAGATCATAGAAACTGAGGGAGTCAGGATTCAATCCCAGGCAGTCTGACTCCAGAGCCCACACGCTCAGCCACTCAGTTTCACTGCCTTTCCACGTAGGTGATTGCTCATTCAAAGGTATTGCTTGAGATAGCTCATGCCTTAGATTATAGACTCACTGAAATATGAGTAACTTCTTCTCCCTTATTCTTAATTACTGAAGGCTAACTGCACAACAAGTGCTTTGAATGAGGAGCCAGGATACAAATTCTAGAGTGAAAATGGGTGACCTGAATAATGACGTTGAAAGAAGAGAACTAGAAAATGGAAAACTAGGAGAGAAAGCAAGAGAAAACCCATCATTCCTCAATGAGTTATATCTACCAAGTGAACCAAATGTCTGTGCTAGGCGCAATGAAGAGAGCTAGAGAAATAATTTATCCTTCTCCTGAAAGAGCTTGCAATTTGTCCATCATTTCATTTTAATGGGTCTGTTAAGGACAGTGCAGAGACTAGACAGGTGAGATTAGCCAGATGGCCATGAAAACATCTGAGTTTGTAACTGTAGAATATTCTGCAGGCCATGAAGTTTTCCTTCTTGGGCCACAGGTGAAGAAATGTAATCTTCTTGACTCAGAGCTAAGTCTTTATGCAGAGGAATCACCATCATCAGTAATTAGCCCTGTTACAGAAAGAGATTGATCGAGTCCCTTCAAAACTTTTATCAAATTCTTGCCTTGTTCAATTCTCACACTGTTGGCTCTCATGTTGGTGATGTTTTATTTGCCTGGGCCAAGAGGATTCCTCCATTCAGCAGATACCTACTGAACACCTACTCTGTGTTCAATACTCCAGGGGTAGTGTTTTGGCTGAGAGAGCTAGCTCTGGAGCCAGACAGCCAGGGTTCAAATCCTGTCTCTACCATTTTCTCGGTGAGTGACCTTGGGTAATTGACTTAATTTTAAGTAAATTTTATATAATTAATTTTATTTCTAAATAAAGATCAATAATTTTATCTTTAAGTTTAATAATAGCTACTAGATATATTTTAATAATAGTTATTATAATGACACAAACACTGCCTTCTTAGAATTTATAAGTCAGCAGGGGTCATAATGACCAACGGTTGTTCAGAACAGGCACTGTTAGGAACCTTACGTGTATTGTCTCACTTAATCTCCGCACCAACCCTACAGCTGTGTCCTGCTATTATTTCTATCTCACAAGTGAAGAAACTGAAGCTTCAGGAGATTAGGTAGTGTGGCCATTGTTGCAGACCTGGAATTCAAACCTCCATCTGGTTTGACTCTGTCATCTGAGATCTTAACAATTTCACTCTGCTAACCCTTAACTTACTCTTGACTTTTAGAAATGCTTATCTGGTTCCTTTTGGATTGCTGACTATCAAAACCTATGTATAAAGTTCGGTGAGAGATGCCTAGCCACGCTGTACATTTTCCATACTTTAGTTAACTGTTTCAGAATGTCAGTTGCTGAAGGCCAGAACCTGATCACTTACCTGGCCTTATTTTATTTTATTTTACATCTGGCTTCATACAAAAACTTTCAGGCATTCAAGAGACACAATTTCTTTTCCATAGTGACTATTTTTGGCAATGTTGGTTATCTTAGCAAGCAATTTGTTCATGATCGGGGTGATAGTATTTTGAGCGGCACCGGAAGTAGCAGTTTAGGAATCTCAGGACTTGGGGAGATAAGATAATCAAAACTTCCACCCGAGGAGAGGTGACATGTCCCTGGCAGTGGTTGATGAAGGGTTTGGTGGTGGAAAGTTCAACACTCAGACCTCCACCTTAAGAGCTACTCCTCAAGGCAACTGACACAGACTGAAGAGTGCAGGATGTTAAAGAATTTTCTTTCTTCCTTTGCGAGAAGATTGATGTTCTCTACATACTAATTAAATTTACATGCACCATTACCTCCTAAGCCTTGAAGTATGGGGATTAATGATGAATGATTATGATACCGTCACATGCTTTCCATCACATCTTAAAATGCCTCTCTTGTCTGATGGACTAGGGTTATGAGGTAGGCAACATGACTTCCTGTTTCAGGACGCAGGAATCGGGGGTTCTGTGAACACACTAGTTTATCTGTCAACGTCCCTTTCTTTACAGGGACAAAATAGGAATGATCACACTTGCCATAACCCTGGTTGCAAGATTAATGACATGACATTTGACCATCTGTTTACAGTTTTTAAGTGAGAGCTGCTAAATAGAGATTCAAACTGGTGATATCTTATTTGGGGCCAAGTGTTCTCATTTGCCCTCAAACTGGAGAGAAGATATTATTACTTGCCCTTAGGAAAGCAGCTACAGAAAGAACTATAATTTTAAAAACCACATGTTCTCAGGGGTTTTTTAATAAGAAAGGAAAATTTGGAATTAAAGGGATCACATCCACATAAAAATGAAAACATGTCTAGTCAATCTGCTAACACTGGAAAATGTAATCAGGAAAAAGGATACACAGATCCCATTGGGAGAGGAGGGAAATATAAGCAAAGGATGGTTTGAGGAGGGGTTTTCAAATTTGTTTTTAGTACTTTAATGACATCATCCAACTTAAGAAATATTACTGGTTTTTGATATTGCTAAAATAGCTATTAACCTCTCATATTAATCTAACATTTGCTGGGTACCTTATTAACACATAGTCTATCAAATCACAGTGCAGTTTCATTCATTTCAATTACAGCGGAATAAACGGGCTCAATCCAGGACCCAGCTTCTCCTGTCCCAGTCACTTTAAACTTCCTGAGGGTTTGGTTTTGTTTTGGTTTGGTTTGGCTTTGTTTTTTTTCTTTCAACCTTAAGACCCCATTTTCATGGTAAATTTACATCAAGCCATCAAATACCCATTAAGGCTTGACATTTGCCAAACACTGTGATAGCACAATGTTGGCACATTTCCTTAGTAGAAGTTCAGCGGATGAGGACTGTGTGCACACACACAGGAACACACGGGCACGTGCGCGCACACACACAGACACACACACACCTGTCAGGTTGAGATGGCAGACCAAGAAACACGTTGTAATGTTTGTGAATCTATCGGCCTGAGAGACACAGACAAGCAATCACGTGTCCCAATTGCTGATTCACAGTTCGCCTGTCTGCGAGGGGCTGCAGTTAAGGGTGCCCACGGCGGGCCTTCAGAGCCTAGCACGTCATCCACATTGCTGGAAAGATCAAATTTTGCCACGTTCACCACGGAAGATATCTTAAGAGGGGTGCGTATTGAGAAGCACCTACATATCAAAAAGGTGTGTGGCTCCAGGCCTCCCAGAAAAATGGACGGTACACGGACTTGTTCCAAACGTGTGCCATGGGAAAGGACTCTAACCCCTGCCGTGTGTGGCTTCTCACTTACCCTCCATCAGCTTGATCCTGAAGTAGGCAATGAGAAGGAACAGCAGCAAAGTCACGGGCAGGAAGATGCCAGAGAGCAGGAGCCAGCCTGGGAGCTCTCTCAGGAACTCCGACAGTACGGGGCTCATTGCCATATCACACAGACCACCGATCCCCCCCCAACCCCGGGCTGGTGGTGGGGTTCGCCCTCAGATGAGGGCAGCTTCGCTGAGTCCACACTTGTTTTCTTCTGGGGCTCTGGCCTTTGCTCAGCACATCTCAGTGGAACTTTTTGTGGACTTTGCTCTATTTAAACAGCCCCATGAATTCTGAGAGGATTGCTGGCAGGTTACTCTGTAACTCAGCTACAAAGTGTCGAGGAATTGAAAGGTGATTCTCCCAGGCCATTCCAGAGATGAGTATTTATCTGGCAAGGTTGGGAATGACACCAGGAGACCTAAATTTCTTTGTATTCAGTTTATCTGATATGAAAAGTACCTGACTTTAAGCAAACCTCCTTGTTGTATATATTCTACCAATATATGCCCAGACGTAGGAAGAATTTTTCCTACATTTTCTAAATTTCAGAGAAAATATTAATTAGTAGCTATGTTAATGTACCTGTATTGAGAAAAAGTGAATTTTCCTTCATACATAGTTTATACAACTAATAGCAAGGAAGGAGAAACAATTTTCTTTCCATATATAAAATCTCTTCCTAATATGTCCTACTCCGAATGCTTTTCTGAGAGGTATACTCGTTTATTCAGTTATTCAACAAAAATTTAATTCTACTACAACCCAACCTCTTGACTAGATGCTGGATGTACAAGAAAAAGTCATGGTACCTTCCCTCTGAGAGTGGAGGCAGACAGAGAGAGAGAGAGAATGGCCATAAGACATAATGGTGGAATGGATGGTAATACGGGCCCTGTTCCTTCTTGCCCCAGTGCATCAGTTTGTGCTTGCTGCTTTAGTAGCTGGTACTCTCAGCTGTTTCCTGCTCACACGGTCCTGTGGCCCACCCTTAGCAGTAGAAGGTGCCCCCTGAACGATAGTGATGTGGCTGGTGTGGTAACCACCAAGTTTCTGGGAAAAGATTAAAAGGACAATAGACTATGTTGATGCTGGTTTATAAACTGAGTTGAGTTGCCATCCACTGCTTTAGTGAAAACATTTTGAAGATACTGGTCTACTAAACTAAAACCAACTGAAAAATCCTTTCTATCATTAAAAGGCCTCCTGGAGGATTTGGAAAACTTGGGGAGGGAGATTGGCAGCCACCTCCTTGGGCTGATTTCTCTTCTCATGTTGTCACCCTGTTCCCCATGGCCACTTGGGTGAGTGGCTGCCCTATGAAGGGCGTGCTGCTGTCAATGCCTCCTGCGTTTTTCCATCAAGGGTTCTGCATGGCCATGCAGAGTCTTAGTCCCAGCTGTAAAGTCAGCACCCTAATCTATAAAACAATAAGAATGGGGAGGGTCTCTGGGATGCCCAGCTGGCTTCCTAAGCAGTAAACAGCAAATAGATTTCTGTCCGATCTGCCCCTACGTATTTCATATTTTATGCTGTTGTAAAGAGCGTTGCTTTTAAAATTTCAATTCCTGATTGTTTGTTGCTGGTATTAAAGGTTTTCTTAATTTATTAAATATATCACATCACTGGGAACTTTTAGAAGATTACATATTAGGATTTGTTAAACACCTTTAGAGCTTAAGAGCTTTTATCAATAAAGACTCTTTTCCAAATTCACACTGGTTGCTTGGGTTAAGTAGGCCTGGCAGGTAGAAGGATAGAGATGTTTGAAACACTGGTAATCAGTCTATTTGATTGACCAGAATTTGGGGTGGGGTTCCATAGAGTGTGCAATACGTTACCATAATGACAGCAGATTCTTTACCTAGCTTTTTACCATGTGGTGGGTGTAATCATTAATGTCACTGGAAAATGTACATCTGTGAAAATAGAGGGACATGTTCCATCTGGGGTTAAATTCTCCTGTTGACTTCCTTAGTAGTGAATGAGCCCACTGTTGATTTACATGACAGTTTATGGCACAAGTGATTGCAGATGTTGATGTGAGTCCCTAGGGAACTACTCTTATACCACCTATTATGCTCTTAGTGACAGCTGGACAAAAGCCTTTTTTAGATAACTGTGACCTATGGAAGGTGATACCAAACCCACCAGGCCTCTGATTTGGATTCTGTATTCATCTGAATAAGCCATAAAGGATGACTCATTCCAATGACATGGCGCAGAGCAGTGAAGGTTCTGAAGTCCGTCAGTGGAAGGTGCCAAAGGGCTGTTGACTGATATCTGGAGGATCAACTCATGTGCAGCTGCAAAACCAACACAAAAGAATAAATACAAATGAAACTAACAAATTTTAAATGAAGTGCTCTGATTTAATTATATGGGTGATGCTTTGCTGATGAAGTACTGCTCACTGTAAATGTAGTAAGGACTGCTCCAGTGTGGGCCTTTGGGGTAGGAAAGTCTATATTCTCTGACCCTTGTTACCTGCCCTTCTGAACTTGGCTCATTAGCCCATGTCAATTAAAGTAGTATCACTTGGCACCAGTGTTACAGTCAACACAAAAATAAGGGCTCTGAAATCGTGTGGCAGTGGTAGGTTATAAGGTACTCTTTTTTTGTTTGTTTTTGTGGTACACGGGCCTCTCACTGCTGTGGCCTCTCCCGCTGCGGAGCACAGGCTCCGGACGCGCAGGCTCAGCGGCCATGGCTCACGGGCCCAGCCGCTCTGCGGCATGTGGGATCCTCCCGGACCCGGGCACGAACCCGTGTCCCCTGCATCGGCAGGCGGACTCTCAACCACTGCGCCACCAGGGAAGCCCTATAAGGTACTATTTCAATAAAAAGAGACATGGAAGTGACAATGAAGAATTTAAATTCTTTGTGAACTTTGAGAAAAGGTCTACAGGCCTTCATTTATTCATATTTCAAGTAACAAATATTTATTGAGGGTTTAACATGTGCCCTGGAGGCACTGATTTGGGGCTGTGAACATAATCATGGATGACAAAGTCCCTGTCTTTATGGAACTTACATTCCAGTGGAGTGTAGTAGTATACACCCCAGGGAGTAGTATAAACACTTCCCATATTCTGTCTCATTATGGTCTTATAACAATGCCTTTGAAGTAAGTACCAATTCTATAAAGCCCACGGAGCTTTCATAACTCATCAGTGATCACACCACTAGAAAGTGACACAGTTGGAATTTGAACCCAGACCCCAAACACTTATCCATTATATTCTACTGCCTCTCAACCTCCTAGAGATATAGTGTCAAGTCATGATAAGTGCTCTGCAGGAAAAAAAAAAAAAAAAAAGGGCAAGGAGAGAAGAGACTAACAGGAAGTGTTACTTTTAGGTGGGTGGTCAGGGAAGGAGTACTAGCCTGATAGAACTGCTGTAACAAAATACTACAGACTGGGTAGCTTAAACAACTGAAATTAATTTTCTCACAGTTCTGAAGACTGGACATCCAAAACTGAGGTGCTAGCAGGGCTGGTTTCTGTTTAGACTTTTTCTCTCTTCGGCTTGTAGATGGCTGGTTTTCTTCTTGCTGTTACCTCACATGGCCTCTTCTCTGTGCTCGGGCACCCCTGGTTCTCTTCCTTTCCTTATAAGGGTACCAATTGTACTGGATTAGGGTCCCACCCTTATGACCACATTTAACCTTAATTACCTCCCTAAAAGGCCCTATCTTCAAATATACTCATATTGGGGGTTAGGGCTTCAACATACGAATTTTGGTGGAGTAATCAATTCAGTCCATTACAGAAGATTTCTCTGAAAAGCAGACTTTTGAGCAGAGTCTTGAATGAGAAGAAAGATGGAGCCATGAGCATATTTAGAAGAATGGAGTTTTAGGCAGAGAGAACAGCAAGTACAAAATTCCTGAGATAGGAAAATTTTTGGTGTGATAGGAGATGCAGAAGGAGGCCTACTGTGGCTGGAGCACATTGAGAAAGGGGAAAATTGGTAGAAAATAGACTTTTGAGAAACTCTGATCTAGAAACATGACAACACTGACAGTTGCTCAAGAAAATGTGCCCACAGGGTGGTCTGTGAAACTAATTCTACTGCATTTTATTAGGCATTGCTTGGAAAATGGTTAAATAAATGTAGAGAATACTGGGGTAAGATGATTTCTTTACTGCAAGGTTTCTTAGAGCCTATAATTTGGTAGGGCGCATTGTGAATCCCCAAGAGGAATACAGCATGCGTCTTTCCCAAACTTGCTGGACCATTGAGTCCTTGTTGCCAGGAGAATCTCAGGAGATCACGGTCTGCAGAACATGCTTTTGGGTATCGGCCCTTAGGTAATAAGATTTGTCTTGGTGCTCTGAGTATCAACCCTAACCCTAAGTATCAAAGTATAGGATTGGTATTCTTAGGTAGGGAATGGTGGATAGGAATCAAGTTATTCTGAGAAATTACGGGGCTTTTTTACTTCAGTTTTTGTGAATTGTACTAGCACAGACTGGCCCCAACAATTCAAGAAGCATGAACATTGTCTGATTCATTAAACTCTTCAAGTCTCAGCCCATCTCACTTTACAAAGTTATTTTGTTTATAGGAAAATGATCTTGTCTCATTCATGAAACTCTTTGCAAGTTTATTTTGTTCATGGGAAAATGGTCATTGGAACATGCCCACCTGACAGTTTCTTTGTAATCCTGTCTTATTTGGGGTGGTGGTACAAATTAGCTGTTTCTCTTCATTAGCAATGGGCTGTGACAGGAGAGGGTAGCTCTCTGGGAGTAGTATAAGGATGAATGTTTGCACCCCAGGGTCTCCAGGGAGGGGAGGGCACTTTGACAAACCAAAAATTCCTTGTTTAGAACATCAGAGATGGAAATTCTGTTCAATTCAGCTTTTCTCTCCATTCACCCGTTATGCTTTTGTCAATCAACATGACCAAATAAGATATAAAATAACCTCTTATTTTATATCTCTCATATAAATAAGAGATAAGAACAGAGACTGATATATGCTAATTTGAGTTAATGAAGTTTAAATTTCAGCACCCCTCATTTGCCTGGACCCTTCCAAGACCCAGGGAGGGATACCGAAAATATATACACGTGGTGTTAGTTTTTGTAGAGTTTGCAAACAAAAGATGTATTAGCTGCAATAGATATCTCTCCACTCCAGATTCCCATCTTTCACACTCTTTATGGCAGGAAGTGTTGGAGCAGCCATGGAAATTTTGGGGACAGCTCTAGGGGGAAGATGAGTTGGGGACACATTTAATTTGGGTTGGTGGAAAGTTTATGTGTTTTGCAGTTATTTCTGTATATAGTTAAGTTGTAGTTAGCTGTCTTGGTGTAGCAATGACTTTCAGGGGTACTCCTACAAGCCCCTGTGCTATAATTCTTTGCATTGTGACCCGAATTTTCAGGGACAAAAGGCGGTATCACAATTTGAACATGTCTATGCACTTAACTTCGGAAGTATGTGGGAAGTGGGAGAGAAATAGGGTTTGAAATGTATGAGGCCAGAAGCTGCTGTGGAAAATTCTTCCAAATCTCATGCATGTAGAATTATAAGTGGAAGATTTGATTTTTATTCCTGCTCAGTCAAGAGGAAAGTTCTCTCCTGCAGTGTATACAGTTATAAACACAATATGCATTTTGGTGTTAATGGAGTAGAATAGAATTTGTCAGAACTCCTGTGTCTGAGGATAAAAACCATCAGCAATAATACTACAAACAGTAAGTGCATCGTTGTGTAATGTTGCACATTTTAAAGATCCCAAAGCACCGGGTTACGTTTTAGGGTGTATGATAGATCTTGTCATGACAAAGTGTGGCAGTTCTGGACAGAAGAGAGTACTGAATTGGGACCTGAGGAAACCCGTGTTCCAATAACAAAACTACATGTATTTCTGAAAGTTCCGAGTGTGTAATATAAGGGAAATTTGATTATATGGTTATATAGCACAACATAATATAATGGCAATTAAAAGCACATTTAATTCTTCTTGGAATTCCTTAATTTCAGGTTATTTCTTGTGTGTTTCAAAATGATGGATTATACCAAAATTCAAATATGATGAGAGGGAAATTTCCCAGTGGAGGCCAAAATAAAAAACTGAAGGATTGACAGAAACTCCAGAATGTAAAAAAATTTGCTTGTCAGCTTTTTAAAATTTGTAATTTACTTCTTTTCTCAGTCTACGTAAATATTCACTTTCATCCAGTTTTTTGTGTTTTCAATTTTGTATTTTTTCTCTGAAATAGGGACCTTCAAAATGTATAAGCTTCAGATCTGTATTACCTGGGTCTGCTGCTGGGTAAGAAGAGAAACGTTCCAGAAGAATAAAGCCTGAGACAAGTGCTGGAGAACATTGCTCTAATTTCTCTAGTTTATGCTTCTTGCCATAATTTCAGGAGGCTGACAGCTTCTCATTGGTCTCTCTGGCTATTTGGAGGCTCTTAAAGGCAGTTCTAATTTAGGGGGAGGTGGTGAAAGTGGTTCTGCAGACTCTATGTCAGAGACGAGCTTTACCCAAGCAAGAATTAAATTTAACCCAGATATCATCAATTGATTTTATGGGGGTTTTTTTGTAAATTAAGACTCAGCCTTTCCTGCAATATAACATTATGCTTAAATATACATCCCCGAGAAGATAATCCAGTGTAATGCCATTACACAGGTTTATAGCTGACCTTTGAAATCTAAATCTAAATTTTCTTTGAGAAAAACCCCACAATTTTGTTTCTATTTCCCTTAAAAAAAAAATCCTTGTGACTTCTGCAATATCCAAACAGTAAATCCAGTGTTCATTTAAGTCTGAGAGTTTGCAGATGACTGACAAATCTATCGTTTTGCACAAGCCCTGCTTTCTGTCGGAGAGCTGCAGTTTAGAGATTCACTGCTACAACATAGGCGAAATTCTTTCCTTAGCAGAGTCGGTATAATGCACAAGTTTGTATTAATCACTAAGGGTAACCTAGAAGGCCATTACTAGAACTTTTGGCCAAGGTGGTAACAGGAAAATAACAGCTGTTTGTATAAAGAAACTAGGAGCTCATTTGCACAGCTATTGGAGGCAATAGGGAGATTAATGCATGTTGTCAGTTATACAGGTTTAATTTGACTTGCGCTAAAATAGCATCAATACACATCACCCCTTTGCCATTCATTCCTTCTGAATGCTGATTAATTTACTCTCATTTCACCCTGACTGCTGCCAGGCAGTAATGAGTTGTAGCCATCTGGCAGTCCTATTTTATCTTGCCCATTGCCCCTAAAAAAAGCAGTGATGGGAACAGTCTTTTCCTGGGCGTCCATCCAGCTGCTCAGAGTTCCCAGCCCTCTTCTTGGGAAATGCAGGGCAGATACCCATCCAGACAGTGAATTCTTGAACTGGCACATGGTTTTTGTGTTGAAGCTGGTGAGCCAAAGCCCCCTAATTTCGGAATTGGGAGGGATGTATAAGAGAGCCTGTATGTCAGAGTTATCAGTTAAGCCACGTAGAAAGAGATTTGTAAAGTACAGCTACTGCTATAAAGTGGTATTTTATACATGCATAATAATACAGTGTACACAGAGATAAGGCTCTTTACAGACATATAAAGCAATACTGTTAATAATGTCTTAACTCCTGAAAGAACAGGAAACCATCTGGTCTCAGTAATTGCTTCCAAATATAATTTTTTTCTTTTCATGATGTCTTCAGAAAAATCAGACATATTACCTCATTATGGGTAAAAGAATAATAAATAAGATTGACATAAATTTGATTCTATTTCAAGGACACTGTTTTAAAAAAATCCACTTTATTGAGGTATAGTTCACACACATTAAATTCTGCCCATTTAAGTCTATATTTCAATGTGTTTTGACACATTCACATACTCATGGAATCATCACCACAATCAAGATATAGAATATTTCCGTCGGTCCCCCAAATTGTTCTTGTGGCCCTTCCTGGTCAGTCTGCACTACCCCAACACCAGGCAACCTCTGATCATCTGTCAGTGTAGATTAAATTGACCGTTTCTACAGTTTCATAGAAATGGAGTCTTACAGTATGTATGCTTTTGTGTCTGACTTTTTTGCTTAGCATCATTCATCCACACTGTTGCATTTTTCAGTAATTGATTCCTCTTTATTGGTGAGTAGTATTTCAGTCCATATCTGTTCTGTATCACTATGGATATGCCATAATTTGTTTATCCATTCACCTGTAGATGGACATTTGATTTCCAATTTTTAGCTATTATGAATAAATTTGTGTACTTGTCTTTGTGTGGACCTATCTTTTCATTTCTCTTGAGTAAGTACAGATTTGAATAAGAACAGAATTTCTGGGTCTTATGGTAAATGTATGTTTAACCTTATAAGAAACTATCACACGGCCTTCCAAAATGATTATGCCATTTCACAATCTCACTAGCAATGAAGGAGGAGGATTCTAATTTTTCCTCATTCTCACCAACACTAGGTATTGACATCTTAAAACATTTTTATCTATGCTAATGAGTAGGGAGTCCTATTTCATTATGCATTTAATTTGAATTTCCCTGTGTTTTAAAATATAGGTTTTATTATTATTCAGGTATAACAAGGTCAATAGATCAGGAAATGATTGCTATAAGGGTCAGCAAGGACCTAAAATACTAAAACATAAAAAATATAGAATAAAAAGGCATGATTAATACCCCTAATAATATAGAATAAAAAGGCATGATTAATACCCCTAATGACTAATGATGTTGAGCATTTTTTATGTGTGTATTGGCCATTCATATAGCTTCTTTTGTAAATTGTTCAAATTTTTTGCCTATATTTTTATTGTGTTGCCTTCTTAATGAGTTATAACTAAATTCTTTATAAATTATGCACAAAAGTCCCTTGTCAGATATTTGTATTGTGAATATTTTCTCCCATTTTGTAGTATGTCTTTTAATTTTCTTAGTAATGTCTTTCAAGGGGCTTAAGTTTCAAATTTTGATGATTAATTTGTTATTTCATTTTAACTTTTCATTTAACTTAAATTATTTTTTAAATGTGATTTAAATTATTATTTTTTTAATGTTTTTTAAATTATTTTTTAAATGTTATTTCATTTAAACTTTCATTTTAACTTAATTTGTTATTTCACACTTTTTGTGTTTTATAGAAGAAATCTTTGCCTACACTAAAATCATAATAATTTTCTCCTATGGTTTTTTGTTTGTTTGTTTTGTTTTATTGGGTTTTTTGGCTGTGCCACATAGCTTGCAGGATCTTAGTTCCCTGACCAGGGATGGAATCCTGTGTTTTTTCTAGAAGTTTAGTAGTTCTAAACATTGCATTTAAGTCTGTGATCCATTTTGAATTAAATTTTTATACTGCCTGAGGTAAGGGTCAAGGTTCATTTTTTTCCCCAAGCAACATTTGTTGAAGAGACTTTCCTTTCTCCGTTGAATTAAATTGGCGTTTTAATTTTTACTGAAAATCAATTGACTATATATTTGGGGGTCTATTTCTAATTCTCTGTTCTATTCCATTGATCTGTAGGTCTGTTCTTCTGCCAACACCACGTTCTCTTGATGACTTACTGTAGCTTTACAGTAAGTCTTGAAATCAGGAAGTGTAAGTCACCCAATTTTGAATCATTTGACTATTCTAAGTCCTTTTCTTTTCCAAAAAATTTTAGAAACACATTTACAAAAAAAAAAAAAAAAAAAACTGGCTGAGATTTTGATTGGAATTGTGTTGAATCTACAGATCAATTTGGATAGAATGACAATCTTTGTAGTATTGAGCCTTCCAGTTCATAAATATGGTCTATATTTCCATTTATTTAACCTTTTGAATGTTCTCTCAGTAATCTTTTGTGGTTTTCAGAGTAAAGGTTTGCATATATTTTATTTTATTTATTCCTAAATATGTCATGTTTTGGATGCTATTATAAATGGAGTTTAAAAAAATTCCACTTCCAATTGTTTGATGCTAGTATATAGAAATACAGTTAATTTTTTAATATTGACCCTATATCTTAAAACCTTTCTAAACTTGCTTGTAAGCTTTAAGAGGTTTTTTGTTGTTGTTTTGTTTTTTGGTAAATTTCTCAGGGGTTTTTATGTGTCATGTGTACGTAAAGAGAATTTTACCTCTTTTAAAAAAAATTTTTTTTAATTTGCATGCTTATTTCTTTTTCTTGCTTAATTGCACTGGCTAAGGCCTGTAGTACAATACTGAATAAGTAATAAATGTTCTTTCCTTGGAAGTTATTCTGCTTAGTTTCTCACGCTTTCAATCTTGCATGCATACATTTGTGTTGGACAAATGACTCAAGAGGATTCCTAGGCAGATTTTTGAAACTGTTTCTCTGCTTAGCTCTTTCCTCTTGGGGACTCTGCTCTGCAAATTCCAGCTGCCTTGTCCTCCCCAATTCCCAGTCTCTTAATCTTAAACTCTTAGGCTCTGTTTGGGTTCACCCTCCCTGTCCTGCAATCTAGAGACTGTCTTTCAGCAGAAAACTTGGGTAATGGTAGGACTCACCTTATTTTTTACCCTACTTGTAAGGATCACAATCCTCTACTGTCCAGTGTTTGAAAATAGCTTTTTCTGTGTTTTATCAAGTTTCCTAGTTTACAACAGGAGGGTAATTCTGCATCCTGTTACTCCTTCATGGCCAGAAACAGAAGTAGACACTATTTAATTTCTAATTATCTACCAGTTTATTATTATTATTAATTTATTTTTATTTCAAAACTTGATGTGTGACTTAGCCAGTTTTGTTCTGGTAAGAGAAGGAAAATTTTGTCCAGTGGTTCTCAACCTGTCTCCCATTAGCCTTATTTGAGAGCTTCTAAAACATTCCCATGTTCAGGCTGCTCCTTTGGTGATTCTGACTTAAATGGCATGGATTGTTTTTAAAGCTCTCAGGTGATTATAAGGTGTCACAAAAAATTGAGAACTACCAGTTTACTCTCAAAACTCTACAGAACTTACCAACAATGTGTTCCTTGGTAACCTGGTGTGACCAAAATGGCTTACAGGTGTCCTGAGTCACAGACCTATTCATCCCTGGGGACAGCCAGTCTTAGAGCCCTTGCCCCAGCAGGAATCAGCATCCTCAGTTTACTCCAATGTGCCACACAAATGCCATCATTTCCTGAGTGTGTTGTGACTGTAGAACATTGGAGCTTTAGAAGTAAACCCTCCTTCAGTCTCTCTCATCTTCAGGTACCAGCTCAAACGTCACAAAACCTTTCTCTGACCCCTCAAGGACCATCCTTTTTCCTTCCCACCCATTCCCTTCACAATACATGTGTACTTCTATGACAGCAATATTAGGGTTTTAAAATCTGTTTCTGTTTAAGATTTTAGTCCCTGGAGGGTAGAGGATGGTTTCTTTTAATATCTTCTTGTCCTTCCTATTACCAAGTAGAGTGTTTTGCATTTAATATTGATTCTTTTTGGTAGGCCATTTTGGAGTTTAATGTTTGGAAATGTTCTGTGGGCAAAAATATTTTCTGTCTTATTAAAAATATATCCTGTCAATGTATGTTTTCAGATTTGCTGTAAGTCAGTTGGGTGGGAGAGGAATACAAAGACTGTACTTGGTGTTACATTATTTATAGTGGCCCTTGAACTCGGTTCACGTCTCTAATCTTTTTTCACAATTAATTTTGTCCTTTAGGGAGAAGAATTGGTATTGCCTTTCTACCTTTAGGTATTTATACTTCAGAAATAAAATGGATTTTATGAATTTTGCTCTTTATACCATTTTAGCTTTTTAGGTCCAGATATTTTTATTAGGTGAGATTATTCTTTTTTAATTAGTCAATAAATAAATTGGATGGAAAATGAATTTGCATAGGGATAATTTGGAAGAAAATGTGAATGTTCATTGATATTCTTGTTGGCATAATCTATTTGTCCACCTAGCTTGGTATGTTTACTCAATTCTTTTTTTACATTAATATTGACATGTCCAGGATCACTCTGTTCAATATGGTATCTTTGCATAAATTAGGGAAATTCTCCCCATCTGAGCATTGCTTGGCAACAGAGCAAAGCCTGCATCGTAACCCACTCACCTGGGTCAGGAATCCTTGTACAGGGCACTATTTGTACAACCTGCCATGGTAGCTCTCTGATGACCTCTTTACTTTTAGGGCAGTCTGTTTCTGTATAATTTGACATATTTCCAGGAGATAAACATAGACTTAATATCCTCCAATGAGTATAAGACGCATGAGTACTAATTGTGAAATTAACGTTGGAGGGAGAAATTAAGGAGGTCTTCACTAGAGTCATTTAAATCTCAGTTGCATGGTTTCTCCTGTGGAAAAAAGCCCAAAGGAGATCAAAGGTAGAAAATTAGGTATATTTACCACATGCTAAGGCAGGTGTGAGGGGACCTGTGGGAGCCGGACACTGAAAATCTTTGGCTGATGTCTTCCATTAATGGCATGTTTTGGTTGGCTAAGACACAAAGGAAACAGCACATTTGCCAAGTGGATGAACATGCACTCACTTAGCTTCTGGCCACGAAGAAAAAGGGTGAGGCTGTCAGCTGTCAGCTGTCAGGGAGGAAGAGCCAAGGACAATGCCAGAAAATGCCAGAGTAATAGTAGGAAAGGACCACACATGGAGTCCCTTTGTGAGCTAATGACTCTGAAGTCTTTAATTTCTCGCCAACCATGAAATTTAATTTTGATGGGATAAGCACTACACTTATCCACTGACCACAAACTTGATGCCTTGCGGCCACTTCTCAGATTGCGCGCAGGGAAGGGAATGAAACAGTAACACTTATTGAATAGCCCTGTTTGCTCTCCAGAACATCTGATGCCTTCACACACATTGTCTCACTTAAAACAATCCTTAAATTGTTCCATTTGACCTAAAGAGGAAGATGTTGTCATTGGCAGAAGGGACGAGTTGGATGTTTCTGTTACAGGTTTTGCTGGATGGAAGTAATGAATTTCACTTAGGCTTGACTATATTTTTCTAGTTGCAAATCACAGTGAATGATGGTCTTAAATAAATGACCTCATTCATTAGTACATGTTTTCCTTTCTTTTTTCACCTACTCGTCCTGGTTCTGTTTTCTTTCCCCCTGCTGATTTTCTTGATCTGCTTTACCCCTTCTCTCTTTATTTCTGGTTAACAGCATGTATCGGTAACCTGCTGTGTCTCCAAGCCCTCAGACCTCATTTGTTATACAGGGCTCTCCTCCAATCAGGGCTCCATCAGAGGCTCTCTGGGGTTTTTATTTAATGGGCTTCAATCAAGATCATTAAGAGAGATCTATTCTGCAATTATTTTTGCATGTTTTTCCTTTTGTTTCTTAAAGTAGAAATAGCTTCACAGAAAAACAGGAATCTCTGTTTCATCCTCTCTCCTGGTTTATTATTCTTGTTAAAACTGAGTCTGGGGGCTTCCCTGGTGGCGCAGTGGTTGAGAGTCCGCCTGCCGATGCAGGGGACACGGGTTCATACCCCGGTCCCGGAGGATCCCACATGCCGCGGAGCGGCTGGGCCCGTGAGCCATGGCCGCTGAGCCTGCGTGTCCGGAGCCTGGGCTCCACAACGGGAGAGGCCACGACGGTGAGAGGCCTGTGTACCGCAAAAAAAAAAAAGAAAAAACTGAGTCTGGGCTAATGGATATTCATATGGGGGATTAAGTGAACAACGTAAGAGAAGAATATTATGTTTTCTATTGTGATTGATTTAACCTGTATTGAAGAAATAGAATAGATATAAGGTACACTCAGTGCATACACGTGATGGAGGGCCAGGCCCATAGGCCTATAGAAGTCATATCTCAAGGAGAGCTCATTGGATCCTGGGACTTGGCAGGTGCTATCTTCCAATGGCTGACTATGTAGACTTTATATACAGATATTCCCAGTGCAAAGTCATCACTTTAAACGTTTTGATTTTGAAAACCCTGGGCAGTTCAACATTAGGAGACTATTTAAAATATTCATCTCTGGTTTTTTGTCAAGGACAATCTGCTTCACTTTTTTGCTTCTTTACATTTAGATCTTCATGTATCCAAGCTCCAAAAGTGAGACCTCTCTTCTTGAGGAGCAAACAATTTAAATATAAAATGTTATAAAGGTACTGAACAAACTGCAGTGGGGAGGGGGATATTAATCATGCCTTTTTATTTTCTGTATTTTTTTTTTTTTTTTTTTTGCGGTACGCAGGCCTCTCACTGCTGTGGCCTCTCCCGTTGCAGAGTACAGGCTCCGGACGTGCAGGCTCAGCGGCCATGGCTCACGGGCCCAGCCGCTCCGCGGCATGTGGGATCTTCCCGGACCGGGGCACGAACCCGTGTCCCCTGCATCGGCAGGCGGACTCTCAACCACTGCGCCACCAGGGAAGCCCTATTTTCTGTAATTTTAGTGCTTTGACATCTTGGAGTCTTGCTGATGCTGGAAAGGCTGCTCTTCCCAGAGATAGCCAATTCCTAGAAATAGTAAACAACTTCACTACCAGAGAGCATGCCTTTCATATGTAAACTCACCAATCCAGAGATCACACAACTCTCCTCTACTGGGTGTTCAGACTCAGGGCTAATAATATTCCTCTGCCCTAAGCACTCCAGGGCCGGGTACTAGACAGCTAGAAACATCCCCTATACGCTAGAGCCTGCTGAAGTTATTCAAGGTAACCAACACTAAGCCTTCTTACCTTGCCCTGGCTTGCCTTTCTGGCAGAAAGGACAATAAAGGCTCTTGTTCACATTTTTCCCTCATTCTTCTGCTTTCCAGCTGACCCTCGTGCTTCCCTGTGTGGCCCTGTGTGGCATGGCTTGCCTCCTTCACTTGGTAACTGTGAATAACAAGCTATCTTTTCTTCTTTTTTTTTTTTTTTTTAGGGCCTTCATTTATCTTTTTTTAACATCTTTATTGGAGTATAATTGCTTTACAATGGTGTGTTAGTTTCTGCTTTATAACAAAAGGAATCAGTTATACATATACATATGTCCCCATATCTCTTCCCTCTTGCGTCTCCCTCCCTCCCACCCTCCCTATCCCACCCCTCTAGGTGGTCACAAAGCACCGAGCTGATCTCCCTGTGCTATGTGGCTGCTTCCCACTAGATATCTGTTTTAAATTTGGTAGTGTATATATGTCCATGTCACTCTCTCACTTTCTCCCAGCTTAACTTTCCACCTCCCCATATCCTCAAGTCCATTCTTTAGTAGGTGTGTGTCTTTATTCCCATCTTGCCCCTAGGTTCTTCATGACTTTTTTTTTTTTGATTCCATATATATGTGTTAGCATACGGTATTTGTTTTTCTCTTTCTGACTTACTTCATTCTGTATGACAGACTCTAGGTCCATCCACCTCACTACAAATAACACAATTTCGTTTCTTTTTATGGCTGAGTAATATTCCATTGTATATATGTGCCACATCTTCTTTATCCGTTCATCTATCGATGGACACTTAGGTTGCTTCCATGTCCTGGCTATTGTAAATAGAGCTGCAATGAACATTTTGGTACATGACTATTTTTGAATTATGGTTTTCTCAGGGTATATGCCCAATAGAGGGATTGCTGGGTCATATGGCAGTTCTATTTTTAGTTTTTTAAGGAACCTCCATACGGTTCTCCATAGTGGCTGTATCAACTTACATTCCCACCAACAGTGCAAGAGGGTTCCCTTTTCTCCGCACCCTCTCCAGCATTTATTGTTTGTAGATTTTTTGATGATGGCCATTCTGACCGATGTGAGATGATATCTCATTGTAGTTTTGATTTGCATTTCTCTAATGATTAATGATGTTGAGCATTCTTTCATGTGTTTGTTGGCAATCTGTATATCTTCTTTGGAGAAATGTCTATTTAGGTCTTCTGCCCAGTTTTGGATTGGGTTGTTTGTTTTTTTGATATTGAGCTGCATGAGCTGCTTGTATATTTTGGAGAATAATCCTTTGTCACTTGCTTCATTTGCAAATATTTTCTCCCATTCTGAAGGTTGTCTTTTCGTCTTCTTTATGGTTTCCTTTGCTGTGCAAAAGCTTTTAAGTTTCATTAGATCTCATTTGTTTATTTTTGGTTTTATTTCCATTTCTCTAGGAGGTGGGTCAAAAAGGATCTTGCTGTGATTTATGTCATAGAGTGTTCTGCCTATGTTTTATTCTGAGAGTTTGGTAGTGTCTGGCCTTACATTTAGGTCTTTAATCCATTTTGAGTTTATTTTTGTCTTTGGTGTTAGGGAGTGTTCTAATTTCATTCTTTCACATGTAGCTGTCCAGTTTTCCCAGCACCACTTATTGAAGAGGCTGTCTTTTCTCCCCTGTGTATTCCTGCCTCCTTTATCAAAGATAAGGTGACCATATGTATGTGGGTTTATCTCTGGGCTTTCTGTCCTGTTCCATTGATCTATATTTCTGTTTTTGTGCCAGTACCATACTGTCTTGATTACTGTAGCTTTGTAGTACAGTCTGAAGTCTGGGAGCCTGATTCCTCCAGCTCCGTTTTTCTTTCTCAAGATTGCTTTGGCTATTCGGGGTCTTTTGTGTTTCCATACAAATTGTGAATTTTTTTTTCTAGTTCTGTGAAAAATGCCAGTGGTAGGTTGATAGGGATTGCATTGAATCTGTAGATTGCTTTGGGTAGTATAGTCATTTTCACAATGTGGATTCTTCCAATCCAAGAACATGGTATAACTGTCCATCTATTTGGATCATCTTTAATTTGTGTCATCAGTGTCATAATTTTCTGCATACAGGTCTTTTCTCCTTAGGTAGGTTTATTCCTAGATATTTTATTCTTTTTGTTGCGATGGTAAATGGCAGTGTTTCCTTAATATCTCTTTCAGATTTTTCATCATTAGTGTATAGGAATGCAAGAGATTTCTGTGCATTAATTTTGTATCCTTCTACTTTACCAAATTCATTGATTAGCTCTAGTAGTTTTCTGGTGGCATCTTTAGGATGCTCTATGTATAGTATCATGTCATCTGCAAACAGTGACAGCTTTACTTCTTCTTTTCTGATTTGGATTTCTTTTATTTCTTTTTCTTCTATGATTGCTGTGGCTAAAACTTCCAAAACTATGTTGAATAAGAGTGGTTAGAGTGGGCAACCTTGTCTTGTTCCTGATCTTAGTGGAAATGCTTTCAGTTTTTCACCATTGAGAACGATGTTGGCTGTGGGTTTGTCATATATGGCCTTTATTATGTTGAGGAAAGTTCCCTCTATGCCTACTTTCTCAGGGTTCTTATCATAAATGGGTGTTGAATTTTGTTGAAAGCTTTCTCTGCATCCATTGAGATGATCATATGGTTTTTCTCCTTCAGTTTGTTAATATGCTGTATCATGTTGATCAATTTGTGTTTATTGAAGAATCCTTGCATTCCTGGGATAATCCCACTGGGTCCCACTGGATCATGGTGTATGATCCTTTTAATGTGCTGTTGGATTCTGTTTCCTAGTATTTTGTTGAGGATTTTTGCATCTATGTTCATCAGTGCTATTGGCCTATAGTTTTCTTTCTTTGTGACATCTTTGCCTGGTTTTGGTATCAGGGTAATGGTGGCCTCGTAGAATGAGTTTGGGAGTGTTCCTCCCTCTGCTATATTTTGGAAGAGTTTGAGAAGGATAGGTGTTAGCTCTTCTCTAAATGTTTGATAGAATTCACCTGTGAAGTCATCTGGTCCTGGGCTTTGTTTGTTGGAAGATTTTTAATCACAGTTTCAATTTCAGTGCTTGTGATTGGTCTGTTCATATTTTCTTTCTTCCTGGTTCAGTCTCAGAAGGTTGTGCATTTCTAAGAATATGTCCATTTCTTCCAGGTTGTCCATTTTATTAGCATAGAGTTGCTTGTAGTAATCGCTCACGATCCTTTGTATTTCAGCAGTGTCAGTTGTGACTTCTCCTTTTTCATTTCTAATTCTATTGATTTCAGTCTTCTCCCCTTTTTTTCTTGATGAGTCTGGCTAATGGTTTATCAATTTTGTTTATCTTCTCAAAGAACCAGCTTTTAGTTTTATTGATCTTTGCTATCGTTTCCTTCATTTCTTTTTCATTTATTTCTGATCTGATCTTTATGATTTCTTTCCTTCGCTAACTTTTGGCTTTTTTTGTTCATCTTTCTCTAATTGCTTTAGGTGTAAGGTTAGGTTGTTTATCTGAGATTTTTGTTTTTTCTTAATATAGGATTGTATTGCTATAAACTTTCCTCTTAGGACTGCTTTTGCTGCATCCCATAGGTTTTGGGTCATCCTGTTTTCATTGTCATTTGCTTCTAGGTATTTTTTGATTTCCTCTTTGATTTCTTCAGTGATCTCTTGGTTATTAAGTATTGTATTGTTTAGCTTCCATGTGTCTGTATTTTTTACAGATTTTTTCCTGTAATTGATATCTAGTCTCATAGCATTGTGGTCGGAAAAGATACTTGATACGATTTAAATTTTCTTAAATTTACCAAGGCTTGATTTGTGACCCAAGATATGATCTATCTTGGAGAATGTTCCATGAACACTTGAGAAGAAACTGTAGTCTGTTGTTTTTGGATGGAATGTCCTATAAATGTCAATTAAATCCATCTTGTTTAATGTATCATTTAAAGCTTGTGTTTCCTTATTTATTTTCATTTCGGATGATCTGTCCATTGGTGAAAGTGGTGTGTTAATGTTCCCTACTATGATTGTGTTAATGTCAGTTTCCCATTTTATGGCTGTTAGTATTTCCCTTAGGTATTGAGGTGCTCCTATGTTGGGTGCATGAATATTTACAATTGTTATATCTTCTTCTTGGCTTGATCCCTTGATCATTATGTAGTGTACTTCTTTGTCTCTTGTAATAGTCTTTGTTTTAAAGTCTATTTTGTCTGATATGAGAATTGCTACTCCAGCTTCCTTTTGATTTCCATTTGCATGGAATATCTTTTTCCATACCCTCACTTTCAGTCTGTATGTGTCCCTAGGTCTGAAGTGGGTCTCTTGTAGATAGCATACATACGGGTCTTGTTCTTGTATCCATTCAGCCAGTCTATGTCTTTTGGTTGGAGCATTTAATCCATTTACATTTAAGGTAATTATCGATATGTATGTTCCTATTACCATTTTCTTAATTGTTTTGGGTTTGTTATTTTTATTTTATTTTATTTTATTTTTTTTTTGCGGTACGCAGGCCTCTCACTGTTGTGGCCTCTCCCGTTGTGGAGCACAGGATCCAGATGCGCAGGCTCGGTGGCCATGGCTCACGGGCCTAACTGCTCCACGGTATGTGGGATCTTCCAGGACCGGGACACGAACCTGTGTCCCCTGCATCAGCACATGGACTCTCAACCACTGCGCCACCAGGGAATCCCTAGGTTTGTTATTGTAGGTCTTTTCCTTCTCTTGTGTTTCCTGCCTAGAGAAGTTCCTTTAGCATTTGTTGTAAAGCTGGTTTGGTGGTGGTGAATTCTCTCAGCTTTTGCTTGTCTGTAAAGGTTTTAATTTCTCCGTCAAATCTGAATGAGATCCTTGCTGGGTAGAGTCATCTTGGTTGTAGGTTTTTCTCCTTCATCACTTTAAATATGTCCTGCCAGTCCCTTCTGGCTTGCAGAGTTTCTGCTGCAAGATCAGCTGTTGTCCTTATGGGGATTCCCTTGTGTGTTATTTGTTGTTTTTCTCCTTGCTGCTTTTAATATTGTTTTCTTTGTATTTAATTTTTGATAGTTTGATTAATATGTGTCTTGGCATGTTTCTCTTTGGATTTATCCTGTATGGGACTCTCTGTGCTTCCTGGACTTGATTAACTCTTTCATTTCCCATATTAGGGAAGTTTTCAACTATAATCTCTTCAAATATTTTCTCAGTCCCTTTCTTTTTGTCTTCTTCTTCTGGGACCCCTATAATTCAAATGTTGGTGTATTTAATGTTTTTCCAGAGGTCTCTGAGACTGTTGTCAATTCCTTTCATTCTTTTTTCTTTATTCTGCTCTGCAGTAGTTATTTCCACTATTTTATCTTCCAGGTCACTTATCCATTCTTCTGCCTCAGCTATTCTGCTATTGACCCCTTCTAGAGAATTTTTAATTTCATTTATTGTGTTGTTCATCACTGTTTGTTTGCTCTTTAGTTCTTCTAGGTCCTTGTTAAACGTTTCTTGTATTTTTTCCACTCTATTTCCAAGATTTTGGATCATGTTTACTATCATTATTATGAATTCTTTTTCAGGTTTACTGCCTGTTTCCTCTTCATTTGTTAGGTCTGGTGGGTTTTTGCCTTGCTGCTTCATCTGCTGTGTGTTTCTCTGTCTTCTCATTTTGCTTAACTTACTGTGTTTGGGGTCTCCTTTTCGCAGGCTGCAAGTTCGTAGTTCCCGTTGTTTTTGGTGTCTGTCCCCAGTGGCTAAGGTTGGTTCAGTGGGTTGTGTAGGCTTCCTGGTGGAGGGGACTAGTGCCTGTGTTCTGATGGGTGAGTCTGGATCTTGTCTTTCTGGTGGGCAGGTCCACGTCTGTTTTTTTTTTGGGTGTCTGTGACCTTATTATGATTTTAGGCAGCCTCTCTGCTAATGGATGGGGTTGTGTGCCTGTCTTGCTAGTTGTCTGGCATAGGGTGTCCAGCGCTGTAGCTTGCTGGTCTTTGAGTGGAGCTGGGTCTTGGCGTTGAGATGGAGATCTCTGGGAGATTTCTGCCATTTCATATTACGTGGAGCTGGGACGTCTCTTGTGGACTAGTGTCCTGAACTTGGCTCTCCCACCTCAGAGGCACAGCCCTCGTGCCTTGCTGGAGCACCAAGAGACTGTCCTCCACACGGCTCAGAATAAAAGGGAGAAAAAAAGAAAGAAAGAAAGAAAGAAGAAGATAAAATAAAGTAAAATAAAATAAAATGAAATAAAATAAAGTTATTAAAATAAGTAAAAAAAATCTTTTAAGTAATTAAAAAAAAACAAAGAGAGCAACCAAACCAATAAACAAATCCTCCAACGATAAGAAGTGCTAAAAACTATACTAAACAAACAAACAAACAAAAACGGACAGACAGAACCCTATGATAAATGGTAAAAGCAAAGCTATACAGACAAAATCACACACAGAAGCATACACATACACACTCACAAGAAGAGAAAAAGGGAAAAAAATATATATTTCGTTGCTCCCAAAGTCCACCTCCTCAATTTGGTATGATTCGTTGTCTATTCAGGCATTCCACCGATGCAGGTACATCAAGTTGATTGTGGAGATTAAATCCGTTGCTCCTGCGGCTGCTGGGAGAGATTTTCTCTTCTTTCTTTCCTTTGGTCTCACGGCTCCCGGGGTTCAGCTTTGGATTTGGCCCCGCCTCTGCGTGTAGGTCGCCTGAGGGCGTCTGTTCTTCGCTCAGACAGGACGGGGTTAAAGGAGCAGCTGATTCGGAGGCTCTGGCTCACTCAGGCCGGGGGGAGGGAGGGGTACGGAGTGCGGGGCGAGCCTGCGGCGGCAGAGGCCGGCATGACATTGCACCAGCCTGAGGCACACCGTGCGTTCTCCCGGGGAAGTTGTCCCTCGATCACGGGACCCTGGCAGTGGCGGGCTGCACAGGCTCCCGGGAGGGGAGGTGTGGATAGTGACCTGTGCTCGCACACAGGCTTCTTGGTGGCTGTAGCAGCAGCCTTAGCGTCTTGTGCCCGTCTCTGGTGTCCGCACTGATATCCGTGGCTTGCGCCCATCTCTGGAGCTCGTTTAGGCAGTGCTCTGAATCCCCTGTCCTCGAGCACCAAGAGACAATGGTATCTTGCCTCTTAGGCAGGTCCAGACTTTTTCCCTGACTCCCTCCCGCCTAGCTGTGGTGCACTAACACCTTCAGGCTGTGTTCACGCCACCAACCCCAGTCCTCTCCCTGGGATCTAAGCTCCGAAGCCCGAGCCTCAGCTCCCAGCCCCGCCCGCCCCGGCGGGTGAGCAGACAAGCCTCTCGGGCTGGTGAGTGCCGGTTGGCACCGACCCTCTGTACTGGAATCTCTCCGCTTTGCCCCCCGCACCCCTGTTGCTGTGCTCTCCTCCGCAGCTCCGAAGCTCCCCCCTCTGCCTCCCGCAGTCTCCGCCAGCGAAGGGGCTTCCTAGTGTGTGGAAACCTTTTCTCATTCACAGCTCCCTCCCACTGGTGCAGGTGCCGTCCCTATTCTTTTGTCTCTGTTTTTTCTTTTTTCTTTTGCCCTACCCAGGTACATGGGGGGTTTCTTGCCTTTTGGGATGTCTGAGGTCTTCTGCCAGCGTTCAGTAGGTGTTCTGTCGATGTTGTTCCACGTGTAGGTGTATTTCTGATGTATTTGTGGGGAGGAAGGTGATCTCCTCGTCTACTCTTCCGCCATCTTAAAGCTCCTCTCTCAAGCTATCTTTTCAATAGCAATCATCTCCTGGTCTGTTTGGCCTTACCTGAATAATACTAAAACCTGCATTTTAAAACAATGGGCTACGCTGCCCTGTAAGCTTGGAGAAAGCGTCCCCAGTGAAATCTAGGGTTTGAAAGGACCTTGAGTGTCACGTGACTGTGATGTTACCATGGAGATGTCGGGGGTGAAGGAGGGGATCCAGGAAGTGGGAACAGCACATATGAAAGTAAAAGTGTGATGTGTTCAGGGAAGGATGGATACATGGGGTGGCTTAAGGATGGGACAAGGGGAGAGGTGGCAGATAAAGATGGAAATATTGGTAGCATTAGATTGCCAAGGGCCTGCTAAGAAGCCAGATTTTATCCTATCTGTTTGAGGCGGTAGCAGATGTTTCAATCATGGTAGCAGCATGAGTGGGTATATGTGACAGAAAGATAACCGTGGCACTGCATGGAGGATGACTGAGCAGAGAACAGACTGGAGCCGGGGAGGCTAGTTCAAGGCTGTCTCAGAAGTTCAGTTATAAATGCGAAAACCTGAATCAAGGAAAGGTAAAGGTCAGACAGGGCATTGGGAAGAGAACCAGGAAAGTATTTAAATCTCCGTACTCTTCCGTATGGTATCTGCTGCCACATTAAACTTCCTGGCTTCACAAAAGCCTTCCCTGAAAAAAGTGGGTGAGTAAAAGTATATCTAAGGTGACTACACATTACTTGAGTGCCTTCTGGGTTTTCCTTTACTTGTTTCCAGCTGAGTTTGGAAATTCGTGACAACCGTTTACACGAGTTAAGTGAGTTAGAAAGGTTGATGTATTAGAATCCAGGAGAAAGTGTTTTACATCCTGATTATCTTAATGCTTATGTAAGACACTATATTCTTCCTTTTCCCCCTTCTATTTCTCATTCTCTCTTTTTCTCCTCCCTCTACCCCCTGAAAGTATTTATTATATCCCCGTATTGCCTTAGCTGCATATATTTGATGGGTTCAGTGATGCCTTCTTGAAAGCCGAAAGCATTTCACAGCCAACAGGAAAGGGTGCTGAGTTTCTGCATGACAGGTATTTAGAACTGTCTGCTTTTATAAGTGTAGCATCAGTGCCAAGACTAGAAAAAGAAAGTTCGATGAATAATGATCATGGTTTGCCAATAGGAGGGGAGTGTAAACAGCAGAATAATTTAATTCTTCTCACTGTCAGCTTGTCTTATTCAAAAGTTTCCCAGCTGAAGAAGGGCTTAGTGGGTTCTTTGTTATAGAGCAGGTAAAAGACGCCCTGGATTATTCACACCAGGGCTGAAAGTTGATTTTATTTCTCCGACTTGCTGGATTCCAAACTAATGAGACTTGACTGTTATACAACTGTAACTGTTGTCAACTAGCTTTACAATGACCAGAGCTAGATTCTTTTATGAAAGAACAGCTGGTAGACTTTTCTTTAATATTTGACACCTTTTCTTTCTCTGCTCACTTTTCCTTAAACTTCCCCCAATTACGTTCTCTTTCTTCATCAATAGTATACCAAATAAGTAGCAAGGATTTTTCCCCATAAGAAGATTATTTTTAAGAAGATTTTTTTTAAAGTGAGACATTATAACGTACATATATGGAATCTAAAAAAACAGTACTGATGAACCTAGTGGCAGGGCAGGAATAAAGACAGACCTAGAGAACGGACTTGAGGACACAGCAGGGGAAGGGGAAGCTGGGACGAAGTGAGAGAGCAGCATGGACATATATACACTACCAAATGTAAAAAAGATAGCTAGTGGGAAGCTGCAGCATAGCACAGGGAGATCAGCTCGGTGCTTTGTGACCACCTAGAGGGGTGGGATAGGGAGAGTGGGAGGGAGGCTCAAGAGGGAAGGGATACGGGGGTATATGTATACATACAGCTGATTCACTTTGTTGTACAGCAGAAACTAACACACCATTGTAAAGCAATTATATTCCAATAAAGATATAAATAAATAAATTAAAAGTGAGGCATTAAATATTGACATTACAAATGTGATGGTATGAATGTTTTCCTTCTGAAACATTAATAAGGATTAGTCACTTTCTGTTTCAGATACAATTAAGTGACTATACCACAAGCCCCTCATAGTATTTTATGGTGTCTTTGGACATCCCGTTTTAAGTGCAAAAATTCACAACTCGTGGAATGGTGACTGACAGCAGTGTAGATATTTGGGATGCCCTAAGCAAAAATTTCTTTGAGGCATTTTAATCTTCTGTTAATTGTGGAATCATTAGCTCTCTAGCTCACTTTCCAGTTTCTCTCCTGTCTCATTCCAGCTTCTTCTTGATAGCCATTGTGTGTTTTCTCTTTGCAGACCGTGGATATGTGGGTGCTCTTCCTTTGTCATGTTGTGTAGATTGCTGACCTTCAACAGAGCTGAGGTTTGACTAAACAAAGAATTCTTTACAGTGTCATAAAATCCTTGAAGGCCAGGCTGTGCTTCGAGATTCTTTTGGGTACACATACCCTGTCTGGTACACAGTCCACATAATGTGTAGGGAAGATAGGCATCATTGTTGGTAATCGTGGTAGATTAGGGGACACTGCAGTGAGCCTATGGTCCTCTGTGACTTGGGTTGTTGGCCTCTTAAGACTTATAAGGCCGCTCCAAGGTAATTATATATTTGACAAAAAGCACTTTAAAGCTTAGTTTCTTAGACTATCTGGAGGTTTATTTACATGCAGGAAATTAATTTATTTTTTTAAATTTGTGTATGTAATGCAAACTAAATACAGGCTGTGGACCAAGGGGACAGTGCTTTGCACAATGCCTGACACACGATCAGTCCTAAAGAAATACTTGTTGAATGGAAATGGACTTGAAACAGAGTATATATGAGAATGGGATAGTATCCATCTTTTAAATCAGTCAGTGCCATCTCCATTGGTTGAAGTTGCCATGAATCTTTATCTGTTGAACAATATTAACTCTTTGGAGGAAACTCACTTATAGTAAGGCGTAAATTCAATTTACTGATGAGAGAGCTGTAATTGTCTAGATGCTATTAGGAAACAGCCTACCTTAAGTGTTCCCAATGAAAAATCATCTGTAAACATAGGCATGTTAGCATTTTCTGAAAGCAACTTGAAAGAAGAAAGGGGCCTCACAATAACAAATATAAATAAAAAGTAGATGGTTAACATAGAAGCTAGGTCCAGGGTCACAAAGCTCTTGAAGAGAGCTTTCAAGATCACCTAGTGAAACAGAGCAGGATGCTATGGTCCTCCCCACATGTCCTCTGTCTGCCTTTTGTCTATGGAAGAACTTTAGCCAAAGAATAATTTTAATCAGAGAAGTGAGAAAATGCAGAAGCAGAGGAAAACAGTCCAACAAGACTAAATAATAATAGTTTAATCATCAAGCATAGTCAAGGACCCTTAGTTCCTCTTCAAGGGCTATAGATAATATTGTGAGCCATGTCCTTTGAGCTGTCTTGTAGATACTGAAATCCCCACCAGGCAGAAGAAGTTAACTACATCATGACCAGACTGTAGCCATGACATAAGCTGCCACAATTCCGAGAGCTGACCTCAAAGAAATGGGAACAAACTGACCCTGGAACTGAAAATTAGCTGTACCTAAAACAATCTCTCTCGATGACACTGGTCAGACCACCACATGACCAATTTCAAGATGACTGTCAGAGCTGACTGTGCTGTTTCTACATGTAGCCCCCTTCCTCTGCCTATAAAAACTCTTGTCCCCTGATAGTGGCAGGCGGGGGGAGTCGGCCTTTGGACAGGAGCCCGCCCTCCCGCCCTGGTTGCTGGCGTCCGAAATAAAGCAAACTTTCCTTTCCACCAAGCTTGCCTCTTTGTTGGCTTTTGGGCTTTTGAGTGGCGAGCAGCTAGCCTCCACTTTCAGTTACACTAGTTCAACCCCTTCGTGATAAAGATGAGGATACTGAGAGCCATGGTGCTCACTGCTTTCCTGGTGTTTCTTAGAAGGATGTAATTCAGTCGTTTTTAATTTGTATCTTTCTTGCTCTTTCGTCACTTCATTTACCCCATAAATATATTTTGAATGCCTTCTCTATGCCAATCAATGTCTAATATATTAAAGAAATAAAGAAGATGGATAATTTTTTCTATATACCAAGAAATCTGGAGAAAGGGGAATTGGAGAGAAAGAATTTAATTATTATAATTATATACTGCTTTAAAGTTTTCTGAGTAATTTTGCATAGTATATTCTATCTAACCATGACAAACAACTTTCAGTTATAGGCACAAAATTTTCAATATTTCTTTAGACTTGACTCGGGGAGAGTCTTCTCTCCTGGTCAGCAAACATCCTTCTATGTGAGAATGATTCATGAACTATTATTGATCTGGCTCTCCGAATAGCCTTTGAAACCATGCAAGACCAGTGGAATTTAATACATATTTCTTTTCTGGTAACAGCCAGACTTGTAAAAATTAGGGCAACGTGAACTAGTCCTCCCTGAATCAGTTGACCGTTGATTCAGGGATTTATCTCTAATAATGGTCTTTCAGTCTCCAAGGCAGTTATCACAATCAAAGTCACCCAGATAGGTGAGCAATGGCTGACCACACCTATAAGCAAGGCCATCTTTACCCCTTGGGTACTTTAAATATTTGGCTTACTCACTTCCCCAAATGGATTCTCTGACTGGCCATGGAATCTCAGGGTTAAAGATATTAGGGGATCAGGGAATGAGTCAGAATATGCAACTCATTGCCCACAAGAAACGATCAGATGATGTGATTATAACCTACTTGGGGATGTTCCGGGGTAGTGAGTATAGCCAATGGTGAATGCTATCTGAGGATTAACTCCCCAGTTGCTTGGGCATGAAAGCTTGACCAGGAGCAGGATATAAAGACACAATGTGTTGGCTAATCTCCGCAATTTCTGTAACTATGATTTGAAGAAGCTTGTGATTTAGTAGAAGGAAACAAGAAATTTTAATGCATGGAGTACTTCTGCTTAAAGGAGGATCACTTCTCATAGCCAGTGGTTTGAGGAGAAGATGCCTGAGAAGACTTTCTGAAGGGTCAGATCTGAACTTAGTCCTGAAAGATGCGTGAGAGTTGGCCAGGTGATGCATGAGTGGGAGGGGTTCTAAGCAAAGGAAACAATATGAGCAAAGTTTAGAGGCAGAAAACAGGAAGGTGGTTCCAGAGAGCTACAATTTGGTGTTAATAAAGTAAGAACAGCAAAGCAGCCCGGGGATGAGGCTGAGGCAACTCTGTATCGCGTTGAAGAACCCATAGCAAATAGCTCTGTCTAAGGACAGCCTGAATAGGGACGGTGGAAATAGAAGAGGAGATCATTTCTGCCTGGGGAGACCATGATCTCCTATTCACAGTGGCTGTCGACTGTTCAGCTAGAAATATGCCGCTTTGGTATAAAGGTTATTTTGAGCTGAAGACAATTGAGAAACAGCAGATTTCAAAAAACTCTCCTCTTTCCTCTCATTTCTAAAAGCAGGACATAAATTTCCATTTGTAAAGGTGTCTCACCCTCTCATACCAGGAAGAGGACACCTCTTAGGTTCTTAGTCAAGGGAGACAACTCTAGACTCTTAATCAGCCCAGAGAAGAACAAGAGGAATCTACATAACAAACCTTACTAGAATAACCCTTATCTTCCATTAGTTCCTCCCATACACTTATTTTTCCACAGTTTCTGGCCCCTAAAAGCTGAACCCCTTTTCTCTGTCTTGTCACTTCTCTACAAATGCACTGTTCTTTGTTAAGATGCTATATAAGCCCCAAGTTATAACCACCCCTTTGAGTTACTTGTCAGTTTCTTCTGAGTGTATGTGTGCCGCACGTATTAACTGTTTTTCTCTTATTAATCTGTCTTTTGTCAGTTTAATTTCTAGGGCCCCAGCCAGAGAACCTAGTAAGGTAGAGGAAGAGTTTTTTTCCTCCCCTACAGAGGCAATGTCTTCTGAATAGCTCTTCTTATTTTGTTTTAGTCAAACTTTGCACTTAACCGACTTCTGAAAGAATGAAGTCAAAGCAGCTCATTTCAAAATCTGCACTGAAAGTCAAAGCATCCTTTTACCTAACCCAAGACTAATAACTAAGGGAATCTCGGGGAAGGACCATTGAGTAGATCTGCCCAGACTCTGCACTGCATAATTCCAGAAGGAGCTTTGCTGTTGGCTACAGTATGAATGATACCTCCTGGAGTTCCATGGTACAATTACCCCTGTTTGGAACTGAATTGACTTTAACATGAGGAGAAACAAATTAAGCAGAGTTTCTAGCACTTTGACTTCTTCAAAGCTTCAAAATTCACCTCTTAAAAACACCAGCCAGTTGACAGAGACATGGAACTCTTTTATATACTGTTTAATGAACTCAGTTTCCTCAGTAAAACGATGGTATTGTCTAAGATAATCTCCAGGACGTTTTGCTTAGAAGAGTCTATATTTATGGGGATTGATGTGTTTTTTATTGTTCGCAGTTATAGGAGTTGTAGTTCAGATAAAAGCAAAGCACAACGTCCCCTTCTCCACTGCCCTGCCCCCGACAAGGTTAAGAATTTATAAGGAATTTCTCTAAAAATACAAAGGGTAATTTTTAAAAATACTTAGATACAATTGATATATAACATTATGTTTATTTCAGGTGTATAACATAATGATTCAATATTTGTATATACTGTGAAATAACCACCACAATAGATCTAACTAACATCCATCACTACACAGTCACACCTTCTTCTTTTTGCGATCAGAACTTTTAAGATTTACTTTGTTAGCAACTTTCAAACATATGATACAGTGTTTTTAACTACAGTCACCATGCTGAACATTATATCCCCAGGACTTATTTATTTATAACCGGAAGCCAAACACGGTATCTGAAGACATTTGAGCCTGTTTTGGAAATGTAGTGTGGGCTATGTGGCTGATACCTAGGGCACGATACCTGGGTTGCTTGTTCTAGGTGTAAGGGGCTACTCGCCTGAGATCCACTTCTGCAAGTCCTGTTCCTACCCCGGAGTTTTCCTGGCTTGCAATTATGTCATTGTAGAGACTCTGGACCTTTATTTTATTTGAAGAAGAAAACTGCATCACGGTTTCTGGTTCAAGGTGGGTCCTCTACGTGGAGAATAGAACTTGTTGTGCAGGATTCCTCTTTTCCTTGTGGCTCATCTAATAGCGCTCCTCTGGGCGAGTAGGGCAGTCCTGTTTCTCTCAGAACTTTCATCTGAAGAACAACATCAAAGCCTGGTTGTCTCCTGGGTCACTTTGTTTTCTTGTTGGGCCATGCTTTTGAATGGTTTTCCAAACGAGGAGAAATTCTCCTCTTTTCTTCGTATTTCAGCGTACACTTTTCTCATTGTCCTGTTGAAAGTGAAAAACGTTCCCTTGGCCCAGTTCTATCATACTGTTGACAGGATGAAAAACACTCTGGCGTGTGACTTGGTGCTTAGATGTCCCGGACCCGCATGTCAATTGGAAGACCGTTCATCTTTGCTCCCACACCTTCCCAGAGTGACGGTGGGCTAGGTGACATTTGAAAATTAGCTCCCTTTGATTTATGAATGGGCTTTATTCTTTCACCTGTAATAAATGCACTCATGCCATTTTCCTGTCAGAGTCCTGGCAAGCCCTTCTATTCATCGGGGTGCAATTTTCCTAGTTGCGTGTGGGTAGCACCGGGGGGAGGAGAAGAATATATGTGGCTGTTACTGGAAGGAATTACAAACTTTCTGTCGACAACAGCAAATATCTCTGATAGTCAAGTTAGGAGTCACATTAAAGTTGAGCCGTGAGGTCACTGAGACTATACGAAGATAAGGAAAGAGCACTTCTCATGGTGGCGCTCCGTTCATCATGAGAGAATTAAGTGTCACAATAGCTTTCAGGGTCCTAAAGGATCTGGTCCCAGGTTACATCTCTGATCTCGCCTCCCACTGCTCTCTTCTCATTTCCTCCACTTTGGCCACACGGGCTTCCTGGTTGTTCCTTGGACAAGCCTGGTACACTCTGCCGCAGGGCCTTTGCACTGGCTGTTTCTCCTGCTGGAATTCTTTTTGCTCACATGTCTGCTGGGCTAACTTCATCCTTTCCTTCAAATCTTTGCTCAAATGTCCCCTTCTCAATGACACTCTTCCTGCTGTCCTATATACATGGCAAGCCTGTCTGCTACCTCTCACTCCCAACATTACTTACCCTGCTCTACTTTTTCCTTTCCCCGTGGCATTTACCTATTGTACAACACTAAATAATCCATGTACTGGGTCTGTTATTGCCTGTCTCCCCTGGTAGGTGGATCTATGTGAGAACAGGGATCTTGGCTTGTTTTGTTCATTGATGTATCCCAGATGACTAAAACAGTGCCTGGGGTGTAGTTGCCCTTAGGAAATATTTGCTGAATTCAGGAAACATACAAGCCAGGGAGGTCTTTACTGTCCGCCTCTCTGTATGACCCCCACCCCCTGCCTTATCCTATACTTGTCTCATTTTTATTTTTTATTTATTTTTTAAAATCATTTCTTTTTTTCTTTTTCTTTTTGGCCGCACCATGGGTATCCCACAAGGGCTTGCAGGATCTTAGTTCCCCGGCCAGGGATTGAACCCAGGCCCTGGCAGTGAAAGCTCAGAGTCTTAACCACTGGACTGCCAGGGAATTCCCACTTGTCTTATTTTTAAACATTCTTTTTTTTTAAATTGAAGTATGTATCCTATGATAAACCATAATGGAAAAGAATATATATATGAAAAAAGGAATGTATATTTAAACATCCTTTTTTACTTGAAATTACTTATTCAGTGTCAGTATTTCCCCATAGACTGCAGACTCCCCTAGCACAAGATCACATCTATATTACTGTATTTTCTGTATCCCCAACATTTTCATAATACCATGAAAACAATGGGTACTCAACTAATTGTTATATGAAGAAATATAATGTGGATGATGTTTAATTGTGATGACATTTGTTATCTATTTCCTGAATAAGTGATTTATTTCATCATTTATTTTAGTCTTAAGTTACATGATATGGCCACCACTCAGAGTAACCTGTACTGTCCATTCCAGGTCATTAGATAAGTGTTAATGGTGCCCTAGACCAGGTATCTGGAAAAACTAACACCTCACTTATGCCTTAAAATGACCAGAAGAAAATACTCGAGAAATCCCATGGAAAAATTACTTAACAAGTTAATTAATTTGGACTTCATAAATTTTCTTTCCAAATATTATTTCCCAGGAAGTACTAGAAGAGATTCAGTCATTCTTCCTCATCCCTAAAGTAGCTCTTGGTGACATCTTTCACTTTGTCCTGCTTTGTTCTCTTTATGGACTTACCTTTCACTGTATTGCACTTCCTTGTTAGTTTATTTTGTCTTTTCGCTGTAATGATAAGTACCATGAGAGGATGCATTCGTTGTCTAGGACTGCTGAAACAAATGATAACGGACCTGGTGGTTTACAACAACAGAAATGTGTTCTCACAGAGTTCTGAGGCCAGAGGGCTGAGCCCGAGGTGTCAGCAGTGCTGAGTTCCCTCTGAGGGCTCTGGTGGAGAGTGCCTGCTTGCCTCTCCCAGCTTCTGGTGACTGCTGGCAGTCCTGGCATTGCGTGGCTCCTAGGCACATCACCTCAATCTCTGCCTCCGTGTTCACATGGCCTGCTCCCCTGTGCTTCTCTGTGTCTGTGTCTCTGTTTCCCCTTCCCTTCTAAAGACTTATCGTGGGATTTAGGACCCATCCTAATCCAGGATGATCTTATCTCAAAAGCCTTCACCTAATTACCTTTGCAAAGGTTCCTTTCCCTAATAAGATTGAATTTATAGGTTCCAGATGGACATATCTTTCGGAGGGCCACTATTTACCCCACTGCAGGGGCTTAACTGTATTAATCAGTGCTGTATCTCTAGTATATAGGATGATTCCTTGAAGATATAGTGGGTGCTCAATAAATATTTGTGGAATGATATAAAGGAAAAAAGGCCATAAAATACAGTGATCCCTGGACTTCCTGGCAAATACCAAATACGGTGGCAGTGTGGCTGTTAGAATCCTATAGGATGAGACAGAGGATCCTTCGGGGGTGTCAAAGGCAAAGTACTTTAGAACAAAGCCAGTTCAGTCTTTGAAATTTAAACCCCTCAACTCACTTCTCTCTCCCTGATGCTTTGGTTCTCAAGGAGGAGACCAAGGAAGTCAAAAGATGATCAGGTGCTAATGGTAGACTGTTACTGGGAGAGTTAATAATTGCATGCAGAGAGAGAAGGAGAAAATGCATCCAGAAAGCACTGAATTCTGCATTGCCCTCTCTATAGTAGCACTATCTGTGCTCAGCTTTGCGTCAGGCACAGTTACGTCATCAGAACATGGGATGTGGTTTCCATACCATGTGTGGCCTCCCCTCTAAAAAAGACCAGCGTATGTAAAAGAACCTCAAAACTATTAGTCCGTACACAGGCTGTGTTCTATGGCAGACCCAAGTGCAGGAGAATTTAGAGAAAAGATTATAATGAGGGCAGAAACTGTCAGAAAACATAGGTTTTTAGCTGGTCCCGAAAGGGTGGTTAAGATATAGCTACGTGAGACTTTCCTGAGGAGGAAGATGTTGAGGAAAGACATGAAGACAGGGATGTATAGGGCACATTAAAGAGGTGCACAGCTTGGCTGGGGCTCTGGGAGGAAACAGGTCAATTTGGAGAGGATAGGGAGTTAGAGTGCATCATGGGAAATCAGGTGAGACATGTGAGGTGAGGAGAAAGGACAGCGGATTCATTTTTTAAAATCCGCTTTCTTTCTAGTTGAAGATTATCAGAACTCATTTTTTTTTTTTTGGTCTCAGCTTATTCCTTCATCTCTTAATATATGCTCTCTTACAGTGGGCAGCTGAGAAAAAAAGAAATGTCTCCAGTTGTCCTAAGCAGATGAATCGTACTTTTTTGTGTTTTGTTATTTTAAAGCCAGGGCCATTGAATAATCTTCATTTGTTAACTTTTCAGCATTTTGCCCTCTAAGTAGCATCATACGGCACATTCTGCTTTTTATCTTATGAATTTTTCCATTTCTCTTGTGATCTTCTTTCCTCTCTGAAATGTCCATTTTATTCAGTGCTGTCATGTAGCAATTCTTGTTTCTTGTCATCTTAGACTTAGTTCCTTAAAAGTATTTGGCCATCACCAGAGTTCTAGTTCTGGAAAACTGTATGAGGCTTTAATGTTCCTTAAAATGGATTTCACTATAGTTTGTTGCCTACTCAGTAACATCAGATTTGAAATGAATGAAAACAATTGTACTCCCAGATCTTAAGACATTATTGGCATTAGTTTAATGGTAATTCTCTTCATAAAGTGCCTTGGAAACCAAGTTTTCAACTATCTATTAATTATTTAAGCGCTGGAGCTGAAGAACACTTCAAAGGAACTCTGAACAAGTGCCAAATCTTCAGATTTGTTACCTCAGCCTCCTTAAACTTTCAAAAGAATCCGACATGCAAATTCTCTAAGAATTATTCAAATAAGAGTAAAAGTTCGAGAATCAATTAAGAAAGTAATTGGAGATGATTGTATCTGGAATTTAGACTAAGGTTTGTGTTAAAAGGAAGTGCACAATGGTAAGCCAAAGCAAAATATAAGAAAATACAAAATGTAGCTCTTATCTGATAAAAAGAAAAACAAACCAGAAAATCTCTTCAATCAGAAGAAATGGATTTTTGATCTGGCACTAGTTTATTGCCTAAGTCAAGGAACAGTGAACACTTTGGATGATATATTAAGAATTTCTTGAAAGATGCAGAAATATTCTTTGACCATTTAGTGTGTCACTGATCAGTAAAAATTAAGGATGTGATATTAAATTCTACATTGAATGTTTTTATATTGAAAGTGAAGGGGACTAACATTTAATGAAAGTTGTAGCAGACAGAACCTATCAAATGCCAATTCTTCCTTTTTTGTAAAAGAACCCAGGGCAGTGTGCCCAGCTGAAAAACTAGGTTTTCCAGTCTACTTTGCAGTTAGGTATCGCTGTGTGACTAATTTCTGGTCGGAGATGTAAGTGACAGTTACTTCTGGACAGGCTCCCAGAAGGGAGTGTTGAATTATTCCCCTCCACTGTGCCCAGCAGCCATCTTGACTATGTGACTTTCATCTTGACTTAAGAGATTGAAAATAGGAGGTGTCTGGGCTCCTAAAGACTTCTGGATCTGTCATACCAGCCTTGGACTTCCTACCCCTGGGCTTCTTTTCTGTAGGAGAATAAACCCTTGCGTGTTTAATCCACTGGAGTTGGATCTCTTTTGCCAGCAGCCAAATTAAACTACTAACTTATACACATGCCCGTGTAGTGTCAGTTGCTTTTTAAATGGTATCTATCTCTAAGTTGTCTCAACTGCCCTTTGAGTCATATATTACTGATTTAGAGCATTTGAGGACCTGGCTAAGGTCATAAGAATATTTAGGAGAGTTAGGATTTGAGCTTAACTCAGGTCTGTATGCATTCAAGTGCTAAAGTTTCCAATACACTTGTGATCTGACCTGAAGGCTTGCTCCAGGGGCTGAGCTTAGAAGATCTGGTGTCTCTCTCCAGATTTCCATTTTGGATCTCCATCGTCATAGCATTTCTTGGCAGTGCTAAGAGGAAACCTGGGAAGAGCTTTGTCTGGTATAATCAGAGCTTGAAGGTAGACTCCACATCCTTTGGGATCCATGTATTGGGAACATGAGAATCAAAAGAAAAACTCTCAAAAGGAAGAGGAAATTGAGGACAACACTTCATGCATCAGCATCCTTTCTTGAGCTCTACAATAACCCTGAAGATTCTATAGTATATTTTGCTAAGTGAGGTGTTATTGCTTCTATATGCCCTTTCTCCTCACTTCCAAGAAAGTTGTATTGCCTGGAAGACTGATCTGTAAAGAAGCATGTAGGATAAGAGGGATGGTGATTAAAAAGATGACTTAGAGAATGGCTTTCTAAAGCCATGACTCTACTAAAAGGATAATGGTCACTTACCCCTTCTTCCCACACCACGCTTGTTTCCCAGTGGTTTCCTAGGGCAAGTCCTCAGCAGTGCTTATTGCAAGACCTCTAGCTGGCCTCCCTCTGCTGGTCTCTGGCCCACTCCAGGCAGTTGTATGCACCTGCACTGGAGTCCCCTTTTCCAACATAAATGGGAATCTGTTGTTCCCCTTCCTTACAAATTTCTGATAAATCCCATTACCTTCAGGGTGGCGGCCAAACTCTTTGACCTGTCATTGTGTCCCTTAATTCTCCAGTTTCATCTCCTATAGCCTCATCTCCACACGCTAATGCTCACCTCCCCGTAGGTCACACTGAGCTTCCCATTCTGCAACATTCTCTTTTACACATGGCCAACTTCAGGCTAACCAGTTCTGACAATATACAATTAGAACCAGGCTATTTTTGAATTTAACTTACATTGCTCATTTATAATGCCTGAGTCCCACTTCCCAAAGGTCTTACATTTGCTATAAAGGTGCCAGTGTTACCTTTATTTTTCTCTTTGCTCCTATTCTCTCAAGTGATTTTAACAGCAGGCTGTGGCTTCTCAGAGTGTGAGCTTATTTCCCTTGACATTAGGTAATATTTGCAATTTAAGGGTGTCACTGACCAACCTTGAGGCACTGCCTCCTATTCATTTTCCCCCAGCTGAGTTGGCAGTATTGCTTTTTTGTTATTCTCTAAAGAATTTGTTTTCTCAGTTTATAGACAGCATACATTTTCTTCTTCATTCAGCATCTCAGCTTCATTATTTATTACCCCCTTGCAAAAAAAAAAATTGTTCATGAACTCTTTAATCCTAGTAATGAAGCAACTAAAGACTGTTCTAAATTTAGCCTATCTGTTGGACTGAGAGGAGGCGTCATTTTGAGGGCATTCGAGTGCCCTATTGTCACCACCTGCCCTCTAATTGAGCAGAGTCTAGTCTTCTTTTTGGATGTGGTAGCTCTCTGGGGTTATTTAAAATGGTTATTGAAGGAGAATGCGCCCAGAGCACTCATCTCTTCTCACTGCTTCTCTAATGCTCCTCTATACAGATAATTCCTAAATCTGTCTTTCTGACATTGATAGCAAGTTCAGATGCCTATCTCAGAGTTTATTGGGCATTTCCACCAAGATATCCTACTGGGATGTAAAATTTAATATCTAAAAATAAACTCTCAACATCCCATAAAACAAACAACCTATCCTCCAGAGGGATGTAGATCTATTAATGGTGCCATCTTGGTCAAAATCGTCAAGGTAATTTCATCAGTCTCCTTCCTGCTCAAAAATTACTTACGGGAAATTAAACTCATAAACTTGATGTTCAAAGCATTCTACAGATCGACCCTGATGCCCTTCCAGCTTCCTGCTTCAATATTTCCCCCCACCAGTCCTTCACTGTGGTCAGGCATGTATTCACTGCTACAGAGAATATTTTTTCACTGTATTTGTTTAAGCAATACTCCTGCAGGAATGTCCTCCTTTCTCTAGTCATAGAGTTGCAATGAGGTCACTGAAAGCTTGGCGCCTTTGGTCCACAGAATTGTCCTGACTCCCTGAACTATTCCTTTAGACTTTGAGTAGGTACCACTCCTTTGGTACGTATTAAATATCTTATAGAAGATTCGATATGACTTGTAAAAGTTAGCACAGCGCAAAATTAATGATGAAAACTAAAACTGTTTATAAAGAGCAGGAAGAGGTGTTAACAGATAATCTGAGGTGAAATGTTTGCTCTACTGGGTCACAAACGTGGCTGACTTTCCAAGCAGCTGAGCCAAACCACGAGGTGCATTGGGTCACATCATCCTCGTTTTATGGTTTAATTTTTAGAAAAGGGAAGCATATGAGAAAGCTCCGCAGAAAGCAACATTTTTCTGGAACGAAAACTCACAATTGATTTACAGTGTGCGTCTTTTTTCATAGGTAAATCTAGTTCACAGTGAAAAGGGGACAAAGGTACTTCTTGCATGAAATCTTCCAGTATCAACCCTTTATAAAGAATACAGTGTGAAATGAAGAGCTGAGATAGTGTGATTCTGGACCTGTACTTTCTATTGATCTAACAATACCAAGATAGAGCTTGGTAAATCTAAAAGAACTAGGTGGTGTGCTTGTCCATTCGATTCTGTCCTATTGGATATAAGAGCTTTTGGATGACAGTCAATTTCTCTGACAAGTGCTTATTCTACATGCAGTTTATGTTACTGATAAAAGTGAGAACCACATGCTTAGAGACCAGATGCACAGAAGGCAAAGTTGTCATTCTGTTGTGAAAATTGAAAAACCAGAGTTGTGTTCCACCCAGACCATCCAGCCTACTTCTTCTCAGATGACCAGAAATGGAGCCAATTTCCTCCTTTCAAAATACCCCCCAGCACTAAAAATCATGAGATTGTACCTATAAAACCATTACTACAATGTTACCTATAAGTGAGTCTAAGAAAAAAGACTGGAAATGGAGATTGAAAAAATTAAAATTTTTATTGAATTAAATTTTATTAAAAAGATAGAATTATGGGGTCAATAATTTCTGGTTTTAAAATTTGCTTGCTGGTTAATACTTAACAACAAATAAAAATACGAAAAGAGCATTCTATCTTCTCCAGCTAATTTAGTTGTTTGAGACCCAGAGTCAGCTTTAACGTCTTCAGCAAAAATGCTTCCAACAAAAATGCTTGACACTCATTTCTCTTCTCCAGTGGAAAGACTGACCCAAGGGAAACAGGGAGTGACCCAGTTTGTCCTCTTTCCCTCTAGTCCTCTAAACAACACCCTTTCCTGAGTTAAGGCCCTAATATTCTTGCAGGATCTGATGCTGGTTCCCTGGAGGATCCTTTCTCTCTCTTCTCTCTATCCCAGGGCTGAAGGGGGCTTATACAGTGTTTCTGGCTTCTTCTGATGTTACTTAATCATCGATAACAATATTTAATTCCCTAACACCATTATCTGGTGTCATAGAATTAATTTCTATGCTTGCTTTTTTATTTCTACCTCCGGAGATGTTACTATGTTGGACAGGACATGACAGGACAGAAAAAACCGAAGCGAAATAGTGTGTCTTATAATTGTTTGTAAACCTGGTGAATGTCCATTACTGAGAAACTGACATAAAGTGATTCTGGGACTACGCTTTCTGGTGACCTGACAATTCTAAGATAGGTCTAGGAGAACACAAAAGGTTGGGCAGTTAATGATTTTGCTCATAGGACCCCTAGTCTTAGTTTCTCGTAGGTCTTAGCTCCACATTATTGGGAGGGGATCTCGTAGACCTCACAGTTCTCTCCCCATCTCTGGCCATTCTGACTCTCTCTGTTACTGAGCTAGGCCAGTCATTCCCTTGTCCAATGGTTTCCTGTGCCTGGAATATTCTACTCCGGGTACCCATGTGTCTGGTTTTCTTTCACCTTCCAAGTGTCAGTTATAACGGCACCTCAGAGACACTTTCTATAGGCATCTAATATAAAGTACCTTTTACTTTTGTACGCCCTATCCAATTATTCCATTTTATTTTTGCCATATATAAGAACATGCATTTATTGCTTGCTTCCTGACTGTCTATCTCCAAAACCGGATTAGAATAGGCTATTTTCTGTCTTGTTCACTGCTGATTTCTAGCTCTTGTAACACTCCCTGCAGATGGAATGTGCTTAATAAATATTTGTTGAATGATTGAGTTCTCTGTGAATATAAGAGGCTCACCTAAATGTAGGCAGCTCTCTGATCAGGGGAAGTCTTGGACTGGGCAGACAATGTAAGAGTTGCATTTTCATCTTATTGGAGAAGATTCACAAACATTATAATGCTAGTACTGTAGACAAGGAGATAGAGAATAAAGTTGTAACTGGAGTGGAGTGCAGGGGATCCTGAACAGTGCCTTGTGAGCACATGAAAGATGCAGAACAGTAGAAAGATAATTTTATTTAGAATGTAAAATAACTTACAGAATACAAGGTAGAATACCAACCAATCTGGGCCAATGGAGATCTTTTGAAAATTTTCTAAAAAAAAAAAAAAAGATGAATAAAAAAGGGAATGTAAACACCTCTATGCACTGGTGGGGATGAATCTCCAAATCACATTGTAAAATGGAAAAGTATGAAAATTTTCTCTTAATCTTGCCCGACTTTTTTTCTTTTTAACATATTTATTGGAGTGTAATTGCTTTACAATGGTGTGTTTGTTTCTGCTGTATAACAAACTGAATCAGCTATACATATACATATATCCCCATATCCCCTCCCTCTTGTGTCTCCCTCCCTGCCTCCATATCCCACCCCTCTAGGTGGACACAAACCACCGAGCTGACCTCCCCGTGCTATGCGACTGCTTCCCACTAGCTATCTATTTTACATTTGGTAGTGTATATATGTCCATGCCTCTCTCTCACTTCGTCTCAGCTTACCCTTCCCCTGCCCCGTGTCCTCAAGTCCATTCTCTACGTCTGTGTCTTTATTTCTGTCCTGCTCCTAAGTTCTTCAGAAACTTTTTTTTTTTTTTAGATTCCATATATATGTCTTAGCATATGATATTCGTTTTTCTCTCTCTGACTTACTTCACTCTGTATGACAGACTCTAGGTCTATCCACCTCACTACAAATAACTCAATTTTGTTTCTTTTTATGGCTGAGTAATATTCCATTGTATATATGTGCCACATCTTCTTTATCCATTCATCTGTCAGTGGACACTTAGGTTGCTTCCATGTCCTGGCTATTGTAAATAGAGCTGCAATGAACATTTTGGTACATGAATCTTTTTGAATTAGGTTTTCTCAGGGTATATGCCCAGTAGTGGAATTGCTGGTCGTATGGTAGTTCTATTTTTAGTTTTTTAAGGAACCTCCATACTGTTCTCCATAGTGGCTGTATCAATTTATATTCCCACCAGCAGTCCCACACCCTCTCCAGCATTTATTGTTTCTAGATTTTTTGATGATGGCCATTCTGACCGGTGTGAGATGATATCTCATTGTAGTTTTGATTTGCATTTCTCTAATGATTAGTGATGTTGAGCATCCTTTCATGTGTTTGTTGGCAATCTGTATATCTTCTTTGGAGAAATGTCTATTTAGGTCTTCTGCCCATTTTTGGATTGGGTTGTTTGTTTATTTGATATTGAGCTGCTTGTATATTTTGGAGATTAATCCTTTGTCAGTTGCTTCATTTGCAAATATTTTCTCCCATTCTGAGGGTTGTTTTCTGGTCTTGTTTATGGCTTCCTTTGCTGTGGAAAAGCTTTGGAGTTTCATTAGGTCCCATTTGTTTATTTTTGTTTTTATTTCCATTTCTCTATGAGGTGGGTCAAAAAGGATCTTGCTGTGATTTATGTCATAGAGTGTTCTGCCTATGTTTTCCTCTAAGAGTTTGATAGTGTCTGGCCTTACATTTAGGTCTTTAATCCATTTTGAGCTTCTTTTTGTGTATGGTGTTAGGTAGTGATCTAATCTCATACTTTTACATGTACCTGTCCAGTTTTCCCAGCACCACTTATTGAAGAGGCTGTCCTTTCTCCACTGTATATTCCTGCCTCCTTTATCAAAGATAAGGTGACCATATGTGCATGGGCTTATCTCTGGGCTTTCTATCCTGTTCCATTGATCTATATTTCTGTTTTTGTGCCAGTACCATACTGTCTTGATTACTGTAGCTTTGTAGTATAGACTCACCTCCATTTTTGAAAGATGTTTTTGCTAGGTATAGAATGTTTGACAGTTTTGGTTTTTTTTTCAGTTTTTTAAAGATGTGGTTCCATTGTCTTCTGAATTCTATTCTTTTTGATAAAAGCCCTAATTGTTGTTCTTGTTCCCTTTATGGGATGAGTCTTGTTAAACTCTGGTTGCTTTAAAGGTTTTTCTTTCATCTTTTGTTTTTAGAAGTTTCCTTTGAGGTTACCAGGTGTGGTTTTATTTGTTTTTAATCCTGCTTGGGTTTCACTGAGCTTCCTGGATCTGTGGGTTGAGATCAACTTTAGAAAAATTTTGGTCCTTATTTCTTTAACTATATTGTCTGCCCAGTGCTTTCTCTTCTTTCCTTCCGGGACTGCAATGACATGTGTCTTAGGCTGCTTTATGCTATTCCACAGATAATTCATGTTCTGTTTATTTTTAAAAAATATGTTCTTTTTCTGCACTTCTGTTTGGATGACTTCTATTGAGCTGCATTCAAATTCATCAATTATTTTCTCTGTTATGGCCAATCTTCTTTTAGAGCGATCCACTGAATATTTTATTTCAGATATTATATTTTTTAGTTCTAATATTTTCATTTGATTCTTTTCTTTCTCAAATTTTCTACAAATTCTATATAGCTTCTAAAATTCTGTGTCTTCTCATCTCTCCTACTAATCTTTTCCTGTAGAGTCCTTAAATATTTTTAGTGATTTCAAAGTCTCTTTCTTCTAATTCCAACATCTGGACCATCTCCTGGCCTGTTTTTGTTAACTAATTTTTTTTCTTGACTATGAGTCACATTTTTCTATTTTTCCCACATGTAGTGAGATTGAATTGCATACATACTTGCTACAGTAATAATAAATTATAGACAGTGGGGAATTCTGTTATCTTCCTCTGAAGAGTGTGTAATTTTGTTCTAACAGGTAGTTGTACTGCAGGAAGGTCACCTTGAGCCTGGGAAATCTTGGTTCTAGTCTTTCTCAGAGTAGGTTTGTTTTAGTTTTGTCATTATTCCTAAGGCAAATCTCTCAGCCTGGGGATAAGGTCTTTATTTTTCTTTCAGGGTCTTTTTAATAGCTTAGTTGGAGCACAGTTTACATACCATAACATTCACCCATTGTGAGTATATAATTCAATGATTTTTGGTAAATTTATAGAGTTGTGCAACTATAATCACAATACAGTGTTTTTAAATTGTAAAATACAGATAAAATAAAATTACCATAACTATTTTTAAATGTATAGTTCATTGGCATTAAGTAATTCACACTGTTGGGCAACTATTACTGCAGCCATCTCCAGAACTCCTTTGTATTTTGCTAAACTGAAACTCTATGCCTGTTAAACAATAACTACCCATTCCCTGTTCTTTCCAGCCACGAAAACCACCATTCTACTTTCTGTCTCTGTGAATTTGACTACACTAGGTACCTATATAAGTTGAATCATATAGTATTTGTCCTTTTGTGACTGGCTTGTTTCACTTAATATACTAATGCCTTCAAGTTTCATCTATGTTGTAGCATGTGTCAGACTTTCCTTTTTTTTGAGGCTAAATAATATTGCATTGTGTATATATACCCCATTTTGTTTATCCACAGCTCAGTTTTAGAACATTTCCATCACTCCAAAAACTCCCTTATGCCTGCTTGCAGTTAATCCCCACTCTCTCCCCCAGCCCTAGGCAACCACTGATCTGCTTTCTGTGTTTATAAACTTACCTTCTCTAACCATTCATATAAATAGAATCATAAAATATGTGGCTTTTGCATCTAGGTTCTTTCACTTTAGAAATTGAGAAGAAATCTTTGTCCTTAGGGCATGGCCATTCTGGAGTTTTAATTGACGCCAAAGACATTTACCAAATCCTTCTAATTTGATGGGTCTTGAACTTCAAACTCTGTATCCCCTGTGGTGAGTGGCCACTGAAATCTATGCACAGGTCTTTCAGCTTTCCAGCTATCACTTCCCTCCTGAGTCCTTAGAATCTTACCCTGCACAAGTACAGTTCAAAGGTTAACAGAGAACTTGGGGGTAGTTAATGCACAGATTTGGGGGCTCCCACTATTGTGACTCCCTTCTGAGATTTCTTAGAATTTCTAGCTACTATGGTAGTCCACAAATACTCAGGCTAGTAATATTAAGGCTCTCTACTGGAGCTTATCTTCCATGCCCAGGATCAGAGTGTGCCCACCAGAAAAAAAAGAATAACGTGGGTCTTACTTTAGTTGCCTCTTTTAAGCGTTGAATGCCTTCCCAATTCTGCCTCCTTTGGGTCACTCTCCAGTGACTTTAAATGTTTGCTCTTTACATTTTGTCTAGAATATGTAATATATATATATATGTGTGTGTGTGTGTGTGTGTGTGTGAATATATATATATATATATATATATATATATATATATACATATATATATATATATAACGTAGTTGGTAGGAGGGTTAGTCTGAAAGAAGATACTACCATTACCAGAGTCAAGACTTCATAATAACATTATATGAGTGTGAAAGATAAGCATTAAGAAAGAGGTTCAGAATCAATAATTAAGATACCATCACTTCAGAATTTGTGATAATTCAGACAGAACTTTAGCTGTAATTTCTTTAAGGAAATGAATATTATCAATAGGATCGTAAGAATAGTTCTTCAACTACCTAAGGAGAAAATCCTATATCTTTCTGGTCATTTTAATTTTGTACTTTGTTTTAAAAACATCAAATTCTTCGTAATATATACTTCTAAACATGTAACTACCATGGTGATAGTTGCTGGATAAATAGTGAGAACAGTTAACATTGCTTGAGCACTTATTATGTGCCAGGTACTATAATAAAAGCTTTATAGTATGAGCTCTTTTAATATTAACAAAAGAGAAAGTGGATCAAATTAGTAGCAGCTTCAGGAATTTGAACCCAGGGACCTACCTGTAGAGCCTGCTCATTTCACTATCAGGAATACCTCACTGGGATGAGCACTTGAGGACTAAGGATGCCATGTGAAAGGGGAAGTTGTGCACTCTGTCTGCGAATTAGTCCAAACCTGCAACGGGCTGGTCATATCCACCCTTGATGCTTCTGGAGAAGCAAGGCCTCTTCTGAGGAGGATCTGGGTGAATGTGGTGTCACAGATTCCACTCATCCCTAAGCTGGAGGGGAAAGTTCACTTTTTTTCCTGCAGTGAGTTGTACAGTTTGTCAAAACATCAGCCAGGACTGGGTGACCTTAAATCCTGTGAGGAAACTAATGGCTCAGTTTCTATGGAGCTCATTTATGGGCAGACTAACGGGTCCACTGGTGTTCTCTGTATGTGGAGAGAGGATGCTGGAGCTCTCATTAAGCCTCAAAACTTAGATGTTCCAGGTTTCTGCTGCCTCCTCTTTGGCCTCCCAGGATGGAAAAATTTTCACATGTGTCATCCAGTTCATGCTTCGCCGCCCGAGTGGCGGCTGCAGGCAGCTTTTCTAATTATCTCCTGCTGAAGACAGCCAACTGACCGCGGACGGTTGTCAGTTAGGCAGGACTTGGTCCCCTAATGGGAAGGCACAGCTAACTGCTGCCCTGATTATCAAGTTGAAGCGTTTTTATTATACCCTAAACAGCCATCTAATTTCATTGTGACAGAAGAGGGAAGAAAATGAATAGAATATCTTGATGGGTCAAAATAATTCCAACGTACCGACCCATGAATTTGTTCACAAAATAAGCAAACATTTCCTTACTGGAAACAGATATACCAGTATATTAACAGAGGTTACTTCTTGGTGGTTAGTCTATAGATGGTTTTTATTTTCTTATTTGTGTTTTCCTGTACTTTCTGTATTCTAAAAAATAATATATATTACTTTTGGACTCAGATTTTTAAAAAAGGAGAGATAGGGTAGCCTGGCCTTTAGGGTCCTACTTTCAACATGGAACTGAGGCTCAGAGCCCTGCTTCAGAAAGCCATAAACCATCCCTAAAGCCTAAGACCTTAAAAAAATTCAAACAGACCCAGAATTGTAATTTTCCTCTGAAAACTGTCCAACTGCTCAGGTTCTTATAAATATATAAATATAAACAAAATATTTATTTAAAATATTTTAATTAATTAATTTAAAATATTTATATACATATAAATAAATATATAAATATAAAAAAAACGAACAGGATATATGATTTTCCGTTTAAATCCAACATGTGGTAGACATCTAATAAACATCTGACGAATACATGCAAGAAAGAATGAGTGAAGGCATGAATATATTCGGCCAGGAGTTTTTCAATTGCAAGTTTCTGAAAACTGAATATAAATAGGGCAGTATTGATTATTGTACCTGGAAGGTTGAGGGTTAAACTGGACTCAGGTATATTTTCCCTTAGCTTAGCTGCCCATGAATTGGCTTCAGAGTCTCTCTGGCTCCTTTACAGGTATGTCACATGAATGTGACCCTAGACAGCTTTGTAGTTACATCCTTAGAGCTTTTAATTCAAAGTAAAAGAAGAACTTGGCTTCAGCTCCCATTTGGGAATTCCAGGTAAGCCTTCAACTGGATCACTATGAATCATAGCCCACCCTTGTAGCCAGAATGAGTGGGCATTGTGACTGACAGCCCCTCCAAACCCTGCAGAGCTGGGGAGAATCCCTCAGGTGAAGGGAGTGGGAGGTGCAGATGCCAGGAGAAGTAAGAAGGGAGGCAAACAGAGCAGAAAAATTCCACATATCATCTAGAGAGAAGCATTATTAATCATGAAAATGACAACATTGATAATAACTGAGATTTGTTATGCAGGTACAGTCTGAGCCCTTTACACACATTATCTCAGAGCTGTTCCACAACCCTACAGGTACTAAGGATCAGAGCCATTAAGTGACTGAGCCAAGGGCAAAGAAAATGATGGACAATGAAGAGGTTAGCACTTAATTGGGTCTAATAGAAAGGGGGCAAATGCACTGAGATGCTTTAAACTTAGACATGCCCGCTGATAACATGCTTGACCTATTTTTTTTTCAAAAAAAGGAAAGAAGGCCAACCGTGAACAAAATTTAGGGCTATATTGCTGACATACATTTTAATTTACAAATTTATGCCTTCATTGGACTCTGGCAACCAGACATTTAACTTTTCATGTTACTTGATTCATTTCAAGTTAAGGTGATTCATTAATCATGTAACTGAGCAACTTAGTTTTTATGGCTTTTAAAAATATAAGTAAACTCATTTTTATTCAAGCAAATCCAGAAATTAAAAAAAGTCACTTAACCAGGTATGTGTTTTCATTTGGGATTCGGGAAACATTGACAATGTATGACTTAACATTAAAAAAAAATGTTTGTATAAGGCCAGTCATGGGAAGGTCATGTACTCAGTGGTTAAGAGGATGGGGTCTGGGCCAGATCTGGTTTGGAGTCCAGGCTCTTGATGCTGCCTTTTTAGCTGTGTGCAACTGAACAGTGTGTTCAGTGCCTTGCTCTCCTCATGTGTGGAATGGAGATAAGAATAGATCCTCTCTTAGAAGGTTGCTATGTGGATTACAATGCATCCATTCAATCTATCAAAGGGGTTAGAGCAATGCCAGCTTAATAAATGGTAGCCCTTAATTTTATTAGAGCTCTCTTTACATTTGTGTAGGGGCTTTTTTTTCTATTTCTGCATAAGACTTGTTTTGTTTCTGTTTTTGTTTTTATCACAGATCTACATCAAAGAGGAAATAGCGTTGCTGTCCCCATTAGAGAGGCTGTGTTCAATCCCTCGATCTGCAGCCGCTGGGGGATATTGGGGAAATCATTTCACGGGTCTGGGTTGCTGAAGCATTAAGTGTCTATACCAATAACAACTAATTGACTCTTTTGTATTACACAGTGTTGAACTCTCCAATTGAGACTGATGTTCAGAGAGAAGATGAAAAGATGCCTGATGGCAAGGACTTTGCAAGTCTCAGGAGTTAGAGAAAAGAGGGCTGAGTCTTCAGACCAGGGCATTTACAGCATCAAAGAAACGAGGTGGCAATTGGGTAACTGCTGTTAAATCAAGGACCCCAAATACCAAAGTAAAATAAAATAAAGTAAAAGGCATTCTTCAAAACCTACAACAAATTTCAAAGCTGGCAGATTGAAGTTAAACTTTGCATATTTCAAGTTGATCGCATGAGAATACTGATGTCTAAATAATGAAAATGTATTATTTAATTGCATTTGTCTTTGCTTTTCAGTTACTTATTAAGAAGCTAAAGGTCGATACTTTCTTAGCTTTGTCTTCCTAGGTTAGATGAAAGTCCACTGAGATAAGAGACTCAGAAGAAGAAATGAACAAAAGTAATGCACCAATCCATATTTATTCCCGTATGCAGGTCGTCGATTTTGAATAATGTACAGCGTGTGCACACAGTTTACTACATCAAGAGGTGCCTGGAAATCAGAGAGAATGATGATCAAGTTGAAAACACTCTCATCAGAGAGCTAATATCTTGTTCCAACATATATTTAGGTACTGAGCTAATTCTTCTTCTGATCTTAGGTTTAATGGGTTGATTTTCTTGTGATCCAAAAACTTAAAGGTAGAAATACGATCATTCTAAATGTATTGCCTACTTTTATCATCCTATGAACTTGTGCTTTATTGATTTTTAAGAAAAGAATCAAGTACTGACCATCCATGGACGAAAAAGCCAGGAAAAAGATGAATTTGCATTTTGAAAAAGAAAAATATCTAAATCGTCTTTTGCTTTGAAAGTTTTCCCCTTGAGATGAATAAACATGCTTTATAAATATTTTTCTTTTACATCTTTATTGCAGTATAATTGCTTTACAATGGTGTGTTAGTTTCTGCTTTATAACAAAGTGAATCAGTTAGACATATACATATGTTCCCATATCTCTTCCCTCTTGCGTCTCCCTCCCTCCCACCCTCCCTACCCCTCCAGGCGGTCACAAAGCACCGAGCTGATCTCTCTGTGCTATGTGGCTGCTTCCCACTAGCTATCTACCTTACGTTTCGTAGTGTATATATGTCCATGCCTCTCTCTCGCTTTGTCACAACTTACCCTTCCCCCTCCCCATATCCTCAAGTCCATTCTCTAGTAGGTCTGTGTCTTTATTCCTGTCTTACGTCTAGGTTCTTCATGACATTTTTTTCCCTTAAATTCCATATATATGTGTTAGCATACGGTATTTGTCTTACTCTTTCTGACTTCACTCTGTATGACAGACTCTAGGTCTATCCACCTCATTACAAATAGCTCAATTTCGTTTCTTTTTATGGCTGAGTAACATTCCATTGTATATATGTGCCACATCTTCTTTATCCATTCACCCAATGATGGACACGTAGGTTGTTTCCATCTCTGGGCTATTGTAAGTAGAGCTGCAATGAACATTGTGGTACATGACTCTTTTTGAATTATGGTTTTCTCAGGGTATACGCCCAGTAGTGGGATTGCTGGGTCATATGGTAGTTCTATTTGTAGTTTTTTAAGGAACCTCCATACTGTTCTCCATAGTAACTGTACCAATTCACATTCCCACCAGCAGTGTAAGAGTGTTCCCTTTTCTCCACACCCTCTCCAGCATTTATTGTTTGTAGATTTTTTGATGATGGCCATTCTGACCGGTGTGAGATGATATCTCATTGTAGTTTTGATTTGCATTTCTCTAATGATTAATGATGTTGAGCATTCTTTCATGTGTTTGTTGGCAGTCTGTATATCTTCCTTGGAGAAATGTCTATTTAGGTCTTCTGCCTATTTTTGGATTGGGTTTTTTGTTATTGAGCTGCATGAGCTGATTATAAATTTTGGAGATTAATCCTTTGTCAGTTGCTTCATTTGCAAATATTTTCTCCCATTCTGAGGGTTGTTTTCTGGTCTTGTTTATGGTTCCCTTTGCTGTGCAAAAGCTTTGGAGTTTCATTAGGTCTCATTTGTTTATTTTTGGTTTTATTTCCATTTCTCTAGGAGGTGGGTCAAAAAGGATCTTGCTGTGATTTATGTCATAGAGTGTTCTGCCTATGTTTTCCTCTAAGAGTTTGATAGTTTCTGGCCTTACATTTAGGTCTTTAATCCATTTTGAGCTTCTTTTTGGGTATGGTGTTAGGTAGTGATCTAATCTCATACTTTTACATGTACCTGTCCAGTTTTCCCAGCACCACTTATTGAAGAGGCTGTCCTTTCTCCACTGTATATTCCTGCCTCCTTTATCAAAGATAAGGTGACCATATGTGCATGGGCTTATCTCTGGGCTTTCTATCCTGTTCCATTGATCTATCTTTCTGGTTTTGTGCCAGTACCATACTGTCTTGATTACTGTAGCTTTATAGTATAGTCTGAAGTCAGGGAGCCTGATTCTTCCAGCTCCGTTTTTTGTTCTCAAGATTGCTTTGGCTATTCGGGGTCTTTTGTGTTTCCATACAAATTGTGAAAATTTTTTTCTAGTTCTGTGAAAAATGCCAGTGGTAGTTTGATAGGGATTGTATTGAATCTGTAGATTGCTTTGGGTAGTATAGTCATTTTCACAATGTTGATTCTTCCAATCCAAGAACATGGTATATCTCTCCATCTATTTGTATCATCTTTAATTTCTTTCATCAGTGTCTTATAATTTTCTGCATACAGGTCTTCTGTCTCCTTAGGTAGGTTTATTCCTAGATATTTTATTCTTTTTGCTGCAATGGTAAATGGGCGTGTTTTCTTAATTTCCCTTTCAGATTTTTCATCATTAGTATATAGGAATGCCAGAGATTTCTGTGCATTAATTTTGTATCCTGCTACTTTACCAAATTCATTGATTAGATCTAGTAGTTTTCTGGTAGCATCTTTAGGATTCTCTATGTATAACATCATGTCATCTGCAAACAGTGACAGTTTTACTTCTTCTTTTCCATTTTGGATTCCTTTTATTTCCCTTTCTTCTCTGATTGCTGTAGCTAAAACTTCCAAAACGATGTTGAATAAGAGTGGTGAGAGTGGGCAACCTTGTCTTTTTCCTGATCTTAGTGGAAATGCTTTCAGTTTTTCACCATTGAGGACAATGTTGCCTTTGGGTTTGTCATATATGGCCTTTATTATGTTGAGGGAAGTTCCCTCTATGCCTACTTTCTGCAGGGTTTTTATCATAAATGGGTGTTGAATTTTGTCGAAAGCTTTCTCTGTATCTATTGAGATGATCATATGGTTTTTCTCCTTCAGTTTGTTAATATGGTGTATCAAGTTGATTGATTTGCGTATATTGAAGAATCCTTGCATTCCTGGAATATACCCCACTTGATCATGGTGTATGATCCTTTTAATGTTCTGTTGGATTCTGTTTGTTAGTATTTTGTTTACGATTTTTGCATCTATGTTCCTCAGTGATATTGGCCTGTAGTTTTATTTCTTTGTGACCTCCTTGTCTGGTTTTGGTATGAAGGTGATGGTGGCCTCGTAGAATGAGTTTGGGAGTGTTCCTCCCTCTGCTATATTTTGGAAGAGTTTGAGAAGGATAGGTGTTAGCTCTTCTCTAAATGTTTGATAGAATTTGCCTGTGAAGTCATCTGGTCCTGGGCTTTTGTTTGTTGGAAGATTTTTAATCAGAGTTTCAATTTCAGTGCTTGTGATTGGTCTGTTCATATTTTCTCTTTCTTCCTGATTCAGTCTTGGCAGGTTGTGCCTTTCTAAGAATTTGTCCATTTCTTCCAATGTTGTCCATTTTATTGGCATAGAGTTGCTTGTAGTAATCTCTTGTGATCTTTTGTATTTCTGCAGTGTCAGTTGTTACTTCTCCTTTTTCATTTCTAATTCTATTGATTTGAGTCTTCTCCCTTTTTTTCTTGATGAGTCTGGCTAATGGTTTATCAATTTTGTTTATCTTCTCAAAGAGCCAGGTTTTAGTTTTATTGATCTTTGCTATTGTTTCCTTCATTTCTTTTTCATTTATTTCTGATCTGATCTTTATGATTTCTTTCCTTCTGCTAACTTTTGAGTTTTTTTGTTCTTCTTTCTCTAATTGCTTTAGGTGTAAGGTTAGGTTGTTTATTTGAGATTTTTGTTCTTTCTTAATATAGGATTGTATTGCTATAAACTTCCCTCTTAGAACTACTTTTGCTGCATCCCATAGGTTTTGGGTTGTCGTGTCTCCATTGTCATTTGTTTCTAGGTATTTTTTGATTTCCTCTTTGATTTCTTCAGTGATCACTTCCTTATTAAGTAGTGTATTGTTTAGCCTCCATGTGTTTGTATTTTTTACAGATCTTTACCTGTAATTGATATCTAATCTCATAGTGTTGTGGTAAGAAAAGATACTTGATATGATTTCAATTTTCTTAAACTTGCCAAGGCTTGATTTGTGACCCAAGATATGATCTATCCTCGAGAATGTTCCATGAGCACTTGAGAAAAATGTGTATTCTGTTGTTTTTGGATGGAATGTCCTATAAATATCAATTAAGTCCATCTTGTTTAATGTATCATTTAAAGCTTGTGTTTTCTTATTTATTTTCATTTCGGATGATCTGTCCATGGGTGAAAGTGGGATGTTAAAGTCCCCTACCATGAATCTGTTACTGTCAATTTCCCCTTTTATGGCTGTTAGTATTTGCCTTATGTATTGAGGTGCTCCTATGTTGGGTGCATAAATATTTACAATTGTTATATCTTCTTCTTGGATCGATTCCTTGATCATTATGTAGTGTCCTTCTTTATCTCTTCTATTAGTCTTTATTTTAAAGTGTATTTTGTCTGATATGAGAATTGCTACTCCAGCTTTCTTTTGGTTTCCATTTGCATGGAATATCTTTTTCCATCTCCTTACTTTCAGTCTGTATGTGTCCCTAGGTCTGAACTGTGTCTCTTGTAGACAGCCTATATATGGGTCTTGTTTTTGTATCCATTCAGCCATTCTGTGTCTTTTGGTGGGAGCATTTAGTCCATTTACATTTAAGGTAATTATCGATATGTATGTTCCTATTCTAATTTTCTTAATTGTTTTGGGTTTGTTATTGTAGGTCTTTTCCTTCTCTTGTGTTTCTTGCCTAGAGAAGTTCCTTTAGCATTTGTTGTAAAGCTGGTTTGGTGGTGCTGAACTCTCTCAGCTTTTGCTTGTCTGTAAAGGTTTTAATTTCTCCATCAAATCTGAATGAGATCCTTGCTGGGTAGAGTCATCTTGGTTGCAGGTTTTTCTCCTTCATCACTTTAAATATGTCCTGCCAGTCCCTTCTGGCTTGCAGAGTTTCTGCTGAAAGATCAGCTGTTAACCTTATGGGGATTCCCTTGTGTGTTATTTGTTGTTTTTCTCCTTGCTGCTTTTAATATGTTTTCTTTGTATTTAATTTTTGATAGTTTGATTAATATGTGTCTTGGCGTGTTTCTCCTTGGATTTATGCTGTATGGGACTCTCTGTGCTTCCTGGACTTGATTAACTATTTCCTTTCCATATTAGGGAAGTTTTCAACTATAATCTCTTCAAATATTTTCTCAAATATTTTCTTTCTTTTTCTCTTCTTCTTCTGGAACCCCTATAATTTGAATGTTGGTGCGTTTAATGTTGTCCCAGAGGTCTCTGAGACTGTCCTCAGTTCTCTTCATTCTTTTTTCTTTATTCTGCTCTGCAGTAGTTATTTCCACTATTTTATCTTCCAGGTCACTTATCCGTTCTTCTGCCTCAGTTATTCTGCTATTGATCCCATCTAGAATATTTTTAATTTCACTTATTGTGTTGTTCATCGTTGCTTGTTTCATCTTTAGTTCTTTTAGGTCCTTTTTAAATGTTTCTTGCATTTTTTTCTATTCTATTTCCAAGATTTTGGATTATCTTTACTATCATTATTCTGAATTCTTTTTCAGGTAGACTGCCTATTTCCTCTTCATTTGTTAGGTCTGGTGGGTTTTTATCTTGCTCCTTCATCTTCTGTGGGTTTTTCTGTCTTCTCATTTTGCTTACCTTACTGTGTTTGGGGTCTCCTTTTTGCAGGCTGCAGGTTTGTAGTTCCCGTTGTTTTTGGTGTCTGTCCCCAGTGGCTGTTGGTTCAGTGTGTTGTGTAGGCTTCCTGGTGGAGGGGACTAGTGCCTGTGTTTTGGTGGATGAGTCTGGATCTTGTCTTTCTGGTGGGCAGGTCCACGTCTGGTGGTGTGTTTTGGGGTGTCTGTGGACTTATTATGATTTTAGGCAGCCTCTCTGCTAATGAGTGGGGTTATGTTCCTGTCTTGCTAGTTGTTTGGCATAGGGTGTCCAGCACTGTAGCTTGCTGGTCGTTGAGTGAAGCTGGGTGCTGGTGTTGAGATGGAGATCTCTCGGCGATTTTCCCCGTTTGATATTATGTGGAGCTGGGAGGTCTCTTGTGGACCAGTGTCCTGAACTTGACTCACCCACCTCAGAGGCACAGCACTGACTCCTGGCTGCAGCACTAAAAGCCTTTCATCCACACGGCTCAGAATAAAAGAGAGAAAAAGTAGAAACAAAGAATTAGTAGAAGTAGAAGGAAAGAAAGAAAGAAAGATAGAAAGAGAAAGAAAGAAAGGAGGGAGGGAGGGAGGAAGGAAGGAAGGAGGGAAGGAAGGCAAAAAAGAAAGAAAGAAGATATAGTAAAATAAAATAAAGATAAAATATAATAAAGTTATTAAAATAAAAATTATTAAGAAAAAAATTTAAAAAAACAAAAAAACGGACGGATAGAACCCTAGGACAAATGGTGGAAGCAAAGCTATACAGACAAAATCTCACACAGAAGCATACACATACACACTCACAAAAAGAGGAAAAGGGGGAAAAAATCATAAATCTTGCTCTCAAAGCCCACCTCCTCAATTTGGGATGATTCTTTGTCTATTCATGTATTCCACAGATGCAGGGTACATCAAGTTGATTGTGGAGCTTTAATCCGCTGCTTCAGAGGCTGCTGGGAGAGATTTCCCTTTCTCTTCTTTGTTCTCACAGCTCTCAGGGGCTCAGCTTTGGATTTGGCCCCGCCTCTGCGTGTAGGTCGCAGGAGGGCGTCTGTTTTTCGCTCAGACAGGACGGGGTTAAAGGAGCAGCTGCTTCAGGGACTGTGGTTCACTCAGGCCTGGGGCGGGGGGGGGGGGGGGGGGGGAGGGAGGGGCATGGAGTGCGGGGCGGGCCTGCGGCAGAGGCCGTCATGACGTTGCACCAGCGTGAGGGGCGCCGTGCGTTCTCCCGTGGAAGTTGACCCTGGATCCCGGGACCCTGGCAGTGGCGGGCTGCACAGGCTCCCCAGAAGCGGGGTGTGGACAGTGACCTGTGCTCGCGCACAGGCTTCTTGGTGGCGGCAGCAGCAGCCCTGGCGTCTCACGCCCGTCTCTGGGGTCCGCGCTTTTGGCCGCGGCTTGCGCCCGTCTCTGGAGCTCCTTTAAGCAGAACTCTTAATCCCCTCTCCTCGTGCACCAGGAAACAAAGAGGAAAGAAAAAGTCTCTTGCCTCTTTGGCAGGTCCAGACTTTTCCCCGACTCCCTCCCGGCTAGCTGTGGTGCACTAACCCCTTCAGGGTGTGTTCACGCCGCCAACCCCAGTCCTCTCCCGGCGCTCCCACCGAAGCCCGAGCCTCAGCTCCCAGCCCCGCCCGCCCCAGCGGGTGAGCAGACAAGCCTCTCGGGCTGGTGAGTGCCGGTCGGCCTTGATCCTCTTTGCAGGAATCTCTCCGCTTTGCCCTCCGCACCCCTGTTGCTGTGCTCTCCTCCGCGACCCCGAAGCTCCCTCCTCCGCCACCCGCAGTCTCCGCCCGCGAAGAGGCTTCCTAGTGTGTGGACACCTTTCCTCCTTCACAGCTCCCTCCCGCTGGTGCAGGTACCGTCCGTATTCTTTTGTCTTGTTTTTTTTTTCTTTTGCCCTACCCAGGTACGTGGGGGAGTTTCTTGCCTTTTGGGAGGTCTGAGGTCTTCTGCCAGCGTTCAGTAGGTGTTCTGTAGGAGTTGTTCCACGTGTAGATGTATTTCTGGTGTATCTGTGGGGAGGAGGGTGATCTCCGCGTCTTACTCTTCCGCCATCTTCCCCTCCACCTCTGCTTTATAAATGTTAACCCAAGTCCCTTTTGACATTTGGCCTGTGTGAAGAAGATTCTAAGTCAAAACCTGGAAGCTTTAAGTCTCCTCTATGAATGAAAAGTTTTCACTGTTCTCAAAGCATCCACAAATTGCATTTGAATCTTTTCATATTTTTTTTCTTTAACTTGGCCTGGGCCTCACCTCTGCCCCACTCCTGAGATACAGAGTTCATTTAGCATTCCAAATGTTCATGGCATTGAAGTGGGGGGCTTGGATGGAGGTAAACATGAAGAAAGGGAAAATTTCTGTGTTTGTGGGGTTTAAGTTCTAAAATTGGAAAAGTGCAGTTTTTTTTTTTAAGAAACTACTCAAGATATTAGTCAAAAGAATTTTGGAAGATTTTTGGGAGGGGTCCGTATAACTTAGCATTTATCTTATAGTTCTATGAAAATATTCCAATGATAAAATTTTAGATTTAAAAAGTTATAAATATCAGTGTTGGACCATGTTTGAATTTTTATGAGCTTGTAACTGATTTTTTTTCCTGTACCATTTCTTCCAAACATTAAAAATCATGACTTAGGCTTCTGATGGGTTAAAAATATATTCTGAGTAATGTTCAACCCTTAATTCCACCACATGCTCTTGTATGAATAATGCCACCTCACCCCAAATCGAAGCATGGGACATTTGCAATTCCCTCAAAGGATTGTAAATGAGCCCCTTGTCAAGCTGCCAAAGTAAATTAACAAGATTTAAATTTTGCCATAATATCTATCGGAAATTCAAATGACTAGTAATTAAAGCAGTGCTTGCTCTCTTGTGACATATGCAGCGTCTCAAAACAGTCCTGATATGTCACCTCTCCGCTTCTGCCTGTTTTATTATAGCTAGTTGGGCACCAGGTGGCTTCTCTGTAGAGGGTCTTGCAGTCTATTAAATTCTAAGTGTGAAACAGAAATAAAACACAATAAATATTTTATGGTATGGGTGATTACATGTTCCTCAGAGCCATTCTGTACCCTTGAGTTTTATAAGGATAGCCTTTTCTATAATAAAATAGTTTATCATTATAGAAAAACATTTTTAAATACACAAGAGGGAAAGACTACCCATAATCCATCACCCAGAGATAATAGCTTTTAATATTATTTCTGTGTATTCGGGCCCAGATATTTTGTTTATATTCAGAAATAATCGGGATCGTATGACATATAAATTGTATAAATTGGTTTTAAAACATCTCTTTCTGGTGATGAAGGCAATGTAGTAACATTAGTGAACATTTGGAAAATAAAAAAAAGAAGAAGATAAAAATAATCTCAAATCCCACCCAGGGATAACAACTATCAATAGTTTACTTCTAATTATAATATTTTTTCTTTGCATATTTGTGTATATTTAAAAGTGCACACTAATAATGAATAATGGATTGTTATGTAAATCATGGATGAGGCTCATGTTAATAAAGATACAGGTAACACTGAAAGAAAGAAAAATACACAATAAATAGTAATTTTTTATGGCATAATGAGCAGAGGAATATCACAGAACTTTGGTGGAAGATGCTGTGCAGTGGGGGTAGTGACAGATAATATGTTTATTTATCTTTCATAGAAAAACTTAATGAGTTAGGTCATCAAAAATGAATTAAAATATTGAAAATAAGTTTTCAGTTTACTTGGCAATGAAAATAGTTCCCACTTATTTCCAGGAAATTCTGATTATGTGTTGAGGGGAGAGGAGACAGAGTTTGGAGAGAAGAAACTTCCCATTATGGGTTTCTCCCAGTCAGTGTCATAACTGCAGGAAATCATTTAGCCACTGTTAGCATTGCTGGACCCCAACTTTGTCAAGTAGTCTTTCAAATGATCATTAAATATGGCAAACAAAGGATTCCAGCTGAACTCTGGGGTGAAGAATGGGGCTCAAGAAACACATTTTCTAGAATTATGGGAAGAAGCCCAACAACCCAGAAGCAAAGGAGAAATACTTGAGAAAGTTTAACTGTATAAAGATTTGTCCCCAGGCTATTGAATACTTCTAAGAACACATATCCAAGTGCATTTCCAAGTTTGGAATTCTAACTAAATAAGTTAAGTCTCAAGAGACCTTTATAAAGCTGGGCCATTATAAAGTTTTTACATTTTTGATTCATCTTGGTTGGAGTACTCTATTAAGTTGTTTGGTTTTTTTCCCCCCAGAACCTATGTGTAGTCTTTCTGGGCATTTTCATACCTGAGACTGACTTTCTGGACATTCTTTGTTTATATTCTTTTCCTCTTAAATTCCATAGACATTGCTCCATTGTCTTTTGCCAATTGGTCTTGCTGGGGAGACATTTTAAGTCGTCTTTTTTCGTATATTTGTAAATAATGGGTAATTTCTGCTTGATCTTTTGTAGATTTTTTTCCCTTTCTTTTTCAATCTTGGTCCATTAACTCTCATTTGGATTTTGGTATTGAAACTGAAGAACTGGCTTGCCTTTAAATCCCAAAGCATTCATCAGGGATTTATATACCACGAGACTATATGTGCAACAAGAATATTATGCAGTGGGCACATAAGGCACGTGTGCCCTCATGTCCAGATATGCTCACCAACCCTCAGCTTAATATGCTGTGTTTCTAATATAAGCATTGCTTATGCCAGTGGCCTCTGGCTGGGGTGGTTTTTCTGAGTCATAGTGAGACTGAAGTTTAAGATGAATCATGTTTCTAGAAAAGGATGACCTCCCTGGACTGGTCTTTTTGACTGCAATATTTCACTTACTGATTGATAGAATTTACGTCAAGATGGAGAAGGGGATTTTGCAGTGAATCCCTGATGAACTAGAGAAGGAGGAACATTTGGCTTGGAATCCATCACAGTCCAAAATGAATACTTGAACATTACAAGTAAAGCAACAGCTGAATGTGTGTGGTAAAGACTGAGGATCACAAACATTTTGGTCTAATTACATGGCAGTAATTGAAAGTTTTACTCAGGATGTAATACTGTCGTTGAATTGATTGAGCTTGTATCTCAGTAAACACCTGTAACCTTCACATTCAGGTATTTTATCAGTTTCAAAAGAAATTCCTTCATTGTGCCTTTGCATGACCTAATCACCTCCCAAAGGCCCCACCTCCTGAAACCTTGGGGATTAGGATTTCAACACAGGAATTTGGGGGAAAACACATACATGCAGACCCTAGACATTCTATTGTAATTTTGTTTCCTTGTAGTTCTTTATTATCCCAGTTATCTCCTTTTTCATTTACTTCTAATTTTGTTTTAATATCAACTGGTTCCTATGACTTTTGGTTCTTTTTAAAATATATAATAGAGGCAGAATACTTTTGCAGTCTACCGAGGGTATCAAACAATTTGGAAACTGTTCGGTTCATGAAGTACGTGTTTTTAAAAGTTTAGTCTCATTCTGAATCTTGAGGATGAACCCTTCATGCAGGCTTTTAAATTAACCTTTGGAACAAGAGAGAACTCTAGATTCAGTGTCCATCTGCAAGTAAGTGGATTCCCCTAGGTGTGACTCACAGTCTCCTTGGATGCTGGCGGAACTCCCCCCTCAGATCCATAGCTGGGGGCCAAGTCCACGTGAGCATGTTCCAACCCAGTTTCCAGGTTTGGGCATATTCATCTAGTTCCAGGGTGCTGAGATGGGAATGTTTTCTCTGGAATTTTTTTCCTTTCAATTTGGTACTCTGAGCAAATAAAACAGAAGAAAATGTGCATATACTAATAGCAAACTTTCTGCTTCCGTCTGAAGTACAGCATTCGTGGGAATTATCCCTCCCAGGTATCAACCTGTGTCCCCCTACTTTATATCTTATTGAATGGAGAAATGGCAGCTTCTGAATGGATAGACAAGTAAGGGTGGGGGGCAGCCCACCCACTCGTCAGCCTCCTTCTGATGAGACTACTGCCTGGGGGGGTTGCTTATTTCAGAACTAATGGCTTAATACAAGTCCTGAACCTCTTTTCCTATCCATTCAGATGTCTGTTCTAGTAGTCCTTCTAATACAAAAAGACTGAGTATTTACAACATTAAAAATAGATAAATGCCATAAATGAAATCCAATTTATAGTTGTTTTTTTGGCTACAGAGTCTCTGGGTGATTTTATTATTCCTGTGCTGTATCTTTTGGGTGAAAATGTAGTGAAAAGGAAATCTGTAATAATTACTCAAAGATTTGAAACAAGATTCATTACTAATATATTCCTGTTGCATTTCTAGACATTATGAAATGGCATAAATTTTCATTTGCTAAGGCCCTGCCTTGATGCTAAAGGTCACAGTGGAAAATACTTGAACATCATGGAAATTACAGTTTGTAAAGGATGTGAAGCAAGGAAAATCTTACACATACTGCACAGGGATTAAAACACTGCTGGTAATTCTTATTGTGTCCTTGACTCAGTATTTGACTCCAATATTTCAGGGGTGCCTAGAAGCTAAAGACAAAGACAGCACATTAAGTGTATATTGTTTCTGATTCTGTTGATCCTAATATTAAGTGTGATGTGGTTTTAGTTGTAATGATTGCGACAGTAACTATAATAGTTAACAATCAAACATAGTGTTTATTCAAGCCAGTTTTCAGTTCTCCTCCAGTTTTCAGTTCTCCTTTCAGTTCTCCTCCAGTTTTCAGTTCTCCTCCCTTGTTTTCAGAGACAAAGAGTGGCAGGCATTGGAGGAGAAGTTTTCTTGGTCATTTTTCAGCATCACTAGTCTTGCCTCCTTGGCCCTTTCTGGTCTGGAGGCTCCCTCAGCTTTCTCTGCCACCAGCCCTATGGGGATCTTTTGGTGATGATGTGGGGATCTTTTATGTGTACGATGGCTTAGGTGACCCATGTGCCATCTTCCAGGTGAACCACAGCCACACCTCTCTCTGACATCTCATGGCCTATGACGTAGCTCGGAGAGCCTGGTGCAGTGCCAACGTTTCTTAGCCCTCCCTAGAACCTTCCTTTTCTTTTTTTCCCTCCTGTGTTCTCCCCCCAAATATTTTGTTTGTACCCGCAGATATCACTCCTTTTGAAAGTGTCTAAGAGGACTTCCCTGGTGGTCCAGTGGTTAAGACTCCGTGCTTCCACGGCAGGGGGCGCGTGTTCCATCCCTGGTTGGGAAAACTAAGATCCTGCAAGCTGCATGGCCAAAAAAAAAAAAAAATAATGTCTAAGAATATTTGATATTCTAAGGGATTATGCTTTTGCTTTGCCTAAGCAGATTGGTAGGCCAGTTCTGCTTTCCCCAAGCCACGTAAGTCCCTAGAGGAAACGAGCGGTCAACCAGCTACCTGTTGAATGGCAGAAAGAGAAAAGGAAAGATACAAGAGAACAACAAAACCACAATAGATTTGTTACCTAGCCACAATAGATTTGGTAAAAGTATCAGAAGGGTAATACTAGTTGACACTTTACATAACTCTGATGTGGTTTTAAAAATATCTCCACAAATTCTTTCTTTTTTTTAAAGCATTGACTAATTTAATCCTCACATCCACGGTGGCATTGGTACTTTTGTTTTTAATTAATTAATTTATTTTTGCTGTGTTGGGTCTTCGTTTCTGTGCGAGGGCTTTCTCTAGTTGTGGCAAGCGGGGGCCACTCTTCATCGCGGTGCGCTGGCCTCTCACTATCGCGGCCTCTCTTGCTGCGGAGCACAGGCTCCAGACGCGCAGGCTCAGTAGTGTGGCTCACGGGCCTAGTTGCCCCGCAGCATGTGGGATCCTCCCAGACCAGGGCTCGAACCCGAGCCCTGCATTAGCAGGCAGATTCTCAACCACTGCACCACCAGGGAAGCCCCCACAAATTCTTTGATCCTCCTATTTTCGAGAAGTAGAACTTAATTTCCCTCCTTTTGAATACTTTCTCTCTCGTCTTTGGATCACTTGCTCCGGGGCGAGCCTGCTTCCGTGCTGTGAGCTGTCCTGGGGAGGAGCCCATGGGAGAGGAACTGAGGGATGCCAACAGCCCATGAGGAACTGCGGTCTGTCAGAAATGATGGGAATGATGTTAGAAGCAGGTCCTTCAGCCCATTTGAGCCATGAGATGACTGCAGCCCTGTTCCTCTGCAATCTCATGGGAGATCATGCAATATATAGAAGAAGTTGGAACCGTAAGTGACCCTTTAAGTACTGTGCCATTTGAATGGATGAAATTAATAGTAGAAAATGAGTTATTTCCATTTCATTTGTATCAAAGAAGCCATTTCCATGGCAACATACTGAAAAATCACAGTATGACAATAAGTTGAAATGGAAGGCAAGACCAGCATGGATGATTTTACCACTCTGTACACCTGGTTGAAACGAGATGCCAGCATTACTCTGCCCAGAACCAACAGCAGTGTGTGTGGAGCAGGGAGCCTCACCCACTAAAACTGCATCTGTCTGTAGTGTGCCTTGTTATAATCTTGGTCTAGAGTTACTGAACTTGCTTTTCTCTCTACTCTGATGTTTACACTCTGAAACATAATTGCTGTAACTTTGAAACAATTTAAACAGTGCTTCGTTAGAAAAGTTACCCTTAAAAGTGTGATTTACGGAGGAGCACACTGGTCAGCAGCATAATTATCTCTGTTGTCACAGTAACTTGCAGTTTGAACTTAACCCAGTGCGTTGAAGTAATGGAGTACTAGAGAAATGTTGGCAGTATTGGAGTGCAGAAACACACAGATGCTACCATTGACATACAGTGACCTTGACATGAAACTTGTAATAAGCATTTTAAATCGCAAAAAGCATTTGGTTTTGAAAATGCAGCACCATAAGTTGAACCAAAAATTACTGAGAATTTCTGTGTGGTCTTTTGTATCATAAGAAAAGCTTGGCTTCTGCTTTTTCTAGGAGAAGTTAGGTGTGGGCAAGAAATTCCAAAGGTTGTGTGTGATGCCTACACTGATGATTTTTCTCTCTGCATCAGGAATATCGTAAGAAATAAATTCGGAATCATAGTTCCATTAAAGATCATGAAAAAAATAGAAATGAGATCATGACTTTGACAAATTCCTATTCTCTAAATTTCATCACAACCTATGCCACGTGCCTGTGTGGTTATATACACACATAACCTTGAAACCTTAGCAGAGTCCGTCTAGATGATTTTATGTGTATTCTGCAGTTCAGATTGTGTTAGTGAAGGTGCCTGGTAGAAGTTCCCTCTAAAGCTGTATTCCCAGAGACCTTAAAATTACCACTCAACAGTAAAAGTATTACCTTTGTGACAATCTTACTACCCTTTTCATATGGGATATGGAGTATGAATGGGGTGAGCCAAAATCAGGCTTTGAAAGTTTAATACTGTCTTGCTTACATGTCGTAATTTGAAGGAGATCAGAATACACCACCCCCAAAACAAACCGCTTTGGCATAAGGATTATTTTGAGCTAAAGACATCTGAGATTCAACAGATGCAGAAAAAATCCTTCCCGGAACTTCCCTTATCTGACTAAAAGCAGAAACTCCTGAGAAATAAAAACAGCTATAAATCCCCTCTCCCGGGGAAGTTTTATGGCCATGAAGACGAGGGAAATTTGGCACCAAGATGGACCTGCACAAACAACCTTTGCTGATGGTGTTACCGAACCAGGTTCACATTGCCTGACGCACAGCAAGCCAAAATGCTGAGTTGCCGAGGTTTCCAGCAAAGAGTTTTATTCACAAGGCAGCCAAGGGAGGAGATGGGAGAGCAAGTCTCAGATCCACCTCCCTGAAGGCAAGGGGCTCAGGGTATTTATGGGATAAAGAAGCACGGTGGTCTGAGGAGTCAGGAGCACATGGGGAGCGTGAGGAAAGGTGATTGGAAAAAGGGGTAATTGTCGTTATGCGCAGGTGTAACTAAGCTGCAGGCCTCTGCACATTCGAAAACGGAGGTGCTTAGTGTGACCTGAGGGTGAAGTTTTCAGCCCTCTGACGTCAAAAGATCACCAAGCAGACACTTTCGCATGCCCAGTTGGAGAGTCTGGGGTCCTCTCTAGTCTTAAATAGCTCAGCTCGGACTAGGTACAGCTGACTCCAAGTTCCTGGAAAATAACTCAGGCATTTTACTGTTTAGGCTACATGCCTCTTGGAGGACATGCAAGTCTTTTGTAGCAACAGTTAAAACGACCTTGATTAATGAAGCCAGGTGAAATGGATTTGACTAATGATTACCCACGGTTTCAAAAGCCCCATCTTCTATTAACTTTCCCTGTATATTTATTTTTCCACAGTAAAGCCCCTAGAAACCTAAAGTCCCCTTTCCTTTGTGTTGTCACATCTCCACAGTGTATCGCTCTTTGTTAAAAATGGTATATAAGCTCTCAGACCTATCTGCTGCTTTGGGTTTTCACTTCTTTTCTAGGAAGACCCCTATGTCATGTAAAAATTAACATCAAATAAAATTCATATGCCTTTTCTTCTGTTAATCTGTCTTATATCAGTCTAATTTGCAGGGCCCCAGACAATAAAGCTAAGAGTGTGGAGGAAAAAGTTTTTTTCCTCCCTTACATAATTGAAAGCCACACCTCAAGATATCCTCTCTGGGGCATCCAATAGTGGTGACTAGGATAAGGATAAGTCAGTTTTGAGTTCAAAAGTCTGGGGATTGGAGTACAGGGAGGAGAGATTTTTCTGAGTGAGACAGGGAAATGGAAAACCAGAGATAAAGGGAGAGAGACTGGGAAAAACAGAGGCCCAGTCTGCTTCCCCATCCACTCCGCACACTATTGTGTGTTGGGCTTAACTCTAGGGGAACGTGGAAGATTCAGGTTCTGAGAGGTGTTAGTTAGGAAAAGATCTATCTTGGTTTTCCTCTTTTAGGCCTTTCAGTTTCTGAGATAACAGCAAGAAATATGTCGTTGTGAAGAGAGATCGAATTAGCAGCTCCCACCTGATCCCGAATCCCTGATTAATCTCCCCAAGCCGTGGGTGTGTGGTCTCTCCCAAGGGCAGACCTAGAAGGAGGTCACAGTCACAGCTGGTATCTCTTAGGCAACCCCCTCCCCACTTGCTTTTCAAGAGGACCTTAGGACACATCGATCTTCCCATTTATTTAGAATTCAAATATAATCTGTCCTTCAAATCCAATCATGTATAAAACAAATGTTTCCCAATTGGCCTCTTCAGTGTGATCTCTTCATTAACATCATCAGCAGCAAGAAGAGTAGCAGCAATGCTGGCCTCTGCTACTGTCATTTAATGAATGTTGATTAAGTGTCAAGTACTGCCCTGGGCGTTTTAGAGACATTCATCTGACATAATTGTCTCAGTGATCCCTGGAATAGGCACTATTACCCTTATTGGTTGGATAAGTTATCCAGGCCTGATGAAACTAAACAAGCATCAACACAGCTTCTCTGTTTTCTGAATTTATCTTAAAAATTGGATCTCTTTCCACAATTCTAGAATTCAAAGCCCCTGGAGGGCTTATTCAGTTTTGAACTGTATTGATGAAATAAAAATTCATATTCTAAGGGAGGTCAAGGAAAATTTAAACATAAAAAAGTTTTCTCTGACCTTGGCTTCCCCTCTGCCCTCTACCCTGCACTGTGTATCTACTTTATGCATCAAACAGACCTCGCCACTGGCAGAAATACCTGCACAACCATAAAAAGCAACATTCTCCCAGCACCAACCAGACAACTCCTTAGGCAATAACCTTCCTCCTTAATCTTGTAAGGGGCCATGATGACCCATGACTCACTCACTACTCGCTTTGCACACATAGATCTGGATTGCGTAAACTCAATAATACGTCATTTAAGGTACAGCCCTCTGTCTCAAAACCTTATATAACTGTGCTTTGACCTCTGATGAGTGAAACAGTTCTGAGAGTGTTCTGAGAGGCTGTTCCCAGGTTATAATCCTCAATTTGACTCAAAAAAATTTTTCCATTTCTTTCTTAGATTGACTGATAAATTTTTCCATCACCAGCATTTAGTGTTGAATGGCTTCATGGCAGTGAGAGCAGTATTTTGTTCATAGATACTCAGCTGTCTGCTGATTGATTGATTGTTCTAGTTTTACGTGGACATAGGTTAACTAGCCTTATTATTTCTGTAGTTGATATGCCATCTATCTCAAACAGAATTTCTTCTTGAGCTATTTTGTACTGTTAGAGGGCTTTGAAAGGGAGGGGCGGAAGGATCTTTAAAAATATTTTTAAAAGTTTATTTATTCCTGGCAGTTGTAGATTTTAAAAACCTTAGTCTGTTCTCCATTTTTATTTGTTTATTTATTTATTTGTTGGCTGCGTTGGGTCTTCGTTGCCGCTCGTGGGCTTTCTCTAGTTGTGGCGAGCGGGGGCTACTTTTCCTTGCGGTGCACGGACTTCTCATTGAGGTGGCTTCTCTTGTTGCGGAGCATGGGCTCTAGGCGCACGGGCTTCAGTAGGGGCACGTGGGCTCCGTAGTTGCGGCTCGTGGGCTCTAGAGCGCAGGTTCAGTAGCTGTGGCGCCCGGGCTTAGTTGCTCCGCAGCATGTCGGGATCTTGCTGGACCAGGGCTCGAACCCGTGTCCCCTGCATTGGCAGGCAGATTCTTAACCACTGCACTACCAGGGAAGTCCCTATTCTCCATTTTGATAGCAAAATCTTAAGATTATATTGTAATTTATAGATTTTTAATCCACCTTTACCAAAGCACACTGTTAAGAGATTATACACTTTGGAAGGAAGACCCACTTCAGAGCAGATGCTTGGACTTTCCTGAATTTTACAGTAAGTGGTTTCAGTTTTTTAGATGGTGAATTAAGAGTTCCGGTTCTGGAGTTCAGAATGTTTGCATTTATCAAGATTTTGCAAAGGGAAAAGGAGCTAGAAACCTCATAACTTGGCCTTGATGATTTGGGGGTTTTGTTGCCATCACATGGGCTCCTCCATTACTCTTAAGCCTATTGAAGTGTCAGAAATTACTCCAGCCACCCAGTAGCTACTTCTCTTGAATTTGACTGTCTGTCACTCAGGTGATGTCACCTGATCAAAAGTTTAGAGTCAAAATCCACAATCAGAATATTTATCATATTTTAGGAAAGCATTTCTTCTCTAACGTTAAAATAACTTAACATGTGAACTTTTTACTTTGACTAAAGGGATTTTTTAAAGTCATTTTCTATTTAAACGTAGAAGGTCATTATAAAAAGGCACAAAAACGTCAATACCTTATTTTGCTTAATATGATATGAAAATTCTGTTTTCAGCTAAATGAACAGCTAATTGCTACTTTAATAGAATCTGGCAGCTCGTGAGTAAATGACGATACATGTGAATGTGATCTAAAATGGTATCGTCTAAAATACAAAAGTAGCTATATTTGGCATCATCACAATTGCACTTTCTTAGCCTCTATGTTCAAGTTTTTCAGGTACATCAGTTGACGGATGGTAGCAAGTGCTAATACAAAGATTTAAACATCTACATAACTTGTTCTTAAACAGCAAACCTTTTCTTTTTTCTCTTTTGTTCTTTAAAAAGTGCTTCTTTTATGATAGTTTCTACCTTTGAAATGTTATTACTGCTGCTCTATAGATTATTCTCTAAAAGAGGAGATACCACATTCTCAATTGGGCTTAAATCAATACCATGTTGAAATAAAAAATAGTGATGGATAATCAATACATCATGAGACTGAGAAAATGTGAAAGGAGTTTAGTGTTGTAATCAAATATAACTTACACTAAAATGCATCCTGTTCATAGTCATGACTGAGCTGCAAGTAACTTCCACCTCAGTGGAAATTACTATAACTGCCCATCTTTGATAGCACCAGCCCAGGTGTATGTGAAGGCTGCTGAATAAAAAGAAAAGGAACCTGGGGAGATGCTGAACTTGCTCTGGGACCATGATCAAGAGTCCCAGGTGCTATGGTTTGTATGCATTTTTATTAGAGGTGATGCTTCTTCCCCCAGCTATTGGTAGCTGGCCCAGGGCAGAACGAAGTACACCATAAGGCAGAGTGGTACCCGTCCCTCTATAATAAAGTTGTTTCCTTCCACTGAGAGGCAAAAGCATTGCACCTGGGGTATGGTAGGCTGCACAGTGGGAGTCAGAAGGGACTATTCTAAGTAGTTAGCCAATTACACCTAACTAGTTCCTCCGGTAGAGAACCAGTTCATCACTGATGGATTTTATACACAATGTACTGTGCTGGGTCCTGCTGAGGGCACAAAGATGAGAATGATCCCGTTCCTGTAGAACAAAGAATTCCTCTAAATCAGCTATCTAGGCCACCTCACTCCCATCACTGACTCCAGGGCTGTTCCTCAGTTAAAGTAGCAGAGTGCCTAGTGGCTTAAAGGGAATTTTATGAAACTCTAATCCCTCTGTTGGGGAAGGAAATTGATTTATGAACACTTTTCCTCCATTCTCCCTGGATCTTTATAGGTACAATGAGAGCAGCCCAAAGGGTAAGATTTAGGTAAATTTCTCTTTTTCACCATCAGCTCCTCCCTCCTTTTCCCATCACCTGCACACACACCACAGTTCAATATTTTACCAACTGAAAATCATTTGGGTTGGCAGCACTTTTGGAAATTGGGTAGCTCCATGTATCTCCTTAGGTAGCTTGTAAATATCATTTACACTCATCTTGCTGTGTCATTTAACCATTCAGTATCTGACATAAATGCAAGAAATGCAAGTTGAATGCTACCTCAGTCATGAGATCGCTCAAGACGTGCAAGCTGCATGAATGAATGAAAACGTGGGTTCGTATAATTAAATTGTTTTCCTTCCACCATCTCTCTGAGATTCAGGGAATGTGATTTGGAGTTTTCAATGGTGGGGAGTATAGAAAGAGCGGCAATTTGATACAATTGGCAGGAGAGCCAGAGGGCAGCCAGAGGCAGCATAACTTGCACTGGGCTCCAAGAGATGCAGAGGGCTTTGCTCTGGAAGGACAAAAGGAGTGGAGAAGAGGGAAGAAAGGGGCTGGGAAGAATTTGCCCAGAGGCAGCCTAGCCTCATCCAGGCCAAATGTACTTTCTGTGCATCCCCTCAAAGCCAGAGCATCGGGTTTTCCTTCAGAATACTGGAGAGGTGAGATCAGAGCAGGAGGGAATGGAGGCTGCTTTATTGAAGAAGCATCACAGACGCAGAGGCAGGGGCCGCTTGTGCCAGAAGTGGTAGGTGTGTCATGAGCACTCTTGAACCCTCTTGCTTGATCACGTGCCCAACTCATCAGCAATTTCAGTCTTAAGGAGTGTTCAAACAAAATGCACTGTCTGCGGACTCTTACCAGCTTGGCTGACTTACAGAAGAAAGAAAAGGGGTTCTTCATTACTAAGCATGCAGACACCTTAAACCCAAGGGCTAATCTCCATAGTTGGCCGTGGAAAAGATCTCAGGGGAGGAGATTTTTGTAGCTAGGTCTTGGTAGGAGAAAAGTTTGAAACGCCCTCATTTGTTAAACATGGAAAATGAAGTCTCGCCTGCATTTAGGAATGCAGCAAATTTTGTGACTTAAAAATCTTGAAAATGAAAAGCCACAGTGGATTGATTTCTAGAATGAGGATGAAAATAACGATGTCCTCAATTTACTTTGTTCCTTTACTGTTTTCTAACCGGGGAAGTCATTTAGCCCCATGCATCTCAGTTTTTTCATAAAAGAATACTTATAATTCTATATACTAAGCCTACATGACTGATTAATAACACAGCCAAGATTAGAAATTTAGTTTCTCTCTTTCTAACTCCAGTCTCTTTCCCTGACCTAGAGTTCAAGGCCACAGGAAGGAGGGAGACAATAATAGCATAACTATTAAAAAGGGCAATAGAGAAAGGGGTATTATTGAATCATCATAGTATGTGTAAGGATGGAAGAAAATTACAGTCGCAAAGTCTGCTATTAAAATCAGAATTTCTAACATTTAATATTATACTAAATAATGAGTGTGAAATTATGTGAGGAACTTCGGCGAGGGCAGGTGATGGTCAATGGGTGGCTTTAATGGCAGGCCGTGGTTCACAGGCTCAAAACTAAGGCTTCAGAAGACTACTGAGGAATCAGAGACATGAAACCTAAAGTTTTTATTATATCTTAAAATAGAAGGAATTCCTTATGTCCATTTTAAGGATGGATGAATTAAGGTACGAATGCTAAAAGCACTCATTAGAACCAAAAAGTAAGTGGTTAAGAAAGATAAACCTCAGTTATCACTAGTTAATCTGCCTTCTATCTTCTGAGAGCCATAATTATGTTTGTGATAAAATTCTAAAGGTTAAAATAGCATACAGAATATGCAACTGCTTTTCGAATTGCTGGTTTAATGCAGTGGACTTTTCCCTGGGAAATGACTATGATTTTCTGCTAAAGGTCTTTATCTCTTTGTTAACCTGCATATTAGAGAATCTGTGAAGTTAACAATACTTCCCTATGAAAGTTATAGACATAAATGCAATATAAAAACATAAAGGTCCTTTATTCTTCCTCTCATTGATGAGTTCAGTGATCGGTATTGAGTACAGGGCTGACTACATAATTTGCGGGGCCCAGTGCAGAATGGAAACGTGGGAGCCAGGGTTGGAGCGGTCCAGCAGGGAGTCACCTGCACTGAGATGACATTTAAAGAGGTCGGTCGGTAGTGAGATCAGCCTGGAAGAGGGTGTGGCTGGAGACGAGAAGCCGACAGAGTCCCCAGCCATGCCAGCAACTGGAGTTTGAGCCTAGGGAAGAGGAGGAACTGGCGAAGGATGCCCGCGAGGAGAAGCTAGTGAAGTAGGAGAAAATCTGCAGCTTGAGGAATCTCTGAAGCCAAAGGAATAAGGTGCTTTAGACGATGGTGCTGTCCCAAGTACGGACTCCTACTAAGAAACTTGGTCAGGTGATCATGGACACGTGACCCTGGATTTGGGGACACTGAGACTCTCAGTGACCTTGACCAGAGTGGTTTCAGTGGAGTAAAGGGAATGAAGCCTGACTGGAGTGGATTGAAGAGTGAAAGAGAGCAGGGAAATGGGATGGAACCGAGGGGTTCCTCAAGGGAGCTGTTCTAAGATGGGAGGAACCAGAGCTGACAAAACTGTTACGGAGCGAAGAGTCTGTGGGCTTCGGTTGGAAGACTCTCCAGAAGTTTCCATGGGTATGAGGAGTGGGATGATGGGGACTCTTCTTCTGAGCTGGAAATTACAGGGGCACAGGTGACCCTGCCCCAAATACATCTCTCATTACTATGTTTTCAATATGTAAATCCACTCACAGGACTCCCTTCCTTAAACTCTTTAATGATTTTCTGTTATCCTCAATATAAATTCCAACCTCTTGAGTTCATCTCGTCATTTTCCTTGTCTGTCTCCATATACTTCAGGGACACTCCACCACTCCTGGGTTCTCTTTTGTTGCCAGTCTACTAATGATGTCTCCTCTACTCTTGGGCTGACGCTTATTCATCTTCCAGATCTCACTTTAAATGTCACTTTTTCTGGGAAGTCTTTTCTAACCCCTAGACTTGTTATAGTCTTTACATTTTATTTTATCTACTTGTTTACTTAGTTACTTTTTCACTAGACTCTAAGCCCAAGGGAGGCAAATATTCTGTTTGCCTTGTTTAAGGAGAATTTCCAATGCCTCCTACAGAGTGCTTTGCACATAAAAGGCGTCCCACCCCCAATTTTTCTTAAGTGTTCATGAGTCAATCTGAATGCATAAAAGGGGATGCAGTAGGGAAGGGGTCAGGCAGCCTTTTGTTTTGGGGGGTGTCTAGCCTGGTGGTCTAAGCAAAGGTTCTGGAGGCAGATTTCCTGCTTTTAAATTCTGGTTCTACCACTTATTAGTTCTGTGACCTTGGGTAACGTACTAAACCATTCTGCGCCCATCCTCTTTTAGATAAAATGGGGATAGTAATAGCACCTATCTTATAAAGTTGTGAGAATTAAATGAGTTTAAATGTGTGGAGTACTTTGAACCACATACAATCATTATTATTGTACTTATATTCCCTATTAAGATAATCATTCATAGTTTTTGTCTTAGAGAAAGTAATAGATACATTTAAAAAAACCACAAACAACCCTCAGAAAATCTCTTTGATTTGCATAGAGTTATCTGGATAAAGAACATCTCACTAGAAAAAAAATTGGCAAAGCTTATCTACAAGGGAAGATTAACAGTAAGAAATGATTAAGAGTGTGATTTCATCATTGATGAAATTACTATGGATTTTGAGTATAAAAACCATACTTACATATTGTGTTCAGAAAATTAGCTGAGAAGGATTTTAAGAATCAATCACCTTTCATATTTGTTCACCCAGATCACTCCACAGCCACCAGAGCAATGTCAGTTTCTCTCTTATCACATATTGAACTCACGGGACTGAGGGAAAATGGGGAAGAAAACACTCCAAGCAGCTATGGGGGAAGTAGACATCTGGTCAAAATTTATTGTTAGCTGAAAAAAGTCTAATCTTAGCACCTTTAATATAAAAATATACTGACTGTTTCCTGAGTTTTCTTCTAGGATTTAAGGGATCCCTGGTTTTTAATTTCATCTTCTTATCTCTCCAAAATCTTCAAATATTTCATAGTATCAGAATCTTTGAAGCCCTTTGTAGTCATGTATTGTTGTAATTTACATGCTTGTGAGTTGACTGGCCTTGGTTGATCTTGGCTGGGTCTGTTCATGTGTCTGTGGGTTGGCTGATGCTGGGCTTGGTTAGAGCATCTCACCTGGGGAAGCTCTATTTCACGTGTCCTTTATCCTCTACTGGGAATATAGGTTAGCCCAGGCATTCCTTTCATGGTGATGGCAGAAGCTCAAGAGAGCTAGTAGAAACATGTGAGACCTTTGCATACTTTACTTATTGACAAGTCACATGGCTGAACTTGGGGTCAAGGGGTTTCCAAACACACATTTTTGCAGAACTGCAGTCTCATGGCAAAGGGCATAGCTATATGGAAGAATGAAGAACTAGGGCCATTAATGCAATCTACCACATTATATTTTGGAGGATGTAGAAGTGAAATATAGCTGAATTTAGTTATTATTAAACATCTTTTCTTTAAGAGACTTTCCACTTTCATTGTTATCTGTAAAGAATTGTCCTTTAAAGAAGGTAATTTCATTAAAAATTAACTGTGCTTGCTCTTGGTTGCCAAATAAATACTTCATTAGTCCAATAGTTCATTTAGTATTTGCTCCCCTCATAGCTTATCTGAAATCTGACCCAAAAATTTGCAGAATAAGTGTGTACCATGTATCTTGTTTGACTATTTTAGGTCTGTAGATAACATTTGATTGAGAGCCCAACTTTGCACCAATATTAACATCTCAGACCTATAATATCCTGTGTTGCTCACTTCCTACTTCTTCCAGTGTCATAAAAGCTTTTCTTTCTAGTAAACAGAGGAAGAAAAATAAATAATTTAGAAGTCATACCTGTCACCTCAAGTGGAGATTAGGTTGCCCTTCACAGTTCAAGTAGTGAATTGCATGAAATAACTGATTTGTTATGAGCAGTTTATTGCTTTTCACTATCTCAAGGATTTAATTAATTCAGCAACCAAATAAAATACAGGCAGGCATTGGGTTTCTACTTGAAAACTAGCAGCCCGACACAAAGATGAATAGTTTCCTTATACTTTACAGGAAAAAAATTAAAACTAAGTACTGATACATCTTTGTAAAGAATTTCTTAAATCAAAATTTCAAAGCAGTTTGCAAGTATCTGGTACTACACTCAGGAAAGATCATTTAATGTGTGACATACCAGTTTTATCTGGGTACAGCTTCAGAGAGTACAATCTATGGCTTTTATGAGTGTCTTTGGTGATGGAATTTCAAGTTTAAGGTGAGTATACACGAATGGATGTGCCAGGTGAGTGTAGGACAGGGGTGAGGCATCATCAGACAGTTCAAGAGAAATGGTGAAGTGGGTGGTGGCATTTGCCCTGGGGCCCCTTATATGAACCGTTTTTTCTGCCATTTCCCATTTCCAACACCATCAATTCCTTCTTCTGTTTAAGCATCTGGTACCCTCACAATTGCTCTCACAAACCTCTCTTAAAACCAGTGTTATGCTGATAATGTTTAACAGGCAGCTATCTTTATTTTTTTAAATTTATTTGTTTTATTTATTTATTTTTGGCTGCATTGGGCCTTCATTGCTGTGTGCGGGCTTTCTCTAGTTGCAGCAAGCGGGGGCTACTCTTCATTGCGGTGCGCGGGCTTCTAATGTGTTGACTTCTCTTGTTGCGGAGCACAGGCTCTAGGTGCGTGGGCTTCAGTAGTTGTGGCTCGCGGGCTCTAGAGCGCAGGCTCAGTAGTTGTGGCACACGGGTTTAGTTGCTCCGCAGCATGTGGGATCTTCCCAGACCAGGGCTCGAACCCGTGTCCCCTGCATTGGCAGGTGGATTCTTAACCACTGCGGCGCCAGGGAAGCCCCAGCCAGCTCTCTTTAAAAAAAAAGCCCTGGTTTGTAGCATTGGCCATTTTCTGTGGTGTAAATATTCCCATAGTGGTTTATTTGAAGCCACCAACATGCCAACAGAGCACATTGAAAGCAGAGTTGGAAACAGAGTCACACCATTGACTGTGAGTCAGCTTCAACACACCACTGTTGAAACCCAGGCCCTGAAAGTGAAGGATATACTGGCTACGTAAAGAGTTAGATGTTGAGATGTGAAAAGAGACCCCAGACTCGTGTTATGTGGTATTTGGGGGCTGGGGTACAGGGTGGGTTGTAATCTAAGATCTCCAGTAACCAAAAGTCCAGGCACGCGTTTACCATTTCCCCTCTCACCTTTGGTCTAATTGCCAAGATATAGACACAATTGCAGTTTCTATTCATGAAGATCTGGGAATTAAAAGTAATTTTACTCTGTATCATTAGAACTGCCACATTCTGACCCTCTCCCCTGAAGAGATTCAATGACATGTGAATGATGGCTTTCCATTTATCATGCCCTCATTGAAATCAAGTCCAGGGTGGAGCAGTCATCATCACACACCATCACACCATCGCTCTGCCAAGCAATGAGAGCCATAAGCTTCAGAAAAGCATTGCGAGTCTGGAGAATGGTGACAGACCTGGTAGAGCGCATGTGCTTAGGTGAAGGTGACAGGTGGATGGCTGTCCCAATTCATATTTGGGCAGCTGCAAGATGGCTTTTTAAAATTATTTATTTATTTATTTTTGTGGTACGCGGGCCTCTCACTGTTGCGGCCTCTCCCGTTGCGGAGCACAGTCTCCGGACGCGGAGGCTCAGCGGCCGTGGCTCACGGGCCCAGCCACTCCGCGGCATGTGGGATCATCCTGGACCGGGGCACGAACCCATGTCCCCTGCATCGGCAGGCGGACTCTCAACCACTGCGTCACCTGGGAAGCCTGGCTTTTTTAAAAAAAAATAAAAGCAAAACAAAGCTGAAAATAGTATATGAATCTGTAGCAATGGCAAATTGGGTAATGAAATTTATGTAAATTTCTAGTTTCCATGGGTTGGAGAAAATGCCTCTTTTCATTTTGCTCCTTTTCTCTGTGTCCAGGTCTTTGTGTTTTCTGACAACCTACTGCCTATGAAGTGGGCTACTAACCTGCTCCTATAACAAGTTGAGGGCAAGGGTTAGTGTGGTATGGACTGGGGTTTTTTTGGGGGGTTTTTTGATACTGATTTATCCTTAAGACACCAGAAGTTTGATGCATGACTATTTCTGTCTTATAAAAATGATGACAGAATAACTGACTCACTTTGCTATTCAGCAGAAACTAACACAACTTTGTAAAACACCTATACTCCCATAAAAACTAATAAAAAAAATGATGACAACATAATTCACCAAGCTCTTCCTGTGCTAGGCATTGTGCTACATTCTTTGAAAACAATATCTTATTTCATTAATCTTATTAGGAGGTGACAAGGGGAGAAGAAATTTACATCCTTCAAAAGGGTATCTAATATATTTGGGGACAGAATTTTTCTTTTGGTAAAAGTAATTGGTGATATTGAGTGGGACATACAGAGTCCTGAGATGCAATGAAGACAATCTCCATCAATCCTTTACTTTCAAAGACTCATGTACTGCATTTATTTTCCCGTTGTTTCCTTCATGCTTGTTATCTCATTTTCCACTGATGACGAGAAGAGGTGTGCTCTGAACGGTCTCCTATAGCAAGCCCCTGAGATGTAACTGAACTACAGGGTCAGGATTAGTTGTCTAAAAGGTTTATGGGATAGGGGCCTGACAAGTTTGTTCTGATTCAAAAGGAACCAACAAAACAAGACTGGGGGCTCACTCATACATTCGGTGGTGTATTAGGCATGGTGTTGAATCTGCAGTAAAGGGACATGCATTCCTGACATCCCAAAGAAACGGAATGAAAGTTCCTTAGAAATACTGTCACACCTGGTGATATTGTGCTGTTGAAAAGTAGAAGTTAGGGCACCAACCTGGGAAACCCAGTCTCCAAGTATAAATTCTTTTAGAGAAGATGGTACCAGAATCTAAGACTGCAGATGGTTTTGGAAAACAGCGTGTTCTCAGATTGAGGATTTCCAGAGTAGACTGATATTTTGTCATTTAGCTATTACTGTGTAACAAGCTACTCCCAAACTCCACAGATTAGAACAATGAACATTTCTTTACGCTTGAGTATGGTCAGCTTGGCCTTAGCTTGGCTGGACTCTATCATGTGTCTGTGAAGAACTAGGAGGTCAGTTGGGAGCTGGCTGGTCTAGGATGTCTTCACTGACATGCCTGCTGGTCAGCTATAGCTGAGGGTGGGGTGCGGTGGGGAGCATGAAGTCACTGGTCTCATTCTCCAGCAGGGTGAGCTGGGCTTGTTTTCATGGAAGGGCAGGTTTCCAAGAAACAGTGGAAGCAGATGGACCTCTTGAGGTCTGGGTACAATGTTACTTCTGCTTGTTTTTCTTTTTTTTTGGCCAAAGCAAATCACAAGACAGCTCAGATTCAAGCAGTGGAGAAACAGACCCAACCTCTTGATGGGAGGAGTTGTGGAATCACCGTGTAAAAGTATGATCCAGAGAGGCCATTCACTGGGCCATCAATGCAGTCAGCCTTTCATGGAAGTACAATTCATAATTCCCCAGGAGTACAAGACCAGCTCCAAGTTAGAATCATGGTTGAAATTCATCTTTGCTCTTCTGCCATTTCCCACGTCTGATCCCTCTCTTTGTCCTTCAACAAGGTGACTAGTTTATACATTGTTCAGGAAAGCCTAGCTCTCTAAGATCTGTTAAAATCATCACTAGGTAAAGTTTTGCTTTTTTCTGGTATATTTATATTTGAATGGAGTGTTTCTAAAATCCATAGTGATGGAATTTTCAGACAGTCTATTTGGTGGTGAGATAAATTCAGAAGGTAGCAAATACACCCTACAATTTTCAAATCACCTTAATTACTTGTAAGAGTAACCTTGTTAGGAGTCAAATTGAATTTAATTAGTTAATTTATACATTAATCCATTCCATTTTTCATTCTGTTACTTACTCCTCTGAGATGCTGGAGCTCTTACCAGGTGCCATCGTGTATTAGTTACGTCTCTTTGGTTTCTTGTGTAGATAAAAGAAACACAAACCAATAACTTGAGTTTAGAAGAGCACATTTCATCAGAACGTCCCCCAGAAGCCAAAGGCCCAAATATGGTCAGATCTCAAGAAGAACTGAAACAGGGACCAGGGACTCTGACATGAGACTTGCATTCTTTATCTCTCACCAGGATTTCTCTCTTCAGATCAGCCTCATCTGTCTCACTGCAGAGCTGCTGTGTGTGAAGCTGAGTCCGAGAGCTGGAAATACAGCAGTTAACCAAGCAGAGCTCGTCTCTGCTCTCTTGGGGGCTACACACTCATGAGGCAGGTCAGAGGAACAAAACCAAGAAACAGTACATAAATAATATAATGTCAGGTAGAAATAAGGGCTACAAAGAAAAATAAGAAGGGATCTAGAGTCACAAGAAAAATTCTAGATAGGTTACTGGGGAATGTGTCCATGAGGTGATGACTTTGGGGCAGAAACTTGACTGAGATAGAAGAGTAAGAACATTTATTTCTTGTTATCCCCCTAACTTCCAGGGAAGGAGCGTTGTTGGCCCAGCTTAGATATGTGCCCAGCACTGAGAGGAGCCTGGGGGTGAGGTGGGGGAGCTGAGTCTTGTGGTGCCAACATAGCTGCCCAGCATCTAAAACCATACAGATTGGTCTAGTTTCCAGAGAAAGAAGATACATGTTTCTTAGAGCTGCTGTAACAAATTGCCACAAACCTGGTGGCTTAACTCACAGCTCTGGAGACCAGAAGTCCAAAATCAAAGTGTTGGCAGGGTCACACTCCCTCTGAAGGCTCTAGGGGAGAATCCTTTCTTTCCTCCTCCAGCTTCTGCTGGCTCCTGGTGTTCCTTGGCTTGTGGCCTCATCACTCCAAAATCTGCCTCTGTCTTCACAGGCCCTCTTCCCTGTGTGCCTCTCTGTTCGTCATTTTCTGTCTCTTATACGGACACGTCATTGAATTTAGGGCCCATCCTACCCTAGTAATATCTCAAGGCTTACACCCAATTTCCAAGTAAGTTCGCATTCTGAGGTTCAGAGGTACCTGAATTTTGGGGGGGCACCATTCAACCCAATAGAGGAGGGGAGAATGGTGGTTGGTCCTGGGGCTTGGAGAATGTCTGAGGATGTGTCCACTACCTGTACACTATGCTGGGTAATGAGGATACAGTTGCTGGTCCTAAGGAGCTCACTGTCTAGAAGTGAAGACAAGTTAATCTATGCTGGCAGAGAAGTGAGAGAACTGATAGAAGACTAGACAATGCTACGGGACCCTGGATGGAAGTGTAATGCAACTCTGCCTGGGGGTGTCAGTGAAGGCCACCCAAGGCTGGGGTGTTGAATTGTCTTTTGTGAAGAGCAGAGGTGCATCCAGTGGATGCTGGGATTAGGACATGAAACAATCTTTAAGGAAAGAAAGAGGGCCCGGTACTACTAAGTTACTATCCCTCTTTCCTTTTTTTTTTTTTAAATTTTAATTTATATTTATTTATTTTTTAACATCTTTATTGCAGTATAATTGCTTTACAATGTTGCATTAGTTTCTGCTGTATAACAAAGTGAATCAGCTATACATATACATATATCCCCATATCTCCTCCCTCTTGCGTCTCCCTCCCACCCTCCCTATCCCAACCCTCTAGGTGGTCACAAAGCACCGAGCTGATTTCCCTGTGCTATGTGGCTGCTTCCCACTAGCTATCTATTTTATATTTCGTAGTGTATATACGTCCATGCCACTCTCTCACTTTGGCCCAGCTTACCCTTCCCCCTCCCCGTGTCCTCACGTCCATTCGGTATGTCCGCGTCTTTTTTCCTGTCCTGCCCCTAGGTTCTTCAGAACCTTTTTTTCCTTTAGATTCCATATATATGTGTTAGCATACGGTATTTGTTTTTCTCTTTCTGACATACTTCACTCTGTATGACAGACTCTAAGTCCTTCCACCTCACTACAAATAACTCAATTTTGTTTCTTTTCATGGCTGAGTAATATTCCATTGTATATATGTGCCACATCTTCTTTATCCATTCATCTGTCGATGGACACTTAGGTTGCTTCCATGTCCTGGCTATTGTAAATAGAACTGCAATGAATATTGTGGTACAAGACTCTTTTCAAATTATGGTTTTCCCAGGGTATATGCCCCATAGTGGGATTGCTGGGTCATATGGTAGTTCTATTTTTAGTTTTTTAAGGAACCTCCATACTGTTCTGCATAGTGGCTGTATCAACTTACATTCCCACCAACAGTGTAAGAGGGTTCCCTTTTCTCCACACCCTCTCCAGCATTTATTGTTTGTAGATTTTTTGATGATGGCCATTCTGACCTGTGTGAGGCGATACCTCATTGTAGTTTTGATTTGCATTTCTTTAATGATTAGTGATGTTGAGCATCCTTTCATGTGTTTGTTGGCAATCTGTATATCTTCTTTGGAGAAATGTCTGCTTAGGTCTTCTGCCCATTTTTGGATTGCATTGTTTGTTTTTTTGATATTGAGCTGCATGAGCTGCTTGTAAATTTTGGAGGTTAATCCTTTGTCAGTTCCTTCATTTGCAAATATTTTCTCCCATTCTCAGGGTTGTCTTTTCATCTTGTTTATGGATTTCTTTGCTATGCAAAAGCTTTTAAGTTTCATTAGGTCCCATTTGTTTATTTTTGTTTTTATTTCCATTTTTCTAGGAGGTGGGTCGAAAAGGATCTTGCTGTGATTTATGTCATAGAGTGTTCTGCCTATGTTTTCCTCTAAGAGTTTGATACTGTCTGGCCTTACATTTAGGTCTTTAATCCATTTTGAGTTTATTTTTGTGTGTGGTGTTAGGGCATGTTCTAATTTCATTCTTTTACATGTAGCTGTCCAGTTTTCCCAGCACCACTTATTGAAGAGGCTGTCTTATCTCCATTGTATATTCTTGCCTCCTTTTTCAAAAATCAGGTGACCATAGGTGCGTGGGTTTATCTCTGGGCTTTCTATCCTGTTCCATTGATCTATATTTCTGTTTTTGTGCCAGTACCATACTGTCTTGATTACTGTAGCTTTGTAGTATAGTCTGAAATCAGGGAGCCTGATTCCTCCAGCTCCGTTTTTCTTTCTCAAGATTGCTTTAGCTATTTGGGGTCTTTTGTGTTTCCATACAAATTGTGAAATATTTTGTTCTAGTTCTGTGAAGAATGCCATTGGTAGTTTGATAGGGGTTGCATTGAATCTGTAGATTGCTTTGGGTAGTATAGTCATTTTCACAGTGTTGATTCTTCCAATCCAAGAACATGGTATATCTCTCCATCTGTTTGTATCATCTTTAATTTCTTTCATCAGTGTCTTATAGTTTTCTGCATACAGGTCTTTTGTCTCCCTAGGTAAGTTTATTCCTAGGTATTTTATTCTTTTTGTTGTAATGGTAAATGGGAGTGTTTCCTTAATTTCTCTTTCAGATTTTTCATCATTAGTGTATAGGAATGCAAGAGATTTCTGTGCATCAATTTTGTATCCTGCTACTTTACCAAATTCATTGATTAGCTCTAGTAGTTTTCTGGTAGCATCTTTAGGATTCTCTATGTATAACATCATGTCATCTGCAAACAGTGACAGTTTTACTTCTTCTTTTCCATTTTGGATTCCTTTTATTTCTTTTTCTTCTCTGATTGCTGTGGGTAAAACTTCCAAAACTATGTTGAATAATAGTGGTGAGAGTTGACAACCTTGTCTTGTTCTGGATCTTAGTGGAAATGGTTTCAGTTTTTCAGCATTGAGAACGATGTTGGCTGTGGGTTTGTCATCTATGGCCTTTATTATGTTGTGGTAAGTTCCCTCTATGCCTACTTTCTGGAGGGTTTTTATCATAAATCAGTGTTGAATTTTGTCAAAAGCTTTTTCTTCGTCTATTGAGATGATCATATGGTTTTTCTCCTTCAATTTGTTAATATGGTTTATCACATTGTTTGATTTGCGTATACTGAAGAACCCTTGCATTCCTGGGATAAACCCCACTTGATCATGGTGTATGATCCTTTTAATGTGCTGTTGGATTCTGTTTGCTAGTATTTTGTTGAGGATTTTTGCATCTATGTTCATCAGCAATATTGGCCTGTAGTTTTCCTTTTTTGTGACATCTTTGTCTGGTTTTGGTATCAGGGTGATGATGGCCTCATAGAATGAGTTTGGGAGTGTTCCTCCCTCTGCTATATGTTGGAAGAGTTTGAGAAAGATAGGTGTTAGCTCTTCTCTGAATGTTTGATAGAATTCGCCCGTGAAGCCATCATAGTCCTGGGCTTTTGTTTGTTGGAAGATTTTTACTATCCCTCTTTTCAGAGGGGGAGAAAAGCCTAGAAACTTGAGTATATATTTTAGAATCAGCATAGATTTGAAGCCCTGAATATGGTCAGGTGGATTTCTGGCAGAGGCATGCGACTCTCTCTGGAGACTCATGGCTGTTTTCATGATGTTCCCACTCAGCCTGGTGCCCCTTCCTCTGTCCCCATCAGCCCACTTCATTTAGTGCAGCTGCCGTTACACAGCAAGGGCTTTCACTGAAGACAAGATATCTTACTAATAAGAAATGTATTAATATTCTTAAGTGTCGTGCTGAGAGGCTTTTAACACTGTGGCTGCAGTCATGTCTTAGATATACTGGAATCATATCTCCTAACATAGGGAGAGAAAAGGCTTTTGCTTTCTGCTAGATGTTTCATACAAAGGGTAATTAGGTTCAAGAAATGCCAAGCCAGATGCTTTCTGTAATTTTGGAGAGCTCAGTCCCTTTGCCCACACATGCAAAGGGGTGAGATTTTAAGAGACATTGGAGACCCGCTCTGCATCTGAAGCCCTGAGCTGCTTGCTTACTATACTTCCTGTTCCTTGGTTCCATTTGCGAGTAGAAGGAATAACCTACATAATATTAATATGAGTGTCTGTAGACACAAGACTTCTATTTAGCCATTGCTAGGCATCCAGACTTCTAGCCTCTTCTTGGAATAGGTTTTCCTTCATTCTTTCCTTGGCTTTGTCAACCATGGTATTTTTGTGATGTTATTTGAGATATACAATGAGTCAGTGGGACTCCACTACAAAATCAGAATATCAAAGAGGGAATTTGTTCCAAGAAAGTCTGTGAGATTGGCTGTCTGATCTGAGAGAAAAGAGGAACAATTAGAATAAGTACATTTAAGAGAATTCACGTAATTACAAAGTACTTTTAATATGGAATTTAAACACAAATTTTCTTGGTATGCTAGATGTAAACAAGGCCAATGAAGAGATAGTGTTGATTACGAGATAACTCGTTCCTTTCTTTTGTCTTTATTGTATTTAGTGTTGTTCTATTCATATTCAAAGGCAAGCTAACACATTATAGCTTCGTTGTTCCAAATAAAATAGGCCTTTATACTAAACACTGAGGGTTTGGAGAGAGAGATTGCTGGGACTGGAAGTTTTCCAGGGACAAAGCTCTGGATCAGTCCTCAGTGTCTGCCAGCGTGCCTCAGGGAGGGGCCAGTCATGCAGAAGCCAGAAATTAGCACAGGTAGGGAGAAACCATCCTGTGGGTTTTCAAAGGATTAGGAATGCTTTAGCATCCCTGGTCTGAAATTAACATTTTAGTGATAACACCTCATGAGGGGTGTCTCTTTAAGCAGTTACTAGTGATTTATCCTGTCATGTGATGAAAGGATCATGGAACAGTTTGCAGAATCATGCAAAGTGGAGTACCTGATGTTGCTGAGGGTCTGAGGAAACTTTGGAAAACACACGGAAGGACCCTTTTGCAGCCGGGGTAATATTTAGAGTGAGGACTTTGGGATGGCAGACCAGAGCTTACATCCTGGCTCTGTGACTTTCTGACTTGTGTCCTTCTGTAAGTCATTTATCCTCTCTAACTCTGTCTCCCCTGATCTCAAGGGGAGATACACCACCACCTTGTTTCAGCCTCACTGTGATCACTGAATGCAGTCTCAGAGCCCTGGCATGGAGTGGGCGCTAAATAAATGGATATTCTCCTCTGTTTCCCAATTTCCCCTAGAGCCAGATTTTTTCACTCCACGTTCTTGCCACTAAGCCAGTTTTGCACCTTGCCATCATCTGATGGTTTTCAGTGTGAGAGAGACATCCCGTCCCCTCCATTACTTCTGTGCCACCCGACCAGCCACCCTTGTTCTGAGTCTGGCTCCCTCCTGGGTTCGGGTCCTACACCTCCAAGGGCATGCTGGCGTTTCCACTTGGATGCTCTGCCATCTCATCAAATTCCTCATCTGTTTAATCTCTGATTGAATTTACCACTTCATCCTCAGAGCTGATTTTCCTTTCTAGTTTTTGTGTCATTCTTCCAGCCATCCTGATGGGAAGTAGGAACGATCTTTGATGTCTCCTTGGAGTCTTTTATAGTCGGCTCCAAATGCCACTGATTCCCCGCCCCGCCCCCTTACCCTCAATGCTCTTTGTACCTGCTATTTCTTTTTTCTTCTTTTCATCATTTACTCATTGGATATACTGATGGAGCACCTTTTATGTGCCATTGCAACAAGTCTAATTAAATGCTAATCATCTCATTTTTACACTCTTGTAATGACCTCGTAACTGATTTCTGAAGTCGGACTCTGGAGCCAGATTCCCTGGATTCAGATCCTGACTCTGCAAATTTCTATCTATAGGACTTTGGGGAAGTTTCTTAACCTCTCTTAGCCACAGACTTCTCATTTATAAGGGGGCAGTCATGACAGTGCCTATCATAGAGTTGATAGGAGGAGTAAGTGAGTTCGTATATGTGAAGCACTTAGAGTGGTACCTGGCTCATAATAAATATGACATAAATGATGAATATTAACCAGGTTCCCTCTCTCTCTGCTTCCCCTCTCTGTAGTTCTTCCTTCGTCCGATATTTTTTTGAATTTGCTTTTAATAAAGCTTTCATCAGGTCAGTTTTCAGTTTAGGGAGTCCTCAATCCCTACAGAATAAAGTCATTTCCTTTGCTTGACTTTCAAGAGCCTGTATATTTTTGGCCCCAGCCTCACCTCCTGCTACTCACAAGCTCTCTCCTCCGCCATTGTGAACTTGTGTTCACCGTGGGAGAAGCTCTTCCTGTTTGCATGGTCCTTTCTAGCATTAACTGGTTTCTCATGTGTCAGGATACTGGCTAGCATCTCCTTTACCATCCTCTTCTTGCTCTCCATGCCTTATCTAGAATGCCTCTTCCCTCCCATCCCCTTTTTTTTTTTAGCATCTTTATTGGAGTATAATTGCTTTACAGTGTTGTGTTAGTTTCTGTTGTAGAGAAACGTGAATCAGCTATATGTATACCTATATCCCCATATCTCCTCCCTCTTGCATCTCCTTCCCACCCTCCCTACCCCACCCCTCTAGATGGTCACAAAACACCGAGCTGATCTCCCTGTGCTATTCAGCTGCTTCCCACTAGCTATCTGTTTTATATTTGGTAGTGTATATATGTCCATGCCAATCTCTCACTTCGTCCCAGCTTACCCTTCTCTCTCCCCGTGTCCTCAAGTCCATTCCCTATGTCTGCATCTTTATTCCTGTCCTGCCCCTAGATTCTTCAGAACCATTTTTTTTTAAGATTCCATATATATATGTGTTAGCATATGGTATTTGTTTTTCTCTTTCTGACTTACTTCACTCTGTATGACAGACTCGAGGTCCATCCACCTCACTGCAAATAACTCAATTTCGTTTCTTTTCATGGCTGAGTAATATACCATTGTATATATGTGCCACATCTTCTTTATCCGTTCATCTGTCGATAGACAGTTACCACCCCAAATCTGTATATCTTTTCAGTCTCACTTTTTCTGGAGATTCTTCTCAGGACACTCAGGTCCTCAGTGGTACATGGGAATTCTTAAGAGCATTCATTAGTCCTATCTCCTTACTGTAGTACAGTGTACCCATTTCTATGCTTTGCCATCTTCCTTACCAGATTTTGGTTCCACATCATTTAGGGTAAGAATTGACAAGCTTTTTCTGGAAAGGGCCAGATAGAAATGTTTTTAGGTTTGTGGACCATACTGTCTCTGACACTCCTGTCAAGTACTCAGCTTTGCCTTTGGGACACGAAAGGAGCCATAGATGATAGACAAACAAGTGAGTGGCTGCCTTCCAATACAACTTTACTTACAAACACACGTGGCAGGCTGGATTTGACCTCTGGCTGTAGTTGCCAACCCCTGATCTAGGGAAGTGTCTGTCATATACTGAGATGTTAAATAAAATGCTATTGATGGAGTGATTTTGAATGTGAGAAGATTTTGGTTGGGTTTTAATGGCTCTATGACCATCTCAACATGTGGGCAGGGGAGATTCACCCACTATTTGGGGACCTACGTAGCTGCACTTGGAAAAACCACAGAATTCTTGCTGTGTAACCATCCCTGCTCTTCACAGAAATCCTATCTAAACCCCTGATAGTGGAGAAGGATGGGAAGTGGGGGAAGTATGGCTGCCAGGAGGAAAGTCTGATCACCATGGAAACAGCTTTCTGCATTCCTGCATTGTTCTGTGAACACCAGGTGCTTCACAAACAGCCAAGAAGCATCTGAACTTATTTTGAAGAGATAAGGCTTTCGACAATATGCAGAAAAATGCATTTGCCTTGGTCACTGGCCCATGTGTGCCTGAATGATTTTTCTGAGTACCTGACCACCATTGTTTGCTGAACAGCCTTGGAAAACTTTTTTTTAAAAAACTGATTAAACACAGAAAACAACAGTGATTGAAGTTTTAGATATTCTTTCTTTCCTTTTAGACTGTGGACTGATGTTAGACAAGTGTGGCTAATCAGATTTACCATTTCTTTATATTTTATTACTTCAACAAATGGGACAGGAAAACTCTCCTAATATCCAAAGCTCAAGATTTCATGAAACTATTTAAAAGATTTATTATTTTTTTCTCCTTAGAGTTTTTTGCTCAATTTTAAATAGTGACCATTTCAATTGTCACTTTCAATGGAAATTTACTCTTTTAAAAATCCACCTCCCCCCTTTTTGCCATGTAATTAACTGCAGATCAGGCTCTTTGAGGTATGGCATGGAATAATTACTTTTTATAATTAATTTAAGTCTCAAAGTCTAAGCTCTTTATTTCCCTGTGAGGAGAGATACCTGAGGAGTTAAGAAATCAGAGGCGAAAGCAGGTACTGGGAAATAGTGCCCAGATTAATAAAAGTCCTATCAGAGTACAAGGATGGTGAATTTTGGCTTGAGATAATGGAATTAAGTTCCAATTGAAGACACTGGTGAGTTGAGTAGGGCTGAATGCTCAGAGAAATGCTGCCAAAATGTGTGGCCTCTGTGTGACAGCCTAGCCCCCAGGAACTGTGAATGTGACCTTATTTGGAAATAGAGTCACTGCAGTTATAATCAAGTAAATATGGGGTCATACTGGATTAGGGTGAGCCCTGATCCAAAGACAAAGATGTCCCTATAATAAGATGGAAATATGGACACAGACACCTAGAGAGGAGAAGGCCACGTGAAGATGGAGACAGAGGTTGGAGTGATGCATCTGCAAACCTTGGATTGCCAAGGAATGCCGAGGATTCTGGTAACCATCAAAATCTGGCAGTGGCAAGGAGAAATCCTCCTCTAGACCCTAGAGGGAGCATGGCCCTGCTGACAACTTGATTTTGGACTTCTGGTCTTTAGAACTGTGAAACATTAAATTTCTGTTGTTCTAAGCCACCCAATTTGTGGTACTTTGTTATAGCATCCCTAGGAAACTAATACAACTTGTATTATTATTTAAATAACATATTTTATTAAAAAAATGATTCTTTTTTAACATATACACATTCATTTAAAGCGTCAGCTTTACAGCACTCCTGTGTGTGGAGAAGCAATACCTTTTTCACATATAAAGTTACTACAGAACAAATATGAAATTATGGCCCTAAAACTTGTTTGTCAATGAACTAACCAAGGGCTTGCTTCAGCTGTCCTCTGGATAACAACTCTGGTTTAACAGCTGGGTGCCCTTTGCCCTGATTTACCCCTCCCTTTTCCAGACTTTGAGGCAAAGAAGTTCCAGCTGAAATCTTTAACTTTCTGTGTGATTGGTGCATCAGAACACTTTCGGTTGAAACTATCAGGAACCCCAATTTGAACTGTCTTAGACAATAAGGAAATTTATTTTCTCAAGTAACAGGAAGTCCAGAGACAGTATAGGCCTCAGGTACAGTATGATCATGGCTCTGGATCAACTTCTCTGCTCTTTTCTCCACTCTGCCTTTCCCCATGTGTTTATAAGTGGGCTTCTCTCAAGGTTACAAGATATAGTTCCTAAGTGAAGGAATATGGTGGACTGAAGGACAGGTATGTGGGTGGGTAGGAGGGAGAAAGAACCTCTCCCACACCTTGGGTTATGCAGACTTGCCCTTCAGTTTACTGGGTCTACTTAGAACTGGTCTACTTAGAACCAATAACAACTCTTGCCGGGGGAATGCTATGCTCTGGGCTCATGAACCATCCATTGGCAAGCTTGATATGGGTTGGCTAAGACTGGTTCAAACATGCTTTGGCTGGACTAAAAATCTGGACTAAATGAGACCTCTCTTAGGAAATGTCATGGAGGGATTAGGTGCCGAGCAGGCAAATGACAATGACCTTCACACTCCTCAGGCTGCATAACACCTAACAACACCCTTCTTCACATGACTGCACCCCCATCCCTCCCCATACCAGTAGAGGATGGTAAAGGAGATGCTAGCCACATTTAGGGGTCTACTGCCTCCAGAACCCCACTGCCTATCACCAATTTCTGTACCAGTCTTAGTAGCAGTCAACAGAAATGGACTCTGTTTATTTTAAGCGGAATAGCAATTTATTGAAAGGATGCTGGGTACCTCACAAAACTGTTGAGAAGACTGGAGCACTAGGTTTGGAAAACAGTCATGATCAAGGAGGCTGCACATCAGAGCCACAGCAAATTCTTATCACAGCCTCACGCTGGCAAGGACCAGCCACTGCTACTGGACTTTGGTCACCACAGCTTGTAGCGGCACCACTGCTGCACCTGGAAAGTAGATGCTGATGCTTCTTCCATGCTCCTCAGCTAGATTTCCTGTTCCTGTTTCATTACATCACTATCTCCAGATGCATCTGGTTGGCTAAGTGTATTGGGCTTCGCTTCCAGGAATGCTGTGAAAGCAGCTTTCTAGTGTTTTCAGCTTCTGCAGAAAGAGACAGGATCTGCCTTACCTGGGACTTCTAAGGTGCAGAATTCTCTATACAGAGAAAGGAGATGAGGATGCTGGGTCATTAAAGAGACATGACTTCATTTCAGCTGAGTATACACCTGTTAGTTGCATTTACTCTGAATTCACAATTAAGTTTTAATTTACAGCATTTTTCAAGTTCAGTGGGTGTCTCAGTAATATCAAATACCATTTATAAAATGACCATAAAATGTTTCAAGTGCTATTTGTAGCTAATCTCTAATTTTCACAGCTCTCAAAGTAGATATTACGATCCTAATATTAATGATGATGATCATGCTAACTACAAAACTTATAGTAATTAGGATTCATGCATGTTACAGGACAGGCCCCAACCTAAGTGCTTCATCTGTAGAGCCTCATTCAATCTCCCCCTTTTATTATTCCAGTTTTATTCATGAGGAAACTGAGGCCTGAGAGCTTGTGTAACTAGTTCACGGTCAGCCGGGTAGAGAGAGTTGGAGACAAAGACTGGAATCAGTCTAGGTGACTCCATTGCTGGCACTTGCCCCTGTAGCACACTCCAAGACTAGGAAAAATAAGGGTTGCAGCAAAGTTGAGTTTTGGTCTTGGATTTGGCCCAAATTTGTAATTCAACTTTGCTTTGGCTTTGACCTTTGGAAGGCCAAGTAGCTAAATGCTCCTTTCACTGTCATTTGTAGCATCCTTGAACTCTTGATCAGCAAATCGTCATCACATAGGTTTCACTGTATCTAAGCAATATATGAACATCGGTAGTGTGAACAAATCTTGTCATTTGGGTTCATTGTCAATATCTGAATATTCACATTCACACAAAGTAAGCATTCCCAGTGTAACCTGAAGTGAAAATTTCCTCACCAGCCATATGTTTAAATTATATCAGTTGATTGAAATATTTATTATTACAAGACTAAAATGCTTTAAGTTAACGGTGATTGCTGGAGTAGTTAGCTTTATGTACCAAAAACAGTTATTAAAGACTTTAAAATGGTTAAATAAATAAGAAACTAGATTGATAGTTAATGTGAATTAGCTAGATAGCTTTACAGAGATTATCATTTAATTTTTGAATCAAAAACCATCTATAAACTTTTCAATAATAACACAAGATTGAATAAAGAAATTAGATTATATTATAATTCTACTCTTCAATGGTTTATTTGGTATGCTGCAATTCTTATTTTAAAAGTATAATCTTTAAATAATTTATGGAATTTTTAGTCATTTAATTCTTTTGAGGCCTTGAGTCTTTTTTTTTGGAAGTTCAGCTCTTTTATTTTTAAGGATAATTTTCTACATGTAATAAATTTATCTTGACTTTTGTTTTTTTGTTTTTGTTTTTTTAATAATTTTATGGAGTATAGTTAATTTACAATGTTGTGTTAGTTTCGGGTGTACATCAAAGTGATTCAGTTATACATATACATATATTAATTCTTTTTCAGATTATTTTCTTATATAGGTTATCACAGAATATTTAGTAGAGTTCCCTGTACTATATAGTAGGTCCTTGTTGGTTATCTATCTCATATATAGTAAAATCCTGATTTATCCCTCTCCCTGCCCATGTTTTCCCGCTGGTAATCATAAGTCTGTTTTCAATATCTGTAAGTCTGTTTCTGTTTTGTAAATAAATTCATTTGTATCATTTTTAAAAATTAGATTCTACATGTGAGTGATATCACATGATATTTATCTTTGTCTTTCTGACTTACTTCACTTAGTATGATAATCTCTAGGTCCATCCATGGTGCTGCAAATGGCATTATTCCATTCCTTTTTATGGCTGTGTAATATTCCATTGTATATACGTACCACTTCTTTATCTACTCCTCCGTCAATGGAGATTTAGGTTGCTTCCATGTCTTGGCTACTGTAAATAGTGCTGCAATGAACGTTGGAGGTGCATGTATCTTTTCCAACTATGGTTTTCTCCAGGTATACGCCCAGAAGTGGGATTACAGGACCATATGGTAGTTCTAGTTTTGGTTTCTTAAGGAAGCTCCATACTGTTCTCCATAGTGGCTGTATCAGTTTGCATTCCCACCAACAGTGTAGGAGGGTTCCATTTTCTCCACACCCTCTCCAGCATTTATTGTTTGTAGACTTTTTGATGATGGCTGTTCTGACAGGTGTGGTACCTCATTGTAGTTTTGATTTGCATTTCTCTACTAATTAGTGATGTTGAGTATCTTTTCATGTGCTTTTTGGCCATCTGTATGTCTTCTGTGGAGAAATGTCTGTTTAGGTTTTCTGCCCATTTTTTGATTGGGTTGTTTGTTTTTTTGATATAGAGCTGCATGAACTGTTTGTATATCTCTCCAGTTTTGAAAAGCATTTACTGTCATTCACTCATTCATTCATTCATTCATTCCATCCATCTACAGATAGTTATTGGTACCTTTTTTTGTGCTGAGAATTGCCCTTATTTTTCTCATTTTGTCTGGAATAGTGAAAACTTTGGCTCTGTGCAGAGAGTGGTAATGACACCTCAGAACTTACTACCATTAAGGTTCCCCCTCTGGGATGCCTTGCCTTGTGCTCACCACATTTTTTTGTAGGGGTGCCTCTGATGGACTGAGATTACCAGAAGTTTAACTCATCTCCTACCTAAAAATAAATCAGCCCTCAGCCCTTAAAAGAACTTTCGGGATTTCTTCTTGTGATCTTGGCATTTCACTGCTGAAAGAGATTAGGTATTTTTCAAACTTGGAGGCCTAATCCGGGTCATTTATAGGCATTTTTTTTTTAAATTGGCTTAAAGGGTTTATTCAGCAGTTCCAGAGGATATTTCCATTTTTCCATACAGGCTGCAAAGATATATTTAACCACACAAAATGTTCAGAAAATGTATATTATACTCAACAATCAAGTCTTTTTGATCTTTTAGTGGACATCTTTCTTCCATGGTAGTGTTTCATTTTACTATGTTGGAAAATCCATGGCTTTAAAATTTACTATAGTATGTAATTATTTCAGTTTTTAATTCAATAAGGCTGTTATTCATAGTTATTTGGGGTTTCTTTGTTTGTTCTTTTTTAACATCTTTATTGGAGTATAACTGCTTTACAATGGTGTGTTAGTTTCTGCTGTATAACAAAGTGAATCAGCTATATGTATACATATATCCCCATATCCCCTCCTTCTTGCGTCTCCCTCCCACTCTCCCTACCCCACCCCTCTAGGTGGTCACAAAGCACAGAGCTAATCTCCCTGTGCTATTCGGCTGCTTCCCACTAGTTATCTATTTTACATTTGGTAGTGTATATATGTTAATTCTACTCTCTCACTTCGTCCCAGCTTACCCTTCCCCCTCCCTGTGTCCTCAAATCCATTCTCTATGTCTATGTCTTTATTCCTGTCCTGTCCCTAGTTTCTTCAGAACTATTTTAAATTTTTTTTAGGTTCCATATATATGTGTTAGCATACAGTATTTGTTTTTCTCTTTCTGACTTATTTCACTCTGTATGACCGTCTCTAGGTCCATCCACCTCACTACAAATAGTTCAGTTTTGTTTCTTTTTATGGCTGAGTAATATTCCATTGTATATATGTGCCACATCTTCTTTATCCATTCATCTGTTGATGGACACTTAGGTTGCTTCCATGTCCTGGCAATTGTAAATAGTGCTGCAGTGAACATTCTGGTACAAGTCTATTTTTGAATTATGGTTTTCTGAGGGTATATGCCCAGTAGTGGGATTGCTGGGTCATATGTTAGTTCTATTTTTAGTTTTTTAAGGAACCTCCATACTGTTCTCCATAATGGCTGTATCAATTTACATTCCCACCAAGAGTGCAAAAGGATTCCCTTTTCTCCTCATCCTCTCCAGCATTTATTGTTTGTAGAGTTATTGATGATGGCCATTCTGACTGTTGTGAGGTGATACCTCATTGTAGTTTTTTTTTTTTTTAATTATTTATTTATTTAGTCTCACCAGGTCTTAGGTGTGGCCTGTGGGATCCAGTTCCCTGACCAGGGATTGAACCTGGGCCCCCTGCATTGGCAGCCTGGAGTCTTAACCACTGGATCACCAGGGAAGTCCCTTCATTGTAGTTTTGATTTGCATTTTGATTTGCATTGTAGTTTTGATTTGCATTTCTCTAATGATTAGTGATGTTGAGCATCCTTTAATGGGTTTATTGGCCATCTGTATATCTTCTTTGGAGAAATGTCTATTTAGGTCTTCTGCCCAGTTTTGGATTGGGTTGTTTGTTTTTTTGATATTGAACTGCATGAGCTGCTTGTAAATTTTGGAGATTAATCCTTTGTCAGTTGCTTCATTTGCAAATATTTTCTCCCATTCAGACGGTTGTCTTTTTGTCTTGTTTATGGTTTCCTTTGCTATGAAAAGCTTTTAAGTTTTATTTGGTCCCATTTGTTTATTTTTGTTTTTATTTCCATTTCTCTAGGAGGTGGGTCAAAAAGTATCTTGCTGTGATTTATGTCATAGAGTGTTCTGCCTATGTTTTCCTCTAAGAGTTTGATAGTGTCTGGCCTTACATTTAGGTCTTTAATCCATTTTGAGTTTATTTTTGTGTATGGTGTTAAGGAGTGTTCTAATTTCATTCTTTTAGATGTACCTGTCCCGTTTTCCCAGCATCACTTACTGAAGGGGCTGTCTTTTCTCCATTGTATATTCTTGCCTCTTTATCAAAGATAAGGTGACCATATGTACATGGGTTTATCTCTGGGCTTTCTATTCTGTTCCATTGATCTATATTTCTGTTTTTGTGCCAGTACCATACTGTCTTGATTACTGTAGCTTTGTAGTATAATCTGAAGACTGGGAGCCTGATTCCTCCAGCTCCGTTTTTCTTTCTCAAGATTGCTTTGGCTATTCGGGATCTTTTGTGTTTCCATACAAATTGTGAAATTTTCTGTTCTAGTTCTGTGAAAAATGCCAGTGGTAGTTTGATAGGGATTGCATTGAATCTGTAGATGGCTTTGGGTAGTAGAGTCATTTTCACAATGTTGATTCTTCCAATCCAAGAACATGGTGTATCTCTCCATCTATTTGTATCATCTTTAATTTGTGTCATCAGTGCCTTATAGTTTTCTGCATACAGGTCTTTTTCCTCCCTAGGTAGGTTTATTCCTAGGTATTTTATTCTTTTTGTTGCAGTGGTAAATGGGAGTGTTTCCTTAATTTCTCTTTCAGATTTTTCGTAATTAGTGTATAGGAATGCCAGAGATTTCTGTGCATTAATTTTGTATCCTCCTACTTTACCAAATTCATTGATTAGCTCCAGTAGTTTCCTGGTAGCCTCTTTAGGATTCTCTATGTATAGTATCATGTCATCTGCAAACAGTGACAGTTTTACTTCTTTTCCGATCTGGATTCCTTTTATTTCTTTTTCTTCTCTGATTGCCATGGCTAAAACTTCCAAAACTATGTTGAATAATAGCGGTGAGAGTGGACAACCTTGTCTTTTTCCTCATATTAGAGGACATGGTTTCAGTTTTTCAGCATTGAGAACGATGTTGGCTGTTGGTTTGTCATATATGAGGCCTTAAGTCTTTTAAGATAAACAGTCCTCTTTGGATGTTTTTCATTTCGAGAGGATGAATTTTACAAAGTAGAATGTCAATACTGTCGTCACAGAATTTTACAAGGAAGAATAAACACTCCAAAATCATGTACAGCAACATCTAGGATGACTCATCCTCAATCCAGACAGAATAAAGAGCTTAAAGAGCGTAAAGAAAAGGACAAAGTATTAGCAAAGACTGAGCCCCTCAAGCATATAATATGCTCATGAATCAACCTTAAAGCACAGACCTTACCAAAAAATGCTTTAAGAAGACAATTTCTTACAATTTTCATTCTACAGAGTCTAGAAACTTAAATAAAAAGTTGGTGAATTGATTGCTCTGGAGTTTAGGCTGCCAATCATTTTTACTAATTGAAACTGAAGGATTTTTTGTTTTGTTTTTTAGGTTTTCCAGGTCTATGAATCCAAAGGTAAAAATCCCTTATAAAGAAGATGTTTCTGTATGTATATGTATAACTGATTCACTTTGTTATAAAGCAGAAACCAACACACCATTGTAAAGCAATTATACTCCAATAAAGATGTAAAAAAAAAAAAAGAATATGTTTCTGAAAATAGTTTTCCTGAATTACATTCTGCTATGCATTAAAAGGTTAAAAATATTATCAGATAGGTTAAAGTGTTAAACAATTAAAGTGACTGTTCACTACAGCATTGCAGCTGTAGCACAGATAGCCAACAAACAGCAATATGGTAAAATTGTATTCTTCCCTTTGAAAAATTTGACTCCTAAAAATGTTAGTAATAAAATCAAAATTTGGGGGCTAAAATTTCATATTTATACATTTTTAAGAAGTTCTTCTTTGAGAGCTGTATTTAGCTTTTGTCTTAATTTCCAGCCAAGTACTGTCATAAGCAACTTGACCATTCAGTATTCACGCAAAAACGTGTATAATGTTCTCCTCTATCATAAAAATTGTTCCTGCCTGCCCAGAAGGTCAGGTATGCATTTCTTAAAACTTAGAAATAACAAAGTGCTTTGCAGGCAGCAAAGGAATGGCTCAAGCTCACCAACACCAACCCTGGCTTCTCTCCTCTTCTTCACTAGTGGTTTTCCTTCTTTCCAGTGTTCCATGGAGCCACTGGTAACTTTTGCTTCCTTGCTCCACCCAGAATACTACTTGTTAATTTGATAAGCATTGAAGGGCTGTTGAAGGCTAGCTAAACCAGATCTCACCTTCTACTAAATTGGGGTGGCTGGGAAGCATTACTGCACCACTAAACTAGGCCACTTGGTGGCACCAAAAAGTAAGAGCCAGCATTGCAGGGAAGTCTGATGAGGAGGTAACCAGTTCCTTTGCTTTACAAAGAGAGAGCAAAGGATAAACGGTCATTTTTTGAGGAAACATGGGCTTTGAATGAACCTATTCATTTTCTTCCTTTGTAAAATTAGGGGAGTCAGTGATGGAGGAAGCAGGTATTGGACTAGAGAGAAGATCCCTTCAACCCTTTTAACCTTGACCCTCTATGTTCCTCATGTGCTTGGTTAATTAGACAAAAAATGATGGTAATAGCCAATATTTATTGTGTGCTTATGATGTGCCAGGGCGCTGAACTATGTGTATTGTATGGATTAGCTTATGAGTTTATTTTTCTTTATTATTTTACAAATAATAAATTACAAATAAGAATTTTATAAATCCTTATACCATGATTATAATCATTATGGTGATAATTTTACACAGAAGGAACTTGGTCCTGTAGAGGCTGAATGGCTTGTACAAAGCCACATCGCAAGTAAGTGGTGCAGCTGGGATTTAACCCTGCAGCCAGCCTCCAGAACCTAGGGCTTCATTGCAACACCATGTTCTACTTCTGAGCACCTCTTCCCCTCTATGGGAAGTAAGTTTACTTCTGTGGTTTTGGCTCTTCATTAAGGAAAAGGCTCCCCTACATAAAAAACACAATCCATTTAAGAAATAATACTTATTACTACATTGTTATCATTAGGGAAAAAAGGATGAAGCTCACTTACTATACTTATTACCAAATTTTAAGTCGAAACTGTGTCTTTAAAGATTCAGAAGCATGAGAGTTTTGGCCAGGGACTCCCATTGGAGTCCAACAGTGCCAGTGTGCTTGCTTTTTTAGCCCACGATCCCTGGACAGAAATCTCAGGGGATATTCTTTGTTTCTTATGGCTGTTGTATTCTTGCTTTTACTGCCAGACAAGGAAAGGGACCCTTGGTTTGATCTTCCTTCTCCTCTATGAAAGCATGAGTGACTAACCTCCAAGTCAGCAAGCTGGCCGGCAACGGCCGTGAAGTGTTCTTAATGTCCCTTTCTTCACATCGTTCTTATTACAGATCAGCATTTTGCAGCTGACATGTTTTCCTCCTTTCGTTCTCTTTGTTGTTATTGTTTTTCTTGCTTTTATCCTAATCTCTGCCTATGCCCAGAATCCACTCGCTCTCCAGTTTCTTAAACTTTTAATTAATTTCTTTGAGCTGGATTTTTCTCCTTCCCTGTGAATCTCTCTGGTGCTTCTGGTTGAATCAACCCTATGGCTGGTCTGAGGTCTGGTTAACTTGACTCTTGGGGCAGCTGGGACCTCTGAGGCTCAGGAGTGATATGGGACCAGGTGGGGATAACCTGTGCAGGCCTAGAGTGGTCGGCAGGTGTTCATTTGGTCTGCTCTACATTGGTAATTGGGTTGGTATCGTACAGCTCCTAGAGTGATGGTCTGGTCCAGGTGTGAGGTGTCTGTGTGTTTACAGGCTGGGCCTGTGGTGGGATGGTGGGGGGTAGTTATGCTGCCATGAGATCTGACATGGCCCTCACCCCCTTGGACATCTGCACTGTGGTCAGCTCAGAGTCTCTTGCAGAACATCGCTGGTTCTGCTGTGGGTGCCCACTGTACGCACCAACCACTGGCTGGTCTTTCTTTTAGTTCTTACCCATTGCTGACAGTCATCAGCGTTGTGGTCTTCCAGGATTTCCGTATCTATGGCATGGCTCGAGGACACGCAGTTTTAGAGTAGTCAGGCAGGTTTCTTTGGGATATTTTCTTCCTGGGACATCTCAGCGTAGACAGTCAGTTTCTGTGATGCTGGGCTACTATCGTTTCCAGGGGCAGCCAACTCTGAAGTGATGCTGAAGAGGCCTGAAATGTACATTGAGGGAAAAATGAGTTAAGTCTGGATTTTAGAGGAGTTTAAATGTCAGATGAAGGTCACTGGTGTTTATTCAGTGTGCAGTGGTTTAAAAATAATGCCTAGTATTTGTTCTGATGAGAAAATTCATGTGTGATCTTTGTAGCATGTGTACAGAGAATAATATGGAAAATTTTGACATTGTCATGGTGACTTGGTCTAGAGTACAGCAGTGGAGGTGAGAGGAACTCAGATTCGAGGTGGATTTTGAAGATAGAGTCTTCAGCACTTACTCAAGCCTTTTTCAATGAACATTATGACAGAAACATTTTTTTCCAAATTTACAAAACTATTTCCATATTCTCAGCATTGCAGTCTTTAAACAAAGGGATGATATGACTTGATATGGAAATGAAGAGGGAGCAGGACAGATGAGAATTAGTTAGAAAGCTGTGGAAATCAGCAGAGAGGGGTAATCAGGGCTCAGACTGAACTGACTGCTATGACTGTAGAGATGAAGGATGAGACACAACACAAAAGAATACAGAAATCTGATGACTGACATGGAGAATAGGGCCAAGGGAATAATTCATGATCTCCATACTGGAGATGACTGTTGACAACACTGCGAGTGATTCCGTGTTACCAGACCAAAGGTTGGGGCAAATAATAACTTTGGAGATAATAAGTGGGACATATTGTTTGTGATAATTATCCTCCGGAAGCAAAAACAAAACAAAAGCTGGCCATAGCAAATTTTCTCTTAAAGAAGTGGCCCATTTGCAGCCATTAAAAGCACAGATTACTCAATATTCCTTTCAAGTTTTGTCGTTGCTGTCTGCTCGTTATAGGGGGTGTATTAGTGGAATCGTCGGGGGCCGTCTTGGAGGCTGTCAACCACAAGTGGCTTCCTACCTTCTCAGCTGGTTAACAGTTTGTACAACTAGTAGTGAAGCACAGCAGGGAAACTCTGGGAAGACACCCCAGTCGGCTCAGGAAACGCAATGCTATAAAGCTTGGGTTAAAAGACAGAGATGATCTTCCATTCTGAGGAGAAGAGTTTTACGGGTCCATCTCTTTTGTTCCTACTCAAGAATCCCACTGATTTGCCTAATAAGTGCCTACGCTGGAAAACTGATGTAGTGGTGGGTGAATGGCAGGAGAAAATAGAAGGCTGGTGTCTCGGCTGGAAGCGTAAAAGTAAGCTAACATTGACGTGAGGCGGCTCTGCCATTTGGCTTTTTGCTGGGCTGCTCTGATGGAGGGTTCAGAGGTAATGAGGTGATAGCGACTGTAAAACTGGGTTTGGGATTATCTGTGAATTTTTATTATCCACGGGCTCCCTGCTCTCCATTACCAACAATAACAGTGATTTGGCTGTGGAATCAGGAGGTGTGGATGCCACAATGCCTGCTGTGAGCAGCTTCCAGGCTTAGGGTAGGACAATGACTTTTGGAGGTGAGGACATAAATTTCCGTTGATCCCTTTCCAGGTTCTCTGCTTTAACTGCAGCTTCTGCCCAGTTTACACGAAGATCATCGAGTTGGAAGCAGCCGCCTATTGCTGTTCTCAGTGTTTTTACATCCCCGAAAGTCATGCAGGTAAATGATGGAGGGGAGAGCCGTGCACCACACTGCTCAGGCTAGAGAGGGCAGGGCAGGTCAGGAGGCGGGATTTTGGTCCTGGTCTGGTCGTGGGATGGGTAGTGGGGCTAGGGGGATGTGACTGCAAACCTGGCTTCTGATCAAAGGATTTGGATGGAATCTGTTAAGATGTGTTGGTAGTCATGGGTGCTAACTAGATTAGCCCTAACTCCTATTGAATTTAGGTAACTGTTTCATTGCATTGTCAGGAGAATGATTAATAATCACTTTGCCAATAGTTGTGGTTTGGTGTTTTGTTTGTATTAGAGGGTGTCCTTGTGGCATCCCTAACCCATCACCGTATCCCTGGGTTACCGAAACGTGGGTTCAATTCAGTGGAAGTTAGTTAAATGAGTTGTTTGGTGTTGTTTATTAATTCCTTCATTCGACAAATATTTATTGAAGTCTACTGTGTTTGAGGCTCATTGCTAGGGAGGGACTGACAACTAGTCTGAGCCTCTTACCTCAAAAACCTTTTTGGGGGAGATTTATTGCACACACATGTAACGTGAACAAGCCATGGAGTAGTTCTAAAGTTTCACTGTTCAACCGGATATTTGAGAATTAACATTTTTCAGAGCCTTCATCTTCATGCTTCTTAACTTATTCTGTCCTTCTTGCTTATTCTTCTCCATGTTTCTCCTTGGCTGGGCTTTATTTCTCTTCCTCTGATTTATTGAGTCATATCTGAATGCCTCTTTGCTCTGGAAAGTTCTGTTGTAACAAGACATGCAAAGTATATTGATGCTCCACCTTCAGTATTGAGAAGCTACAGGCAGATCAGATTGTTCTAAACTGAAGCATTTTAAATGTAATCGAAAAGCTCACCCTTTATAGAAATCTTCTTGCAATGAATCCTTTGGTGAGTAGAAGGATCCTTTTGTAATGTAGATAACCATCCTTTATTTTATCTGTTGACAAGATCTAAATTTAAGATGGGAGGAAACTGTTATAGTCTTAGAATGAGATTGGAAAACACATCACTTTAAAAAATGACTTGGTTATAATAAGAATTCTATGTAAACACAATCATGAACTGATTTTTTTTTTAACATCTTTATTGGGGTATAATTGCTTTACAATGGTGTGTTAGTTTCTGCTTTATAACAAAGTGAATCAGTTATACATATACATATGTTCCCATATCTCTTCCCTCTTGCGTCTCCCTCCCTCCCACCCTCCCTATCCCACCCCTCCAGGTGGTCACAAAGCACCCAGCGGATATCCCTGTGCCATGCGGCTGCTTCCCAATGAACTGATTTTAAGGTTAATGACAAGTGTGGCAAATACCCAGTCAACATTGAGATTACATTATGTGTTACTTTAAAGGCCCTGAAAGAATGATTGTTTCTATCTTTTAGAAAAGTAATTCCAGGAAAGATAAAGTATGAATACGAATTTTGTACCTGAAAATGAGGATGAGCCCTAATCTTTTTTTTTTTTTAAACTAGATTACCAGTTTATTATAAAAGGATATAACTCAGGAACAGCCAGATGGAAGAGATGCATAGGGCCAGGCGTGGGGAAAGGTTGGGGAGCTTCCATACCCTCTCTGAGCAAACCACTTTCCCTGCATCTGTATGTGTTCACCAACCTGGAAGCTCTCCCAACCTCGTCCCTCTGAGTTTTTGTTTTTTAAATTGAGGTATAGTTGATGTACAATATTATATGAGTTTCAGGTGTACAACATAGTGATCCACAATTTTTAAAGGTTATATTCCACTTATAGTTATTACAAATTGTTGTCTGTAACCCCTGAGTTGTACAGTATACCTTTGTAGCTTATTTATTTTGTACATAATAGTTTGTATCTCTTAATTCCCTACCCCCATCTTGCTCCTCCCCTTTTCCCCTCTCCCCACTGGTAACCTGAAGCTAGTTCTCTGTTTCTGTTTTGTTACATTCACTAGTTTCTTTTTTTTTTTTAGATTCCACATATAAGTGATATATACAGTATTTGTCTTTCTTGGTCTGCATTATTTCACTTAGGATAATACCCTCCAAGTTGTTGCAAATGGCAAAATTTCATTCTTTTTTATGGCTGAGTATTATTCCATTGTACATATGTACCATATCTTCTTTAGCCATTCATCTGTTGATGGACACTTAGGTTGCTTCCAGATGTGCCCTAATCTTAGTACGTATTTCTAGTGGATCAATATCTGTCTTTCTTTTTCTTATTTTTTAATTTTTTACTTGTTGACAGTTTGCTTTATTTATTTATTTATGGCTATGTTGGGTCTTCATTTCTGTGCGAGGGCTTTCTCTAGTTGTGGCAAGCGGGGGCCACTCTTCATCACGGTGCGCGGGCCTCTCACTATCGCAGCCTCTCTTGTTGCGGAGCACAGGCTCCAGACGCGCAGGCTCAGTAATTGTGGCTTACGGGCCCAGTTGCTCCGCGGTATGTGGGATCTTCCCAGACCAGGGCTCGAACCCATGTCCCCTGCATCGGCAGGCAGATTCTCAACCACTGTGCCACCAGGGAAGCCCAATATCTGTCTTTCTAATAGCAGTGAATGTAATTATTGACACTCAGCAGTGAGCTGCTAGATAAGAGCAATGGGGCAGTGTTAGTGAAGTAATGCAGGTAGAGGCTTGGAGTGATTCGGAAGCAGACAGCTACATTTCTTCTTAGAAATTCAAGTTCCCAAAAAACTGTCATTTTTTTTTCAGTTCTTCTTTGAAATTATTCTATGAAGTAAAAATTATCTTTTCTGTGTATGTCTGAGAAGAGCAAGGCCTAAAAAAGTTTCAAAATACTCTAAGTCCTTTGAAACAAGGTACGTTAACTATGAATTGAATTGTCTTTCTGTTTCAATGTTTTTTTCTCAGCAAAGAGCCACTATAGTATCTAATAGTTAACTAGTGGTATTCTATCTTTGTGGTCAAATGTATATGAGCTAGGGTAGAGTTTATCTTTGCCCAAAACGTTAAAAAAGATTTTCATATTTAATTTCAGGATAGTTAAGGATATATATAGGATTAATAAGTTAAACAATAACAAACCACCTGTTTGTTATTAAACAATGTGCTAATTAGAAATAATTTTAGGATAATTAATAAAGGTTGCATCAGCTCTCTATTTGGCAGAACTAATCATTCTTTCTTTTTGTTGGAGAGAATTTAGAAAAGTTGCCTGATATGCCATCCAGAGAGAATTGTTATTCGTATATATTTGCTTTCAGTCTTTTTTACATTCAGGTGTGTATATAGTTACTGAAATACAGTTAAGATATAATAAGTATAACTCTGCTTTTTCCATTGAATATTATATTGTTAAGTATTTTCATATTATTATATGGAAACTTTTTGGGGGGCAGCATGGAATATTTTCCATTATATTACTTATACTATTTTATTTAATAATTCTCCTATTGTCAGACATTAAGATTTGTATACATTTCCATTATAATAAATAATATGATAAACAGTGTACATATATCCATCTAAATATAATCCTAGAAATGGAACTGTTGTATAAAAGCTATGACATGACCTTTCAGAAAAGTTGTTCAGTTTCCACTGTATGAGGATAGGGCAAGAAGGCACACCAGTCTCTGCACTTCAATACAAAGCATGATGTTTTAAAAAGTTGTTGCCCAATTTGATTTTAAAAATGGTATTTTATTGTTTAGGTCGCACTTGTTGAATATTAGTAAGATTTAGCTTTCTTTCATTTTTTTAAAATAAATTTATTTATTTAATTTATTTTTGACTGCATTGGGTCTTCATTGTTGTGTGAGGGCTTTCTCTAGTTGCCATGAGCAGGGGCTACTCTTCGTTGCGGTCCGTGGGCTTCTCATTGTGGTGGCTTCTCTTGTTGCAGAGCATGGGCTCTAGGTGCATGGGCTTCAGTAGTTGTGGCACGCGAGCTCAGTAGTTGTGGCTCGTGGGCTCTAGAATGCAGGCTCAGTAGCTGTGGCACACGGGCTTAGTCGCTCCACGGCATGTGGGATCTTCCTGGACCAGGGCTCGAACCTGTGTCTCCTGCATTGAGAGGCGGATTCTTAACCACTGAGCCACCAGGGAAGCCCTTTCTTTCATTTTTTTGATCATTTATATTTCTTGTTCTGTGAATTTTGGCTGACTCTCTTTTTCATTTTTCTAGTCTATGTACCATAATGATTTCTAATGCTCTTTCTATATTAAGGATATGGACTATAAAATTTTACCAATACTCATGTCTAGTTAATCATTTGCTTTTGTTTATAAAAATCTTTTGATGTATGGAAATGTTAATTTTTAATGTAGTCAAATATAAGTATTCTTTTTCTTTGTGGTTTTTTTGTTTTATCTATGAGAAATCCTACATAAAATTATTCAATAACTACATTTTTCTAGGTCTTATAATTTTTTTTTCATTTAACACTTTGATTTAGCCTTTCTCCTTGTGTCTTTGGTGACATTGGTTCTGTGGAGTTATAATAGGTGAGAGGCACAAGTTTCCATGGTCAAAAGTTTGGAGACACAAGGTTATACATTATGTTGATTAAAAAAATTTCAGGGCTTCCCAGAACACTTAACATGCTAAGGTACATTGTTTCCTTTATAGAGGGCAAGCAGAGAAAGGATATAACTAGACTTGTTTAATCGACAGATCCTTTTTGTTTTCCTGAGCACTTATTAAGATAAGAATTCCTCGGAGCACACTTTGGGAAACATGGCTGTGATCCACATCCATCCGTCCATGTAGCCAAATGTAGTTTAATTATGGGACAAGGTGAGCCTCCCATTTACTTTTCCCCTGAACTCATGAATCATTTGTTTGAGCATCAGAACATCTTTTATTCGATAACCATTGATTTCCTTATTGATTTGTGAATTTGAACATTTTTCCTTTCTAATCTAAGTTGAGACTGATTGGAAAAGGATAAAAATGAAAATGTAGAGAAGCAGCAGGCTTGCATCCCTACAAACAAAACCTGAAGGCAATTACATTTCCAAGTATTATGTTAATAACACAAACTGTGTTTAATAATCAGAAACAGGGAAACAGCAGACGGGCTTTAATTAAAGCTTCACATCGCTTTTCTAAATAGCCTTTCATCACATGAACAGCTGCTTCGTGGCACACACAGTAGAGAAACGTTTCCATTTGAAAACTTCCTAGCATAAAATGTAAAATTTCAGCCAATAGCAGTTCTCAAAATTGGGCTTCTCTGAGTGACTTGTAACTCCTGGATGGTGTATTACATTTTGCTTATTTTGGAAGTTCTTGAGTATTTTATTGGTGTCTATTTCTGATCGAATGCCTTACATCCATCAGACTTAAAATATATCATTGTGTGTAAAATGCTAAGATTAAAGAAAAATATTAGTTTAAATATGCAGGTGATGACTTCAGATGGAATAACCTTAAAAGGAAAAAAGGCATTAAATGATGAGGACAAATATTAGGGAGTTAGAGAGTTTACTTGCTATCAGTTATTCTGTGCAGTTAACCTCAGGCTGTAGCAGCCACCTGCTTAAACAGCCTGGCCACCAGGAGTCTTTTGTTGAAACTGCCAGATGTCTAAGCAGGACAGAGCAGTTGCATAGGTAACACTTTCTAGGAGAATTTTAAGGTATATTTTACTTTTTGATAAATCCTTGAGAAAGCAAGAATGGGTTAAGTGACTCACCCCTTGCTACTTTGCAAATGAAGTCACTTTTTCACTAACGTTCACACGTGGCATCTGATAACTTTTTAGGCTGCAGAACTCAGGGGATTCTTGCTCCATTAGATATGCCAAAGCGATTTATAACCGTGATGTGTCCTCTACAGTTAAATTTGAAGACTAAAACAAAACACCATAAGATTATTTAAATGTAAGGGTCCCAAACTCCTAATTTACCCCTAATTAGGAGGCTGGGATTAACATATACACACTATATATATAAAATAGATAATCAACAAGTACCAACTGTATAGTACAGGCAACTCTATTCAATATTCAGTAATAACCGATATGGAAAAAGAATCTGAAAAAGAATAGATATAGGTATATGTATAACGGAATCACTTTTCTGTACACCTGAAACTAACACAACATTGTAAATCAACTATACTCCAATATAAAATAAAAATAAAAAGACTAAAAAAATAAATTTAAGAATCAAATGCTTTCAAATTCAAATGGAATTTCAGAAGTCATCTAGACCAGAGTAACTTACAGCAGGAAGAAAAATTGTAAAAGTTCTTTTTATCTTCCTTAGGACACTGAGTTGATTCTTCGTCATCAGTCAGGTGTGGGACAATAACAGCCACCAAAATAATTGAAGAGAAGGGTCCTCATTATCACCGCCCCAGGGAGCATAGCCTTTAAGCTTTGTCTGCCCAGACCAATAGTTTCCCACCTGTTTTGGATGTTCATGGGCAGGTGTTCTACTGCACACGTAGCTTTTAGGGAGAGGAGCTCAGGTCAGGGGAAGCTGCTGAGCTTTGCTCAGGCGTGAGCTACAGCCACAGGCGTGGAAGGACATTCAGAGGTTGCACCCATGCCCGTAGCGCGTCATCTGGTATGTCGAGATTCTGGACTCTCTGCCCATGCATAGATCAGTTGCATGGTGGTTTTGGGGGTTTTTTTTGTTTGTTTTTAACCTGTAGTCTGTCCAATGTATTCATTTCTATATGTAGTACTTTAAGGGTTTTAATTTACATTCTATCAACTTCCAAAGTATGTTTAAGATTCGGAGTCTCATGTGCTACCAAATGAGCTGGCTGGGCAACAAAAATATATTTGAAATTGCTTCCCTCATACAGAATAGAACCTAGTATAAAATATGCTTTCCCTAGAGCATAAAACCTGGTATTCTGGTCATTTGGTGAAGAATTCCGTACAACTGTTAGTGATATTGGCATCATTCATTCATTCATTCTTTCATTCATCAAACTGTTATCAGGCATCTACTCTATTTTGGGTGCTTGGTTAGTTGTTGGGAATGCAGAGACGTGTGGGATATTGTTTCTTCATCAAAAAACTCAGAGTCAATTGGGAGGGACAGACTTCCCGAGAGAGAAATGAGTGCTGCAAGATAAGGACTGTCCCAGAAGGACAGGACTGTGGGAGCCCATGTGGGAGCTCAGAGTCCTGAGAACCTGGTGGAGATGGGAGAGGCTTCCCAGAAAAGGAGACTTTTTTTAAAATTAATTTTTATTGGAGTATATTTGATTTACAATGTTATTTTATTTCTGCTGTACAGCAAAGTGAATCAGTTATACATATGCATATATCCACTCTTTTTTAGATTCTTTTCCCATATAGGTCATTACAGAGTATTGAGTAGAGTTCCTTGTGCTATACAGTAGGTCCTTGTTGATTATCTATTTTATATATAGTAGTATCTATATGTCACTCTCAATCTCCCAATTTATCCCTCCCCTGCTTCCCCCATGGTAAACATAAGTTTGTTTTCTACACCTGTGACTCTATTTCTGTTTTGTAAATAAGTTCATTTGTATCATTTTTTTAGATTTCACGTGCAAGTGATACCATATGATATTTGTCTTTCTCTGTCTGACTTACTTCACTCAGTATGACAATCTCTAGGCCCATCCATGTTGCTGTAAGTGGCATTATTTCATTCTTTTTTAAGGCTGAGTAATATTCCATTGTATATATGTACCACATCTTCTTTTTCCATTCATCTGTCGATAGACATTTAGGTTGCTTCCTAAATGGCTATTGTAAATAATGCTGCTATGAACATAGGGGTGCATGTATATTTTTGAATTATGGTTTTCTCAGGGTATATGCTCAGGAGTGGGATTGCTGGATTGTATCGTAGTTCTATTTTTAGTTTATTGAGGACCCTCCATACTGTTCTCCATAGTGGCTGCACCAATTTATATTCCCACCAACAGTGCAGGAGGGTTCCCGAATAGGAGACTTTTGAGATGGGTCCTGAAAGATAAATAGGAATTAGCCAGGCTAGCTTGGAGAAGATATTTATCCTGGGAAAATGACAAGCAGGATTAGGCATAGACAGTCTTGAAAGAACAAAGTTCAGTGTGCTGTGCTGAGTGAGAAGCCCAGAGGAGAGGATAAACAGGGCATCTGGGCCATTTTAGGAAGGACCTTGACTGTGTGCCAAAATGAGAAGTATCGGGACTTACAGTGTAATGATTAGGACCACAGACTTTAGACCAGCTCTGCAACTCATTAGCTGTGTGTCCTCGGGCAAGTTACTTAACTTCTCTGTATCTCTTTAAAATGGAAATAACAATAGAATTTAAAATTTACCATAAATACTTATGGATATATATCTGTGTGTGTTTGTGTGTGTATATATATATATATGTATATGTATCTGTATGTATATATGTGTGTGTATATATATATGTATATGTATGTGTATGTATATGTGTGTGTGTATATATATATAGGTGTATATATGTGTGTGTATATATATATATAGGTATATGTATGTGTGTGTGTATATATATATAGGTATATATAGGAATATATATAGGTATATGTATGTGTGTGTATATATATGTGTGAGTGTGTGTGTATATATATAGGTGTATATATGTGTGTGAGTGTGTGTATATACATATATAGGTATATGTATGTGTGTGTATATATGTGTGTGTATATATATAGGTATATATAGGAATATATATAGGTATATGTATGTGTATATTTATGTGAGTGTGTGTGTATATATATAGGTGTAGAGATGTGTGTGTGTATATACATATATAGGTATATGTATGTGTGTATATATATGTGTGTGTATATATATATAGGTATATATAGAAATATATATATAGGTATATGTACGTGTGTGTATGTATGTGTGTGTGAGAGTGTGTGTATATACCCACTTAAGAAATGTACCTTAAATAGATAAGATCATCTGAATGTTGTAAATTATTATGTCTGGCACATAGTGAGCACCATGTGAGGGTTCATTATTCTTACTTGGGGAGCTGGAAGTTTTCCGTATGGTAGCGGCGGGCGCCCTCTGCTCGCCCACGCCTTCCGCGTACAGTTAGGCATGCGCAGTGTCCGCTGCAGCCAGCCTTGCTCCGTCTCACCCCGCTGCCTGTAGGCACAGTTCCCTCCTAGAGCCTGCCTCATCGTCTCCTAACTCCAGGCAACTTTCCAATCGATTCAGGTAGAACAGGGCGTGCTTTGCAACTTTCCCCACCTCTGTGTGCTTTGATCATTTCCCATGGTTATATTTGTTGGTTTGAATCTCCTGACTGGTATGGATAAACAGCTTCTGGTGATGTAAACACAAATAACATGCACAGACTGAGGGCACAATCCACTTCTTAATTTCCTTGAAAATTCATGAAGTGTTTGAATTGTATTCTGCATCCACCAGAGCCTTTGACCCCTTCTGCTGATGGATAAAGTAAGACTTGGTGCAAAGGCTTCCTGGCTGTTTGCTAAAGGCCGTGTTTCTTAGCAGATGGTGGAAACACCAATTAGGAGTTCTCAGGAGAGCAGTGGGACTGACAAAGGGTGCAGAGTAAGGGCTGACAAGTAGTCAAGCTGAGGAGGCTGTGGGGTGCAGAGGAGAGCTGTCCTGAGGGTCAGGCGACCAGGCTCTAGATCCTGATGTTAACTTGCTCTGAACTCTGAACCCCTAACTAAATTTTCTGGGTCATTTTCTGGCTCTAAACGCCATGATTCTCTGTCGACTTCTCAGATGTGCATCTCATGGGGATTATTATTAGTTTCTCATAGATAATTTGTGCAAGATGGCCACAGGACACAGTCCCTGGGGTTTCCTTCAGAAACCCAGGGGAGGAGGAACAAGGCCATCTGTCCCGTGGCTCTCTCTTTGCAGCCAGGAGGTTTTTCTTAGGAGCTTTTTGGTAAACCTCTCATTTCTCACTAATTGAAAGTCGCATTTCCATTCTGTAGCCAAGGGGAATGGGATTACCCATAGGCGAGCCAGGACCAACCCTGGAGCTGACATGAGGCACATGCTATGGGCAGAAGGGGTAGATACCTGAGTTTAATCAGTATTCAGTTAAGTAGAGGGGGATTGGATGTCTACGTCTATAGTTTCATGCACGATATGGTTACCAAGGGGGAAGGGGGTCTGGGATGAATTGGGAGATTGGGATTGACATATATACACTACCATATATAAAGTAGATAACTAATGAGAACCTACGGTATAGCACAGGGAACTCTACTCAGTGCTCTGTGGTGACCTAGATGGGAAGGGGATCTAAGAAACAGTGGATATATGTACATGTATAACTGATTCACTTTGCTGTACAGCAGAAACTAACACAACATTGTAAAGCAACTATACTCCAATATCAATTAATTTTAAAAAAAGGAAAAAAAAGGCTGGTGGCATAGGGTCAGGGGCATGCCTTAGGGTTTTCCATAAATTATCCCCTTTCACAGAATGGGGTGATAATAAATTTTTTCTGTGTGTCTTAACTTGCTTTTTTTTTTTGCTGTATTTTTATTTTTTAAATTGAAGTATAGTTGATTTACAATGTTGTGTTAGTTTCAGATGTACAGCAAAGTGATTTTATATATATATATAAAATATATATGTATTTTTTCAGATTCTTTTCCATTATGTTATTATAAGATATTGAATTTAGTTCCTTGTGCTGTACAGTAGGACCTTGTTGATTATCTATTTTATATATAATAGTGTGTACCTGTTTATTTATCTCTCCCCCCCACCTTTCCCCTTTGGTAATCAGAAATTTGTTTTCGAAGTCTGTAAATCTGTTTCTGTTTTGTAAATAAGTTCATTTGTACCGTTTTATTTTTCTTTCTTTTTTTTTTAGATTCCACATATAAGTGACATCATATGATATTTGGCTTTCTCTGACTTACTTCTGTCTGACACACTTAGTATGATAATTTCTAGGTCCATCCACATTGCTGGATAATAATTTTTTGTTGTAGTTTCGAGTCCAGTTGTGTCACTCGTGAAGACCGCTCGATACAAGTCTTCTTTGAAAGGGAGACTGATCAATGTTTTGCTGAAATCCAAATGTACCACAGCTATAGCAGAGGCTTGACTTCCAAGTGGAGGAATGCAGGGATTAGTCCCTGGCCTCTTCTCTCTAGCTGTCTCAGGCCCTTGGAGATGTCATCCAGACTCATGGCTTCAAATACTGTCTACATGTTGATGAAGCCAAAATTTGTGTTTCCAACACTGACAGTTGAATTCTATTCCAACTGCTTGTTCTGCATTTCAACTTGGATTTTAATAAGCAACTCAAAGACAGCATATCCAAAACTGGGCTCTTGATATTTCTCCCTGCTGTGACTTGTCCCTCCCCAGTCTCCTCCATCCTGGGAAAGGCAATTCCATCTGTGCAAGTGGCTCTGAGTAAAGACCTTGAAGACATGACTGATTCCTTTCTTTTCCTCACGTCCCTACATGCAGTTGATTAGCAAATCTCATTGGTTCTGCCTTAAAAATATATCCAAATTCTACTCATGTTCCATCACCTCCATGGCTACCATCCATTGTCTAAGCCACTATGGCCTGATGATGTCAGTAGATTTCCCAGGGGTCTCCTTGCCTCCTCCTTAACTCTCTTTCAGTCTATTTTCAACAGAGCAGCCAGAGTGATACTGACTGGATACTGGCTACATATCAGATCATTCCTCTGCTCAAGAGTAAACATTTGAGTCTTTACAAATGGATAATTTATGGAAAACCCCAAGGCATGCCCCTGACCCTATGCCATCAGCCAAGAGTAAACGTTTGAGTCTTTACATTGACCTACAAGACCCCTCCTTACTTTTCTGCCTTCATCTCCCATTATTCTCCCCTGCCCTCATTCAGTTCAGCTCGTACTGCCTCCTCACAGTTCCTCGAACACAGGCTGGCCACACTCTTACCCCAGGACCTTTTTGTAATTTCATAATGTGTTGAGGTGTTAGAAGAGGCTCTGAAGTCCCTACTCATTTGACCAGGATGGAGGTGCCAAAATTGTGGCATTTTTCCTTCCCTCCCTCCCTGTTCTATTTGCAATCCTCCTCCCATAGTTTTCTCCCTCCCAGGCATGTGATGGGACAGCTAGCCTGTCCCAACAGTTTAGCCTGTTGTTCGGCAGCCAGTTGGAAACTCCAGCCTCAGTGATTTTCTGCTTATGGGGTGGAAAGGAGGGCATAAGATGGTGTGTTGTGCTGTGGGAATTGTTCTCACGCTGGGGCCCTGTCTGTTCCTTTCACACATACAACCTTGGATTTGGGATTGGAGAGAGACAGACAGAGAGAGAGACAGAGAGAGACAGAGAGAGAGAGAGAGTGTGTGTTTGTGTGTGTGTGTGTGTGTGTGTGTGTGTGTGTGTGTGTGTGTGTGTGTGTGTGTGTGTGGTGTGTGAGGGAAAAGAGCATAGAAAATCTCATTCCCCATCTCCTAATTCCCACACCCAGGCTATGACTTCAGCACTCCCTTCCTCCACACTGTCTTTCCAGAGAATGACACATCTGAGGTCTCCCCTTAGCATCTACCTAGACTCAAAGTCCAGGCTACATCATTTTATCAAGGTTTTGCTTTGACAAGTTTTGACGGGATGAGGATACTTGGATTTTTGCTCTTCTCTTGGCTTCTTTGATTGTAGTAACATTAATTTGGATGATTATTTCAGATTTCTACATTGTCTAACATGTCAGCTGTTCTAATACTTATTCAAAGAAATGGAATGGAGGGATGTGAATCAGAACTGATTAGCTTGGCTATTTGGGAAATTCTAGAGGCTAAGACATTTTCTGATTATTGCTTTGTGTAGAGCATAGAAAAATTAACCTGCTTGTTGAAGTTCTTTTTTATCCTTTTAAACAAGATGGTGGTGACAATGAATCAATTTGTTAATATGAGACTTTGAAATTATAGTGCTTTTTATAGACCCGTGTATCTATATTTTTTCCCAAAGGCAAAGAAACTGAGAGTTGACTGTACATCTATTCAAATGATGCTGTTACATTGCCATTCCAGAAGGATACTTCTGGTGGTGTTCTGTACTTGATAGATGTTCTTATGGTAAATCACTGTAAAATGAGGAAAGGGTTGGGGAAGAGAATCTGGTAAATTGATAAGAGATCTGTGATGTTACTGCATTCTATTCAACTTATGATTCAGAATTTGAACAGCATGTCTGGTTTATCAATCATGATAAAAGGGACAATTTGCCAGACTGTAACATTAGAAACCTTTGCTTTAGGCATTATTTTACGATTTTGACAAGGCTGAGGATTCCAAACTGCTTCATTGGATTATCTTATTTCTATTTGCAGTAGTGCAACCTGTTCCTGCCATTCTATCAAATGTGTTGAGTGTGAATTGATGGAGTAAATGTTGAATTTACTGTCTAATAAAAGTATCCATTTCAAACATGTTATTGTTTAAGAAAAAGTGCATCTTTTCATAGTTATCAGCTACTAATGGGTGAGCATTACATAAGTTTTTAAAAGCATGACTAAATATTGTGAACATTCACTAAAGTCAGGTGTTTGTAAGAAGTTGACCTGATTTGCATATACATTTATCCACTAGAAGTCAGGTAAAAATAAGTTCTATTTGTAGTATTTTTTTGGTTTTGGTTTTGGTTTTTCTTGGGATGGGATTATCCATTAATACAAAAAAGCTTTACATGGTATACTAACATTTTTCTCTTTCTTGTGGAAATGAAAAAAAAGCCATTAAAGTTGAAAATTTAATTGTAATCATAACAACAACAACCACAATAATGATTTTTGGCTTTGAAATGACTTTTAAACTTAGTATCTTGGGACTTCCCTGGTGGCGCAGTGGTTAAGAATCTACCTGCCAACACAGGGGACACAGTTTCGATCCCTGGTCTGGGAAGATGCCACATGCCGCGGAGCAACTAAGCCTGTGTGCCACAACTACTGAACCCACATGCCACAACTACTGAAGCCCACGCACCTGGAGCCCGGGCTCCACAACAACAGAAGCCACCACAATGAGAAGCCCGTGCACTGCAACAAAGAGCAGCCCCTGCTCGCTGCAACTAGAGAAAGCCTGTGCGTGGCATCAAAGACCCAATGCAGCCAAAAGTAAAATTTAAAAATATTTATATAAATAAACAATATCTTATTTAATCCTATAATAACTGTATGATGTCAATAGGAGAGGTATTGTTATCGTTATTTACAATAAATATAACTAAGCCTATATTATTGTAGATTAAGTAAATACCAAAGTGTTTCAACTGCCCAGAAAAATAGGGATGAATTTCAGTGCTTTTGACTTGAAGCCTTTATGTCCTGCTGATGTTATTGCTATTATTTTACTGTTGAGCTATTTATATCCTAGTGCAGGGTGACCTCAGGAAGTATTTCCCCAAGGTTTTTGATATCTCAAATAATATCAAACTGCTTGAGTAATGGTTCATTGCCAGAGTTCCCCAGACTACCAGGAAGTTCTATCTGGATTTTTCTAACCAGAAGGGAAAATGGCTAGGGTTTCTCTATATCCATGTATCAAGACACCTTCAGTTTCAGGCTGGACTGGTACAGGAAAGTATTTAAGAGCCACACATGAAAATCACTTACACCTTGTGCACTAAGCACAGGAAATTTCAGATAAAATTTCTGTAATTAAGTGGCAGTTTTTACCTTAATAAATGTCAGGATGTTCTACTCATTTGGAGTCTCATAACTATTTGTCTTGTGCTAACAAAAGATATAATGCAGACGCAAATGTTTTTTCAGGGTACACTAGAAATTGTTAGCCGTGATTTCAATCTTTAAGGAGAGGAGAGAGAGATTTTTTGCCCTTTCTGTACTACTTAAAAAATATACATGTATTACTTAAAAATTAAGTTTAAAAATGTACAATACTCATGTAAAGGAGTGAAACACGAGAACTGTAAGCTCATCTTCAGAAGACACGAGAGAACACAGTGTGATGAGGGGTCTCTAAGGCAGGACCTCAGCCTATGTCAGTGGGTCAGACTAGTCGGAGAATTATGGTGGAGCTGCAGCCCGGTACCACCACCAGGGAACCAGCGTTCTGAGTGAATGAAGAACTTGATGATAAAGTGAAAATGAAGGAGTGTATATGCTGAAAGTGATGAGGGAAATCAGCACTTCTATATTCAAAAGCATGTATGTCAGGTATTCTGAAAATTAAAATCACAGCTAACACAAATTTCGATGCAATTTCTTTTCAAATATATGTCTCCATCTCCTTTCAGATGTGTATTTTACCTCAGTTTATTCTTTTTTTTTTCGGTACACGGGCCTCTCACTGTTGTGGCCTCTCCTGTTGCAGAGCACAGGCTCCGGACGCTCAAGCTCAGCGGCCATGGCTCACGGGCCCAGCCGCTCCGCGGCATGTGGGATCTTCCCGGACTGGGGCACGAACCCGTGTTCCCTGCATCGGCAGGTGGACTCTCAACCACTGTGCCACCAGGGAAGCACCCTCGGTTTATTCTTAATGCCCTAGTTTTCAAAATGTATATTTGAATCACTGTTCAAATGTACACAAATACGTATTTTTATAGATTTGTACAAGGGTCTTCCTCCCTTTTCGGTCCACGAACAATTTCCAAATAGATTTATCTGTGCAGACGGAGTGGAGGGGTGAGGATCGCACACTGGTTTTGAAACTGCTGTGTTAAGAACTAAAGTGCAGCAGTGTGACTAGCGGGTGCTCCCCTCATGTCTTCATATGAGCTGATCTCTTGGTAATGGCAAAAGTCATGCTTCAAAACATTCCAGATCTGTGGACCTGGTTTCACAACAGTGGTCAGGCTAAGCATTATAACTCCTGGGAACTGAAGTAGCCCTTGAATCTCCAAAGTTTGGGAGGAGAGGCAGTGCTCACTCCGATATGAGAAAATGCAAAGATGTGATATGGAAATAATCTCTGGGCACTTACTGATGGCTCTTTTGAGTGTAGGATGTGCAGAAACACTATGTATAGTGTTAAGGTTAGTTGAGTTCACTCTGAATCAGGCCCTGTGCTAAGTGCTTTACTTGCATTATTTCCTTTCATCCTTACAAGTGATGTGATGAGAGTTCGTCATTATCTTCGTTTTATAGATGAGTTAGTTGAGGCTCCCAGAGGAACAGTAACTTAAGGTCACACGATTAGTAAATAGCCATGCTCCATGCTCTTAGAACACATAAAGACAAAAGCAAAAAACATTTAAATTTTTACCAAGGTTATTCATGCCCTTCTTCTTCCTACATTCTTTCCCTCCCATTGTCATATTCTCCCAAAGCAAACTTTTAATGATTTCTACATCTTTGTTCTTCAGATGTTGAACCTCCACAATTTCTTCTTTCTCTCATATTTTCTATCTTTTTTCTCTACATTCTGGGAATTTAAAAAATTGTTTTCAATCATTATATTCAGTAATATTACTATTGAATTATTAAAATATACTAGTGAAACTTTAAAAATTAAACTTTGTATTAATAATACAATATAATAATATTAATAATAATATTCTATCTTGCTGCTTCACAACTTTATAGACTCTCTTTACTAGCCTGATGAAGTAAGGGGCCACGTTGGAGAAGCCCTCTTTGCAAAGAACTACAGAGAGACCCAAGCACCCGTGAGCAGCCTCTAGGAACTGAGGGTGTCCCTAGCTGACAGCTAGCAAAAAGCCAGGGTCTTCAGTCCTATAACTAAACTGAAATGAATTGTGCCAACAATCTGAGTGAACTTGAAAGTAGATCCTTCCCCAGCTTACCCTCCAGATGAGTATATGATCCAATCAACATCTTGATTGCAGCCTTGTCAGATCCTAAACAGAGGGCCCAGTTGTGCTGTGGCCAGATTCTTGACCCACAGGAACCTTTAGGTAATAAATGGGTGTTGTTTTAAGCTGCTAAGTTTGTGGTTGTTGGTTATGCAGCAATAGATAACTAATACAAGAGGGTTTTTTCCTTTTTCATAACATGCTGTTCTTGTTTTGTTATTCTTCTTTCCTTAAGGATATACATTTGAGTATTTTTTTTAAAGTTTTCTTTTTCCTGGATCACTTCTATTTTGTCCAGTGTCAGACTTTTGTTTAATTTATTCATTTTCTTTGATGCTTTTGGTTCAGTGTCTGTTGACCTTTGGTTATCCACTTGTTTTAAGTCAGAAGAACTGAATATGTTTGACTTTCCTCTGCTCTTGGTTAAGATTTTCTACCTCAAATTCTCTCTTATGAATATGAATTCTGCCTAGAAACTGTGGCATAGGACTGGAACTATGGACTGTCAGGGTTTTTAAAATTAATTAATTGACTAGTTAATTAATTAATTTGGTTGCACTGGGTCTTAGTTGCAGCAGGCATTCTCCTTAGTTGCAGCTCACAGGCTTCTTAGTTGCGGCTTGCTGGCTCCTTAGTTGCAGCTTGCCGGCTCCTTAGTTGTGGCATGTGAACTCTCAGTTGCGGCATGCATGTGGGATCTAGTTCCCCAGCCAGGGATTGGACCCGGGCCCCTTGCATTGGGACCACGGAGTCTTAACCACTGTGCCACCACGGAAGTCCCTATGGACTAACAGTTTAAAAGTTGTTTTCAACAGTGCATGGGTTCCTAGGTAAGAAGCCAGTTAGACCGCAGACTCTCACATGTGAGAGGCTTTAATTCTGGGTCACCAACATCCACCAAGCTAGAAGGCTTAGTCCTTCAGTGTTTTGTTTCAGCCTTTAGGGACAGAGACTGACTGGCCTTGTTTGGGCACAGGGGTGAGGGAAGATGATGAAAATGTCACTTTTCACTTTCACCCTCCAGGGGTCAGTTCAGCAGATTCCTTCTTATCTTGACTGCTGCTTCCTCATAATTGCGTTTGGGCTATGGTCCTCTCTGGCTCTTTCATCTACAATAAGCTTTTTTCAAACATTTTTTTCATGTTTTTTTTTTATGAACCATTTTAAAAAATTGAAGAATAGTTAATTTACAATGTTGTGTTAGTTTCAGGTATACAGTGAAGTGATTCAGTTATAATTATACATATATATATTCTTTTTCAGATTCTTTTCCATTATAGGTTATTACAAGATATTGAATATAGTTCCCTGTGCTATACAGTAGGTTCTTGTTGTTCATCTATTTTATACACAGTAGTATGTATATGTTAATCCCACATTCCTAATTTATCTCCAAGCTTTTAACCATCTTCCGAAATGTGTTAAATTCTGTTTTCCATTGTAATAACCCTTCCTGTTGTTTTAGTTCTCCTTTTTGCACAGTTATTTCAGTGAATGTATTCATTCGCTAGGGCTACCATAACAGAATATCACAGACTAGGCGGTTTAAACAACATAAATTAATTTTCTCACAGTTATGGAGGCTGAGAGTCCAAGATCCAAGTGCCAGCAGGGTTGATTTCTGGTGAGGCCTCTCTCCTTGGCTTACAGACAGCTGCCTTCTCACTGTGTTCTCCCATGGCCTCATCTCTGTGCACACCCACCCCTGGTGTCTCTTCTTCTTCTAAGGACGCAAGTCCTATTGAATTTGCGCGTCATGCCTTTGACCTCACTTAACCTTAATTACCTCTGTACAGGCCCTAATTCCAAATGCAATCACATTGGGGGTTAGGGCAACAACTTGTGGATTTGGGGGGGATACAATTCTGTATATAACAGTGGGACATCTAAGGAGTCCACCAACTTAAACCAAGCCCCTCGTTTAAGAGCACTGTGTTGTGTTGCTGGAATGTTTTGAGGTCTGGCACTCTGTGGACAAATGCCAGAATCCTTAATGGCACAGAGCTACTTAAAAAAAAAATAGCAAAAACCACATGAGCAACAACAAAAAAGTAGGTTTGAAGTTCTTCTGTGGCGGTGAGCACACCAGGCAGAGCTGCTTTCTTCTTTCAACCTTGGGACAATCCAAACAGAGAGAACCAGATCAAACAGAGTGAATGAGAAAGAAGCATTTTAAGTGGAATCATATGGCCTGCTTGGGAGACCGTGACGGCAGCAGGGCAGCCCCAGGATTCTCTGGGTGTAGGTCGGGTGTAGGTCCCAGTAGCCAGCAGCTGGGAAAGGCAGCAGGTGCAGGACAACCTAGGTATTTTCTCTGCACTAGAGGGAGGGATTTGGAGGTGCTGCATTCCAGGGAGCCAGCTGGTGGAGACAAATTGAGGTTCTCTTGTTTCTGAGTGTGACCCCACTGTGGCTCTTGGCCAGTGGCTGGGAAACACCTGTTGGAGCTCCTGAGGCCCATGGACCGGTTCAGTCTTCTGCAAGCTTAAGGACCAGATAGTTATCACCGATAAAAATAACTTATCTTGGCCAACGAAAGACTCCTTTAGCTGGCATCTTTTAGCAAAACTCACTACCTCCTACAGAAGATTCTTCTGTTCAGGTACAGATCCCAGTCATGCCTATAATATGAAATAATGTCTTTTAGCAATCACAAAAATAAACAAAAGCACATTAAGGGGATAAAATGTTTTCAACTATAAAAATAGATGATTGTTTTCACTTATCTCCTAGCAACACTCTCATCTTTTTTTTTTTTTTTTTTTTCCATTTCAAGCTCAGGATTTATAGGTAACTTCAAATTATGGTCTGTTTTCTCCTTTATATTGATGTATTTATTCACAACAGGATTTTATCTTTAATTTTATTATGGTTGGGTATTCCTAGTTTTCCAGAATACTTTTCAAGGTGGTCGAGTTTCATTCCTCACAATTCAAAATCACAGATAATTTAGTATTATAAGTATAGAAAGAAACAAAAAAAAATTCAAATTCTTTTAATTAATTGGAACTTCGTTGTATATATTTCTTGAAATATTTGTGTGACCTCTTAGAATTTTCAAATATGTTCATTTTATGGAGTTTGTTAAATAGAAAGGCATTTGGGGGTATTTTATCTTTACAAATTTCTAAATGTTTCTGCTTCTGTCCTTATAACTCATCTGGCACTTTAAGAAAAAACAGAATATACAGTTTTCCTATTTTAGGGTGCATTTCCCAACTCTTCAATGATATTTTTAGTTCTTTGGGGAAGGGATTGTACCACATTGACCTTGAAGCTTGATCGCAAATGTTTCTTAGGCACCTACTGTGTCTTAAATTCTGTACTTGGTGCTTAGGATACAATGACACATCAACTGTCATAGTACCCACCAGGTATCCACAGTCCAAATAGAAATGCAACAGACTGAAGAATAATCTCAGCATAACATAGATCCCAAAATGGATGTATAGGACGGCAGTTCTCAAAAATTTTGGTCTCAGGAATATATTTACACTCTTAAAAATTAATGAGGACTTCACAGAGCTTTGGTTTCTATGAGTTATTTCTATGAATCTATCCATTAGAAATTAAAACAGAAATTTAAAAAATATGTATTGGTTAATTAATTAAAAAATAATAAACCCATTGTATGTTAACCTTAGAAATATATTTTATGAAAAATAACTGTATTTCCCAAAACAGAAAAATTAGGGGTAAGAGTGGCATTATTTTACATTTTGGAAAGCACTTTAATATCTGGATTAATAGAATATAGCTGGATTCCTATATCCATGTCTGCATTCAATATATTGCTGTAAGTTGTTTTGTTGGAAGTATATGAAGAAAATCTGTCTTCTTGCTGATAGGAGATGAGAAAAAGGAGGAGTATTTTAATAGCCTTTTCAGATAATTGTGTATATTCTGTGCTAGTGCATCCAAATTCGACTAGTAGTTTCTTAAAGGTTAGTTGCAACGTGGAATCTGAAAATGTGTCAGTGAACCTTTTGTACTGTTTTGCATTGAACTCCATTGGCCTATTTTGCATTTTGAATTCATCTTTTTTCCATGTACGATTCTGTGACACAGTGCATTGGTTGTTTGGAAAATACTGTTTCACTGAGCTAAGCAGAATTTTCAAACGTTGATACATTTTGTTATACAATAATTAAAACATTAATATTATCACTGATCTAACCTAATCACTGATTAGAAATATCTTTAATGATTGGGAAGGTGTCAAATTCACAGTGGTGGATACATGTTTACCAAAATTCTAATTTTCGCTTGAAAGGTTAAATTTATCATTGGCAACAAATGCTGTCAATTGTTTTCCTTGTAGTGACAGTCTTTCTCGGTTCATTTTTGAGAAAATGTCTGCCAAGTATCCAAGTCTGAATAAACATAGTTTGTCAGTTATCCTTTCAAGTAAAAATGGTGCTCCATGAAAAAAGCCAGCTGGTTCAGCTTGCAACTCAGACATCACGCAAGTCTTTAAGACAACTATCAAATTTCAATATGCAACAGGAGTGCTTTATGTGCACATCCCATTTCATCACTCAGAATTTAAAAGATTGTACTTGAGGGCTGAGGTTTCATAAAATTAATATTTTCCACTGCGAGTACATAGCCATGAAGACTATAGTGACTATTAGGACATTCTGGTGTCGCTGCTTTAATTCATGCTGATTTCTAGCCTTTCTACCCACCACTGCTTTGGATCATGGGTACAAATGTCAACCCAGTGAAAAAAAGCAATACTGTCAAAACATTAATATGGAAATATTTTTGTCCTTGCAGACCCCATAAAATTTTCTTGGGGACATTGAGAACCATTGCTTTAGAACAGAGGAGAGGCACTTAGCCCTGCCTGGTTGGGGAGGGGTTGGGGGGTTATGGGAGGAGAGGGGTGAGAACCTGGCTCATGGATGAGATGACTCACCAGCAGAATCCGAGGGTGAATAGGAGTTATTTAGTGAAAGAAGGTGGCGGATGGTGTGCAGAGAGCACATTATTTTTATATCACTATGTAATAAATTATCACAAAACGAACAGTTTAAAGCAGCACCTATTTATGATGTCACAGTGCTGTGGTTCAGAAGTTCAGGCATGGCACGGTGAGGTTCTCCGCTTAGGGGCTCACCAGGCTGAAATCAAGGTGTCAGTTTGACTGTGTTCTCATCTGGCGCTTGTGGTCTTCTTCCAAGTTCATGTGGTTGTTGGCAGAATATAATAAGTTGTGGTTATAGCAGCGGTCCCCAACCTTTTTGGCACCAGGGACCAGTTTCATGGAAGACAATTTTTCCACAGATGGGGGGTGAGGGATGGTTTGGGGATGATTCAAGCACATTCCATTTATTGTGCACTTTATTTCTATTATTATTACATTGTACTATGTAATGAAATAATTATACAACTCACCATAATGCTGACAGGAGGTGGAGCTCAGGCAGTAATATGAACAATGGGGAGCGGCTGTAAATACAGATGAAGCTTCCCTCGCTGGCCCGCTGCTCAGCTCCTGCTGTGCGCCTGGTCCCTAACAGGCCACGGATTGGTACCAGTCTATGGCCTGGGAGTTGGGGACCCCTGGGTTATAGGACTAAGATGCCTCTTTTCTTGCTGGCTGTCAGCCAGGGGCTGTTCTCAGCTGTTAGAGGCGGCCTGCAATTTCTGCTATGTGGCCCTCTCCAAAACATGGCAGTTTGTTTCTTTAAAACCATCAGACAAATTCTTTACCTTCCAATCTCCCCCTTCAGAAAGAGCCCAGTCCATTTTCAGGGCTCACCTGTAGGTCAGGCCCACCCAGGATAATCTCCTTGCCCATTAATTCAAAGTCAACTTTTTTCAGACCTTCATTTTTTTTTTTTAACATCTTTATTGGAGTATAATTGCTTTACAATGGTGTGTTAGTTTTTGCTGTATAACGAAGTGAATCAGCTATGCATATATGTATATCCCCCTACCTCCTCCCTCTTGTGTCTCCCTCCCACCCTCTCTATCCCACCTCTTTAGGTGGTCACAAAGCACCAAGCTGATCTCCCTGTGCTATGCAGCTGCTTCCCACTAGCTACCTATTTTACATTTGGTTGTATATATAAGTCCATGCCACTCTCTCACTTTGTCCAAGTCCATTCTCTATGTCTGCATCTTTATTCCTATCCTGCTCCTAGGTTTTTCAGAACAATTTTTTTTTTGGATTCCATATATGTGTGTTAGCATACAGTATTTGTTTTTCTCTTTCTGACTTACTTCACTCTGTATGACAGTCTCTAGGTCCATCCACCTCACTACAAATAACTCAATTTCGTTTCTTTTTATGGCTGAGTAATATTCTATTGTATATATGTGCCACATCTTCTTTATCCATTCATCTGTCGATGGACATTTAGGTTGCTTCCATCGGACCTTCATTTTTTTTCACATAATGAAACTTAATCATGGGAGTTAAATTCATTCTATTTACAACGCCACTCACATTTAAGGGGTCATAAAGGGTGTGTATTCCGGGGGCTGGAATCTTTCAGGAACATCTCAGATTCTGTTTACTGCAGAAGGACACACGGACAGTTCAGGAAGAGATATAAAAATGAAGGAAATCAAAGCCTTCATATTTGAGGGCATATTTTCAGTAGGAGCTAAATGTGGGGTGAGGAGGAAATGGAGAAAGGAGAGAGGAAAATTATCCACTTCACAGTTGTCCTGTGGGCCATTCCCTGGGCTGTCACACTGGATTGCCCTCCCCAAATCCTCCACCTTCTCCACCTGCTGCTTTGTGGCCTCGTAAGGATGGCTCTGAAGGAGAGATGGGCTACCTTTCAAATTTCATGAAGAAACTTTCCAGAACTGTTTCCAAAAAAGTCTCAGCTGTCACAGTTTACCTAATTTGGAAAAGGGAAAGGTCTTCCTGACCTCAGGCAGCAAACCACAATTCAACACAAAATCAATCCGTTGAAAGGATTCTTCCAGATTTATAACTCAGAGGCAAGGTCTCAGTCTGGAGAGCCATGATTATCTATGTCTGCCTCCTCCCCAGCCTCCCCAGCTCCAGGGATCTTCCCACACAGTCACCAAAAGCATCCTCATCAAGACTTGGCTTTTAATTAACCCACTCGTCTTCTCAGCAGTCTGAGGAGATTCCTGAAAGTCCTCTGGTAAACCTAGAATTTCTGAGTGTGGATTGTGAGACCTCGGACTAGAGGTGCCTTTATTCCCAGCCCATGTCCCTCATTTTTCAGACATTGCTTTGTAGATCACAAAGCACCAGGTGAGACTGAAGAGCTGCACCAGGTGCATGGCTTGGGGCAGAGAAGGTGGAAAGGGAGCCACATCCCTCCCAGGAGCAGCTCGCCAGCTGGGCCCTTTGAGCTGGACAGAAATGAGAGAAACAGTTCTCTCCTCTCCTCTGTGGAGTCACAGGGCCCTTCTGCTTCAAAACACTTCTAATGTCATATTTTAGATCGGCTTTTCCAGAATGAGTCAATTTAGCACAAGTTGTTGGTAGACATTAGGAAGGAATGCAGAGAGTCAGCGAGGAACAACTTGACTGATTGAATAAAAACAAAGCAGGGAATTAAAAATCTTATTTTTGGAATGTCCTCCCATCTTTGATCATAAATAGTACTAGAGCCACATCCAAATATTCCTCTCTTTTGAGTTGAATTATTTTTCTCTCTAGTTGTTCAATATCTTCTTTCCTCTCTCCCTCCCTCCTTCCCTTTCTCCCTCCTCCTTTCTTCTTCTTTCCTGTCTTCTTTCCAATGTGAACTAATGGTGCTTGGCACTGGGGTTATGGAGATCAATATGACAGAGTATCTCCCACCAAGAAGGGTAATTTCCAAGGGAGAAGATATGTAAAGAAATGTCATAATTCAGTGTGATGCAAAGGGGCAAATGGTAACTTCTTCCTCGAAGGTGTGGTGGTCAGCAAAGTCTCCATAGAGGATTCAGCTTTTCAGCTGGACCTGAAACAATGAGTATTTTTTCATGGAAGGGTTTTCCAGGAAAGAGAACAGTATGTGCAGAGCACAAAACTTTGGAATAATAATGATCTATTCAACGTTAATTGGTTGTATTCAGTTACCTAGATGGTCATTTAGACGCCACTATATCCTAGATAGAATTTCAGGTCATTTATAAAATACATGCAGTACCATAAGATAAACCAAAATGAAAAAATAAGTGAGTGAGGAAATCAAGACAAGAGAAGAATAAGAGAGAGAAAAATAAGATGAATTTGGTATACAAAGCACATGGTGTAGGATTCTGTTCACTGGCCAGAGGAAGGTCATTAATTTGTCTCTAAGCCTTTTGGTGCCAACCCAGAAAGAGAGAGATGCAATCAGTTATTACACTCAGTGTCCACGGGCTCAGATGGGCCACTTGTTCAGGAGAAGCACAACTATTCCTGGTGTTGAGAACAAAGAGGAATTTCTCCCATGGGTCTGCACAAAGAGGACATTCAGTGATTCTGGGAATGATGTCCTCAGCAGCATCTTTATAGCAGTGCAGGGCTGAGGCTCATAAAACTGTTTCTTATAATGCCTTCAATATAAGCTAAAGACACATCTCCAGGGTGCCAGTGAATTAAAGTATTCTTACATTGCTCAAGGTTAAACATTCTGTCAGCCTTTTTACTGTTTCTTTCCTCTCTGTCTCTCTCTCCCTCTCTCTCTCTCTAATTAAGCCAAGATAGGGGCTGAGCTATGTGCAATTAAAATTTTTTTCAGGCTACAGTTCTTGCAGTGATGCTATATGGTGTATGTTTTATTACCCACTGATCTGGGTGCTAGTTGGTTTTATAGTCTTTTCATTGGGTTCTTTAATTTATGCTTATAATGATCTCGTCAATTTACTTATCACTTGTATTACAATTTTTCCCCCTGTTTTCTCCATCAGATGATAAATTCTTGCAGTAGAGGAAGGGGAATCCACAACAGCACATTGTTCTGGTGCTCAGCCTGCAGTGGGTCTGGTGTAGCTGACTGACCACTTTGGGGTGATATTATCTCACGTTCAGCTGTTTACTTTTTCTTCATTTAACAAAGTAATTTCTAATTGTTTTAATCTTTCCTGATCTTGCTGTGCTCGGAAACATTGCCTAGTACATTAATTCTTTGATTCAGAAACTCTTGCAACTTTTATTTTAATATACCCCCAATTCAACACATGTAAGAGGTATCTAAAAATAAAGATAAATATTCCAGATTCCAAGGAGGAGAAAATAATAATAACCTTGGTTATTTTCAAATGTGATGCATTTATTCAAGTATAAATCTAAAAGGCTTTAACTGTAAAGTAAAAGGATCTGTTAATTTTAGTATTTAAGTTGAATTCTGCAACATTAACAGACCATAATAGATTGTAATTTCCTTTTACCTGTACAAATATATCATTTTTTTACAAGTCTAGAATGATTTAAAAAAATAAATATTATATGCTAACCTAAATAATACTTTTATCTAAATATGTCAACTCCAAGTTAATCTATATATAGGACTATTCATAAGAGAGCCAAACAATATTTTGGAAATGCAATGCATCATAACAAATAAAACAGTAGGAAGCTCTGTCATAAGGTTTCACTGGGTAGCAGTTCTAAGCTATAATCCTAGTTGTTCAAAGGGCTGAAGGGTAGGCTATTTATAAAATGATTGCAAAATGATACACAGCAAACCTGTTTCTCCATGGGAGTTCAACTGCGGGGAAATGCTCTTCTGTGATGACCTCAGCATTCTACCTAAGGATCTTATAGAAGAAATAAATGAATGGTTCTTAATTTAAGACCTGTTATAACCTACTTAATGAACTATTATAAAATTCAAATACAAAACCAGATATTCAATACCTTTCAGAAATAAATAATAAGAGACAAAGAAGAAACTCATTAATGATATAATATAACAATAATCAAGATTGTGGATTGAGGTATGAAAATAAATGAAGACCAACCAATGGGAAAAACAAAGACTATTTATTAAGAGCTTGCTATAGCACGGGGTCAATGATCATCACTTACATTTTGGCAGAGACTCCAAGGCAGAGGAGTGGGACACTTTATAGTGGGAAAAAGGGGAGGCTTCAGGGGTGCCCTGACTGGAGGCTGTTGGCCTAGGGAAGCTGTAGGCAAGCTAACTAGAAGTAGGGCATGCGATGTGTTGGTTAAGCATGCATATTTGGCTTTCTCTGGTTGGTCCTAAACTGGAAACTGGGCCAGAAATTAGGGAAGCTGTCAGTAATTAATCAAGTCTGGTCATTTCGGGCCAATTGTTACAGAAGTTATTCTTTAGCTTCCTGGATCGTTATTAAAGAAAGCAATCTGATTTCCTTCAAGTCTGACTTCTAGCAGGCTGCCTTCCTGGACTGATTACTGTAGACAATGGCCTGGTGTCCTGGGAAGGGTGCTGTGGGTTATAGGTCAGAGGTCTATTTTTATATATGCTCTGCCCATTGTCCATTTGTATATTCAGTCTCTCTGAGGACAGAAAAATCTTCAAGTTTACTGCTGGCTCTCTGAACTTCCAGAGATGGCCTCCTAGCTCTGCAGAGAGGATTAAATCCTATAAAAAAACGGCTCACACAATGAAATTAAAACAGAACTGATTTTTATTCATTACTTATGTGGAAATTGTCTCTTCCCAGTAGAGAAGCCAGTGTAGGGACTCAAATAAGAACTGGAACCTATTTTGCTCTCAAATGATAGTGAAGATGGTGGAGGAGGGATGGGTGTCAGAATCATTTTAGTTTGTTCTCACTCCCTTTCTCCTTGCAGAAAATCTCAGCTACAGGGTGGTTGTATAGTTTTAAGTGGCTTCTCAAATGATTCTGGAATATGCTCTGGGCTAGTGGTCCCCTCTATCCCCACATCCAAGATGACCCCAACCCTGGGGCAGGGCAGGAACTCACTCTGTCTGGTGATGGGCACCCTTGTCCTCCCATTCTCCTGAAGACGTGTTGTCCCTCTTATTTTATTACATGTTGACAAGATAACATTTAGAAAATTAATAAAGTGCTTCCATGTGCTTCTTCCTAGGGTAGAGGGAGGGGGAAAGATGAGGGAGATTTACATTTTTACAGTAGGAATACAAAGAAGAAAAATACGATAACATTCAGATTCTTAGAATTTGCAGCAAAGCAATAGGCTTGAGAGGCAGGTATGGTAGAGAGAGAAGGAGTCATTCAAGTTCCTCTAGAGCCCCACCTAGCACACCCACAGCCAAGCCTGAGATCCCATACTCACAGTGTTCCCTCTACACCCCCATCCCAGCCACTTTAGGGAGAAGCACAGAGCGAAGGGGCACAGTGATGGGACATCTTCATCCAAGGGAGACTAAAACCAACCAAATGAACTGTCTAAATCACTGTCTTTTCAATTCTTTCCACGATTTCACAGTAGGAAATTGATTTTGCGCTAAGAACCACGACACACAAACACACACACAAGCTCACTTGCATGTGCACACACACACAACTAAAATACATTTCATCAAATAATGCTGACTCTGTGTTATTCTGATATTTCCTATTTTATTCTGTTCCTTTTTGTTTTTAACCTATGATGGTGATAACTCACTAAACTAAAAATCGTGACCAACTAATGGGTCGTGCCCCTCAGTTTGAAAACAGTGATTTAAATTTTGTCTTGCTCTAAGTTATAATTCACATTTTATATTTAGCTCATTGTTTTTCCTGCTAGCTATCATGTGGAGAGGAAATATCCAAATAAGTACAGGGGGGGAAAGAACAAGAAAAGAAAATTGATATATATAACACATTTCATCTGTAGTATGAGTGAAATTTCATGACCCTAATCTCTCAGGCTTCTTCTTTCCAATAACTCATAGTTTCTCTTCCCTGCCCCCCCTCCACAGGATTAATTTATTCAATTCATTCATAATATAATATATTAAACTACTCTTATGTCCCCAGGACTGTTCTGGGCCTTGAGGATAAGTGGTGAATAAGTTGGACAAGGAGCCACCCCATAAAGTTTCTATTCTACTAAACTGATATTTGTATCAACCATAAAGGCTTTAGGAAAACAAAGCTTCTATTCGGTGGTATTCTCTTTTCAAACACACGTATGCAAGGTGGCCATTTTAGCTTTTCCTTCAGAATTTTAAAGGAAACCATATGGCATAGAAAAAGCCCACTGTCATGGGGCCAGAAGCTAGTCTCAGCCTGGCCAACGAATTCAGTGAGACCTTCCTGGGGAAGACGAAGGGCACTGTCTCTGTTTACAATGTTACATAAATACATTGAGAAGAGCAAGCTGATGATATAAGAAGAGGTATAAACTTATCCCGAATTTGTCACCTCCTCAGTCTAAAGGTTTGTTTTTAAATGTTTATTTATGTAAATTTGTAACTTTTAAAACATTGCACATTTATGGTCTACACAAGAATTACAAAGTGCTTGTGTACAACCTATGCCATTGACAATAACCCAGGGAAAAAGTAAGCCATTTGAAAGCAGCAGCAATAGTGTAATAGAAGATGACGGGAAACTGGCTATTCTCATGAAGCACAGTCTTATAAAAATGTTCAGGAAGCCACTCAGGCTCCATGACCTCAGCTGGACAGGTGGACAGGTGTCTCAGATGTTGCTGTGACATGAGACCCATTTACAAATCGTTGTGACAGCCTTCAACTATTAGCTTGAACTAATAAAGTCAAATTAGAATTTTTATTATCAATTGTTGTTGCTTATTGTGGTTACTATTTTATTATTTCCCAACTGGTATGGAAGATTTCAGTATTTTTATAGCTGGTACCACCATATGGATTTGTACCAGCTGATAATCAGCGCTAGGATTTCAGTGCTTGAGACCCTGAACTACCTTATTCGATTTACTTCCCTACTTCTTCTCACATACCTGATACTCAGCTAAACCGAGCTATTTGTCCTGCCCTAAACACTTCCCTCTATTTCCCAGTTTACAGTCTCTACTCATGTTTTTTCCTCCACTTGAAATGTCTTTCTCTCATAGCCTTTGCCTGTTGAATTCTCTCCCTTCTGTTATCATCTGGCTCAAATGCTATTTGTCTGTTTCAAACCCCCCAAACCATCCATCCGCCCATCTACCTGGTATTTCATGGCATTCACGATATACTTGGTACTGTCAAAGAGAAAAGAAATACAGCAATGCCGCTTGCTTTATGAAACTTCCTGAAAACCCACCTCAACACAACCTGATGAAGTTTCTCCCTCCTCCTCAGAAGAACCTGTGGAACTTCACCTACTTCTTCTTATATTATGGCTCACTCTGAAGTTAGGTCTGGTCTGTACACTGTTGCAGGCAGAGAGATTTTGCATTTATTTTTAGTCCCTTGAACTCCCTGGCATATTATCCTGCACCAAGTGATCAGTTAAGAAAAATGTGTTCTCAACTGAATTAAAAAGAAGAAAAGCTATGTAAACAGTATTTATTTCAAACCTTCTGCTCTTAAAACACTCATAATTTACCATCCATTCTCTCTAGAAAGTTGTCTTTCAGAAAACTTAAAAAGATCATTTATATATATATGTATTTTATGTAATAATATGTGATCTTTATTTGTATATCGTAAGATCAGTTCAAACTCTCATTTATTCTTTCCCTTATGTTACTCCTGATCATTTTCTTGTGGTCAAATCACTCTTCATGCTCAAGCTTCTGCTAAAATAGCTTATGTGGCTTTACAGGGCTTATGTGCTGGCTTGTAACATATCTCATGGAACAGGTGAAGTGATCAGACTGTTTAATAAATATATTAAATTTAGACTGTCAGTTAACTAAAATAAGCCTTGAAAGTATCCATATGCAGAGAATTTGAAAGCACAATAAGCTGTTCAAGAAAAGATTCTTTTTTAGGGGTGACAAAAATAGGACATAAAAATCCAGGGTGTATTTTATGAAAATCATTGAGTAAAAGATAGTTGAGGTCACTTAAATATAGATAGTAACACATAAAAAGATTTAGTGAACAAAATAATCAAAAGTTGTGTTTGGCCAGTTAGGATTTTTGAAATACTAATAGAGGGGAAAAAAGGAATAAGCAGAGAAAACACACAGGACCTTTTCTTCAAAGCCATAATAAGCCATGGTAGTACTACGAGTGTAGGATATCCACGAAGCTGCTGCTCATCAGAAGATTAAGAAAAATATTACAGTCAAGGCTCTGATTAGGTGAGGAAGGTTTGGAAATGAGAGAGAAGACACTGGGAGATTTAACTCAGAGGATGCCATTGGCTGCAGTAGGAAAAATAGTATCAGAAGAATGACAAACATGGATGTCGGGTTGTATGAAACATAGAAATGAATCGGAGGAAAGCAAACTACAACAGAGTGGAAGAATCATGCAGTGATTCTTGAGATCATGAGAGATGGGAAAGAAATATGATCAAAATCAGCTATATGTGGTGTATAGAACCATGTGAGAGATTTTGAAAGTCTTCTTTTTATGATTTCCCAACTTTAGTAGTTGAGATTAAAATTAAAGTGGTAAGAAGGTGTCTACCTTGTATGAGCATTTCCATATACAGAATAGTTTTATGATATTCTTCTCTTAGGAAAGATAAGAAAACATAATTATATACTTAGCTTTTATATAACTTAAGAAGTACTTGGAAATGAAAATGTGTTTTCAAGGCAGTAAGAAGCTAGCTGGAGAAATATTTTGATTTGTTCTCTAACGCAGATGTCAACTTGGGTGTCCCGTCTATCAAGACTTACAGAAGATCAATCAGTTCAAAGCCTCATCCATTCTGTCCCCTGTGTTAGTTGTGATCACCTTCTGGCAGTTACATCCCATTCTGAGCTCAAGCTTCTACAAGAAGAGCTCGATTTATTTGCAGCTGTATAACACGTCTCATGGAACAGGAGAAGTGCTTAGACTTTCCACAATAAACGAACAAAACAAATCCTTTGCTCCCTCAAAGGCTTTTAGTGGGAAACAGAGGGTATTTGAAGAACCTTTGGCACTTCTTAAAAGACAAACGTATGAAAGATGCATAAACATCAGTGGCTTATAGTTTTTAATAATTCCCAGTGACCATGGTGACTTATGTTGTTGATGATAAAACTGATCGTAGAAAATGTGTTAGTCTGTGATAGAAGGTCTTAGTGATCTGTTATTAAATTGTTTCACTGCATATCTTATGCCTTTGTGGTAGGCAGAATAATGGCCCCTCAAGGATGTCCACTTCCTAATCCTTGGAACCTACGAACATGTTACCTTACATGGGAATGGGATTTTGTAGATGCGATTAAATTAAGTGGAAGATTAAATTAGATTGAGGGGAAGATTATTCTGGATTACCCAGGTAAGCCCAGTCTAATCCCATATGTCCTTAAAAGTGGAAAACCTTACCTGGCTGTGGTCAGAGGGTATTGTTACTAGGGAAGAATAGTTGGAGAAATGCAGGGATGCTGGCTTTGAAGATGGAGAAATGAGGCTATCTCTGGAAGCTGGAAAGGCAAGGAAATGGATTCTTCCTTAGAGCCTCTAGAAAGGAAAGCAGTCCTGCCAACCCCTGATTTTAGCCTGGAAGACCTGCATCAGACTTCTGACCTACAGAATGCAGAAATATATTTGTATTGTTTTAAGCCTCTAAATTTGTGGTAATTCATTACAGCAGCTATAGAAGACTAATACAGCCTTTTTCTACAGTGATCCAAGTTTCTTTACAAAAAAAAAAAATGAGCAGAGATCGAGGATGAACTTCTTTCCCTTCTCACAATGACATATAGAGGAACAAAAGGGAAGTTTCCTGCCCTCTTTCTCTTTGAAGTGAGCCAGTGAGGAGACAGTTTTTGAGGGTCAGTTTGCAAGAGCCTCCAGAGTCATAATATAGACTTTGGACCACAGGTATAGCCTCTTAAGGCTACCCATGTTTCATATTTGTATGTTTGGGTATTAAAATTATGGCAGTTAAGATATTTTAATCATTATTCTTTAGCCACTTTTGATATACACAGGAATCTGAAGATTTACATTTAAGAATTTTCTTGCAAAACAGATTAATCATCAAACACACATTAGGAGAATATACTCCTCTCGTCCTCCCCTAACTCACCAGAAAATGCCAGAATTGCGGAATAAAAGATGAATATGGGGCACAAGAAGATGTTTATGGATATGTTTTTTAAATAGATTGCTAACCTAGTGTTTCATTTCAAAGTTAACAAATCTTCATACCCCAGTGAGGAAAATATTATAGACAGTTTACAGTAAGTGAGCAGAGGTGCAGAAAAGGTCATAATAAACCTAAGCCTGCTCTTGGTCACCCCTGAACTTTAAAGTTGGGGTGGAAATAAATCTTAGAAGTTGTCCAGTCTAATGCCCTGGACACGCAGGGTATTTTATGGACACCCAGGAAGCCTAAGACATTTATTCAAGTTCAAATAGCTATTTGGTGACAGGGCTGATAATGAATTACTCCTGGTTTCTGCACTTTCCTCTTCATCACACCTCTATCTTTTCTCCTGCTTGTAAATCTCCTACATTAAATCTGCCAGGAAGTCCTGTTGATTCTCCCTTGGAATTATCTCTTAGATTTATTTTTTCTTCATTCCCTGCCACATCGTCCTCATTTCATGCCTTAATTGCTACAACTGCCCTCTAACTAGTTTCTCTCAGCCCAGTACAACTTATACCCTACCACCAGGCTGATCTGCCCTACACGCCACATTCATCATTTCACACCAGGACATCCAGAGCCTTCCACAGATGATGTTCAAACTCTTTGGCATTCAATCCCCTGTATCGTCTGGTCTTCTTCATCTCTCCAGTTTACCTCCCGACTCCTAACACGAACTCCCTGTGCCAGTCAGTATGGTCTGCTTACACAGGCTCCCTCTCATTTCCACTCTCCTAGACTGTTCATGCCATTTTCATGGCCTGAAATGTCCTTTTTTCTATTCTACCTGCAAAAATCACGTCAGCTCCTTAAGCCTATCTTAACACCTTCTTTCTTACTTTGACTCTTTCCAGTAACTCCAACCACAGAGAATTACTCCCTCCCCTGAGTACTTGTAGTAAATGCTTCCCATGAATTACGTTTTAGCACCTGATGATATCCAATTTAGCTCTTCTTTGTATGTAGACTGTTTCTTGTATATAATGGAAAGATAGATCCATTTCACAGGTCTTAGATTTGATTTGTGAGTCATCAGTGAATCAGCAGTGGTTGATTCCCTGGGATTGGATAATGTCCCTCGCGGAAAGCATACAAAGGACTGTGAGAAGACTGAGAATGGAACCCGGTAAAGGGAGAAAAGAAGACTGGGGGCCAGAGGGAGATTATGAAAGAGAGGTCAGGGGACAGTCAGTGGAAGGAGAATTAGAGAGACAGTGTCAAGGAATGGCATATTTAAGATAAAATGTTTCATGGACTACTAGATAAATTTTGGATTTAGATTCGATTTCTCCAGAAACCAGCTTGTATATAAAAACTCTCATGGTAGAAAAATACAATAAACATGAAAATACAATCTAAGCAATTCTCATTTTAAAAAGACTTGAATATATAGTTTTTATTAAAGTATAGTTGCTATACAATCTTATATAAATTACAGGTGTACAATACAGTGATTCACAATTTTTAAAGGTTATACTCCATTTATAGTTATTATAAAATATTTGCTGTATTCCCATGTTGTAAAATATATCCTTATAACTTATACCTAATAGTTTGTACCTCATAATGCCCTACTCCTATACTGCCCCTCTCCCCCCTCACTGTAACCACTAGTTTGTTCTCTATATTTGTGAGGCAAATACTGTATGATATCACTTACATGTGGAATCTAAAAAATAAAACAAATTAGTGAATATAACAAAGAAGATAGAGTGTTGATGATGTTTCAAATATGTAACTAAAATAAATGGGATAAAAAATTTCTTTGAATCAAAAAGCTGGTTCAAGAACAAAAAAAGAAGAAGAAGAAAAGAGAGAGAGAGAGAAAATAATTTAGGTAACAGCAAAAAATGGAGGATAACAGCTAAGCTGTTTATTATAGCTACACAGCAGGTTGTTGGCAAATTACTTCTCCCACCATGGAACAATTTAGTCTGACCAGGCTATTCCTTCAGGGAGACAAGTTGCTAATTGCACCTTGGCAGTGACCTTAAAAAAAGTGCTGTGGTATTGAGAACAACCAAATTACTTGTGTTTGATTTTTTATGCCAGCTAATTAGATGAGTCTTTGACTCAGTGATAGTCTAGTTTAATTGAGTAAAGAGACTCCCTACAGAAATCAACCAAGTCACCTGCCATTATAGGTATATAAGGAGTCTGAAGGTGTTCTTTGGAAAACCAAATCAAGTGGTACGCAATCACATCCTCACTATCAGGAGAGAAAAATTAAAGCCGTGAATCATTATAGAGCTGAATCTGGATGCCCCAGACGTATTCCACTGTATGTTTAGCTGGTGCAGCATTTATTCTCGATATAGCCAACTGCTTCAGTTGAAGAACATTAGGTGACCACTGAGCTGCCCGTTGAACCCAGGATTTTGCTAGAAACCAAAAGACAAACATTACAACTTCCATATTTGCATACAGAGCTACTTTCTATTTTTTATAGGAAAAACCCAGAAAGGATAACTGGTAGTTCAAAAGTCTCCATGACATGCTCCATGTTATACTCTCCTATAAGAAAATGAAGCATACATTTATATTCTGAGTTTTCAATATAAAATTCAGGTCAGAGCTCCTCCTTTTGCTGTCCGTGGCAAACGAAGGAAAGCTACTATTCATGCTCGTAGTGGGTAGACTAATGTCCCTCTAAAATACGATGTTTCCTTGGAACCTCAGAATGTGACCTTGTTTGGATATAGGATCTTTGCAGATCGAATTAGTTAAGTTAGAATGAGGTAACACTGGATTACAGTGGGTGTTAGATCCAATAACTGGTGTCCCTCTAAGAAGAGAGAAAACACAGAGACATATACAGGGAAGAGGAGAGACTGCATTTTGACTCTTTATTTACCTTTTATGTTTTCTTAGCTTCTGGGGAGTCTATTCACTGAAATGCCATCTCAGCATGGCCCCAGCTCTCCAAACTGCTCCCTGTGTGGGCACAGCTGGCATCTGCTTTGAGCATCGCCATGGGTATTCAACTGCCCAGGGGATGTTTTTTCGATTCTGTGACATTCTCAACCCTTAAAGGTCATATAGCAGTCTAATGCTGTAGAAATAAACCTACTGGAAACTGAGTTACTGCACTGACGATTTTCCTTGGACAAAAGGCCTTTACTTTTTATTACTTTTGGAAGATATTCTTGTTAAAGCCTGACCTCTAAGCTTACTGCATTAGTATGCTTTCAAGAGTCTTAGATGTCTGGTCTCCATATAGGAGCTCTGTGTCTGGAGGTGGGTCTCTGGGTTTGGAGATCATTGGTTTGATAAGGCAAAGGATTGCTGCTCTTTTCTATGCCATGCAGTGTAATGTGATGCTTCCAGGGACAGCTTGGAGGGCCAAGAGGGCATGTGTTCAAAGCTTGCTTGTTTGCCTTCTGCTCTTTAGCATGTTACTTAATACCTCCCACCTCTGTTTCTCTCCACCTTATAGAGTTATTGTAAATTTTAAATGACTTAAAACACATATGGGGCTTAGAAAAGTGCCTGGCACTTTATAAACACCAAATACATGTGACTTCTTACTATTTTTTAAACATTTTATTAGTCAATTAAATTGAATGTTAATTCCTCCCCCCCACCGCCCCCCGGGCTGAATTGGGTCTTAGTTGCGGCATGCAGGATCTTTCGTTATGGCACACAGGCTCTTCTTCATTGTGCTGCACAGGCTGAGTTGCCCTACAGTATGTGGGATCTTAGTTCCCCAATCAGGGATGGAACCCTCGTCCGCTGCATTGGAAGGCGGATTCTTAACCACTGGACCCCCAGGGAAGTCCCGTGACCTCTTATTATTAATCATGTGTATTACGTCTTGGATTGAGAGGCTCATTATACTCGGCCACTAATGAATAGACACATTTTAAAGACAGTGAGTAGTATTCAAGTTTCTTGTGATTTTGTTCCTGTCTACCTATTTTCAGAAAGCTGCTTTAGAGGTAGGGATGGTGATACTATGCTGGGAGAAAAGTGAGAACCAACATCTCACAACTTCTCAGGAAATATTACTATTTATCCAGTCTGATCAAGTAACAATGTATAGTTCCTTTGGTTATTAGAGAAATGACATTGAAAGCACATATAAATTGTTAAATAATTATGATAAATAAAATAAAGTAGTTTCTTGCTTAGCACTTGACAAAATTTGTGCATGAAGAGGTTTATACAGAGAGGTAATTTGTACTGATGAAACGCAGTAAAAGGCTTTGAAGTATAGAACAAAACAAAACATTGCTCCTGGCTTCTAAAGAGGGAGAAAGTCATGAGGAGGGTCATAGTATTCATTTACTATGTGAGTATTCATTCAACTGTTCATTCGTTCACCCACTCATTCATCCAGTGAAATATTTAGTCCCAACTGTGTGTCAAGTGTGGTTCTAAGTCCTCAGAGTTCAAAGATGACTGAGACTGTCCCAGATCTCAAGGAGCTCATTCAGAAGCAAAATGAATAGACAGTGGGAAGAGGGCCCAGCACGTGCCTTAGCCAAAACATCTTCCACCGTAAAGTCCAAGATTGATTCCCGGTTCAATATAGAGCACTGTGACTATCTGTAGGAAGCTATTTTAATACCAAATAAACACAGAAGAATGTCTGTGTCATGCTTTGTGCCATACAGGTCACGCTTTTGAAGCCTGGAGCATCTATAAGGGTTATAGAGCCAATCAAAAAAGGAAGATCCCCTTCTGTTTGACCTGATTTTCCATCCAGTGGCTTCTCACACCTTTGTGGTTTTTAAATTTAGAGTCCATGTCCTCAGCCGAAACCCCAGTTTAAACTGGCAGAGGAGAGCCAACCAGCAGGTCTTAGCTCCTAAACGGTTACTGAAGTGGAAATAGTGGGAACTCAAGGTGGTAATGAGAAAGCCAAATGGCCAGCAAAATAATATCTGTAGCAGAGAAGGTAGGGTAAAGGAGATGATACAACTAGAAGTGGACTGAATTGAATGTCTTGGTCTCTTCCAAGCAAGCAGGTCCTATGTCCCTGAGTTAGATAATTCCAGCTTCTAAGGATTTAAAGATACTGAATAACAAGACCCTTCATCTTGCTATTCATTTCTACCTCATCATGTTAGTTTTCTAGGGATTTTGATGTAAGATTATAGAACAAAGTTGAGTAGCTGGTGTGTTGATCAGGGTCCCAGAAGGAGGCAGACACCACACCCAAATTAAGATAATTTGAGGGGAATTTAATAACCAGGCTAATTACAAAGATGTGGCTGGGGTATAGGGAACCAAGGGATAGTGAAGCTACCTGGCGCTGGAACAGTGGGGCTGTTAGGACTTGTAGGTTTGAAGGGATGAGGGAGCAGAGGTGTTATCAGAAACCAGAAGGAGAGAGAGTCATACAGAGTAGGTACCCTTGAAAGGACCTTCTAGCCAAGGATCCAACCAACCCAAAGTGGTCTTATAGGGAAGGACTCAGAGTAATAAATACCTTGGCCTCATTCTCTTCCCTTTCTCCTGTTTCCTGCAAGTGCTTCCCATTGCTGAACCCAGGCAGAAGCCAGAAAGTGTGAGAGTCTATTGATATTGTTCATGTTACATACAGTCTCCATGGAGAAGAGCTCAGAGAAGAGAAGGAAGAGTAGATCTGAAGAGGCTGATGAAAGCTACAACAGCTTATATTTGTAAACTTTAGTTACACAGTGTTTTCTATGCACAGTAGCTGGACTAGCAAGTTTAAAACCTATAAATCCATGATCCACAAATGTCAACACCAGAATGGTGTCATAGGCAGAAAAGCACAGTCCATGCAATCAACAATCATTTCAAAACAACTAGTCTTTTACTTGGTTTTCTCGGACACCCTGAAGGGATAAGCAGACTAAGAATATTTCTTAAAAATCTGTGTTTCAGTCATAGTTTCTTCTATGTTTCCTGTGCCTCTCTCCTCAACACCTGCCCTTTCTCCTCCTGAAATCTCCTCCAGCAATTCATTCTACGTTTAACCTTTGTCCACCCCTCTTTCCCCACACTTGCCTCCTGTTCTACTATGAAACCCCCAAATCCTTTGATCTTCTAAGGTAGGGAGGACCCTTGTTAGAGGGTGAAAGAGAGAAAAATCTGCAAGAGTGACACACTGGATAGGGTTCCAGTGGGCAGGGGAGAGGAAAGCTTCAATATAGTCAAAGATTTTTATCCCATTTTACAAACACAGGAGGTGCCTGCAGAGGCTACGTGGTCAAGCTCTGGTGAATTGTGCCAAAAAATTTTCTGGGCTAAAGGGCCTAAATTCTGTCTTAATATTGAGGATTCCACCTGTCTGATGACTCTGAGATAAGATGATAAATGAGACTGTCTTTTCAAAAGACCCACTGAAATCAATGCCATTTAGGGAAAAGCATGTGATCATTTAAATGATTAACCTCTAGGAGGTGGGTCAAAAAGGATCTTGCTGTGATTTATGTCATAGAGTGTTCTGCCTATGTTTTCCTCTAAGAGTTTGATAGTTTCTGGCCTTACATTTAGGTCTTTAATCCATTTTGAGCTTATTTTTGTGTATGGTGTTAGGGAGTGATCTAATCTCATACTTTTACATGTAGCTGTCCAGTTTTCCCAGCACCACTTATTGAATAGGCTGTCCTTTCTCCACTGTACATTTCTGCCTCCTTTGTCAAAGATAAGGTGACCATATGTGCGTGGGTTTATCTCTGGGCTTTCTATCCTGTTCCATTGATCTATATTTCTGTTTTTGTGCCAGTACCATACTGTCTTGATTACTGTAGCTTTGTAGTATAGTCTGAAGTCAGGAAGCCTGATTCCTCCAGCTCCATTTTTCGTTCTCAAAATTGCTTTGGTTATTCGGGGTCTTTTGTGTTTCCATACAAATTGTGAGATTTTTTGTTCTAGTTCTGTGAAGAATGCCAGTGGTAGTTTCATAGGGATTGCATTGAATCTGTAGATTGCTTTGGGTAGTAGAGTCATTTTCACAATGTTGATTCTTCCAATCCAAGAACATGGTATATCTCTCCATCTATTTGTATCATTTTTAATTTCTTTCATCAGTGTCTTATAATTTTCTGCATACAGGTCTTTTGTCTCCTTAGGTAGGTTTATTCCTAGGTATTTTATTCTTTTTGTTGCAATGGTAAATGGGAGTGTTTTCTTGATTTCACTTTCAGATTTTTCATCCTTAGTGTATAGGAATGCCAGAGATTTCTGTGCATTAATTTTGTATCCTGCTACTTTACCAAATTCATTGATTAGCTCTAGTAGTTTTCTGGTAGCATCTTTAGGGTTCTGTATGTATAGTATCATGTCATCTGCAAACAGTGACAGCTTTACTTCTTCTTTTCCGATTTGGATTCCTTTTATTTCCTTTTCTTCTCTGATTGCTGTGGCTAAAACTTCCAAAACTATGTTGAATAAGAGTGGTGAGAGTGGGCAACCTTGTCTTGTTCCTGATCTTAGTGGAAATGCTTTCAGTTTTTCACCATTGAGTACGATGTTGACTGTGGGTTTGTCATATATGGCCTTTATTATGTTGAGGAAAGTTCCCTCTATGCCTACTTTCTGCAGGGTTTTTATCATAAATGGGTGTTGATCCTTTTTGACCCACCTCCTAGAGAAATGGAAATAAAAACAAAAGTAAACAAATGGGACCTAATGAAACTTAAAAGCTTTTGCGCAGCAAAGGAAACCATAAAGAAGACCAAAAGACAACCCTCAGAATGGGAGAAAATATTTGCAAATGAAGCAACTGACAAAGGATTAATCTCCAAAATTTATAAGCAGCTCATGCAGCTTAATAACAAAAGAACAAACAACCCAATCCAAAAATGGGCAGAAGACCTAAATAGACATTTCTCCAAAGAAGATATACAGAGTGCCAACAAACACATGAAAGAATGCTCAACATCACTAATCATTAGAGAAATGCAAATCAAAACTACAATGAGATATCATCTCACACCAGTCAGAATGGCCATCATCAAAAAATCTAGAAACAATAAATGCTGGAGAGGGTGTGGAGAAAAGGGAACCCTCTTACACTGTTGGTGGGAATGTAAATTGATACAGCCACTGTGGAGAACAGTATGGAGGTTCCTTAAAAAGCTACAAATAGAACTACCATATGACCCAGCAATCCCACTACTGGGCATATACCCTGAGAAAACCATAATTCAAAAAGAGTCATGTACCAAAATGTTCATTGCAGCTCTATTTACAATAGCCCAGAGATGGAAACAACCTAAGTGTCCATCATCGGATGAATGGATAAAGAAGATGTGGCACATATATACAATGGAATATTACTCAGCCATAAAAAGAGACGAAATTGAGCTATTTGTAATGAGGTGGATAGACCTAGAGTCTGTCATACAGAGTGAAGTAAGTCAGAAAGAGAGAGACAAATACCGTATGCTAACACATATATATGGAATTTAATAAAAAAAAATGTCATGAAAAACCTAGGGGTGAAACAGGAATAAAAACACAGACTTACTAGAGAATGGACCTGAGGCTATGGGGAGGGGGAAGGGTAAACGGTGACAAAGCGATAAAGAGGCATGGACATATATACACTACCAAACATAAGGTAGATAGCTAGTGGGAAGCAGCCGCATAGCACAGGGAGATCAGCTCCGTGCTTTGTGACCGCCTGGAGGGGTGGGATAGGGAGGGTGGGAGGGAGGGAGACGCAAGCGGGAAGAGATATGGGAACATATGTATATATATAACTGATTCATTTTGTTGTGAAGCTGAAACTAACATACCATTGTAAAGCAATTATGCTCCAATAAAGATGTTTTAAAAAAAAAAAAAATGATTAACCTTAGGATTTATTCACACATGAGGCGGAAGTTCAGTAATGCCTGAAGCAGGAGTCAGCTCTCTCTCCTTCTGGCTCCAGAGATGGAGTCAACAAGCCTCGGAAAGCAAGTGGCTGTCAAAATCCTTATTGTGAACATAGATTCCATGAGGATAAAATCCCAGGGCAAGGCAAAATCAATGATAGTCTGGTCGTGATCTCTAATAACTGCCATAATGGATTTCTTTTTTTTTTTGAAAATAATTCCAACAGTGATGGGTATACGTGCTGGGATGGGTATCTACCCCTCCAGTTCAACTAATGTTTACCAAAAAACCCCCCAAAAATTAGCATACTAGAAAATGTGACTTCAGAAAAAATATCTGCCCCTATTGAGAGCCTACCATATGGTAGTCACTACGATGCCTTTTCTAGTTCAGATCAGTGGGCTTATGTAGTGTGTATACAAATATTCCCATTTTACACACATAGAGATGTTATACCACTGCCCACACCTGCACACCTAGTAAATGGCAGAATTAAGATTTAGAACCATGTGGTCAGTTTAAGATCTACATTATTTCTATCTTGTGGGTGTTTTGCTGCTAGAAGCATAATCTGTGTTTGTTAATTAGATCAGTCTCAACATTGGGCGATTAGAAACAAATCAAACTTCTTTAAAACCAGAGTCAGATATTAGAAAAAGTTGTTCCTTTTGCATTCTGTTATGATCATTCATGCTCACATCTTTTTTTTTTTTTTACATCTTTATTGGAGTATAATTGCTTTGCAGTGGTGTGTTAGTTTCTGCTTTATAACAAAGTGAATCAGTTATATACATATGTTCCCATATCTCTTCCCTCTTACGTCTCCCTCCCTCCCACCCTTCCTAGGTGGTCACAAAGCACTGAGCTGATCTCCCTGTGCTATGCGGCTGCTTCCCACTAGCTATCTACTTTACGTTTGGTAGTGTATATATGTCCATGCCACTCTCTCGCTTTGTCACAGCTTACCCTTCCCCCTCCCCATATCCTCAAGTCCATTCTCTAGTAGGTCTGTTCACATCTTTCTTTTTCCTTGTGTTTTCCAGTGAATTCGAGTGTATTGTACTTAAGCAAATGGAGTAGGCTTTGGGATCAGATAAAATGCTTCTGGAACGTACTAGGCCAATAGTGAAATGTCAGACTGTTTCCTCATATTTAAAAGAGAGATAACTTTTCACATTTTATATAAGGATTAGAAATAATAGATGTAAAGTATCTGGCACCATTTGGATAGCTTAAAAATGGTAGCTATTATTCTGGCTTATGAAATAATTCTGGTAAAGAGACTCAAGGCTGCTGTCCGCTTATTTGCCTTGGAGTCCTAAGTTGATGTGTGAGTTTTGCCGAGCAATAATCTTTATGGAAGCTGCAAAGAACAAAGAGCTTTATTTCGGTATCTTAGGAATCGCAATTTGGGAGACACAGATTTGGGTAACACTGAGAGTGTTCTGGGGAAGAGAAAGTGTCAGGGGCTTATAGAGGCAAAAACCACAAGATCGTTAAAATTGTCTGGCAAGAATTATGATTGACTCTGATGTAAGAAAGAAAACGTTTTTCCTTTACGGGATAGGTTTTCACGAGTTACTTAGGGTAAGGGTCCAATAAGTATCTTGAGTTTCTGGAACATTAGGCAGATGTTCTGGATGCCTGGTCTTAATTCCATCTGGTCAGATTCCATCCAGGCTGAGATGTGCATAAGTCACACTTCCTCAATGGCTTCCCAGCTCTATTTTAGAGAGCTCTCTTAGCAATACCAACTCCATTTTGATTTTCCTTTCACAGCATGGAAGTATACTGACTCCTAAAAGAAGGTGTTAAGTATGCCAACTCCAGATCTGCCTGTGCTCTAGTCCTATACATATACCTCATCTAATGTCACTGCAAGGCTCAAAGATGATATATATTTTTAGAGTTCTAAAATAAAAATGCTGTTGCATTGAATAGCTTATTAACTTTGCATTTATCTGGACTTGGAGGCTGAGCAGCAAATTAAAAGAAAGATTTTCATTGAAAGACAGTGATCAAAGAAATAGAATGATCCATAGATCTAATGCGTGTTGTCACACTTATCAAATAGGATTAAACCATTAGGGGGCTTTTATTTCAAAGACTGGAGGGCTTCCAGTCTTGTTAATAATATAAAATACAAAATAGATACCTAATATGAGTTGTAATATGGTGTCTAGCACAAAATTACATGCAGTAGATTTTTATATTACCAAATTGTTATGTAAGTAGTAATATTTCATATATATGCACACAAACACATATATACCAGCACAAAATTGATGTCAGCAGACTCTTCAGAATATTTAGTGATAGAGGTTACAATTCCAATATGGTTTAGTGGCACAATTTCATGGCCCAGACCCAAGTCAATTCCCAGTCCATCATTTGAGCATTTCTATCTCATCTTCTCTTTCTGCTCAGTATTGCCTTAGCTGAAAATTAAGTGGGTTCCTGTCAATGAATCATAGTTTTCAATAGAATATAGAATAATTTTGGAAGCATTAATTTAAGCTGACTGATTTAAAGATATTATGTTTTGACTTCTAGAAATAAAAGCATTCCAAAAAAGCCTAGAAGTGCTGAAGAAGAAAAAGTAGGAAAAATTTGAAACTTGAAAAGGCAAAAACCTATAGGCTATTCATTCTCCAAATTAATCACACCAGAACTCAGAGCTAGAAGCCTGAGAGAAAGGAAACGGACCTCCTAAATCCTTCCCTGGATTTGTTTTCAAGATTAAAACTAAATCAAAGATAAATAATACAAGATGGAGTAAATGAACTGAGAAGTTTTAGAAGGTCAAGTAGGCGAAATTCAAAGAAAGATTATTTCAAACATTTTACAATGAATTTTCTCTGTTTATTCCTAGTTCTGCTTCTTTTAGAGTGAACACACTAAAACATTTGTAGTCTTCTAAGGGCAAATATTACTCAAATCATACCTCTACCTGAGAGAGTGTAAAATGAACATTTTATGTTCTGTACCAGTTTTACCCTGCATTCAAGACACAATACTTTGATTCATAATAGCTTCTATTCTCATCTGTCAGCAATGGTGTTGATCATATGGTGCACGGTAAGACAGACACAAGATTTCCAAATGTCATAAGGTATTTTAGAGGCAAGAATTTTACGAAATAAAAAAGTCACGTTAGAATCCTGTTGCTCAGCAAGTTGAACCTGGCTGTGCTCAAGAGTTTCTGACAACAGGAAACTTCATTCATTGCTCTACAGTGAACACACATGACACTTAGTAGGAGCAGAGCCTATTACCCAAATTACCAGGCAGACAGATCTCTCTGCAAATGCTCTAGAAGTATATACATAGACATTTGGGGATGGACATGTATGCAAATTCACTTGCTCTTTTAAGCTTAAACTTTCCCATTCCTTGTTCAAAGCTATGAATTTGTAGCATGAATGAGAATGCCAATAGACTAAGAGACAATCATAGATATTTGTGTTATCATAGAGATAAGAGAGAGGAAACTAATACAGGTGGCATTGTAGAGGAGTGCAGAATGAATAGTCTTTTCAATAAATGGTGCTGGGAGAAAATACCAACTTGGGAAAAAGAGAAATTTGACCCTATTTCAAATTGTACACAAAAATCAGTTTTATGTATATAGTAGTAATAGATCTAAATATGAAAAGCAAACAATAAATCTCCTAGAAGATAACATAAGACCAAATTTTCATTACATACGGGTAGGAATAGATTTTTTAAACAGTACACACACAAAAATACTAACCATAAAGGAGATGATTGATTAAACTTTACTACAAAAAATTAAGATCTTTGGCTCCTCAAAGACACTATTAAGTGAGCAAGAAAGCAGCCACAAACTGGGTAAAGATTACTGGCAACACGTATAAGTAACAAAGCACCATTATCCAGAACACTTAATTAGCATATAACATTGTATTAGTTTAAGGTGTACAATGTAATGAGTTGACATGTGTATATATTGTGAAGTGGTTACCACATCCATCACTTTACATAGTTATGAATTGTCTTTTTCTTGTGATGAAGACTTTTGAGATCTACTTTCCCAGCAACTCTCCAATGTATACTACAGTGTTGTTAACTATAGTCACCGTACTGTACATTACATCCCCAGAACTTATTTATCTTAAAACCGGAAGTTGGTACCTTTTGATCAACTTCAGAACATTTTAAGAACTCCTGCAGATGTGACAATATCAAATGTGGATGAGGATGTGAAGGCAGGGGGGCTCCCATACACTTTTCTGGGGGGGGTTGTAAATTGGAAAAATTGCAACAGTCACTTTGGAAGACACTTTGGAAGAGCTATGGTTGAAGATACACATGCCCTGGGACCAACAGTTCCACCTCTAGAAACGTGTGGTTATGTATAGCAAAATACATCTACAAGATTATTCCTAGGAATGTTGTTTATAAAGTTCATCAACAGTTAAATGGAAAAATAGATTGTGGTATAATCATAGGACAAAATACCATAAAGCAATGAAACTGAAAACTACAGCTACATGCAGTTACAAGGGAATGTTGAGCAAAAGAATCCAGAAACAAAAGGAGACATAATATATGATTTCACTTACATGAAGCTCAAAAACAGGCCAAACTAAACTATTGTTCAGGGATTTGTGCTTAGGTAGTAAAATCACACTTTGAAAAGGAAGCAAATAATTAGTTAAGTACAAGTTATGGTTAACCTTTAAGGGGGACGAAAAGAAGGAACAGTGAATAGGAGGGATCATGCATGGGCTTCCAAATGACATGTAATATTCTTCACCAGATTATTTGGGTGCTTCCTTTGTGATAAATCAAAGCCTTTGTTGTGCATTTTTTGGTGTAGGTGTTTTATTTTACAGAAAAAGTTAACCAAAAAAAAAAGAAAAAAAAAGCTCGGCATGTATGGGAGACAGAAATTCTGATTTCTTTTTTTTTTTTAATGGTTTTTATTCTTCAATTTGTTAATATGGTGTATCACATTGATTTATTTGCGTATATTGAAGAATCCTTGCATCCCTTGGATAAAACTCACTTGATCATGGTGTATGATCCTTTTAATGTGTTCTTGGATTCTGTTTGCTAGTATTTTGTTGAGGATTTTTGCATCTATATTCATCAGTGATATTGGTCTGTAATTTTCTTTTTTTGTAGTATCTTTGTCTGGTTTTGGTATCAGGGTGATGGTGGCCTCATAGAATGAGTTTGGGAGTGTTCCTTCCTCTGCAATTTTTTGGAAGAGTTTGAGGAGGATGGGTGTTAGCTCTTCTCTAAATGTTTGATAGAATTCACCTGTGAAGCCATCATAGTCCTGGACTTTTGTTTGTTGGAAGATTTTTAATCACAGTTTCAATTTCATTGCTTATGATTGGTCTGTTCATATTTTCTATTTCTTCCTGGTTCAGTCTTGGAAGGTTATACCTTTCTAAGCCTTTGTCCATTTTTTCCAGGTTGTCCATTTTATTGGCATAGAGTTGCTTGTAGTAGTCTCTCAGGATGCTTTGTATTTCTGCAGTGTCTGTTGTAACTTCTTTTTCATTTCTAATTTTATTGATTTGAGTCCTCTCCCTCTTTTTCTTGATGTGTCTGGCTAATGGTTTATCAATTTTGTTTATCTCCTCAAAGAACCAGCTTTTAGTTTTCTTGATCTTTGCTATTGTTTTCATTGTTTCTATTTCATTTATTTCTGCTCTGACCTTTATGATTTCTTTCCTTCTATTAACTTTGGGTTTTGTTTGTTCTTCTTTCTCTAGTTCCTTTAGGTGTGAGGTTAGATTGTTTATTTGAGATTTTTCTTGTTTCTTGAGGTAGAATTGTGTTGCTATAAACTTCCCTCTTAGAAATACTTTTGCTGCATCCCTTAGGTTTTGGATCATCGTATTTTCCTTGTCATTTGTCTCTAGGTGTTTTTTGATTTCCTCTTTGATTTCCTCAGTGATCTCTTGGTTATTTAGTAACATTGTTTAGCCTCCGTGTGTTTGTGTTTTTTACGCTTTTTTCCCTGTGATTGACTTCTAATCTCATAGTGCTGTGGTCAGAAAAGATGCTTGATATGATTTCAGTTTTCTTAAATTTACTGAGGCTTGATTTGTGACCCAAGATGTGATCCATCCTGGAGAATGTTCCATGAGCACTTGAGAAGAAAATGTAATCTGCTGTTTTTTGATGGAATGTCCTATAAATATCAATTAAATCTATCTGGTCTCTTATGTCATTTAAAGCTTGTGTTTCCTTATTAATTTTCTGTTTGGATGATCTGTCCATTGGTGTAAGTGAGGTGTTAAAGTCCCCCACTATTATTGTGTTACTGTCAATTTCCTCTTTTATAGCTGTTAGCATTTGCCTTGTGTATTGAGGTGCTCCTATGTTGGGTGCATATCTATTTATAATTGTTATATCTTCTTCTTGGATTGATCCCTTGATCATTATGTAGTGTTCTTCCTCGTCTCTTGTAACATTCTTTATTTTAAAGTCTATTTTATCTGATAGGAGTATTGCTACTTCAGCTTTGTTTTGATTTCCATTTGCATGGAATATCTTTTTTCATCCCCTCACTTTCATTCTGTATGTGTCCCTAGGTCTGAAGTGGGTCTCTTCTAGGCAGCATATATATGGGTCTTGTTTTTGTATCCATTCAGCAAGCCTGTGTCTTCTGGTTGGAGCATTTAATCCATTCATGTTTTAGGTAATTATCGATATGTATGTTCCTATTACCATTTTCTTAATTGTTTTGGGTTTGTTTTTGTAGGTCCTTTTCTTCTCTTGTGTTTCCCACTTAGAGAAGTTCCTTTAGCATTTATTGTAGAGCTGGTTTGGTAGTGCTGAATTCTCTTAGCTTTTGCTTGTCTGTAAAGCTTTTGATTTTTCCTTCAAATCTGAATGAAATCCTTGCCGGGTAGAGTAATCTTGGTTGTAGGTTCTTCCCTTTCATTACTTTAAATATTTCATGGCACTTCTTCTGGTTTATAGACTTTCTGCTGAGAAATCAGCTGTTAACCTTATGGGAGTTCCCTTGTATGTTATTTGTCATTTTTCCCTTGTTGCTTTCAATAATTTTTCTTTGTCTTTAATTTTTGTCAGTTTGATTACTATGTGTCTTGGCGTGCTTCTCCTTGGGTTTATCCTGCTGGGAACTCTCTGAGCTTCCTGGATTTGGGTGGCTATTTCCTTTCCCATGTTAGGGAAGTTTTTGACCATAATCTCTTCAAATATTTTCTCAGGTCCTTTCCCTCTCTATTCTCCTTCTGGGACCCCTATAATGCAAATGTTGTTGCATTTAATGTTGTCCCAGAGGTCTGTTAGGCTGTCTTCATTTCTTTTCATTCTTTTTTCTTTATTCTGTTCTGTGGCAGTGAATTCCACCATTCTGTCTTCCAGGTCAGTTATCTGTTCTTCTGCCTCAGTTCTGCTATCTCAGTTCTGCTATTGATTCCTTCTAGTGTGTTTTTCATTTCATTTATTGTATTGTTCATCTTTGTTCTTTCATTCTTCTAGGTGTTTGTTCTTTAATTCTTCTAGGTCTTTGTTAAACATTTCTTGCATCTTCTCGATCTTTGCCTCCATTCTTTTTCTGAGGTCCTGGATCATCTTCACTATCATTATTCTGAATTCTTTTTCTGGAAGGTTGCCTATCTCCACTTCATTTAGTTGTTTTTCTGGGGCTCTATCTTGTTCCTTCATCTGGTACGTAGCCCTCTGCCTTTTCATCTTGCCTATCTTCCTGTGAATGTGGTTTTTGTTCCACAGGCTGCAAGATTGTAGTTCTTCTTGCTTCTGCTGTCTGCCCTCTGGTGTGATTTCATTTTTAATATGCTTCAATTACTGGGATTAGGTCAGGGAGTATAACTTACTGTTTCTGCTTCAGTGTTTCCATTGATTCCTTTCAATTATCATCATGCAAAGTATGGTTATAGAGAGAAGAAATGTTGGGGGCTTTCTAATCAATTTCACCAATGTATTTCCTGACAGAATAAAATGACAATTTGAAAGTACAACTTGATGCTAAGCAAAAGGCATGTGGTGCTGTGCTCCAAATAAATCACAGTTTTCAGTGGAACCATCAAAATAATATCATCGTTGTGAAAAACTTACCACTTATTTGGTAGAAGTGACTTTGCACAGTTTTTGCTTATATCTTCTCATCTGGTCCACTGAGTGATCCTAGACTCACTGTGCAATTGGAGGAAGTCTTAACATTCCTCTTTGCTGTGCCCACACAAGTCACAGAGTTTGCAAGATTGCTAGTCCAGTTAATGGAGGCTATAACATTGAGAAGTACTTATCTCACTAGCAACATTGACATTTATTTCAGAGAGTCCTAATTAGCACTCATGAATTACTTGGACTCTCTTTTCCTGTATATCTCAACTAAAGGTCAAATACTCAAACTAATGCACCTGGGAGAAAGAAAATGTAGCATACGTATAACTTATTCTTTTGATTTCACTGTATTTCCTAAGTTGTTTCTTTTTCCAATTTAAAGGGAGAACTTCCGGCTTTATTTAGGCCATTTGCACATGAGGATTTGCTTAGCCTCTTCCGGTACTATAACAGAAATAACTACAAAAATGTAAAGCCTCTTTTATTTTTTTCCTGATGACATATGCTTTTATTCCCATCACTTTTACTTTGAAGCAATCCATAGCTTTCCAATTTCACATACCTTCCTATGTCCAGAGCATATTATCATATTCTTTTAAAAGAGGTAACTAGAGAAAATTATTAAAGCTAAATTTTCTCTTCATAGAGCTCATTATTACATTTTGGAAAATGTAGTAAATGTCAGCACTCAATGATTGAAACTGCCAAAATAAATTAGGAAGTATCTACAATTAACACAAAGACATTTGAGTCTTCAGTAGTTAAATTGGGTTGTTTCTTATTCTGACCCAAGTAGAACATGTCTGCAGAAAAATTAGAAAGCTCAGAACAAAAACACAAAGGTATTAGCCAGGGATACTACTTTTTTGGTGTAACTTCTTCTAAATTCTTTGCTATGTATGAAAGTGTGTATGTTTACTTGTATGTATACATTTACTTGTGTGCATAAACCCACATACAGTTATTTTGGTTAAAGGAATAACCATTTATTATTTAACAATAAATGCAATTATTTATTAATTATCTAAATACTGCCTACCCCAATAGCCATTTCAGGTGATCAGCCACAGAGCAGAACACTCAAAGGACTGAAGGGCAAGTTGAAAGGGCAAGGGCCCACTGTATAATTACCCTGAAACTCTCCAATCACACATCAGGCTATATTGGTGAATAACACACCACGGTTTTCTAGGTAAATCTCCAGAATTGAATCATCTCCTTGAAAGAAATTATTTTAATTTGGGGATTTAAAATAGGGAAGCCAGTAAAAGCCCTACTGATATGAGCGGTAAGAAGACATGTTAAACACGAACTGAAGGAAGTTTATGTGAATACAAATGCAAAGCCTGCAGAGCAACTTTCTTAGGTCAGCAAGAGAGCATTGTAAAGCTGCTGTGATAACACAGAGAATCACTGGACATTGTTTGTATGGCAATGTTACGATACGTCACGTTTGCATAATGTTTGATAGTAACCATTTTGAACATTTGATCCTTACACCGTCTGTGCCATATGTAGCAATGAAGATACTTAAGTTAGGGAGTCTCATGGTCAGGGAAATTTTGCTGAGTGGAAGAGAAAAAAAATCTTTCCTCTATTTTAGTAGGTTCTTCTGGCTGGTCTAAGAATTAAATTGACAGTTTAAAAGGAGAGAATAAAATCTAATTACATATATGCAGGGAATCTGAACATGAGAGATTCCAAAGACAGTAAGACAAAATGAGGTCTCTATTGTCATTCTGGACTGGGGTCTGGAACTTCAAAGGGAAGGAAGGTAATTCACAGGAAGATGAATTAAGAGCAAATGTTTGGTAAACAAACGTTTGCTGTGTCATGCAGAGACAATGGGACCCAGAGAGGAATTTTAACAGACTTTGCTAGGTTCTTCCCTGTCTACCATGCCTACTTCATATTATACTATAGATATCTCTGGTGATAGTCCTCTATCCTGGAATAGGCCCACTATCTGAATTCTTTTAGACAATTACGTGGGAGGTGAAAAGAAAAACTTCCTTCCTCTTCTGTATCTTTCTCATGCCAAAGAAACACATTTAGGGGTGGCAAAGTTTGCTTCCCTACAGCTGCTACAGGCCCATGGGTCCTTCCTCAGATGCCCAAAATCTCTGGTTGATATATACAGTAAATTCATCCAGCAAATTTATTACTTTAACCATTATTAGGAACACATTATTTGCTAGATGACTTACCACTGATTGTAAGAAACCACAGTAAAGTTTCAATTAGATATTTTTGCTAAATACTGTGTGTGTGTGTGTGTGTGTATATATATAATGTGATATACAGAGAAAAAAGTGTCTCTGAGGACTGAGAGGCAGAAAGGATAAAATGGAGAAAGAACCAAAACATGTAACTTTAGGAGTCAGAAGGTATTTTTGATTGCCTTCACTTGTAATAAAGAAAGACATTCTGATCCTGAGTTTGGTTCACCTCAATTAATTCCAGCAATTTTTTTGTTGTATCCAGTCTACAAAGACAGGACAGCTGTAATCTTTCACATTTCTCCTCATTCAGGAAGGGGGCTATGTGGGGAACTTTTTATGAAAAAAGAATCAATATTTAGAGGGCACCTTCACTTTAGAAAGGTGGGGATGATCCTAAATCAAATGTATCTGCCATATAATTCTTTTTCTCCTGGGACACATGAAAATGAAAATACATTGCAAATGAAATACATTTTCCCCCCTTGGAATAAATAACCTTTACTTGTAGGAAAACTGTACAAGGTGAAAACAGAATATGTGTAGCTTTATGATATGTTACAGTTTTACAGCTGGTGTGAAAATTTTGATTTGGGATATTTGGTCCAATTCAGCATTAAAATTCAGTCATCATTCACATGCAGACAATACAAGCATAAATACATCTGTTGCTTACTTATGGAGTCTAAATTTAAAATGTGAAAACACAGAAGGTTTGATTTATTTTCTGAGGCAAAAAAATCTATTTTTAAAAGTCCTTCCTGAAGGTCATGGCCTGTTCTTGAGCTGATTTAAACTCATGGGAAATGATTTTTTTCCCCTCTGAAACCATCCCCTTCCCATTTTCCCTCACCTTAGGGAATGCTTCTCTCTTCTCTTCCATTAATTTGCATACTCATTCACCAGCTCCATGTCCCACACCAGCCTTTTCTTGACTGAAAGAGAGGTTGAGTGACAGGTGTGTCTCAGGCTCCCGAGCTTCTGATCCCGTATTATAGGTGGGGCTTGTCAACTTCCTGACACACGCTCTTTGTTCCCTGAACACTTTTCTTTCAAGCTCTTTATTTCTGAAATCATTTTATTTGGGATTTTTCTCTTGCTCTCTTTTGATATTTTAATTTTTGTATAACTTAGTGATTGTATAATTATGTTAATTTTTACAGAGTTGTAGGTTGACCATTCTCTCCTATACTTTTAATTACATTTTTAATTATAAAATAATACAAATTTGTGGCTTTTTAAAAAAGTTAAATGGTACCAAAGTATATAAAGTAAAATGTAAAATTTCACGCTTTTATTCCAAAATCTCATTGATCAGAGGTAACTGTAGTAAATTTTAAATATATCTATGTATAATATATGCATATAATACATATAAATATATATTTTTAAACTTGTATGAAAGTAAACACACTCCTTTTATTACTTTTTAAACTAAAATTTGGAAACCTATCTTCTATTAGTGGACAAACACTTATGGGTATGAATAAATGACATATAAACTCCTGGAAGTGGATTTCAGTGTCAAAGTGTGTTGACATTAACAAGTTTGGAAGATATTGCCAGATGGCTTCCTAAAGCTTATCCTGATATATACTCTATCAAAAGTTTATAAAAGGGATGCTTTTCCATTCCCCAACAAGTAAGGGGGGTACTAACAACCTTTGTAAACATGTGAAAATAGCATATTTTGGTTTTAGTTTGAATTTGATTTATTTTTAGTGACATTAAATATCTTTCCACATACTTTGACCGTATGTATTTTTTCCTGTAACATACATTTTTATATCCTTTGTTTCTATTTTCTTTTTGGTCATTTCTAATTGATTTGTAAGAGCTCCTTTTATGCTAGAGAAATTAGGCCTTTGTCCTGATTGTTGCCACTTTTCATTAAACTGTAACCTAAAACTGTGCATGTTGCTATTCTCAGGATCATTTTTTAAAAAATTTCATATGTGTAAATTTTCCTTTATAATTTCTGGGTTTTATATCATACCTAAAAGGCCTTCCCCCACTTTAAAATTATAAACACATTTCGTTGTTGATCTTTGGGTCTCCAATGCTAGCCTCCCTCCTTCCCTCCCTACCCCTTCCCTCCCTTCTTCCTTTCCTCCTTCTTTCATTTCTTTTATTTCCTTCTAACATGTGAATATTTGCCTCATCTAGAATTTATTTTGGCATAAGAAGTAATGCAAGTACTCATGCTTTTCCTTAAACAACTGACCAGTTGTCCTACACAATTTATTAAATTATCCATCTTTTCTCCATTCCTTTAAAATGACACAATATCAAGATGTTTAAACAAATAATTTGACCTGAACTTTCAAAAATGGGTTTTTGTCTTATTTTGCCCAGGTTGCCATCACAAAATATCATAGATTGGGTGACTTAAACAGCAGAAATGTATTTCTCATGGTTCTTGAGATTGGAAGCACCAGACCAGAGTGCCAGCATGGCAGGCAGGGTGCTGGTGAGAGCTCTCTTCCTGGCCTGCTGGCAGCCACCATCTGGCTGTGTCCTCACATGGCAGAGAAAGAGAGCTTAAGCTCTGGTTTCTTCCTCTTCTTATAAAGACAGTCTCATCATGGGGGCACCATCCTCATGACATCATCTAAACCGAAATACCTCCTTAAGGCCCCATCTCCAAATACCATCACATTGAGGGTTAGGGCTTCAACATGTGAATTTTGGGGAGACAAAAACATTCAGTCCATAGCAGTTTTCAAGAAGCATTAAATAAAAGATACCAGACTCTGTTCAAGAACAATAAAAGGCCTTATTTTATCCTTCAATTCTATTTAGCACATATTGTATTCCAGTCAGTATGCTTCAAAAATGAATGGGCCATATCTCTCTGACAAACAGCTCATAATCTTTGTGGCAACTGCGGTAAACCGACAATGACAACACAATGAGTTAACAACTTACAGCAGAGCTGTGCATTCATTCACACATCAGCTGGACAGGTGCCTGTGGAGAGGCCCATGTGGAACTTTGTCCCATGAAGACCCGCCCCAGGGCAGTGAGCCTTGGGAAATGTGTAGGGTGACTTTTCCAGGGTACAGGGTGCCCAGCAAAATGACCTGAACAGATTCACAGTACTTCTAACTATCAAATAAATGTCGCATGTAAATACTCCAGGAGGTAGGAAAGAATGTGATAAAATCTAGCATTATTGTGAGTTTACAAACTCTTCTGGAGCAAAGATTTTCATTAGATGCGAATTAAAGAAATAAAGCTTGAGGGGCGTTTGAGTTTCCTCTTGGGAACTTATTATCACTCCTTTTCAAAGATTTCCTCATAAAAAAAAACTTCTAGGAATAGGCAATGAATAATTAAGGAATAACAAATTTCTGTTCCATAGGATATGATAGGGACCAATTCTGTCTGAGAAAGTAGTAAGCCATATAAATATTGTATCTGGGTCAACAAACGCCTGTTCAAAACTATTTGTGCTATTTGCTGTTTACTCTGATTACCTTGGATAATAGTCATTAGGCAGCAGGCCGGTTTGCTCCATTGTACATGGTATGGTGGCTGTAAGTTAAGTTGTTATAGAACATGTCAAGACCTGCTCTCCATTATGGAGACCAACTAAAATGAACGCTGTCAGGCAAGGAAGCTGGGAATCAAGTGAGAGCAGAGCATGTGGGTGAGAGAACTTTGCATTTTCCAGTGCTTTATACAAGTATATCGGTAACATTACTCGTTTACTTTGATTAAACGAATTTATGGCAGATTAAAGGGAAATTTTATATACATATACATACATACATATATACATATACATATATATATAGTTGACCCTTGAACAATATGAGTTTGAACCACACAGGCCCACTTACAGCAAATTGTTTTTCAAAAAGTAAGTACTATGTGATCTGTGGTTGGTTGAATCCCTGGATGTGCAACAGAGGATATAGGCCAACTGTAGTTATATGTGAATTTTCAACTGCATGGATGATTGGCGTCCCTAACCCCTGAAATTGTTCAAGGGTCAACTGTATATACCATGTATTCTTTTAAATGAATGTGTGTCTCACCTATCTCTGCAAATGTCTGGTGAAAGTAACCTACTGATGTCCTGGAACCATCTTCTTCTGCTGTAATATGTGTGAAGCTGATAACCAGGGAAATCCTGGAAGAACACTGTTGGTTTTTTTTTTTTTTAACTTTTCATTGAAGAATAAGCTTAAAAAGTGCACCAATCAAGTATATAGGTTGATGCATTTAACAAACTGAATAATTATAATTTTATAATTAGTGCCAGCATAAAAATAAAAGTCACTCCTAAGGTGACAGTTTTAATAGCACGACAGGCTTGAGGGTAAGGTTAGGGTGGGCATATTTGATCATGAGGCATGGGAAGCACAGAAAGGATGAAATTAAGGATTCTGCCATAAGGAGATTCTTCCCATCTTTCCTGCTTCAAGACAGAGATGCTCACAATATTCTTAAAGAAACAGAGAGCCAGAGGAAGTGTTTCAGTGTTCTTAGAAAGACATATTTGCAGAATTGGAAGGTGCCTCATTTTGAGCACTTGTGTGGACACTACTCAGCAGACACCTACAACTGATGAGTATGTCTGATGAAGACCACAATTTGAGCATTCTGAAGCAGACTGGGAACACTTTGCATTTAATATTACATTAAATCACAACTCAGGACATAACTGGTCCAGTATGAATACTGGCTCATATGTGTGGACCGTAGATGCAGATCAGGGATGCAGCAGGAGGAGAAAAGCAAAGAAAGAGATGAGGATCTACTTAATAAAAACGTCATCATCCTTGCTTTGTTATCGGTAGTTTGTGTACATATTTTTGTGTGTTGTATTTACTGACACTGGTCATATTATAGTATGAGTTCTATGTTTTTCAAATGGTCATTTTGTGTTGCTTTTTAAAGTCCTCAGTTAAAAACACTACTTCTGGTATTGCTTGTGAGTGGTGTTGAGCCAGATAGCCCTATCCAACAGACAACTGCAGTAAAGAGTGGTTAAAAAAATGTGGATAAATGTCAGTAAAATAAGCACTGTGCAAGTAATTAAAAAGTTTGTTCTTGTTTGGACATGCGGGGTTTTTTTAATATAACAACTTTTCATGCCAGCCTCATTAGACTAAATCTACTTTCATTTTTTTGCCTCAGTACAACAATATGTTCTTTAGTATATCAAACAAAGATATCAGGTATAAGAGCTATGCTGATAGAAGGCATGAAACTTCTGTTATCAGAGAGAACGTTGGGTCAGGCAAACATTAAATGCATGAAGGAAAATGTATTCCTTGTGTATTTAAAATCTCTTGCTCATGTTACCAAACCAAACTTGGGTCTGCTTACCCACCCTACATGCAACAAAGCCAATCTCCTGACACCAGATTGTGGTGGAGGAAAGTAAGGCGTTTATTGCAGGGCCAAGTAAGGAGAGTGGCCAGCTAATGCTCAAGTGACCCAAACTCCCTGATGGACTTGGGGGAAGGATTTTTAAAGACAGTGTGAGGGAGAGGGTGGCAGGGTGTCTGATCAGCTCGTGGACATTCTGCTTGGTCCATGGTGAGGGTGGTATTTTGGGAATCTCAATGATCAGTTTTCTGGCTCCAACCAGTCTGGGGTCTATGTGCTGGTGGTCAGCATGCAGTTAAATTCTTCCACCTGGTGGGAGTTTTAATGTCTGAAAAACAACTCAAGGATATGGCTCAGGATATTATCTATAGCCCCTGAGGAGGAACTAAAGGTCCTTGACTTTGTTTTATGGCTAAACTACTGTTATTTTGTCTTGCTTGACTCTTTTTCTTTGTTTTTTCATTCTTTCACTTCTCTGATGAAATTTGCTCTTTGGAACTCGAGGAAGACCTAGGAGGCTAAGGCTTTTTACTAACAAGAGGTGGGGGACCCAGAAAGGGTATTGCCTGTCACCAGGGAGGCCCTGCAGGATCCTGTTCAGTTTCATGCATGAAAAACAAGAAATACATGTATGATTTAACCAAAACAATATTAAGTTAAAAATGCTATTCCATGATTTTTTTTTAATTCCATGATTTTTAACATATTAAACTATTCAAAATAAGCTTTTGTTTGGTTATCAGTGTTTGGTTATACTAAGAATTTATTACTATCATTTATGAACATAATTACATATTGAGATAGAGACTTTTACTATATGTTAGAGTAGAAGCCTTAATTATCTATACTAAGAAGACATGTTTAAATTATATGTTAAAGCAATAATTACAGTACTAAGGGATCTAGTACCCAATGTTCTTTAGAATTTTAATTTGTAATGTTAATTAAAACAACAATATATTTTAAGACATTTCTATAAAAAGTATCCTCTTGAATAACAAGGATTTTTATAGTGAGTTGATTGGGGCCAAAGGAATACATTTAAAATTGCAATATTAAAAAACAGACACTGCATATTTATAAATCAAGTACAATTTACAAAATACCTAATTGATTTACTGAAGTAAAGTCAAATGTTTATAAATTTGTACAGTTGGCCGAGACATTATGGGGAACAAATGCCTATGAGTGACAGACTCAAAACGACACATTTCTGCCTAACGCTTCAGCTTCATTTGGACATTGCTAAACTTGACCCTGGTTTCATTTCCATTTCCCTCTTTGCTCTTCTTTTTCTCCCTTTCTTCCTTCCTTTCTTTCTTTTTCTTTCTTTCTTTCTTTTTCTTTCTTTCTTCCTTCCTTCCTTCCTTCCTTCCTTCCTTCCTGTCTTTTCTTTGTTTCTTCCTCTTTCTTTCTTTGAGGGGGAAGGGTCAATTCTTATATATAAGTATTTTCAGCATCCTTTGGTTCCAGGGAAAGATTATTCATACATCTGTCTCGTAGTATCTCAATCTCACAGACCAGGGTGTATGAACAAGATTTTAGTCCACTCACAACTTGAGTGAGAGAGGCTTCAAAACCAAGTCTCCCAAGTCCCAGATTGCAGTAGGTCAACTGAGGGGTTTCTGGCTATTTCAGTTTCTCAGAAAACACAAATAAAAGGAAATTTCTCAGCAGACCACTCTTGTTTAAGATGATAATCAATTCTCCTTGCCTTTAGGTATATATGTGATGAAATCTAGGTTAACCTCAGTGTGTGATCCAGGGAACTTCCACATGATGGGAAGATTTCCTTTGATTAAAGTATGTTAAAAAGGTAACAGAAGAATCTTCTTTAAACCATTTTTTTAAAAACCATTTTTAAAAGACTCCTTTTATTCAGATTGACTAAGAGTTTTCACATAGATGATAGTTGAGGGTACAAGCTAGAACAAAATTAGGAATACTACCAAATCTGAGACAATAGTCAAATAAGGCATTGCAGTTAAACCTTGATCATTATGGGCTATCATCCATCAGAGCTGGATTCATATTTCATGTTCTCCTCAGAGCCTGTCAGCTCGATTGAAATCAATCCCTCCAACATTATTAGTCTTAGAACAGGCTGCTTTCCTTCCGTGCATTTCTACAATCTGCATTATGTTAACACATTATTTTATTCATCTCTGAATCTCCTAGTACCTGAATGGGCAGGAGAGGCAGAGTTGTCAATGTAAGCCCAGCAAGTCAGGGTTGCTGAAGACGGTAGTGACCCTGCACGCCCTGGGTGCTGACACACAGGTGGTAGACCAGCCCCACAGGAAGAAACCTGGGAAAGGTTTTCCAGAGGCATTTGACTTTCGTTAAACCCCTTCACAGGAGTCTTGCTAATTTAAAGCAGTGTACATTATATTTTCTTGTGGAAATATTTTCTCAGTAATACTTTTTGACTTTAGTCCAAGTAAGAGTACTTAAAATGTATGCATGTCTGGCCTTGTTAATCAGTTTTGAGACAGTTTATTATACAATTGAACTTGAAGCAAGATCACAGAAGTCATATACTTATTGATCAACTGCAGTTATGTCAGTATAGCTTTTAACTGCTCCTTCCACTCATGATTGCCAGGAAGAAAACTTCATAGATATTCTCAACACCCTCCTCCTGCCTCACAGGAAGCCTTAGTGGAACGTTGAAATTGCAGTGAGCGATGGAGTTACCAAGGAACGTAAGGTCAGTTCTTTTCATTTTTTATCTGCCACATATACCTTTTAATGATTACTCACTACAGAGTGTCCACCAAGTCTGAAAACAGGGGTGAATACACAATAAGTAGGTTATTGATATTATATTGCAATACATGATGAGATAATAGATCTGTACTTCCAGACTTTAAGGTCACCCTCTATTAAATTCTTCATGCATAATAAACATATACTGCTCCAACTGTTCTTAAATTCAACTATAGTTTTTTAAGACATGTATTTATTTTCTGCCATTACTTTTGCAAATGTCACAGATGTAATAGTGCTTTTTCAAATTAAAGTGAGCATTTAAGATGCAATATTAAAATAAGGTTTAAATTTATTTTTCCCAAATACTAAAGTAATACATGCATATTAACTTAAAAAATATAAGAATGTACAAAGGCAGGGAAATGTCTCCCATAATGCAGCCCTCAGTAGTAACCATCATTTGTGTTTAGGTATATCTTCAGTAGTTTTCTGTGCATACATTTTTACATATTTGAGATTTTACTTTATATAAAATATATAAAGTTTTATATATTTTTAGTGGTAATATGTCAAATATTTTCCCCTTATATTGATAATTAAAGTACTTTGCAAGTACTTTTTAAGGCTTGCATATGTGTGCATTATATGTTATACTTTGTGTTTTACAATCAATTGAAATATTTCTCTATTATTGAATATTTAGGGTGTTTCAAATATTCCACTCATATAAATTACAAAGCAATGAAGATATTTCTATGTAAAATTTTCCAGTTAAAAGCATATGCATACTTTTAAGGCTCTTAGTAAAAGAATACTGAAGAATTTTCCAGGAAGATTGTACTAGTTTATAATTATATGGATACTAATGTTAATAATAATATATATTTTTTAAAAATTGTTAATTTGTTAAGTAAAAAATAATGTCTTGTTAGTTTAACTTGGTAAGTTGAACACATTTTTCTTAAATGTTTTTGCTACTTATATTTTCTCACCTTTGAATTGTTTGTTCATGTCTTTTTGCATAATGATATTTAGAGAGTCATTTATCAGTTTAAATTAAGAAGGCAACGTTTTGTGATATCTTTTGTAAATATTTACCTAGTTTTCATTTGTTTCTTAATTTTGTCTATGATACCTTTTAGATACGTATATTTTAACTTTTCTATAAAGCCAAATCTATTGATATCTTCCTTTGTGATACCTTCCTATGCTTTCAAGTTTAGAGTTCTTCCAATCCAGAGATCAGATAAATATTCACCTCTCTTTCTAAATTAAATTAAATTAAAAATTTACATATAACTGTTTGACCTCCTATGACTTAATTTGGGATGTAGTTTTTACATTAAACTATATAGTAATTAAAGTACACAGCTGCTTTACAATATCATATTAGTTTCAGTTGTACAATATAGTAATTCAATGTTTTGTAGATTATTATCCATTTAAAGTTATTATAAAATATTAGCTAATTCCTATACCTCTGTATCTTATTTATTTTATACATAATGGTTTCAATGGTTGGTCCACTGATTTTACTATATATTTGCCTTTACCGGTGAGATTTTTTCCTTCATGTATTTTCCTTATTTCTTTATATGGCCTTTTTGCTTAAAGAAGACTCTTTGACATTTCTTGTAAGGCTGGTTAAGTGGTGAGTTTTTGCTTGTCTGGGAAACACTTGTATCTCTCTTTCAATTCTGGATGATAACCTTGCTGGGTAGAGTATCCTTGGTCGTGGGTTTCTTCCTTTCAGCACTTTAAATATATATCATGACTCTCTCCCTTCTGGCCTGCAAAATTTCTGCTGAAAAAATCAGCTGACGGCTTTACGGAAATTGCTTCCTTAGCCCCATGGTCTAGAGCTGCAGCCTGCTGTGGGCTGGGGGATGCACTTGGGCTGTCCTGGAAGACTGGCCAGAGCACCCGGTACTCTTCAAAATGCTGCCTCCATGCTGGGACTGGGAGCGAGCAGTCTGTGTGCACACCCTTTAGGAGCGGGGTCTCAGTTTTCTGTAGCCCTCTGCTAAGCCGCACTGGTTTTCAAAACCAGCCAAGGGGCTTTCGTCCAGGGCTGGGGTGTCCAATGTGGGGCTTGAGCTCCTCACTCCTTAGGAGGGATCTCTAAGCTTGTGAGATAGCCCTCCTCCTCCAGGTGGCCCGCCGGGGGTGTGGATCCCGAGTAGATTGCTTCTCTTCCCCTCCTGCCAGTCTTCGTGTGTTTTTTTCTTTATATCTTTGATTGTGGAAGAGCCATTCTGCTAGTCTTCAGGTTGTTCTCAGAAAGAGTTGTTCTATATGTAGTTGTAGTTTTGGTGTATTTGTGGGAGGAGGTGAGGTCAGGGTCTTCCTACTCTGCCATCTCGAAATGTCTGTAATGCTAAATTTCTGATAGTGCTTGATAATTCTAATCAAACGTTCGAATTAATCTAACCAAACTGATATTTTCTATTTTAAACTTAAAGGATAAAATTATGTCCATACTCACAACGGGTTTTTGGAAGTGCAGTGAGCTTTGAAGAGCAATAATTGCGAGAATATTTATAAGGTGCTCTGCCTGAGTCTTTTTGCTTAGCTTGTTTTGCAGTTATTACACTTGATTTTAGAGTGAAACACTCTACTTATTGTTGGGCAGGCTGAACTAACTCAGAGGTTGGTCAATGGTCATTGTGTTTGCTGACTTGGAATGAAGCTTAATTTTCTGAAGAAGCCACTGTCACTGATATAAAATGGCATTCTAGTGACATTTTCTCCTCAGAACTTAGAGCTGCTGCCTGTCTTCTGAAATTTAATCTGAGACCCAGAGGGCCAGTGCTACAACAGGGGTTACGAATAATGAATCATCCAGGGTGCCAATATCTGTTTCAAGTTCAAAATTGATTCACTGTTATTTAAAAGGGACTTGTAGTACAAATAAATAATTCATGTCTCACTGCTTTAAAGACTAGGAAAAATGTTTTTCTTTTTCTGCCTTGTTTTTCAGTGTATGGTGGTGAAATTCTGAAAATTATTTTGAATTTTGTGGGAAGGACATCAACTAATTTGCATTCCAAGTTATTTTCCCCTGGAAATTGAAATCAGTTTAACAGGAATTTCATAAATCTAGGCACATTTAAATGAGCATCACTAAAGATAACACTTTTACGTGACGACATTTATGACTCTATGACTCAGACCAAGAGGTGTTTCTTTTGTTGGTAAGACTAAGTCTCCACCTTAGATGCGGCAAGGCCAAGATTACAGAAGGACGACCGTACAGGTGGGACAAGAGTAGGAATCATCCCAGGCAGGTGATAGCAGTGCCATTTTGTGGTGAATTTCTTTCTGCCACATCTTATTTCCCAGGTGGTAATCATAGCCCACTAATGAACAAAAGAAACCCCAGGAATGGAAAGATGCCACGTATTTGGGAAAAAAGTGGAATGTGCATTAATTACCCAGTCACTTTTAAATAGTTAGCTATGAGGTACCATGCAGACAAAATGCTTTTTCTCTTTGTTTTCTGGTGGCTATTATCTGAACGTGGCAAGAAAATTAATATATTTTTTATTAATGCTGATGTTGATGTCAGCTGTTGATTGACAGTTTCTCTTTTATTTATTTATTTATATATATATATATTATCTGTGAAAAGCTCAAACTGCTGAGGACCCCAAAGAATGAGTTCTTTTTATAACCTTCAGTGCTCCCCTATCACTCACTCCACTTTTTTCCGACTTAATATCTTAAGAATATTCCTAAAAAGTCCAGTTTATGAATAAACAACAAGAAAACTGCTGAAGTGCCTAAATAATTAGTAACTTTGCTATTTACATTCAATTACTTGGAAATATAATTTATTAACACTAGGAAAACTTGCTCTGAATTGTTCTAAGCAAAGAGTTTTAACACTAGCAGCTGCAAACTGATTAAGCTTCAGGACCTAGAACTCATCTGAAGATGTGTTGTGCATGCATGTTTTTTCACACTGTATTTGTTCTGTATATAGTACTGTGCAGAGATGCTAAATCTCTTAAGGACCTTCCAAAGAAGTTTCCATTCTTCTTTCCACAGTCAGGGATCTACTCCCAGCTGAGTTCTAGCTTATTCCACCAGCAGGAAAAAGTTTTTTCTTCTTCTTATTCTAGCTGTTGGCTCATCAGTCTTGTCTCAGCAACTTGCTGGGCATGAAAAATTAATTGGGTGGGGCTTCCCTGGTGGCGCAGTGGTTGAGAGTTTGCCTGCCGATGCAGGGGACACGGGTTCGTGCCTCGGTCCGGGAGGATCCCACATGCTGCGGACCGGTTGGGCCTGTGAGCCACGGCCTCTGGGCCTGCGCGTCCGGAGCCTGTGCTCCGCAATGGGAGAGGCCACAGCAGTGAGAGGCCCGCGTACTGCAAAAAAAAAAAAAAAAAAAAAAAAAAAAATTAATTGGATGAAAGTACTCTGTTGCATAAAAACAACAACAAACTAGAGAATTCTGATTATGTGCCCCAATATTTTGCTGTCTTGTTAAAAATCTGATAAATTATTAATATTGATTAATATTAAACAAAAACATCTGAAACCATATGTAAATATCTCTGACATAGATATTTCAACAAATGAAAGAAGTTCAAGCTGTACCATCTCAGGAATGGGGCAGTTAAGCATCTTAAAGGAACAGAGTAACTCAATACACTAGCAGAAGTTCAGAAAATGGTACTCAAATTGCTTGCCAGAAAAACTGGCAATAATTCAATAATAGATGGTTTTAATGGGTTTATTTAAAAGTAGTCCTATATTAATATGAAAAATAAAATTATTTAATGCAAACATCTGTAGCGTAATAGTTGCTACTACTCTGATCTTGTCCTTTTCCTGGCTCTCTGTGGGATTAAGTGCATGCCTCATGGTTTTTGCACTTAATTCTACATTGTATAATTCTTTATTTCATATGAATGTGACTTGTCTTCCTGATTAGATTGCAGTCTTTCAGAGGGCAGAGAATTGTGTGCTTCCTTTGAATTCCAGCGACCCTAGCACAGTGTTGGGCATGTGGTCTGCATTTAATATTTTGAAAAAATTAAACCTGATCTAGTCATTTTGGTAAAGTGCTTTACAATAGGATTTCTTCTTTTTACAGACATATTCTCTAACGACTCAAATTTTGAAACCAAGTCTTAACCTCACTCCATTTTTTTACCTTGGCATGAATATTAAAGAATTCTGGCTGCTCTGTGTTACTTTGAAGCTGAGTTTATCATATCAAGAACAATTTAGGGCACTGTCTTCTTATAACCTTTCAAAAAAGTATAATAGTCATGATTCAGATTTACTCGGAGCATCTGATACTCAGTGAAGATTTTCTTTTTAGGATGCTTCGTCTTAAAATAAGAAAGCCTCAATAATCATCCATGATCAAAATATTTTTAAAAATGCAGTGCTATTGCACAGAGCAGAATTGCTGCCAATGCTAAAACAAATGTTGTTAATATATATAGCATTTAACTCTGTCTGTTATAGATGGGAGAGTTAAGTTGATTTATCTTTCTCTTGGAAGGCTGTTCCAAGCTGGCAGGTAAGTCTTGATGGAGATTCAGTAATGCAAAGTGCAAAACAAGTGGTGCTTTAGACTTAGCCCTGCATTATTTAGATGTTTTCCACTATAAAATTCTTTCTGCATTTCTCTTTCTGAATCTCCTGGCAGTAAGACCTTTCTCCTAAAACTGTAAAGTGTTCTTTGAAAATGCCCAAACGATTACGTCCAGGTGTTGCAGATCCGTGCACAAGGAGAAGGGAATCTCCTTGTCCAGCAGGCACTAGGTCAGTGGAAATTGGTTGCACCCGTCATTTCTCACCTCCCTGCTCTGTTCCAACTCTGTCACACAATTTTTATGACTTACCTCATTGAATCCTTACAATAGCCCTCCTGTGTTACTAGCTTCTTTTTGTAGATGATGTAACTAAGGCCCCAGACTTTTTTCTTTTTTAAGAAATGTAATTTTCTTTTCTTTTTTTTATTAATAGATGTTTATTGGAGTATAATTGCTTCACAATACTGTGTTAGTTTCTGTTGTACAACGAAGTGAATCAGCCATATGCATACACGTG